>NC_080189.1:15807500-16432500 GCF_030028045.1 Hippopotamus amphibius kiboko | reverse complement strand
ACTCGTGATGTCTGTAACGTGCAGTAAAATTTGTAAATTGTGCCAGTGCTAATACTCCAGTCTCAACAAAGCGGTTTGTTTATTAGGGCTTCTAGCTCACAAAAGAGGTATTTAAAAACTCTGCACGTAGCCTTGGGAACAGACCAGGGGAAAAGTAAACATAAAGTACAAGTTTCGCCTTTGCAGGCGGCAAGCACAGCATCAGTGACATCAGAGCACCTGACAAATGAAGGTAAATGAAGTAAGTGTTGGATGAACACACGAGCATCACAACCACTAAGAAACATTTACTGATAAAGATGGATAACCCTGACTTAACAGCTATCATCTATCTACCTAAAACTTAAGATAGCCCATATAAGACTGTTTCAATAAATTACAGTATCTCGAAGTGGTTATTAAAAATGTTATTGTAGAAAGCTATTTGTTAGTAAGTGTTCATAATATATATAAGTGAAAATATATTACAAAAAAATTGAATTCTCTATTTTTCGATTGTAGAGAATTGTCTATTAAATGCCATGTTGTAGATGCATGTGGACGGATATCTGGCAAAATGTTGACAGTAACTCTGCAGAGTGTAACAGATGTGGTTTTTTGTTCTTCTTACATGTATTTTCTATAATGAAAACCTATGAATTTATAATGGGTTGGAGCGGGGGGAAGCATTTGTTTTTTTAAAAACAGCCTCCATTTAATCAAATTAAGTGAGACCTGGTTTAAATAGTTCTCAGGGAACAAAGAACAGTGAGGACAGCTGACTAGAGACAAGGTTTCCTGCCCAAAAGACGGATACTCCGTATTTCGTTCCTGATCAAAAATAACCCACTGGCAGGCTCAGGCTTAAAAGACAGACCCCTCTGCAGGACAGTAATACCCCATTTTTCCTGACATTTTACATGTTGAATGAACAGAAACCTCCTCTCTATTTTTATCCTCCATGTTAAGAGCAACTAGGACCCACAACAGCTGGGCCTTTGTCCAACAAGCACAAGTACAGCTACCCACAAGTCACGTGCAGGGTCTGTCTTTAAAAACAGCTTCCATCAGGAACTCCGTATGTAACAGAATCACAAAGATGGGCAAACAGTTCCTTTCACTCACCCTCTCCTCACCAGGGTGGGCCCTGAAACAGCTCCCAGCAATTGCCCAATCAATAACACGTTTTCTTTTCTGAATCAAAATTTCCACCCTGAGCCACTACAATTAAGTTTTTATCCTTAGATTGTACTTAGTGGTAGAACTTCTGTTCTCTCATGACTTGAGGCCACCAGCCACAAACACCTAAAATAATATCTTTGATCCTTCTCTCCAACCCCTTCCCACGTTACAGTCCATTCAACGGAGAGAACAGACAAGCACTGGTCACTTACTCTCTTGCCCTCTGTCAGGGGCTGAATTCTAAGATGACCCCCAGATTCCTGCTCCCTGGTGGACACACCCTTTAAGATCCCCTTGAATGTGGCCTAGGGGGATGACAGATGGGGCTCCTGTGAGTGCCAGGTTACACTGTGGGCAAGGTAATTTTGCAGATGTAGTTAAGGTCCCAAATCAGTTGACTTTGAGTTACTCAAAAGGGAGATTGTCCTGAGTGGGTCTGCCCTAAGCAGACAAGCCTTTTCCAAGAAGGTCTAGAAGCCAGAGAGAGATTCTCCTGCAGGCCTGGAAGAAGCAGGGCACCAAGAGTTCTACAGGTGCAAGAAACCGAATTCTACCAGTAACCACAAGCTCAGAGGGTCTGCAGCCCAGCTGACACCTGACTGCAGTTTGGTGAGTGAGTCCCTGAGCCAAGGACCCAGCTAAGCTGTACCCAGATTCCCGACCCAGGGCAAGTGTGAGATAATACGTGTGGCTGTTTTCAGCCACTAAATTTGTGATAATTTGTCACATGGCAATAGAAAACGAATACACCCAGTGACTGGCCACGTGTCTGTCCACGCCCTCGCCCACACTCTCCACCCCCTCTGAGGATGTTTACGTGGAGGAAAAAAGAATCCTCTGTGATCCCTGGAGTCAGACTCAACCTGGGGAGTGAGGCCCACCTGGCGACGACTTGTGAGGCACTCAACCCCTGTTTCTTGAAGCCCATGCTCTGCCTCCCCCACTCTGTGCACTCCTTTGGGGAAGTCAGGTTTAGATGGTGGCTGTGACTTAACATCTGGCCTCCCAGATCAAGGATCTAGGTCTGAATAAATCTCTTTTTCCTGATAGACTGGCCAAGGTCAAGTTGACTTTTTTTTTAAAGAAACTTTTACAAGAAAACTAAGGGAAGGAAGAAGAAGGAATTTTTGAAATGAAAGGAGACACACATGCGTAGGACACATTTCTTGCTCTAACTTAACTAAAGGCGGGTCGCAGCCTGGCTTGGCTGGTGCAGCTCCTGGACCGTTCATGTCCACATCCGCTTCCCTCCCCAGCCTTTTTTTTTGCAGGAGGCTTACAACTGTGCCAGGCTCCCTCTGGCCCGACTTACATTTGAGTTGGCACCTTACTAGCCCTGGAGCCTCCCTCCCAGGTCCTCCCTCTCTGGTTTCTGGCTCCAAGAATGAAGAAGGAACTTCCCCATCTGACCTCAATGATTCCTCCCCGAGGCTTCATGCTGGGGACCTTACAAGACACTTGTGCTTCACTCAGTATCTTCAGATCTCTGTGCTCCTGTGTCTTACTCTTACTTTCTGTCCCTTTGGCTTCAAGTCACCTAAGATATACTAAGAATTCACTATGCCTCAGGCAACTGTGCTGAACTCCAGAGCTACGGATGCTGTTGTGCAGCCGACGGCCTACTGGAACTGCCTAAAACACACTCACTAGTCCATTATGGAGGCTGGTACTGTACTATTTCAAAACTTGATTCACGGTCAACCTACTTTTCGTGGCTGATGCCTAAGCGGCATCTAGCTAGCAGCCAAAGGAGCACCATGGACCTACAGCTTCTCCACCTCTACATTCTATAAAGTTGTAAGGAAACAAATGTAGGGACTTCCCTGGAGGTCCAGTGGTTATGACTTGGTGCTTTCACTGCCATGGCTCCGGGTTCAATCCCTGCTTGGGGAACTAAAATCCCCCAAGCCACGCAGCAAGGCAAGGCAAGGCAAGGCAAGGCAATGAAAAAAGACAAAAAGAAAAAAAAAGAAAACAAATGTATTCGAATTTCAGTGCCTAAGTTCCATCTCCCTGCTAGACTTTCACTATTAGACTGTTCACTTGCAAATACCCATTGCAAGTAACAGAAGAAAATAAGATACTGATTTGCTTTGGCCAACGTGAATGAGTAGAGGTAAATATTAACTTCTAAGAGGGCCCTCTCGGTTACTCAAATGTGTGCTGGGCTCAGCACAAGAATTCCCTAGTTTGAATTTTCTCATTGAATCAATAGGCATGAATATTACTGCTTTACTGAAAAGTAGCCTCATGAAAATAAGCTGACCATCCTCACCCACGTAGCTGTCCTGAGACTGCGAGCTCCCAGAAGGCAGATCAGATGCATTTTGTCTTTGTTCTGTGACCTGCACGACATAATAAGCAAGTGGCCATTCAAATGAGTTCTAGTGACGACAATGAAAGCCAGCATGATCCCTGCAATTGTCCGTGTCAGTTTTGTCACAGTGCCCCAAGCTTAAGGATGGCTGTGTATGAGTCATCGGAAATATAATGAGACATTCACACAAAAACGGAGAAAATCTCAAACAAGTTATACATGAAGGCATTCCTCTACCTAATCTAGAGCTCACATCACGGTCCAGAGATCACTGGTCTCAGAGTAATCTCAAAGGCCAGGCCAGCAAAAACAAATGTCATTTTCTCTCAGGCAGATACCAGCTATCAAAGTTCAGAAAGAAATAGCCACTTGGACCTGGAGTTTAGCATTCAGACTGCTGACCCCATCATCCCTGCCACTGTGAGGTTTACGGTGACCTTGCAAGAGCACTCTAACGGATGGGTTTCATTTTCTACTAATGCTGCACAGATGTTTAAAGAAGAATGTGCCAGAAACTGTGTTGTAGGTATAAAGTGGATCTCGAAACATTTTATAAAGGACCCACATATTCATTTAATTGCAAAACTAGGAAAAGAATCTTTTTCTACTCCTCCCTGCATCCCAGCCCTAGTATTTCAAAGGGTGGCTGCTTGGGAAGGCTTAATCTACTGTGGGGGTCCTATTGTGCAAGTCAGTTCCCTATACGTCACTTTCCCATCAATAGGACAGGTACTGGTGTTGCACAAACCTCTTCCCATACCACTAGTTTGGTCTGGGTCTGTTATATTCAGCAAGCCCCTCCCACCACTTTGTTCAACAGCAAACGTGTACATAAAGCTTATCAACATCCCAATCAAGATTAGAAAAAAAATCTAAGGGAGACTTCATTAATATTTATTTTGAAACATTTGTTTCTTACACAAAGGGAAAACAATATGTTAGGGAAATGGCATTAGTTTAGACACTCATTGATGCAGAAATCAATGCACACTGTTTATTCACTAATGGTTCTATTGGGGGTGGTAATCTCCAGACAGAGTTGCTAGGAAACAGAAGTCACTGTCAAGATTACTTATTGATTTTTCTCTAAGGATCTATCAAGCTCCTTGTCAACACAGTTCTTATCAGAGGTATAATGAGGAAAGTGGCTAAATATATTATTTCATTAAATCTTCACAACAAATGTGGGAGTTAGGTAATATTATTAGCCCCATTTTACCAATGCAAAAATGTAAGTTCAGAGAGGTTGGACAACTTGGCTGACGTTGCACAGGTAAAGAAGGGGCAGAACCAGGAAGTCAAATCACTTCCTCTGACTGAAAGCTACACTCTTTCCACTACACCATCTGCCTCTCAACTCTCCAAAGTGAAAATGTAGGTGGATGCTTGTGGACCACAGGAGAGGAACTGTTCTCCAATGAGATATCTATTCTCTGGGCATCAGCGGAGGGCGAAATGCCTGAGTCATTTCAGAAAGACAGGTCAGGTCAGGTATGTGTACCATCAATTCACATTTGTGCCTTTTTCTGGGAAAATAAAGATAACAGTTCCATCTCCCTTACTGGGTCCTTGTAAAGATCAAATTACGTGGACCACATCAAAGAACTTCACAAATTCTAAAGCCCTTGTAAATGTAAGGTGATACAATTAACATTATCCCCTTCCGAGACAGAGGGCTGTTTCTCATCTACCCTGTGCTTCTGAGCTATTCCCTAGCAGGGCTTTTTCAGGATTTGGTTTCTTTGGGGTGGGGAATAAGGAGGAATTAGGGAGACTCCACAAACATCCGAGCAGAAGCACGTCTGTATATTCATCTAAAGTGAGTCATTTATGTCATTTATGGTCCAGTTAATCACGGCACAGTCAGTCAGTAGAACAGCATATAGCTGACCCTCATTACTCATAAATTCCATTTTTGCAAATTTGCCTACTTGCTAAAATGTATTTGTAAACCCCAAAAATCAATACTTGTGGTGCTTTCATGGTCATTCACAAATATGCACAGAGTGGTAGAAATTTGAGTTTCTTGAAGTGCGCATTGTCAGCTGAGGCTGAACAAGGCTACACTCTGCCTTCTTTCAGCTCATACTGTAAACAAGTGTCCTTTTCATGGTCTATTTAGTACCACATTTTCACACTTTTGTTCTGTTTGTGGGTGATTTTGCCATTTAAAATGGCCCCCAAGTGGAGTGCTGAAGTCCTGGCTAGAGTTTCTAAACAGAGGAAAGCTGTGATGTGCACTATGGAAAAACTACATGTGTTAGTTAGGTAAGCTTTGTTCAGGCATGAGTTATGGTTCTCTTGGCATGAGTTCAATGTTAATGAATCAAAAATATATGTATATTAAATAAGGTGTTTTTAAACAGAAACACACAGAAAACAAGGCAATGTATTGATCAGCTGACAAAAACATGTGACCAGAAGCTCACAGGAACCTAACCCAGTATTTCCCCTAGAAGCAATGATTCAGTATTCACTAATTCAGTATTCACTAATTCACTATTCACAGGGACTTTATAAAACATAACTACCTCCCAGACAAGGATATTTAGTCCTTAAAATTTGTAAATATGGAATATAAATTTGAAGAGGAGTGGGAAAATGTCTGCTATGCATTTAAAGGGCTATATATTTTTTCTTCCAGTTTCACTGAAGTATAATTGACATAAGTATAAGGTGTACAGGATAATGATTTGATCTACATACATCATTAAGCAATTATCACAAGTTTAGTGAACATTCATCATCTCATATAGATACAAAATTAAAGAAATAAAAAAATTTTTTTTTCTTGTGATGAGAACTCAGGATTTACTCTTATATAACATACTTTATATAACATACTTAACATATATAACTTTAACATATGTGACTTTCATATATAACATACCCCAGTTTTACTTATATTTATCATGTTGTACATTACAACTCAATGGTTATCTATTAACTATCTAAAACCAGATACATGAAAAAGACTGGGAAGGAATATACAAAATGGATAAAAGTGCCTCTAGGTTCATATAATTTTAGAAGCGTTTTCTTATTTCTCCAGCTTTGGTAATATGTTATTTTCATGGTTTAAAAATAAAATTTTAAATACAAAAAACTCCCACCATTTATATCTGTGAGAAAAACACAAAAGTCCCATTGTCAGTTCTATGACTAATCTATGTCAGGCAACCCCCCAAAGGTAATTAAAACCTTCTTGAGGACTGGTGGGATGTGATTCACTTTTCTTAGAATCTGGAAAAAGATGTTCCTAGTATGGACCTGATTTATTATCCAACAACATTGTGTTTTGATTTCTACAAACTATTCACTACTACACACTCAGACTCCTTCCATACTTCCCCACTGCCAATATGGTATCGCTCCAAGACCCTCAGATTCTCAGCCCCTCAACTCACATGTCACCCCAGAAAGACAGTGCCCGTACCTCCAACTGTAGTCACAGACCTTGGTTTACCATCTTTATGGCATTTACCATTATCTGAAATTATTGTATTTATTTATCTGTTCCAGCTTTCATTGCCTGACCCCTGGCCCCTCGCTGGAACATACAGGACTGTCCATCTTACTCACTGTTGACAGTCACCTCACCCATCCCACCCCCCCACCACACCTACAAGGGCTGACGGGCAGATAGGAGGAGCTCAATAAATATTTGCTGACTTACTGACTCAGGTTTTCCTGATTGCTTTTTCTTCTTTGACCCCAAACCAGCCATAATCATTTATTTACCTATCTTATCCCAAAGAGAGCTGAGGAATACCTCAATCCTGTAATAAGTCCTTTCAATTCATACTTCTCGATGTCCCTTGATTCCATCCCAATTTGTCTCCTGGGAGACAACAGAGTCCAGAGTTAGAGATTTAGTTCTCGCTAACTCACTGCAGTTGCGTTAAAGTGGGATTAGCTCCTGGTGATGTTTTGCTGAAAACCTGCTTATCGCTGAGTGGCTCCACATAACACATTCCTTCCTCATGACCAAATTCCTGCAACAGCCTTCCAACTCTTCTACATACCCTCTAGTCTGGCTGAGGTCCGCGGCATCAATGGACAAATCACAGTCTGAGATTTGTGTGGGTTTATGTTCCTGTTGTTTAAAAAATGGGCCAACAATCTCCAACACATGACTCTCCAGAAAGGGAGGTGTCTGTGGGGTGTGGAGGAGGGGAGATTCGGGTTGGTGGTGACCATCTCAAGATGCGAGTATGGAGCAATCATTTTATGTCTGTTGAAAATTTATTTTCATTTATCTGTGTTTTAAGGCCATGAAGATGTATACAATGAGCTATTTCTGACATCACATCTTAATCAGAAAGCAGCTGTAATATAGAAAAAAATGCTTCACTTATTCCTGTTTGCATGAGGGTGTCTAGGCAACTGCTTAATGCTTGATACGATCATGGGTTTTCACATAGCCCAGTAAGATCACACAGCCATGTAACTTTGCCAGGATGAAAAAGAAGCAGGGATTTGTGAGCATCAAACATGGAAGAACAAATGGAACTTTCCTGATGAATCACACAGAGAAAAAATCCAGTCACTCTCAAAAGAGAGAAGATCAAATCCTTGAGAGGCCCCCTCATGGGCTCCTGGCTGGGATTTTGAAGTTCCACAAGCATAACTAGAATTCTGCCCTTTGATCTTGAGATACAGGTTGTATTTGTTCTACTTAAGCATGAAGGATAACGAAAACGACAACGAAATTTGTGAAATGACCCGTAGCATGTAACATTCACTGGGGACAAAAGTGTAGGATTTTCCTGTTTACTTAGTTTTGCTCTAATTGCTATTACCTTTCCTGAAAACAAAAGTCTAGTCATTAATCATAGAGACATAATTCACAATTTATAACTACACCTGCTCTTGCAGGTGGGGACAGCAGACAGTGCTCCAGGAGAGGCAGGAGGGGCTCCAGGAGGGGGCTGTGGGCTTGGGGCCTCTTTGCTCCCTGCTCTGGCTGCAGTAGCCCCAGTTTTCTATTTCCATAGATGTCCAGCAAAAGGAAAAGTACTGCAAAGAAATAACCAGGGCATCGCAGGGTGGTGTCAACCTCTACAAAGACAGTCAAACTTAAACCTGAACTACTTAAGAGGCACCCCTATCTTTAAAAACTGGTCATTTGTTTTGCCAGGTTCCCCAGACCCTCCATGTGCAAAGTCCCCAGAAACAGTGAACAGAGTTGTTGAGAGGCTCACTGTATTGCGTGGCAGTGAGAGGAGACAAGAGAGAGGAGACAGGCAGTGGGGCTGGAAGGGAGGATAACCAGCTGCCCTAACTTGTTTGGGGCTTTCCTGATTTTAGCACTGAAAATCCTGCATCTCAGAAAACTCCTCAGTCCTAGGCAAACTAGGACAACGGCTCAACCTACAAAGCAGAAAAAGGAAAATTGCAGACATTGCCTAAGCGCAGACGTACTTAGTCATTCAACACTCTTAGTCACAGAGAACCCAGACTCAGGAAAGCCCGCTCCTCAGTGTCCCTTCTCTAAGGCTGCAGGGAACCAGCACCTGTGATGACGGAGCCTCCCCACCCTGCTCCCTTCACTGGGCATCTGGGTTCTTACTGAATATCAAATAAAGCACAGCATTCCTCCAGCAGAGCCACTGGTAAAGACACCACTCTTCCCCCTCTTCACCCTATACTTAGAGGTAAACGATCAACAGCTGTGACGAACCCATTAGCTTCCTGAGCCCCAATTCTCACCAGGCCAGCCTCTTGTAAGTGGTCAGCACATGTACTACCACACCATCATCAGACATTTCTCTAGAAATCCTTGCCCATCTTCCACCTTCGTAGAGTAAGAGGCCATCAAAGAGGCACAGAAAAAGCACACGTTCGTGGACATTTCCTTTACGAAGCAAGCAGCCACAGGCCTGCTGGATAGAAGCAAAGCCACAGAGTAGCTTAAGAGCCGCGGGATAAATGTGGCAAGGACAATTCTAGGACTCGTCCTTCAGTACTGCCGCCTCACTCACCTCCCCTTAAGCCCCTCAAGCTAAACATGAACATCAGATTCAAAACTGCTTCCTGAGTCTAGAAACATAGGTGAAGGCACCGGGCACTTTCACTTACCATCTCTGATTTCAATTTTGTTCTAATTAGGAAATGATTTGAAATAAAGAGTATTTCAGAGACTAATGTCACAGACACCCCTGAAACCCACCACCAGAGTTTTCAAATGTCAATCTGCTATGCTGGCCTCGGATTTTCAAAAGAGGACTGAAATGTTGCAGGTAACACCGGAACCCCACTCAAAGAGGCGGATGCCACAGGAAGGTGGAAACAGGAGCTCAGGAAGATTAAATAACTTCCCGCAGCTACAGAGGAAGGGTCTCTGGGAGCATTCACATTCTAGCCTTCCTTGCTGCAAGTACGATTTCTTTTCTCTCACTGTACTTTTCAATTCACTTGAAATCATTCCTAATTGGATGCTTACAACACGAACTAAAGCATGTGATTCCAGGACTCAGATTTTGCTGCCACCAAGTGCTAACAGGTGCCAGGTATTTGGTGGCAAGACTGAACAGTCACTTCACCTTGGGAATGTAAAATCTGGAGACAGAAAAGACTCAAAAGGCCTTATAATTAACTACAAACAGTTGATTCCTGCTTATAAGTGGAAAATGAAATTAAAAAGCAGTCGTGTAAAAGAGAATAAGATATACTTAGGAGTGTATGATTTCAATATAATTAAACATTTTAAATTTAAACCATTTTTCAAATTTCCTCCATATAAAACTGAGCTCTCTATTCACAAAAGCTCTCAAGCCCACCCCAGCCCCCTGCAGACTGCCATTTCACTCTATATTTTTCCATTTGGGGGGCCCTGACAAGCCACCAGAGTGCAACACTGAGTATTTTTTGAGAAGCCAAAAACCCAGAAATGCTACATTGAAACAGCAAAAAATAACGACAGGTATTTCATTTTTATTCATATTTCACAATCCAGGTTCTGAATGTTACAATCAGTACATACAGACAATGCTTCACCTGAAAAGTCAGACCATTCTAACAGGTGAAATAACATCCCCCAGGGCTAGAAGAATCTGTTCACCTTTTTCTAGGAAAAGAAATTCTCCGATTACAGAAAAGTGACCAAATTCAATTAACCTAGTTGTTAAAGAGCTGCTTTTAAAGATGAACAGCATTTCATTTTATCAAATAGAGGCCTTTCTAAAAACTGTGTGTGAATGTAATCCAATTTCCCCCTGATGTACATTAAAATTCTCAAAATGTTTTGTCTTTCTTTCTTCCTACCTCTCCACTTACCCAGGCCCCACTCTGGCCTAGCCAGCCACAATGGCATGGACTTCCCCAACCACAGTGCTCATCACATCTGTCTGACTTCAGACACAAGATTTCTGCAGCCCAGAAATCCACTGCCCTCCCTCCTCCTCCTGGAAAACTCCGACTTCATAACCGAGCCTTTTCCCACGCGCCTATGTCACCATGCACCCAAAGTGCACCAGAGCCCCTTACATACACTTCTCTTACTACCTTTATCACTTGTGCATTTTTACTATTTTCCCCTCTTCAAGGAGGTGACCACAGGATCTGACACAGTGCCTAGACATGGCAGAAGCCAAATAAATAATAAACCCAATGAAAGCCATGCCCTGCTGTGTTCCCTGCCCTTCTGTACCACCTTCTAAGCATCCATGGGGCTGCCTAGTTACACTAGTAGGGGTAACCCTTCACCATGAAGTCTCAGCTCAGCCCTGACTACCTCCCACCAGAAAAAAATTCAGCAACTGAGACCTGAACAACCAGGCCATTCCTTCACCTAATGAAGAACTCTTAAATTCAAGTGACAATGGATAATTTTTCTTCATTTTTAGAAAGTGAAGAATATTTTGCTAATCCAAATAATTCCTACTCCATTCCATGTACCTGCTTCATAAGTTTTCTTCAAAGAACATACCCATAAAAGGACGGCTAGGTATAAAAGCAGAGTGGTAAATGCAAGGAACTTTATCTCTTTCCTACACTAAGGTATTAATAATCAATAAGCAAACACACTTCCATTGAGCTCTTACTAATCTTTGCTGTAATACAAGGTGGAATAAAGATCACAATACAGCATCTCCTCCCAGAAGGTGGAAGCACCATGTCTGGCATGTTCTATACTTGGCCTGACCCACTTAAATCTTAAGGAGCTGTTAAACTGAATCAATCACTTCCTAGTTTTCTCCTAAATCCAGGTCATCACTGTACCTGACCTGCATGGTCACTAAGGGAAGCAGGCAGCTCCCTGACCCTTCTTCTTCCTTCCTTGCTCATGCAATTTCCTGGGGTCAGCAGGAATACAATGGAGGTTAGAATTTACAGGTCAGAAGACAATCAGGGAGTTTGAGTTACCCAAGGCATACAAGGCCAAGGCTATAGCTAACAAACTTGATGGTCTACTACAAGTTAGAAGAGCATTCATGTTATTTAAAAAACAAAAACAAACAAACAAAAAACAATAAGTCTGGAACTTAGAGACACACCACTGAGACCTCAAGTCTAGTATCTGGAGAAAATGACTGGAATTTCTACTCCCTCAAAATGATCAGAAAATGACTCCTTAGCTACTCAAAACACACCCAGCAGCTTGAGAGCACCTGATAGATCTGAAAGAGTTCAAAATAACTTTATTTGAGGAACCAACTTATCTGCTTAGCATTTGCTGCAATGCAACGTCTAAATGTTCCAAGAAAGCCAGTTTAGTAAGTGGGGAGGCTCTTTTCCCCACACACCTTCTGCATCAGAGGACAATGAAAAAGCTCTTGAACCTGAGCCACCTGAGCAGCCTTCAGGGAGGTCATGCAGCTGACTTTCCCCACTCTGCCTGGCCACTGTTTAGATACGGGTGAGTGGATCTAGTCAGGGATGAAATCCAAGCAGGGTCAGGGTCAACCTTCTGGTGTCAGCATTTACAAACTAGAGCTCTGGCTGCAATATGAGGGAAGTAATAACTTAAGCATCTTTTTTCAGCCTTCAGAATACCAGTTCATGCAAAAACCAAAAAGGACAAAAAGTAAAGCAGAAGATACTCTGGTAGACTTGAGGAAGAACATATTGACTCCATATTGACTTATCAACGAGGACTGTAGAGTCCTTACCTGGGGAGGGGCGCAAAAATGTCCTCAATTCTGTGCAGCTCCTCCCATTTAGAGGTGGCCTCTATTTCTCTGTTTATTGATTCTGGAATGGCCTTTTGAGTTGTTCTGGCCAACAGCATATGGTGGAAGTGACATTGTCCACCTTCTGATACTGGACAGAACTTGACTCAAGAATCTTTGGACCCTCCAGTCTCCCTCTTGGAAACTCAAGCTACTGTATGGACAAGCCAGGGCTAGCCTGTTGGATGACGGGAGATGCAAGGTCCAGCACCCCCACCACTCCCGTCCACTTTCCTCCAGCTCATCACCAGCCATGCTCCAGAAGGAGAGCTTCCCAGATGACCAGCAACCGGTCACAGACCCACTAGTGAGCTCAGCTGAGCTCAGCAAAACTGTCCATTTGAGTTGAGTGCAAACTGCTGGTCCACAGAATTGTGGATTAAATAAATGGTTGTATGTTTTAAATCACTAATTTATTAATCAGTTATTAGCAGCAAAAACTCATTCCAATTCTCAAAAACTTTTTGGAAGAGGTGAACATATGTCTGAATGGCATTTAACTCCTTGAAAACGGAACCACACCAATGATTTCTCAGACTGTCTACAAACTTGGTTGAATGAAATCATGATGAAAATCAAAGTCATAAAGACCATATTAAATTAGCCTAGGTAAAGTGCTTCCTTCACCATCCAGTGAGGGAAGTGGGTACAATATTTACAAAATTTTAAGCAATTTTACTTCTGAATTTACCAGTGCAGCAGAAGATCAAATAGTAAAATATTCACCTCAATAACTTTTCACTTTCATTCCATTTCCTTTACTTCTTGTAAGTCTACTCCTCCATATTCCCCTTCCCTAGTTTTTATAATTCCCTTTACTTCATATCCCCATTGTAGTTTTCTAAGAAAAACAAAAGGAACAGCAGTAACTTCCACTTATGGAGGCACTTTAATAGGTGCTTTAAACACATTATACTGTGAATTCTCACAACTGCCCCAATAGGTGAGTATGATTAGACCCATTTTATAGCGCTGTAAACCAAGGCTCAAAGAGGTTAATTACCTTGCCAAGGTCATATGGCTTGAAGGTTCTGGAGTCAGAATTTTAAACCACCATCTGTGTGATTACACAGCTCATGAATTTTCCATTATGTAACACTGCCTCCACAGGACAATGAGTGCTGAGCCCATAACAGACTTCTCATGAGAAAGGAAGCTTAAAATCCAGCGACTCTAAATAAATGCAAAAATAAGTATTCACAAATACACACATATGTAGGGGGAGAGAGTGTGTGTGAAAAAGAACAAAAGAGAGTAAAACGTGGCTATGCAAACTGCAATTCTATCAAAAGAACTGGAATTTTATTGATTCTGGCCAAAGCCTTTCCAAGACTTAGAGAAAAAGAAAGAAGCAGGAATATACGATGGTTAGGATTCATGGGATGTTGGTCCAGAACTATCAATAAAAGACATCATTGGAGCAATCATCTCTTAGCGGGAAGCACACTCATGTGAAGACATCAGGAGGGGAACCATCTAAAATTCACAGAAATGCAGCTAATTGTGCATATTTGCGAACAGATTTGCACAATACAGCCACTACTAAAGTCAAAAATACATTTTATTTAAATTAACAAATAAATATAATCTTTTTTTATCAATTATTTTAAACTTAAAAGTAAATTATTTCTTTCACTCCAAAAGAAAGGTGGCTTTAAAGAGTAAATCCACTGCTTTAGTTGACTCATGTTCCATATTAAATTCATTTCCTTCTTCCAAATTATTCATAAACTGGAGGGGAAAGATGAAAACGTTTTAAATGTTTGACTGTCCCGAGTTTTCCCAGTTTCAACTGATTAGTCCGGTCTCCCTGAGATCAGGGCAGCACATAATTAAGCAGCAGTTTGGGGGAAAGTGTATAAATCCTCTGAATTAAAACCAAGGAAAGAGGGAATTCGCTGGCAGTCCAGTGGTTAAGACGCTGCACTTTTATTGCCAAGGGCCCGGGTTCAATCCCTGGTGGGGGGAACTAAGATCCCACAAGCCACGCAGGTGCCAAACACCGCCACAGGGACTCTGCCCCTCTACAGCCAGAGCAAAGACAAGTCTGAGTCTCTCTGGTTGAGTCAGCTGTCACTGCCCACACCCAAGGGCCCAAAAGCCAGGGGAATCTCACCTTCCCACTTTGCCCTCTGGGGAGGAGGTCCTTTACGAGGACACTCAGAGCACTCCTTCTGTGGACCCACCTCTAGGCCTCAACTCTGCTGTGGTGTCTTGGAGTCACTCCCCTGGCCCATCGCTGCGTCTCCCCCTCACCATTTCTACACCAGGCCATCCCACCTTCCTCTCTGGTATACTGGGCCCTGGAGAAATGAAGCATTTTCTTATTTCATCCAGGAGCACCTCTCACAGACCTCTGCATTATCGCCTTGACCGCAGTCTCTACTCTCCGGTCCCTGCAAATTCACAGCCTCATCCTTTGCTGAAGGACCTGCATCCTCCAACCCCCACCTCGCCCAGCACACGGTTCAGTCCTCTCTCACCTGATCTTATGATGACAATGACACCCTCCTCGTGCCCCTGCTGCTCAACCTGTCCACCCCCTATGCCTGATGCCCTAATTTATCTGACCCACAAAGCCCCTTTCCTAGAAACTCAACCCGCTCCCCGGTGTCTCCACATATCTGTCTCCAGCCCATTTCTCCTTCCAGTTACCCCACTCACCTCCATGCCCCTGCTCTGCTTCCCCACCCGACATCCCACCAAAAGTCGTGGCCAAAGTCAAGAAACTCTTGTCCTCCAAGGGGGAAGAACCAGAGAGTGCTCACGTCGAAAGGGACCTTGGAGGTTTTCAAATGTAAACCCAGGCTCAATGCAGAGCCTGAAGATGAAGCCCTTGTGGAGCTGCGTGGACCACGGCTGAGCAGAGCAGCGTGAATTGTGACGCTGTCACATAATGAACTAAAAGCCATCTCCTCGTAACTTTCGCTGGCTGGTCGTGGTTCTGACTTTAGAACTTCTTTGAAGACTGTCCTACAGAAGGATTCAATATTTATTCTCAGATCTTGTCGCTCCTCTGTGCAAACTGACATGGGGTTGAATGTTCCTTCACCTTCACAGCTTCCAGCTCAGATGCCACAATATCAGAGAGGCTTTCCCTGACCACCCTACGGAAACAAGCCAGCCCCTACCCTGGCTTTATTGTTCTCCATAACACTAGAACCTTCTGAGAAATTATGTACTTATATAATTCTCTTCTCTCTCTCCCTCATTAGCATGTCAGCTCCAGGAGGGCTGGACCTCCATCTGCTGTATCCCCAGTACCCTGAATAGAGCACCAGGCACAAAGTAAGTATTTTGTAAATATTTATTCAATAAATGAATTTCCACCACCACCCTCCCCCCCCTCCCCCCCCCAATCCTTACCATTCCCCATCACTCCGTTTCTCTCCCACTGGCCTGCATGTCCCACCTGCCTACCCAGTAAGGGGACTGTGAATACCGATTCTGGCACATGCACAGCCCCCCTCAGCTCTGAGTCCCTGGAGTCTTCTGACCTCCATTTCTCCTTCCTTCTTCCCCTCCCTCACACCAGCCCCGTCCTTTACTCCCCTTCCTGATCCAGAACCTTCTACCCCAATGAAAGTCATAAAAAGTATATGGTCTATGTCATCTTCTAATTTGCTGACATGAAAGATGAACAGACACAGTCCTCCTAAAGAGCCCCCCTCCTTTGGCTTTAAGCTAGAATGTATGTTCTCTTGACTACCTCTTAGCAAATCCGTGCTACCACTCAGCCAGCACTACTTTCTTCTATTCCTCAAGAAGCTGTTTAATCATCAGTTCTAGATGTTTTCCAGCGATTAATGTCAAGCTTTTCACTTTTCAAAAGTCTATACTGGACTTACTTCTCTCTAGTTCTCTGGTAACTCATACATAGCTTTGGTAGTCCTCATTACAATTTAACAGTCCATGGGACTTTTATATTTGTCCTAAGATAAACATCGATCCTTCTGTCTTCCACATACATTCTTTTGAAATCTGAGCTTACCAGAAAACTCTCTAATCTCTCTGGTGTCATTACTCCCTATCTTTGTTTCACTGTTCATATTTTTTATAGATTAAATTTCAATTGTCTTCTAACTTCATCCTTCACAAACTATATTTATATTAGAGTCTTTGGCCAGGAGCTTATGTAATTTTCTCCCTGGGTCATTTGAAATCCTCCTCCCTAAATTTCTGTTACAGGCATAATTATGTGCAGGTGTTACTTGATGTGTTTTTACAATCTTAGAAGAGAAATGGTCATTCCCCTCTTAGTTTTGGTGGGATTTTTTTTTTAAGCTTATTTTGCTTAGTGTTTGGCATATTTGTTAAAGAAATAAAGAAAAAAAATGAACAAATGATGACAACATCAAAATAAGTACTTAACATGATCTGTTTCCAGCAGAAACAAATCCTAGAAAGTCTAAATAGTCCCCTTATCTTCTTTAAAGTTACCATGGAGAAACCCATACTTAATCTACCAGCAAGTCTATATATCCTGGCTCCCAGAACACTTGCCACGACCAAATCGATCATGTATTTTGACAGGGGACTATTTTCTTCAAGTCTTTATCTTTTCCCACACTCAGAACAGATATTGAAACACCTGAGGCTACGGGCCTATCAAACATAAGAATTTTAAGTCACCCAGGAAAAACAGATCGTGCAGGTAAAGGCGTTCTTTGGTCTCCCCTGCCTCCGGGGAGGGAAGGAGAGGGACAGGTGTGATGTGCAAGGTAGTCAGACACTGAATTATCTGGATAAACTCCTTCAAATTCTACCCTTTCCTTCAGATTACAGAGCATCACAAGCTAGTAATGAGTAAAATCCATTACACAGATTATCCAATAAAAGACAGAGGAGGAAACTGCCTAAGTGAAGACACTTGCAGTGCACATCTCTCCAAAACCAGTGAGATCAAGGGACACCAGGGTGGCTGGTACCCCACAACTGCTCCACCTGCTGCCACTCCAGTAATCATGCCTTCTTCAAATAACTAACAATTTTCCCAAAAATAGAAATTTTGCTCTCCTCCCTCTCTCTCTCTCAGACATCACACACACACAAACACACATTACACACACACAAACACATAGATATGTTTACATTATTTTACAGGTGAACAAAAGCCAAAAAGGACCAAAAAAAAAAAGTGGAATTCTGCTAGTTTAAGCATGAGATTTTTTTTATCCTCTAGAATTATTAAATGGAAATAAATCAATGACAAAAGTCACCTGATTTGAAGGTTTCAGAGTCTGCTTCTGAAATCCTAAAACACTGTTATTAAAATGTTAAGAGAACTCACAGGTGATTAGGCTGAAGCCAGAGGTGCTTCTGGAATATTTCCTTAGGCCACTTTACAAAGAATCCTGGGCTCAGAAAGCACAGGTTAAACAGTCTTAGAGAAGGAAAAGCCCATGTCAGGAGCAAGGAGCCTGGGTTCCCATCTGAATAATGCAACTGACTGTCTGCAAAGCCTTGTACAAGGCACAAACTCTCTTCTATTGGAAAAGTGTACTGACCAGGGCGATCCTAAAGTCTCACTCCACTTGAAACTAATTCTACACCTGAAGAGGAGCAAAACTAAGTGCTGTTATCTATGCCAAAATTGGTAATTGAGAGATAAGTCCACTGAATCTTGCCTCCTAGTCTGGGCCAGGGACTCTTAAACTTTAGCATCGTCTTAATCCTTTGGGGCTGCTTGCTGTAAGAAAATACCATAGACCGGGTGGCTTATAAATGACAGAAATTTGTTTATTTCTCATATATCTTAAGGCCGAGAAGTCCAAGATCAGGATGCTAGTAGATTCAGTGTCTGGTGAGAGCCTGCTTCCTCATAGATGAGGTCTTCTTAGACTGTCCTCACATGGCAGAAGAGGTCAGGGTTCTCTCTGGGGTCTCTTATATGGGACTAAATCCCATTCACCTCCTTAAGGCCCCATCTCCAAATACCATTATATTAAGGATTAGGTTTTCAATGGATGAATTTGGGGTGGGGGGGGACCATAAACATTCCATCCATTCCAAGTATGTATCGAAATCACCCGAAAGGTCTTTAAAGCACACATGGCTGGGTCTTACTCCTGGAGTTTCTAATTCAACAGGTCTGCAATGGGGCCCAGGAGTATGCATTTCTAACCAGTAATCAGATGCTGTTGCTGGTCCCTGGGGCACACATGAAGAACCACTGGTCTGCACGGAAGGGCCTTGATGTTCACTGATGCGATCAGGGACTTAGGGAGCTGCGGGTGGGAAGGGTACCAGTTGACCAAGGCAGGAGAGTCAAAGAAGACACAAGACCAGAGAAGCAGGTGCAAATGTGAACAGCCATGAAATTCTTCCGAAAAGTGGAAATAAAGGACTAGCTCCATCTTCTTAAATTATATTCTAATGTACATTACTTTAAAATTTGTAAAATAGATTGTTATTTGACTGTATATCTTGCTTAAATACTTTAAAAACAAACAAAACCTATGTCCTAATAAGCTTAGACTGTAATTTTTTGCTCTTTCAGAAAGCAAGTTGAAACAAAAGCAAATTAGTTAACAAAGAAAACTGGAAATACATGGAGCACCTGTGCTCAAGGGAAAGGAGTGGCTTTATCCATGGTGTTAAATGTAAATATTTAAGAAGTTTTTGTTGATTCTTGCCAGGCTCAAATAGAAGACAGAAAGCTTGGAATAAGCAAATCTTTTGGAGAGAAGGGGGAGAATGCCTCACTTTGGGCCATAAAATGTTTAACCTGGAGATTTTACAAAGAATTAGCAATAATGTGTTTTGCCACAGTTTCATGATTCTGGAGTGAAAAATAATAAAAATAAGGAAAATGTAAAAAGAAAGACTGGAGGGAAAAAGGAAGAACTGATATGAGAAGTAATTGGAGCTCCCTTTTAAATTCTTTTTACTGTCAAGCTGCAAGAACTGTGATTCTGAATAATTTTTCTCCTTCCATGTAAGACATATGAGTATCTCTCTCCTCAAGGTAACATCTTTCATTACATACAGATTCTCAGGTGTCTGGGAACAGAAGCATGGAAGGAAGGGGCTATGGACTGAACATCTGTGTCCCCCTAAAATTCAAATGTTGAAGCCCTAACCCTTAATGTTATGGGTTTTGGAGAGTGAGCCTTTGGGAGGTTATTAGGTTAAGATGAGGTCATGAGGGTGGGGTCCTCAAAATGGGATTAGTGCCCTTATAAGAAGACACCAGAGAGCTTGTTCACTTGTTTTCTCTCTCCCCTCCCCCCACCCTCAACTGGGAAAAATTATGTCAGTTGTTTAATCAACCCATTCTATTGTATTTTGTTATGGCAACTCTCACTGACTAAGAGAGAAGGGGAGTAAACCTAGATCTGCCCAGCAGTTTGGGCTCTGGACTCATTATCAAGGTATCATCATCTACCTAGTGATAATTTGGGCCACGTATCCAGGAAGAAAAGAGCCTCTTTAATGTAATAATATCATCACATCAATAGCAGTTCTAAAAAGAGGATATATCCCAGGCTTAGTTTGAGTCCCAGTCCCCCTCCCACAGTGGCTCCACCCAAACCCCCAGTTCCTCCCTAATGCTAACCCCAAACAAAAGATGCTCCAATTCCTTGGTGATCCAGTGGTTCAGACTTCCACTTAAGTGCTACCACTGCAGGGGGGCATGGGTTCGATCCCTGGTCAGGGAACTAAGATCCTGCATGTCACAGTATGGCCAAAAAAAAAAAAAAAAAAAGATGCTCCAGATGGCTCAGCAGCAAGTTGCCCTTGCCATTTACTTGAACCTAATGGGACAGTTTGGTTCTGGCACTTGGATTCTCTTCCAGATCCCAAGCCCCATGGCACTGTGCTTCTGATCACTGGAACCTGCATTACAAGTTTCCCTCCCAGCCACAGGAGGCCTGCCCTGAACTCCATTCCAAAGGACCTTTTTCTACCCACTAATAGGTCAGCCTCATGTTGGCCACCTGCATGAACTTAAACCATCACCCACCTGGGATTCCCTTCACTGCAGTGCTCCATCCACTTGTTGGGACACGATGTAAATACCTAACACCATGTAAATACTGTTTATTGAGCACCAACTCTGTGCTGGGATCTTGGCTTTAACATGCATTATCCCTAACCTTCAACACAACTCTGCAAGACAGATATTACTCTTCCCATTTGTGGGTAAAGAATATGAGGCTTAGAAAGTTAAATAATTTTCCTAAGATCATAAAGCTAGTCAGTAAAGTCTTGCTATTTCAAGTTGTCTGTCTGACTTTAAAGCCTATAGTTCTTCCAATACACCATCATGCCATTTCTTCCCATCTCAGAACACCCCATCCTCTCCCTAACTTCCACTGCTGACGCTTCCCTGGACTGAAACTGGCCATTCCCACATCCTGTTAGGCTCATGCGGTGCCAAGAAGCTGTCTAAGCCTCTGCAACAGGGTCAGTCCCCAGTGCACCCTCCTCAACCCCATCACCTGGTCTCCACCCCAACCCATAAATATTGAATAGATCCAATCTGGCAGCTCCCACCTGCCATGCTGTCAGTTTCCAGACAGAGGCATAAAATAATTCCAGTGCATAAGAACAAGTCTTGTGTACATTATGGTGGGGGGAAGGGTTGGGGAAAAGGAGAAAAGGAGAGGAGGGGAAAAAGGAAAATGAGGAAGGAAAAAGAGAAAAGAAGGAGGAGAAAGAATCAAGAAAAAAGCAGAGCAGAGGCAAGAGAAAGAAGAAAGAAGACAGGGTGCCCAGTAAAACAATATGTGTCAAATAAGGACATTTGTGAGGCTGCTTAGTCAGGAGGGACAGGAAAATCTGGAACTGCAGCGCGATCCCTGGTCTTTTAGTTAAGCCAAAGCAAACTGTTCCTAGTCTGAGAAGAGAACGTGTATGATATCAAGATTACAGACCATAAAAGCAATGTCTGATCTTTCACTGGATACTGGATTTTTTAAAAATTCAGCTATAAAGGCCATTTTGGGGACAACTGGGCAATGTGAACATGAACACATTAGAAAATAGCAGTGAATCAATGCTAAATTTTTTGGACCAATAGAATTTTGAGGTTGTTTAGAAGTATGTCTTTGTTCTTCAAAGATACCTGTTAACGTATTCAGAGATGAAATGTCAGTGTCTCAGTTAACTTTTAAAGAGTCAGCAAAAATAAAACACAACACACACACACACACACACACACACACACACACACACACACGCAGAAAAACAAATAGATAAGCTAATATGGTAAAATATCAACAATTGGTAAATTTAGTTGAAGGATATATGTCTTCACTGTAGTGTTTTTACAACTTTTCTCAGGCCTGAAATTTTTCAAAATAGAAAATTTAGGGGGAAATATTACAAATTAGCCCCAACCTAAGAAGCAAAACTTCCATAAGCCTTGAAGGCACTATTTTCTGGGGATTAAAGCCTCATCCAGCCCTGGATTCATGCTGCCTGGGCTGGGACACCATGTATCACTAATGAGCAGAGCAAGTAACCTAAACCCTTCAAGCCTTAGTTTCCTCGCCTGTAAAATGGGACTGAAAATAAAACCTAGCTCCAGGAGATGATTATGAGAGCTAAATGAGATGATTCATAAAGTATTATTATTATTATTACTATCATTATTATTATTTTTCCCCACTCAAATTGCCCAAATAGAATTCTAAAGATAAGCTATTTTGTTTTAAAATTTTCTTTCTCTCTCTTCCTCTTAAGTAAAACACAGAGAAGCAATCTCAGAAAGATGGCAAGTGCCAGAAACCAGATACTGGAATTGATCTACTCATCATGTCTCTCACGGAGAACAGGGTGATGCCTCTCTACGAAACAACATTTCTTCTAAACTCTGTTTTTTAACACTGCGTTCAGGTGAAGCACTTGCAGTGAAGAAATAGCAACTGTAAGATAGAAAAATGAGGCTTCCCAGGTAAGCAGGACAGCTCACGGGGCTAGGTGGCAAGTCCAAAGTCAAAACATACTTCTTCCTTCTTTTGGCAGGAAAAGCTCAGGCCGAGGACCTGGAGGGCTGGCTTCTCGCTCCCCACAGTAACTGCCTTGAGGACCAGGAATGTGGCCCAGACAGAGCACATTCCTTAGGGCTGGAGAGTGGGCCTGGGGCCAGCGGCCGTTAAACACCACGTTTGTATCCTCCAGCAAGAAAGAATGTCTGGAACCAACAGCCTGTGCCTTGTTCTAAGAACAGACTTCTCCTCTAGCTATTTCTCCAGCTGACAGAAGACCTGTTATGCAGTGCACATCCACCTATACTGCACTCACTTTAAAACTGAGGGCCCTAGTGTCAGACACTTCAGAATATCCGTATTTTTTTTAAAGCCTTGAGTATGGAATGCTTTCAACATTAATACGAACCGAGTCCCTGAATTAAGTTGGCAGAAACACTGAGACACAAATTTAAAAGAAAATAATCCAGTCTACACAGAGCCTAAAGTTGTCCACTTATTCCCAGAATTTGTTATGTATGTTTTTTAAAAGTTTTGGATGACATATGTTATCACACAGGACACTAAGGAAAGCTGCAGACATGGCAGAACTCGCTATCTCTGTGGCAATGCTGTGATGTTTGGGTACGTACAGAACTCGAGTCCTTACTCCCTGCAATCAGAACACCCTAGGTCTCCTTCCCGGTTGCAAACCACCTTATTATATGTTCTTCTGACCTTAATTGTGGACTGCTCTGGAATGTCACAAAAAGCCATAGAATGCATATTCTGGCTCTTTTCACCTTTCTAAAATTATAAAAAATTAATCCAATCTTTTTTTTTTTTTTTTTTTTTTTTGGCTGCACCATGAGGCATGCAGGATCTTAGTTCCCTGACCAGGGATTGAACCCATGCCCCCTGCAATGGAAGCTCAGAGTCTGAATCACTGGACCACCAGGCAAGTCCCCCAACCTATTTAAAAGAGAAAAAAATTCTAACACTTGGATATTAGTTAAGAAACTATAAAATATAAACACAATGAATAAAACATAGGGATTAAAAAGTAACAGATAAGTATTAAAATTTTTAAATGTCTATCATTGAACATAAAAGAGTATGACACAAACCTTATATGCAATACAATATGAATTATAGCTATATAAGAGAAATGTTCACAGAAAAATATCTCTGAATGCTAATGCAACAGAAGTTAACAGCAGTTGACAGGGAGATGCATTTTTGAGAGATGTCTTTTTTGCTTAGTTTTCAGTTTCTGTAATGGGGTAATATTTTTTCTGTAGTGAACAATAATAACAGTTTTTCTTCATAAGACAAAGCCAAACAATGAATCTAGAATAAGGAAAGATTTCTTATTTTGAATTCCACAGTCATCTAAGAGAACTAAACTAAACACCGGGAATCCGTAACAATCATTGATAAATTCACTGTGGGTCCATCAACACAGAGAGTATTTTCACACCAGCAAGTTCCCATATGGACATCCTGGCAAAAGAGTCCACCCAATAAATAAAAAAAAAAAAAAAAAGAGTCCACCCATTTGATTTGGGGAATGTCCCCAAATGCCAATGCAAGGGGCCTTTGTGAAAATATTTATACATGAGAAAAAACACATACACACACACACACACATAAAACACACACACACATACACAACACACACTACAAAATTGAAGAACCAGGCTAGTGTGGAGGACTCAAATGGTTTGAAATCTCTCAACTAACAACAAACTCAGTCATAAAGAGCCCTATCCCCACGTGTTCTTCTTGTGTAGAAGACTTAGGTCCTAAGGGGTGGAAATCCAGGCTGTTCCCTGAATCCAGAAGCTCATAGTGGCTGTGTGCTCAAAGTTGAAACAGAGTTTCCTAGACAGTGGCCCATAGGTGCCTCTTCTGTTTGAACACAGTGGAGATGGGCATGGCCCTTGTGAGTTAGAAGAAAGCCCAGCTAGGGTAAACTATTCTCGGTGTTCTCCTGAGGAATCCAGCAGCAAAATATAATGAGAGATGTTCAAAGTCAAGAAAGCAGAAGCTGAGGGCCCGACTGGCACCAGATACACTGCTATGCTCAGAGACTTAATAGGATGGATCTGAGACACCGGAAGGGACGGGGCATTTTTCCTAATGCCATGCAGGCAAAACAGGAGAATGGCAAAAGTGGTCTCAATCAGCCAGAGATGCACAATCCAGTCTCAAAACCCTCCTCTTAAAAATCCACGTTTAGGGCTTCCCTCGTAGCACACAACCCGCCTGCCAATGCAGGGGACACGGGTTCGAGCCCTGGTCTGGGAAGATCTCACATGCCACGGAGCAACTAAGCCCGTGCACCACAACTACTGAGCCTGAGCTCTAGAGCCCGTGAGCCACAACTACTGAGCCCATGCACTGCAACTACTGAAGCCCACACACCTAGAGCCCGTGCTCCACAAAAAGAGAAGCCACCACACTGAGAAGCCTGTGCACCACAACGAAGATTAGCCCCCGCTCGCCACAACTAGAGAAAAACCCGCGACCAGCAACAAAGACCCAATGCAGCCAATAAATAAAAATAAAATAAATAAATTTAAAAAAATAAAAAAGGGAAGATAATTAATTTTAAAAAACCACTTTTATTGTTTAAGCAATTACCCATACAGGGCTTCTAATTAACGACTCTTCCATCCATATTCACAGTTAAATTCTCCAGCAGTTAATTAAGCAAGTTTTCACAAGGTTTCTAGCAATCTAAAAACATTTTATGAGCTGGCACTGATGTTCTGAGGAGCATTTCCAAACCAATGATTGCTCACCACTGACTGCTGGGGCGAAGCTGGAATCAGCTGGGAAGGAGAAATGATGGAAGAAGGAACCGATGAGAGGCAGAAATACCCATATTATAAAATGATATAAAAGAAATAAAGCCAAATGTCTGCCTTTAAAAAAAAACAAAACCAATCCCCTTGTGTCAAAAAAAAAAAAAAGTGTGAAAAAACAGCCTTGTCCTACCTACCTCATTGGGATCATTCACTGAACAAATATGTCTGTGTGATGGGGACTGGGATACATCAGTGGTGAAAAGCAAACAGATTCTTAGTTGCCTGGAACTTACACTAATGAGAGAGACGATGTCAATCAATCAAAATGACAAATATAAAAGATAAAATGTTATAACTCCCTGAAAGAAAGGAACCAGATCTCTAGGCTCCAAGCCTAAAAGAAACTCCCAATCTAAAGGCTAAGGAGCAGTTCACTGGGCAAAGGGGAGAGGGGAAGAAGAGTGTTCCAGACAGAGGGAATAGCATGTGCGAAGGCCCTGTGGCAGGAAGGAATATAGTTAAAGAACTTAGGGACTTCCCTGGTGGTCCAGTGGTAAAGAATCCATCCTGCAATGCAAGGGACGTGGGTTTGATTCCTGGTGGGGGAACTAAGATCCCACATGCCATAGAGCAACTAAACCCAAGCGCCACAACTACTAAGCCTGTATGCCTCAATTGGAGAGCCCACATGCTGCAAACTACAGAGCCCACACACCCTGGAGCCTGTGTGCCACAACTAGAGCAGAGAAAACCCACTGCCACAACTGGAGAGAAGCCCACATGCCACAGTGAAGAGCCCATGCACCACAATGAAAGATCCCACTACAAAAGACCCCGCAGACAAAAATTTTTTAAAAATAAATAAAATTTTAAAAAGAACTTATAAAAGGGGAGCACAAATTGGCAGGGCAGAGCTCTACAGAAGTCAAACCACAGAGGGAGCTGTAGGCCTTATTAGGGATTGTGTTTTTATCATAACAGCAATATAAAGCCACTGGGGGGCTTAAGGAATGACAGTGACCTATTCAGATTTGCATTTTGTAAATATTTCTCCCAAATCTGGGGATGATGGGAAGGAGAGAGAACAAAAGTGATGTGAGGAGAGTTGTTAACAGGTTGCTGCAGTAGTCCTGGTAAAAGATAGGGGTTGCGTTGTCTTAATAAGGCAGCCAAGGAGGTGGAAAGAAGTGGATGGAGTCATGACGCTTAGGAGGGAAGTCCACAGGACTGGATCCGAGGGTTGAGGGAGAGGATGACATCAAGGATGGCTCCTGGGTGCCTGTCCTGTCCCAGTGGATGGATGACTGTACCATATGCTGGGATAAGGAACAAGCTTGGGGTGGAGGCTGGGAGAGAGAAATATCATAAGTTCTGTCTTTGACATACTTCGTGGAGGAATCTGTGAGATAGCACAGTGGAGAGACAAGCTGGATAACCAGGTCTCGGAGAGCGATCCAGGCTAAAGATATAAATTAGAGGCCTATCATAACACAGATGGCAATCGACACAACAGAAGTTGCCCAAGGAACAGTTATCGAGTGAGAAGAGATGACATTTCAGCATTGAGCCCCAAGGTACTCAAACCCTTTTAGAACACTGTGTGCCTCAAAGGAGAGGACGGCTATGAATGGATTTTATAAACTGTAAAGCACTATAAAAATTAGTTACTCTAAACCCTGAAAGGGTTTGGAGACTAACTCAATTTCTCCGCATTTTATAGGTATAGAAACGGAAAGGAAGGTTACAGATGGAGCTCAGCAAGGCCAGGAGTTGTACAGACAGGACCGGGCTGGAGCATAATCCCTATCAAAGCTCCAAAAAGTCCAGAACAGACTGTCTGAGTTCTCCATGAGCCCAAGAGGCTCTGGGAAGGAGGCGTAGAGTTACTCATAATCAGCGGGGTATTTCTTTTCCAGAACCCACAAATGAGCCCGGTACTCAGGCCTCTGCAATAAGCTGGCTGCCGCTCCCAGGGGCCTGGCTGACACACTGTAACCTCACATCTGCACAACTCTCGCCCTTCTCTCTCTCTTAAAGGGCCTTTGTTGCTTATTCCCCAGCCCCCCAGGCAGAACAGAAGGACCTTTGCTTCTGTAGCCCTTAGAAGCGGAATGAAGTTTGGGGAGCAGGCAAGTTAGAGACAGACTTCATTCTGCTCATTTCAGGGAGGATCGGGACCCATGACTCAGTGAGAAGTAAAACACAAGCATCACACAACGCGCTTCTCCTTAAGGCACTCTTCATCTCTCGTTGCCTCGACGCCCAATTTTAAAATAGCAGGAGAGAGAGAGAGGCAAGCAAGCCTTGCACAAAATAGCTTTTATTTTTCTCCTACGAAAACTGTTTTAAACTACATTCATTTGCTGGAATTGAAAGTGATTTCACCCTCAAAACAGTGACCTTAGACTCATTCTGTCCAGCTGCATAAATCAAGTGCAATTCAGCGCAGGGCCATTGGGAAAGACATTGAGTGGGAGGCTGGACCAGATGACCCTCAATGGTTTCTCCAGCTCCAAGACCCTGCTCCCGTATGTAAGAACCAGATGTTCTTATGAAAGAGTCAGCATCTTTCAAAAACACCTATTTTCTCTATGCTCATATATGAGTCAATGGCACTCAGAATTCCAATTAATCGAATCTGGGGTTCAACATGGATATTTTTTCAGCCAGGAGTCTGCTCTCATCTACTTTCCCTCTGAGGCCTTCTTGGGATCACTTTCCTAAATATACAACAGCCACCCAGTCACCAGGCATGTGCTGAAACCTGTGACCCTACACTATTTTCCCACAGGACAGACACAGTTTCTTTCTACTCCTCCATCAAGCCCAGGGTGGCATCAGCCCCGAACTCATCATCTGGAGAAGTGGGGAACATTTTTCCCAGTATTCTAATTTGAAAAATGTACATCTGAGCAAAGCTGGAAGAATTTTATAATGAATACTGTATGCCTACCACTCTGATGCTACCATTAACATTTTATTGTTCCTGCTTGACCACAAATCTATCCACCAAACTATTCATCCATCACTCCATTTTATTATTTTGTATGTTACATGGTAAGTCACAGACCTCAAGGTTAAATGCAGACCTGAGCTGGGAACTATTTAAAAAATTCCTATGGGGGAATTCCCTGGCAGTCCAGTCCAAGTTTAGAACTCTGAGCTTCTACTGCAGGGGCACAGGTTCGATCCCTGGTCAGGAAACTAAGATCCTACATGCAGTGTGACATGGCCAAAAAATAATAATAATAATAAATAAATAAAATCCCCCTAATCTCAATCTAATCCTGAGAAAACATCAGACAAGCCCAAACTGAAGAATGTTCTACAAAATAATTACTGGTTTCTTCAAAAGTGTCAAGAAAAGTTTCATGAAAGAATGTGACACTGTCAGAGATTGGAGGAAACTAAAGAGACATCACTACCAAATGTAATGTGGGATTTTGGATTGGATCTTGGACCCGAAAAAATACATGAGGAGAAACACTGGTGAAATCTGAATATCTGCACATGAGTTAATAATCTTGTATCAATATTAATTTCCTAGTTCCCATAAATATACTAGGGTCATGTGAGTTCTTAACATTAACTTTTTTTCTATTTCTAAGTCTAAATTCATTTCCAAAAAACTAAAAGTTTTTACTTAAAAAAAAATTCTTATGCCCCATGTCCAGAAATTTTGATTTAGTTACTCTAGGATGGGGATAAGACACCAGAATTTTTTTCAATCTCCCCAGGTAATTCAACATGTAGGAAAGGGATTGATGAGAGAATACATCTGCTTCCCATGAGCCCTGACCTTGGTGGGGGACGGGGGTGAACCAGAGGGTGGAGGCAAAAGAATGCCACAAGCTATGTAGCCCACAGCACTGCCTTCTTGTATGTGCACAGCAACACACACAACCAACCATAGTCAAACACAAAGGGCAAAGGATGCAGGCGTGGGCTGGAATGACTTGCCTTTATTCCTTTAGAACTGAGGCTGCAGTAGGGAAAATTCAAGTCTAAAGACACTCCCCGAGCTTACACATTGGTCCATGGCCCCTGACCAGCCACCTCCCTCCATCCTTGACAGTTTCCTTCTCCCCCTCACTCTGCCTCCAATGTACAGTGGAAGGCTGCATGGAGATGGGGTTGCAGGTAATCTCAAAATCTAGCAACAGGGAGAATGGAGGATTAGCAATAAACCCTGCCTAGATTTTCAGTGCACGTGACCCAGGAGCAGAATGCTTCAGTGGCTGCAGCTGTTGAGGCAGCAGCACCTCCATTTTTGTTCTTGCAGACACCCAGAGTACACACATGAAATGGCTACGCAACAATACGGCAATTTCAGGATAAAACTGCGGGGACAGATAATGCCTACAGGAGTTCAGAAAAGGGAATGACAAATAGTGACTGTGGGAAGAATCTTGGTATAACCCACTGGGCATCTAATCAAATCATAAGTAGCGGCATCAGAAACGCCTGGATATTAATTTCATGTTGAAGACAACAGATAGACAGATAGATAGATCATAGGTAACACCAATTAACTGTTTTATTTTGTTTAAGAAATGTAGAAGCAGTGTCCAGCAGTGCCTTTTAATTTGAACTTGATACTTTACTGTTAGGGAGGACTCAACCTCTTCCAAAATGATTCCATATAAATAATCTCATTTAATCCTCAAGCCCACTCTGTGAAATCAATGGGTATTATCATTTCACTTTATAAAAGGAGCAAATGAGGCCAAGATAAATAAAATTAAATCAGAGACTATTAAGCTTAATGAATCCAAAATATAAATGAAGCTATTTCTAGCCACATTTTTGTAATCTGAAAGCACTTTACAGAAAAATTTGAAATCAAAGTCAGACAGAATAATCTCTTTTAAAACAGACTTTAAACAACAGAAAAGATGAGCTTGAAAGGCAGGCAAGACAATGCAAATAAAATGTCCTGATGCCATTTCTGGTTCTAATTTCAGAAGCATCTCCTGCGGGTACAGAAACAGCACTCTTTTTATGTAACACAGATAAATTACAACCTGGACGAGCCATGCCTCCACCTGGAGGATGGTAGCTCAGTTTACACAGATTAGAGCATTTGCTAAATTTCTGTGAATTTTGGAAGAGTCCAAGATTTATCTCTGAATGGTCCATAAATATTTACCTCTACTTTGTGTTTTTTTCTTTAATTTGGTAGTGGGATGCAGTGGAACAATTTTTTAAAAGCAAGAGATTTACACAAAAATCTGTACTTCTGGCTTCTTTGAAAGCTAGATCACCTGCCAATACTGGGTCCGAATTCCTGTCTGGCACCATCTGTTGGAGCTGAGGGGCTACTGATTCTGCTGAACAGGTCCCAAGCTCTCCCAGCCTCTCCAGTCCCTGCTGGCCCCTACCACCTCCCCGATCAGCTTCCCTCATTTACCTGCCTGGCTCCTGAGCTCAAATCGACATAAACGCAGATGCTCCAGGAAGGCGGCAATGGACAGCCCCAATGCTACATGAAGGTTAGTAAGTCAGGTCACACTGTGTTCAAATAATGGGAACCCTGGTCAGGCAGTGATCCTCAGGCTCAGGAAGCGGAATGTTATTGTTATTCCCACCAACTGATGAGAAACGAAAGGAACTGAGCAAGGGTGAGGGGGTGAGGCAGGGGGCTGGGTCCCCATTAAGTCTGTGCTTCCTTAAGTCCCAGCCTACCGCAGCGCTGGGCAGAGGGCTGCCCCGGAAAGATTCGTGGGATGCAGGCAAGAATGACAATCTCAGAGACGCATGCATTCATTTTACGATTTGCCTGTGAGGGCCCAGAGATAGGAGAGCAGCAAATAGAGGCAAAAGGCGCTGATGGCGTCTCAGAGGGTATTTGAGAACTTGGAAATTGTGCTAAGAAACCCGAGAATCACCATATGAGTAGTCAATGCTGCTATTCTGGGAAAAAGAAGATTCAAAGTAGTTGTATCTTAAATGCAAAACCTGAGGAACTGGCGATGTCTGCCTGGAGCACCCTACTGGGGGAAAACTAGGGTCCTGTTTGAGCTCAGAAGGTAAAAGAGCTGGGTCCAAAAGGAGGCATCTACAGCAGGCAAGACAGGAAGAGCCACATCTGTGCTTTGCACCTGTCATCTCTGTTCTAATCATCCCAGCTCTAGCATGGTTTTTTGTTTGGTTTGGTTTGGTTTTCATTGTCTTTCATGAAGTTTTTGTTTTTAGTCTCATTTCCCTACTTCCACGCCCCCGGATCACGACAGGGCAAATTCTGCCAGGTTGATCAGACAAACCACCACAAGGTCAGGCCAACAGGCCAAGACATCCCAAAGTACAGACTGCAATCAGTTCCACTGACCTCCAATTTCAGAAGAGGATTGCTGCCCAGACCCTTGCAACCCTGTCGCTGAAACATGCTGGGACTTCCGAGTGGACAGATAGAAAAGGGATTAGTCAGGAAAGGGAGGGAGCCTAGTCCAGATATAGAATGGACCCCCAAGAAGAGCTCATGGGGGCCAAGTCAGTTTCCTGGGGTCCATCTAGTCTGAGCTGGCCTCAGTAGTTGGTACAGTGTTCCGGATGGGGGTCCTATCCCTCACAGGAGGGGCGGCAGGACGCCCTAGACAGTGGTTCTCACTTGAACGTGCAGAGGAATCAGCTGGGAGCTGTGGCTCTTCAGCTTATCATCTGGAAAGTCTGGAGCAGATTCTGCATCAGTGACAAACTCCCAGATGATGCTGATACTGCCAGTCCACGGACCACACTTCGAGTAACAGGGTCCCCAGTCAGCAATTCTCAACCCTGGTTTCGTTTTGGAATCATCAGGGATGCTGTTAAGAAATCTTGCCACCCAGGCCTCATCTCAGAACCAATTAGATCAGAATCTCATGGGCTGGGACCCAGGCACTGGGTCACGGGTAATTATGACCTGTAGCAAAGACCAAGAACCCTTGCTGTAGGCAATGAAGGTGGTCACAGCAGGAGACTCACAATTCCAGGGGGTTCATTGGGCCTAAAGCAATTTGGGGGTGAGGTCAGCCAAGGAGGTGACCAGAGGCCCAGGGAGAAGAATTCAGACTGGTGGGCCACACCCCTAGGCCTGGACAGACAAAGCTGGAGGAAGGGGTACGTACGAAGGGTTGCTGGTACCCAGGGCCTAGCATTACAGACACCAGTAACTAGGCCCAGATTTCCCCAACCAGTGGACCAGGCTTGTTCAGTGCAGGTGGCAGAACTGTTAGACCTGGAGGTCCCCTGTATTTCAACTGAAGGGGGTAAAAACAGGAAAGGCAAAATAGGAAAGAAGTTTTCCATTGTTAACCAGTAAAACTCCTCAGCGCCTCTAAGAGTGACTAGCTCCTCTCTTGGCTACATCTGCTCTCTATTTATACGTTGGCCCAGTTACTTCACAATGTGACCCCTTCTGGGTCTCCAGCTACTGCATACGTTTGGAAAGTCAATACTGCAATTCGCAGTCCCCCCTTAACAATGCACGCCATTCATGTGACAACCTCCAGAAGGCCATCATCAGCTGGGGACCACAAGTTCTGGCAATGAGGCAGGAGGATCTAAGAACAGATGCCAAACCCTGAGTTGCGGTCCTCACACCATCAGGGCTGAGCAGAGCTCTAGAAACAGTGGCAGACTTAGGGCATAGTTACAGAAGCAGGGAAAGGCCCAGGAGAGCAAAAGACACAAAATGAGAAAAAGGACAGGAAGGAGAGGAGAAGGAAGCCAGGGTGGGGAGTGGGGAGATGGAACCCAGGCCAATGCCTCCAGCATCCTTCAGGGACTGTGCCTGGGTCAGAAGTGGGCCAGCCTTGGGCCTAAGCCCAGATTCTAGGAAGGTCTGTGCTTTTAAAATGTACCTATATTTACCATGTTTCAAAAATGATTCAAAAGGCTTAAAAGAAATATATAATATGAAGTCAAATAAAATTGAAAATGGATATAGAGAATTCATGATGTGGAAAGACCAGGAAGTAGAAAAGGAGAAAAAATAAGGGCAAACTAGGGTTAAGCACTGGCTGTGATGAATAAATATATGGGCCAGAGGCCTCCACTTACGGGCAGAGAAGGCTGCTTCAACTTTTGTTTACTTTGAGTCAGTATTTTGAGAATATTATGAAATGTCTTTAATAAGCAAGATATTTTCTGCCCTATGATATAAGCTATTTATTTTTATGCATTCTCAAAAAAAAAAAAAAAAAAGCTCCCCCCCCCCAAAATGAAGACAAAGGGTTTAGGGTACAAACAATGCAGCCTCTGGGGAAAGAGGTCCCTTTAGTTCTTAGGTGGTAAGCTCACCTGTCAGCAGTCAGAGTCTAATTAGTGTACAGCAGCAAGAGGGGGCAGGGCTGCTGGCAGTGAACACCCGCTGTGCGTAGACCTGACCCCTCTCAGCCTCCACTTCGGAAGTACAATCTCCACGACAGTAGCTCTTAACATTTTGGGGTCATGAATACCTTTCGAAAATGTGATGAAAAATGCACATATGCAGTACACCTACAACATCCTGGAGAGCATTCCAGGAGGTTCCCAGGCCCACTTTAGTCCGTGATCTCAGCTTTAAAGAACTGCCACTCTACAGGTTTTCAACTCTTATAGGTTTCTTCCAGCAGAAAGCACAGCGTCTGGTCATCCCTACTTGTGACTGAGGAGCCTCATGAAACTCCAGTGAACCCCAGTGCTGTGGACTGAATTGTGTCATCCCAAAACTCATATGGTGATGCCCTAACCCCCAATGTGATGGTATTTGGAAACGGAGCCTTTGAGAGGTAATTAGGGTTAGATGAGGTGATGAGGGTGGGACTCCAATAATGAGATCAGTGCCCTTATAAAGAAGAGGACAAGAGACCAGAGATAGCTCTCTCTCTCCACCATGTGAAGGCAGACACAGCGAGAAGAAAGTCAGGAAGTGGGCCGCCACCAAGATCAGAATTTGCTGGCACCTTGATCTTGGACTTCCCAGCCTCCAGACTCTGAGAAATAAATGTCTGTTGTTCAAGCCAACCAGTCTGTGATATTTTCTGAAGGCAGCCCAAGCAAACTAATATACCAGATACTTTCAATGCCAAATACCACCCACCTGGTCCACTGTGGGGCATAAATGCTGCTGAGACGCTGGTGCCCTCATTTTTGCCCCCTCTCCACACAGCCCAGAGGCAAGGTTGGAGGATGCCCTCCAGAGCGCCATCGGGCACACAGATCCAGCACTGAGGACACTGGCTGTGCCCCCAAAGAAGGAATCTCAAACAAGAGAAGCAAGGGCAGAAATGAAATACCAGGGCAACCAGGAGATGCAGGAAGGGAAGAAGACTGAAACTGGAAATTCACAGGGAAAGCTGGAACAGAGCTAGTGGTCTTTCTGATATGTTCCAATAAATCTGCCTAACGTAACACCCCCACTGCACACAGCGAGGAATCCATAAACACTGTCGACTCAAGGCTGCTCCCCTAAAGAAAACACAGCAGGCTGCAGGCCAGTGTTATTAAGTGGCTCCAACCCGGCAAAGCGGCTTAGCCTCAAATCAGTGTTTTTACACAGCAGCACTCTCCACCAAATAACAGAACTTTACAGATCCCTGCCCAAAGTTAACTCCTCCAGGTTGCCTTCCAGGCCTGGCTCCGTGGTCTGCCATGGCCGTTCCTCACCATCAGCACGCATCGCACACGTGACATTGCTCTGGGGACCCTGCTAGGCTTTGCTCCTCAAGGGCAGGGCTGAGTCTTCCAGGGCTTCTGCGATCATTCCGGGAGGCCAGATTCCAGGTTCTCCACTCAGAGGCGGCCCAGTAACTGTTGTTGGCTGGCTGCTTTTCCTGAGAAGCATAATCAGAACTTTGGATTTCCATACACACACTGCCCGTGTTCTGTGAAAGGGACTTCTTCACAGCCCACTCACGTTCCGGGCACAGTTTACACATCCAGGGATGAGCAGCCCAGCCCAGGAGTGCCCAAAAGTGCAGTTGGGGTTTTGGGCACATGGAGCCAAAGTACGAGGAAATAAAGCAGCTCCCTTCTCACAGGGGAAGGGGTTGTGCTTGGCCATCTCAAAGGTCCCTACCAGACCTATGATCCTCTAAGTTTGGGAAAATGTTCTTTTGTGTGGCAGACACTGCTGCTTGACCACTCAATATCCATCTGCCCTCCCTCCTCACAATCGGACCTACCCATCTGGTTCAGGGTGACAAGGTATCCAGCTAAAACACACACCTTCCAGGCCTCTCTTCCCCGAGGGGTGGTCAGCGGAACCTGAGAGGAATTCTGCTGCAGACCTCAGAGCAATCCTTGGCTTTTCTAATACAGGTATTACCCTCATCTGCCTTGCCCTCCCACTTTCTCCCTGCTGGGGAGGCTGATGTTATGCCGGAGGTAAAGCAGTCATCTTGCAGTCATGAGGCAGTGTCCAAGAGAACAAAGGTCTACCTGCTAAAGATGGCAGAATGAAAAGATGGGACAATTCTAGGCCCCACTGGCACTGTTCAACCACTACACCAGTCCTAGAAGGCCTTGCTCAAGACTTCTTGGTTCATAAATAAGCCCCCTTACATGTTTCAATTGCTGTATTTTGAAGCTAAGTGACATATACACTTGCAATCTTGAAACTTTTGTTCCTGGTTTTTTGTTTTTGTTTTTTGTTTTGTTTTTCCTAAATTTGGCTCAGGCAATAGTTTCTCAAAAGGGCAATTAGGAAAAAAAAAATCTACCTACCAGGATATTTTTCTTTTGGTTGGCAAATACCAAAGAACAAACTTCTCCATGAAAATCACCTGCATTTCATGAAAAACCAATGAAGGCCTAACCAGTCTCCCAAACTGCCAGCTGTTTTTGCAATAATGCAGCTCCATGGAGAAGAACCATCAGGTAACTCATTCAAACGTATTAGCCTCTATAGCTAAGGATTCTTCTCTCTTTGGCATTCACTCCATTATCAGCAATGGTTTTTGTGTGTGTGTTTGTTTAAATAAAAATTATAACTTCCAGAGGGGATGAAGATTTGGACCCAGGTTTCTAACAGCTCCCTCTCAAAGTCCTGCTGAAACTGCCAAAATGATAACAAGGCATTATGGATGTGGGCCATTCACATGCCAGAATCTCTATGGACCTTCTGTTAGGTAGAATGCTAGCTGGTCCACACGAAAGGCAGTCAGAGAGAATTCTGCTCCCCAAGAAAGCAGACTCAGGGGAGGTTCCCTTGCTGGACTGTACTTACATCAACTACTTTGGAAGGTCCGTTCAGGCCTTGGGTCGGAAGGAGAGCCTGTGGCTTTAACACTTTTGCCGCAGCTTACCAGCAACACCCAAAACTGCTCTGTTGGGGAGGCCCAGGGGCCGGGCCGTGCTGCAGCTGATGGAGAGCCCTTGAGCACTAGCTCCCTGATGCTGTTGGCAGGGCCTCCGGCGCTTTTCCACGCCATGCTTGCCGTTCCTTCCCACTCTTCCTATTAATGAATTCCTAAGCTTTATCACAATCAGCCCCAGAAACACTATCTATATTAAAAAAGCAATGTAAATAATCTCAGTCGTAGATGGTTGTTTCAGGTGATGGCAGGAACAGGGAATGGGCCAGCCCCTACATGCCTTCCCACTTGTGACTTGAAGAATGTTAACACCTGCCACCAACCCACCCCCTCAAAACCTACAAAGAATTTCAGTTCTGCAGAAGCAGGTGCCTGAAAAAATCTAAGTGTGAACTCAGTCATGCAAATCAATACCAGGCCTGGAGCCTAAAAAGATTCAGGCAGGAAATGAAAAAACTTTTAGGGTTTTTTCTCCCCTAAATGTCATCACAATCGGGCCACATTAAGGTGAAGCTGGTCAAAAGGTACCAACTTCCAGCTCTAAGATAAGTCCTGGGGATGTAATGTACACCATAGTGACTATAGTTAACGACACTGTATTGTGTATCTGAAGGTTTCTAAGACAGTTAGATCGTAAAAGTTCTCATCACAAGGAATAAAAATTGTAACTCTGTGAGATGATGAATGTTAATTAAATTCATTTAGTGATCATTTTGCAGTATATACATATATCCAATCATTATGTTGTGTAACTGAAACTCATATGTTATATGTCAATTATATCCCTATAAAACTAGAGAAAATAAATAAGCAAAATAACTAGGTCACATTAGACAGGCTTTATTCTATTTACTAATTTTTTTCCTTCAGTTTAGAATTCAGCAAGCATTTTCTTCCTATGCCTCCTTGAAATTATTGGAGTAAAAAAATGGAGGACAGGAACCTACTATCTCCCCTACTATCTCCTAAGCAGAGGCCACGTACCAGGCATGGAGATAGACACTTCATTTACATCATCACTCATTGCCTATCATGTCCTTGTGAAACAGCCTCAGAAAGGTACCCAGAGGAGGGAGTGCCAGAACCAGATGGTGAGCCCAGGATCATTCAGTCATCCCTTCACTCGGCAGATACCTCACTGGATCCCTATGACGTGCTCGCCACTGTTCCGGCAGCTTCCCAGTGAGTGTGCCTATGGAATTCCCTGAATGGAGGCTGCAGCCCACAGAGCCCCTGGGCTGTGATCAGCCTCATCCACTGCTTCAAAGTCCCGGGCGGATATCATCATGTTCTCCTAGCGCCATGTTGACAGAGCTGCGAAGCGTTCAATACATAACTTGGTGGTGGTGATAAGGGCTATGAAGTCAGTGCTGACTCCAAATCCCTGTTTTTCCTACCAACCCTCTGCCCCTGTGGTCGAGCAATCAGCAGACAACAGGACATCCAGAATCCACAACAGCAACAGGAAGAGTAGGAATAAGAAAGCTGAAAACTCACCACTCAACCATCCACCTCTCAGCTGGGTCAGGCTTAATTTCAGTTTCCTCCTGTAAGTCTGTATTTAGGTCGAAAGGAAACACTGGGTTCCTTTTGATTTAAAACCCACCTCATGTTCCTAATGTGTAAACACAGCTGAAACACCAAACGGTTTTTTGGCTGTTACTTCTCTGCCTCTTTTTCTCATCAAACATGAAATGTGTACCTGAAGATTGCAGGATCACTGGGCCCCTTCAGTTAGAACACGATACCCTGGAACCCAAGGGGGTCAGGTTAGTCTCCATCTGGGTTTGGTCTTGACCCCCTCAGCCTCCCCAGCCCACAGCCCCAGGTCTTCCAGCTGCTCCCAAATGTAGGTCATGGGCTGCAGGAGAGCCCTGGAAAGAAAACTTGCAAATCCAGAGCAGAACCAGAAAAACAACTCCTGGCAGTGCCTCAGAAATGAATCCCATCTCTGGGTAGAAAGTTAAAAGTCATAGCTACAAAGATCGGCTTCAGGTTCTGCAGCTACAAAACAATACAGTATTTCCCCCACCCAATCCCACCCTCCTTTCCAAAGGACAATGTCCGGTTCCCAAGCCGTCTGTAAATGGAAGGGGGCACAGGGGGAGAGCCTACACACACACGTATATGTTTGAGGCTCTCGTGGGCCAATCTGGCTTCTTGTTGGATTACAAAAGGAAGCTTGTCTGTGACTAATTTTAAAAAACAAAGTTAAAATCAAAAGCTGCCACAGGTAACCCCAGCTTATGAATCCACATTCCAAAAGTTTGTAACGACAGGACGTTGATGGTAGGGTAGGTTGTGCGTGGTGGGCAGACGGCAGGGAATGTATGCAGACTGCACTTCCTGCTCAGTTTTGCCGTAGACCTAAAGCTGTTCTAAAAAATGAAGGTTATTTTTTAAAAATTTGTAACACAGGTGCTTCAAACTCACAAGAGATTTTGTTATTGAAATAATGTGATCAAAAAATCAGTTCCCCTCTCCTACACTGTTGGTAGGAATGTAAATTGGTGCAGCCACTATGGAGAACAGCGTGGAGGGTCCAAAGCAAACTAAAAATAGAATTACCATATGACCCAGCAATCCTACTCCTGGGCATGTACCCAGACAAAACTATAATTCAAAAAGATACATGCACCCATTATGTTCACCGCAGCACTGTTTACAACAGCCAAGACATGGAAGCAACCTAAGTGTACATTGACAGATGAATGGATAAAGAAGATGTAGTACATATAGTCCAACTCGAGGATGGAAGATGCCTTTGAGGACTGGGGCGGGGAGGGTGGGGGGGGCTTGGGGGGGGCGTCAAGGAAGGGAGGGAAGATGGGGATATGTGTATAAAAACGGATGATTGAACCTGGTGTACCCCCCCCCAAAAAAATAAATAAATAAATAAATAAATTAAAAAAAAAAAAAAAAGAAGATGTAGTACATATAGACAATGGAATATTACTCAGCCATAAAAAGGAACAGAATAATGCCATTTGCAGCAACATGGATGGACCTAGAGATTATCATACTAAGTGAAGTAAGCCAGACAAAGAAAGACAAATACCATATGATATCATTTACATGTGGAATCTAAAATGTGACACAAAAGAACCTATCTACAAAACAGAAACAGACTCACAGACATAGAAAATAGACTTGTGGTTGCCAAGGAGGAGGTGGGTGGAGGAGGGAAGGACTGGGAGTGTGGGATTAGCAGATGTAAACTATTACACATAGGATGGGTAAACAACAAGGTCCTACTGTAGAGAACAGGGAACTATACTCAATATCCTGTGATACACCAGAGTGGAAAAGAATATACACATATACAAAAGTAAGCGGCTCCCAGGCAGCCAAGAGACCCACGTAACCCATACTGTAGCTGAACTGTGCAGAGAGAATCCTCAACTCGGTGTCACCTCACAGCAGTCTGTTCCGCTCTTGGCTGAGAAGGGCCGCCCGCTTCCTCTCTGAGCTGTCAGTCGGAAAGCAGAATTCTCCTTATTCTCCACCCCCTTCATTCTTGGGCCCCGACTTCAGTCCTAGCGTCAGAGTTCTCCTCCCATTCCTGCTCCTCATCTCCCTGGGAGGGCTAAGGGCCATGAAAGCAACATCCCTGACCCAGGGCAGCAGACAGCAAAGGTAGAATCAAGCCCCCTAATGTGAGGGGCGGGGAGGGCCGGAGGGGGTCCCCCCAGAGTCCCCTTTGTAGGTCCTGAAACCCAGGCACTGCTTGGAGCTGCACATTTTCTCTGAAGCAGCATCATTTACTTTAATGTACCTTCCACTGAAAAGCCCTCAGGGCTTTTGTCCTCACCTGCCATTTGTCCTCACCTGCCCCTATTATTATGTCATTAAAAATGGGGTCAATTTGGTTTTTTTTCTATTTTTCTACCATGTGAATATTGTTGATGTCTCTGTGATCAAACTTATCCTTGGCAACTACTGGGTCCACTTGATACTTTCTCAGTGGGAAGAGTCAGCAGAAATATAGAAAGGAAAAGGCTCAAACCTTTTAGGCATTTTGATAAATCCCAATCACCTCGTACAGATTTAATGGGTCCAGAGACCCTCCTTTTGCATGCCCCAAAGCCTGAGACCCTTAAATGACACATGCATGAAGGGACCCAGGCACAAACTCCTCCTTGCTCACGAGAAGGACGTCAGGAATACATGCATTCAGCCTGGAGAGAAGAATGAAGAAAGGACCCTCATAATATTGCACGGGCACCAGGACAGTCTCCAAGGCCAATTTTGAGGATTGATTTTACAAAAACAAAAGGAAAGAAAGAGGCCGTACACATTATCCACAATGCATATTTACTCCCAGTGCCTGCCCTTCTGCAGTTTCTGCTCTCGCCTGGAAGCAAGGCCTCCACTCCGTCGGCACAAAGCCACAGAGCGCGCCCACAGCTACAGACCCCAGGGGGGCCTCCAGGGCTCAAGGATAGGGTCCCACCCTGAGCTAATACCACACAGTGCTTGGCAGGCAGCTGAAGAGCACACTCAGCCCTTCTTTATCTTGACCACTCTGTGGCAACCCTCCCCTCTTTGGATCCTGGATTTTCCTGGATTTTCTCCACGTTTTCTGCTGATTCCTTCTGCGTTCCATCTGCAGATTTCTCTTCCCCTGCTAACCCTTCACATGTCCTCGGGGCTTCATCCTCAGCCTTGCTCTCACACTCCACACTCTCCGCTTGATCTCCCTGGACTATCTTATTAGAGCTATTCGTTTCGCTTCTCCTCCACGAGATTCATAACACACAAATCTATATCTCCAGACCTTTCTCCAGAACTCCAGATCCACGTTTCCAAATGCACTTTAGGTATCTCTCCCGAATGTTCCATGAACACATCAGAACCATCACGTCCAAAACTGTTAGCTTCCCCACCAGACTCATTCTTCCTCCATCAAGGGCAGCACCGTCAACTCAGTCTGCCACATCAGAAACCAGGATGCCTCCCGCATCCCTCTCATGCCCCACGGCCACCAAGTCTCTACATTCAGCTCCTACCCCTTTCTTGCATTCATGTGCTCCTCCTTGCCAGGTTCAAGGCCCTCGCAGTGCCTTGTTCTAATTCATGGATGAAATAGCCAGTCAGCAGATCATCTTTCTGCCATTAATTCTCCCCTCCAATCCATCCTTCATAACCACTAGGGTTTCCTTTCCAAAACACGTTTCTCCCCCTGTGTCTTTTTTGTGAAAAGTCTTAAAAGCTTCCCATACTACTGCCCACAAAGGAATATCCAAATGGTTAACAAGGCATGCAAACCTTGTATGATCTTATCATATTTCCCAACACTCCCACAGAGCATCCTACTCGAAACTACATAAAACTACTTGGGATCCCCAGAATCAACTATGACATTTTATACATTTCTACTCTGTACCTGCTGTTCCCACGGCCTGGAGAACTCCTACTTATACTTCAGGACCCAGTGCAAACATCCCCTTTATTGTGAGAGGCTCTCCAACTCTTCGTCTCCTTCAGATCTGTTATTCCACCCTCTGTGCTCCGGAAATACTTTGAACACAGCTTTAAAGCAAAATGTACACTAGACATTTAATGACATGTGACTTAATGACTTGTTTACATATCTTCCTTCCCACTCTGCTGGGAGAACCACAACGTCAAGAATGTATACCCTGGGACTTCCTTGGTGGTCCAGTGGTTAAGAATCCACATTCCAATGCAGGGGATGCAGGTTCGATCCCTGGTTGGGGAACTAAGATCCCACATGCCACGGGGCAACTAAGCCCATGCACTGCAACTACTGAGCATGTGGGCCACAACTAGAGAGCCCGCAGGCCACAACTATAGAGCCCACGCACTCTGGAGCCCACGCACTCTGGAGCCCACGCAATGAGGAGCCAGCATGCAGCAGCGGAGCATCCCGCATGCCGAAACGAAGAGCCCAACAAAGATCCTGTGCACCGTAACTAAGACCCAACGCAGCCAAAAATAAAATAAATATTTTTAAAAGAAAAAAAAAAAGAATGTATATCCTCCTCTCTAGAACATGCACAGGCTTAGAAAAGCTGTTCATTAAGTTCCTCAAATTGGAGGAAGGACCAGCAATGAGAGATGTTTCCCCAGGATGTACAGACAGGAAGCGAGGGGAAGGAAGGAGTTAATGGCTGAACTTTTCAAATGCTAGGACTGGTAACCTTGGATTTAAATGTCTGTTTAACACAATTGGCCAGTAAGAAAGCATTTTCATCACAAATCTTTGTTTCCTCCAAGTTTTCTAAAAACATCACCCTATCAGTTTGAATCCTGCAGACTCTTTCTCAGCCAAAAGGAATTTCCCTTTAAACAAAAACTATTCAGACATTTCCAAGATATAAAACGTTAAAAAACCAAGATTTTCCACTCAGACGACTAGGAAACTGTTTGTAGATTTTTTTCCCCCAGACTCCTCTTATTTGCCAAGAAGTCTGAAGAGGGTTTTGTACGTGTGTGTGTGTGTGTGTGTGTTTCTGATGTTAAAAAAAAAAAAAAAAATTCCTACCTCTGTGCCTCTCTGTTTTTCCATTCTTTATTTTGTCTGAGTTTTACAGAAGCAAGGTTTTTAAGTCAGAAAATAGAGGCTACAAAATGCAAAACTATACCCGCCAACTAAATCGCCCAAATGAAAAGAGGCAATCAAATGAACTTTGTTGTCGTTGTCTTAAATCACCCATTTTTTAAAGATCAGAGACTTTCAAGGGTAAGAGCATGATACTCAGCACAGAACTTTGGAGTTAAAAGGAACCTCTGGGACCATAATACAAACACTGCATTTTACAGCAGGATAAAGTGAGATGGAGAATGTGAAGTTCACTTGTACTACAATGTGTTTTTCCAAAGAAAAACTCTCTTCCAAGATACTTCTAACAAGAAGCAGGCAAAGAAATCTGAGTGGCTCAGAGTAACCCATCTCAACGCTTAAAAAACTCTTCAGTAATGTCAGTAAAGTTTAGATAAATAAATTACACCAGAATAGAGCAACTTGAAGGCAGGTAATTCAAAATCAGGCAACTGTAACTGAGCTCGACAGCAGCTATACACACCAGAAGGATCGAAGGTATACGATCTGAGAAGTTATGTCTGACTTTTGCCTTGACCTTCCACTCAGTCCTAGAGAAAACTTAGACACACCACCGCAGAACACCAAAAGGGCTTCCCAAGCTGAAGAATAAGTACGAGCCCAGTCAAAACACAGCCTGCATCTGATGGGTGACATTGACTCGACAAACAGCTGTGTCCCAGCAATGACTCGTGCGCCTCTCCTGGGTTTACACTGCAGGAGAGCTGAGTCACGAAACATCCCCTGAGATAACATAGGTGCGGTGATAAGCGGGATCAAAGTGCTCCCAGTTCTTCTCAAAGTAATGCATCAGGAAGATTCAAGGATTACCCGGCCAGAGCCGCTCTACAGTTCATGAGGGCCCAGAAGAATCTTGGGTCATATTCCAAAGATCTCCCAGTTTCCATCCACAGACAACTAATAGATGTAAAGATCTGAGAACCAGCTGTACTGAAGTTGATGGAGAAGCCCAGGAGAGTGTACAGAGAGAACTGAAGACCAAGTACCAAACACTCACATTCAACAGGCGGTCAGTCAGGCAACCAGCAAAGGAGGAAAAACTAAGCCTCCCTTGGCGTCATGGGAGCCAAAGCAAGGGCGAGTTACGAGATGACCGTATGGTCAGTCAATATTGCCAAATATTTCCATGAGGCCTTGCAGGTAAGGAAGGAGAGAAGACTAGTGGATGGAGCAGTTAGAGAGAAGTTCAGGCAGCAGCAGTAGGAACCAGAACATACAGGAGGCAGAAGTAAAAAGTGAGGAAATGGAGGCCATAGCTATTGACTACTTGTCTGAGAAAACCTGGCAGTAAACAAGAGAGAAAAAACCAGCTGAGCAAGGAGGGGCTACAGCATCTGGCAAACATGTGTCCAAGGCAGAGACCTGTGTTTACAGCAGAAGGCAAAAGCTGGGGAGGAGAGGAAATGAAGATGCCTGAGAGAGAATAATTACAGGTCCCTTGTGCTTCCTGAATGATGTCAGACTCCTGAGGTGGGGATACCTCTTCCCCAGAAAGAAGACATTTGACTTAGGGGAGAGGGTGAAAAAGTGTGTACATTAAGAGCTAGGCAGTGACATGTGAAGAAACTGAGACCCAAAGAGGAAAGGTAACTTGCCCAAGGTCACCAGAGAACCAGTGGCCCTGGATTCCAAATCTGCCTGGCTCAAAGGCACACCCTTTCCACAACACTGCCTTCAACTCTACTCTAGTGAAAACTGGGACGGTTACACAACCACCCCCCACCCACCCCTCCCCATCTGGTTCTCAAAACAAAACAAGAAAAGTTACTGACATCATACTACCCAAGTCTGAGCATCTGGTGCTTGGGAGTATAGAAAAGACAGGCACGTCCCCTGCCTTCAAGGAACTTTTGTTCCAGCTGAGAAAATCTCTTTTTCGCTCGAGGCCTCAGATTCTCCATAGATAAAAGGGGCCTTCACCTCCTATGTGCCTTGTAGGTAACCTAGACAATTCCATTCAAGGAAAAAAATAAGGTCACTTGGAACTTCATTTGGAAGAGCTGGAGAGCATGTGGTGAACCGGCAGAAGGGGGAACAGGCTCAAGGTCCACACCAATGGTGGATCTGACCATTTCCTTTCACAGTCCTGACTCTACTGAGGTAGGGAATGTAAACACTACTCCCTCAATCATAGAATCACTGACTTGGGCAATTCAGTCACCCTGCAGCCCTAGGCCATCGATCCTAACAAATGCCCAGCCAAAGCCTAAGACCATTTGCCCCAAGACAGTCCACAGACAGGTCACAGCCAGGCAGGGCTGAGGCCGGCAGTTCAAGCTGCAAACAGGCACACTCTGACCTTATCAGTGCTGGAACAGCCATATGCAACTGGAAAAAGTTTCTTTGAAAAATGGCACTCTGCTTTCTGCCTGCAGAGATGAGATTGTATGGACCTCGAACAGAACAAGTCATTCTTGTCTTGCACAGTGATCGTGATTACAGGCTCAGCCAGTTATCTGCAGCCCTGATATTTGACCCTGACGCAGAGAGTTCAGACAGTGTCGTTAATTCTACATTTCCTGGCTTGTGAGTTGGGACACAGTAGTACGCACTCTATGATAGCCTCTGCATGCACTGCAGAGATATTCCATATTTAAATGTTTTAAAACAGTTTCCACTTGCTAGCCCATCTTTGTGAGAAAAATAGCCATTGGTTAAGTGAACACACCTTTTCGTGAAGGAAAGGTCTGCCAACTCAGACTACTTTACTACTAATGATCATTACGCACCGTCATGTTGGTTGAGCCTCCAATAGTTCCTCCATCCTCACATGACTAATCTAAGCCAATCAGGTAAATCCCTTTCCAGCCATTAGTTTAGAAATGATGATGTGATCTAATCCTTGATAATAAGGCTCAAAGAGAAATCAGCTGGTGGGCTTCTGAAAAAAGTTTCTTCCACCCTAAAAAGGGACCCAGGGAAGACACAACCTCTCTTCTTCCTCTGGATATTGTCATTTTGGATTGAACACCTGAAACTCATATGGGTATGATTTGCCTTCCGGTTGCCTCCAACTTGAAGATGAAACCTGCATGTAGATGGATGGGATCTAGGTCCATGATGACACTGAGGAGCTGCTGAATCAGCCAAACATGCAGCTATACTTTTAGGCCTCTTGCAACATGACAGAATAATTCACTTGTTGTGTAAGCAATCTGAATCCGTTTTCAGTTACTCGCAGCTACAAGCATTGTCATTTAATTCAATTATTAATCTAGATGCAATGCCTCATTTCTTCTGTCGGAGCAACTTCACATCAGCGCTCACAAGGATATTGAGCTCAGGGATGTCTCAAGAAAGAGGGCAAGTACAAAACCCAGTACTGCGCTCTTATCTTTCAGAACTGTGCCCAAGTGCACCTTCCCCCCAACCCATGTTAACAGCATGAGAACAATTTCAAAGACAATAATATAACTGAGTCAAAGATTTTTCACCAAAGCAGTGAAAATTCTTTAGATCATAGCTAAATCAGCAACACATATGCAAGGTCACCTTATGAATAGGGGCCACACGCAGAGAGGTAGCGAGCCCCCCCCCCCCCCCCATTCCGCAAATACTCCTCCCCTACGACCTGGCTATTGCCTTAAGTTCTCCATTCAAAGATTCACCATTTTAACCTGAAGTCATTATTGTTAAATATAAATGCCCACTTAGGGGTCATAGGTTAAGCTTTACCAATACTGAAATTTTTAGTATAAGCTTATCAAATCTTTCCTGAGAGCAAAATTAAAGAGGAGGAGTTGGAAAGACAACATCATTACAGTGAGTACTTGCGGTCCAAGAAGTGAGGGAAACACAAAAGGAGTAAAGGTGAAGAAAGGTGACGTAGGGCCTTGAAGACAAGTTATACCGACTTCACAATTCTGTCTCCTACTGGAACTCATTGCCTTTATTCAATTGGTGAAGGTCAGGTCACCAGAAGTAATGATTTCTCAAGCCATGAGGACCCAGGGTCCTGCTCAGAATCTGGCCAGAGGCCAACAATAGGAGGTGAACATCAAACCAAAAGCTCCCATATCCCACAGGAGCCCGGTCATGTCTCTGGGCTACTGAGAGGAAGGGGAAACCACCAGCCTCTGAGACCAACCATCCACCTTCTGGTAATCACGATGTGGAAGCTGGAAGGCCTTCACATCCACACACCAGGCAGGTAGAACTGAAAAAGGAAAAATGGGGCAGGGCATAACCTTTGAAAAAATGACGTAGCCCAAGCACATGACATAACCTGATTAGAACCAAATGGGTCCAAGATGGCAGACAAGTTGACTTCCACTAGACCTTGAGCCTCATTATATGCTCATTGTAACATATCAGCAAGCTAAATAACACACCCACAGGCACCATGACCAAAAGGATCAAAAAGTGGGCAATGGCCCAATTCCTGGAAATCCCCACCCTTTCCCCAAAATAGCTGGAATACTCTTCCCACTCATTAGCCTATAAATTACCCACCCCTATAGAAACTGACAACCCCATACTCTGGTGCCTTTCTCGCCTTCTGAGATGGCCCACACCCTGTGGAGTGTGTTTCTCTCTAAATAAACCCACTTCTTACCTACCACTTTGTCTCTCACTGAATTCTTCTGCAATGACACATCAAGAACCTGAGCTTCATTAATTCCTTAAATCAGGTGTGTGACCTCAGTTGGAAGACCTTGGATTTGGGCCGGTTTCGAGTCCCAATCTGAGGTGCACGGTTTCAGAACCTTCCCTTAACTCCCCACCTACTACCCTTTGGGCTCAGCCATTTCACTTTAAGAAGCAACTGGATATAAAATTTAAGTAGCATAACCACTAAATAATTCTACAAAGAATTGGATTTACATGAATTTAGCCTTTAAGACAAGCAGAACTAAATGAAGAGGTTGGAATTAAAAGATGCACACTACTATACGTAAAATATATAACCAACAAAGACCTACTTATAGTACAGGAAACTATACTTAATATTTTGTAATAACCTATAATGGAAAAGAATCTGAAAAAGAAAAATATATATGTATATATATAAATGAATCACTGTGCTGTACATCTGAAACTTACATGACATTGTAAATCAACTATACCTAAAATAAAATAAAATAAAATAAAATACCAAGCAGAACCTCTGTCATTGTCATTGCAAAGACTTGGTAGTTCCTATTGTATACTTTAAAAAAATAATCATTGCAAAAATTGATAAAATCCCTGTTTTCCAGATTGCTAAACTGAGCTATAAGAAAGTCACCAAGAGCACGAAGTTTATCATACACAAACTCACTGTTAATCTTCCATCCTCAAAGTGCTTTTCCAGCAAGCACTCCTGCTTCCTCTTTTCATTACCCAAGGCCCCCACCAACTCTGGTGGTACTGAGTAAGCACCAGAACCCCCTCTCTCCCCAAGGAAACACAGGCTAAAATTACCTCTAGTCCAGTTTTACGTGGTGCATTTAAGTTGTCATTTTTCGTTCCCTAAATACTTACAGGAAGTAAAAATTTGAAGAGTACAAAAGGGATAGTGTGTAAATAACTCCCTCCCTCTCCCTCCATCTCTTGACCTCCAGTCCCTCAAGCCCCCTTATCAGAAAAACATCGGTTATGTTTCCCCGAGCATCTGCCCAGATACAGTTGATGCATATAATAACATACATAGATAAGATTTATAGACTGTTTTGCTCTTTAAATTGCAAAATCCCAAAGTAAATTCCCAGAAATGTAATTTGCACAGAGTCTGATAGGAAACACAACATGAATGTTAGAAACGTCCAACATCCTGGCACGTTTAGGGGAAGGAACAAGGTGTCTTGCAATGATTTGAAACCATAATATACACACGCCTCATTTTTATATCTGCTATCTTTTCTGAAACCACTTTTAGCCTGTATCCACTCTAGAAGCAATAGCTTTCCTAAATGTACTACTCACTGATTTAAAATTATATCTCATCATCTGTATGGGAACTATTTTTTAAGCTTCAAGAGGAAGCCCAAAGTGCTAATAATTCAGGATCTAATGAGCAAGTCCAAATTCGCTATATCTATGTGCTTCATTATTTTATAGACTTTGAACCTGTCCGGTCCAAGCCTTTGTCCTTCTGGACCAAGAAGTCTTCTTCTTAACTAACCAAATGAGAAGAACATTGCTCCCGATGGCTCACAGAAGGCGCTTGGGAGATGTGACAATCCCAGCCTCTAGCAACTTCTGTGTTTTTAAAATCAGTTAAATGACAGTTTTGTTAAAACAGGGCATTAGCAATCATGCGTGTGGTAGCTAAATCCCTATTTAGAGCAAAGAGAGTGATCACGCTGGGAAGGGTTGGTGGCAGAACTGACACCTCGGTTAAATATTAGCTGCCTTCAGACTCAGCAATTTCTAACTCCTCATCCTCTGACTCAGTTCCTTTTAAGTCTGGATCCTTCATGCATATAGCAGGCAAGAACTTGGGCTTTGGAGGCAGGCAGACTTGAGTTTAAATGACCTTTTACCAAGTCCCTTAAACTCATTAAGCCTCGGTTTTCTTATCTTTAAATCAACTCCTTCATTGGATCATTGAGTTTTTTTTTTTTTTTTTTTTTGCACGCTGCTGGACATGTGGCATCTTAGCCACATGTATCCCCAACCAGGGATCAAACGTGTGCCCCCTGCAGTGGAAGTGCAGAGTCTTAACCACTAGACCACCAGGGAAGTCCCATTGAGATGTCATTTTTGTAAAGCACTGAGTACAACACCTTTCATCAGGACCAGTTACCTGATCTATGGCACCTGCTACAAAATGCAAATGTGGGGCCCCTCGTTCAAAAACTATTAAGGATTTCAGGATGGTGACAGGCAGAGCATCAAAGTGCAGGGCCCTGTGGGACTGTACAGGTGGCAGGCCCAGGAAGCCAGCCCTCCCTTTCAGATAACAAATATTCAGCACATGGTAGCTATACTATCTTACCAATTTCCCAATGTACATCTGCGCCTTACCCTCTCTGCAGGCTCTCCACTCCCTATGTGATGCGTAATCTACTCAACTTGAAAAGTTTCACTGGGCCATTCCAAAAACAGGCACTCTGCCTCAGAAATAACCTGCATTTTTACAAGGAAGAAACTGACCAAAATGGGGGGACCTAAAACAGAAGGTGATGTTACCATAAGCTCACGCCAGATGCACTCCCACCTTAGGGCCTTTGCTCCATCTTTTCATCCTGCTGAGATACCTTCTCCCCTCCCTCAAGCCTCTGTTCACATTCATTTTCTATGGGAGGCTTATTCTGATCACTCAATGCACTATTATATTTTGCCCTTCCTCCATCCTGTTTTCTTTAGCCCCCTCACCTTGCTCTAATTTTATCGTTTCCATAGCACTTATATTGTCTGGCATACTATATCACTTACTTCTTTATTATGTTTATTGTTCACTGTTTACCTTTCCCTGCACACACACACACACACACACACACACACACACACACACAGTCACACACTCAAGCAAGCTTCTCAAGGTCAAGAATTTTGACGTTTTTTGGTTCACCAATGTATCCCAACTGCTTAGGACAGGGTTTTGCACACAGAAGCTATTCAATAAGCATCCACCAAAAGCACATAAATCTTTGAGCGAATGCATCATCAGGCCATCCTTTTTCCACTTGCAGATCAGGCCATTTCGCGTTATGGACAAATGGCAATAATAACCAGCTCTGCAATGGGATACCCAGCAGAGTTCAAGAAACAGATGGGAAAGTTATCTATTTTCAAATCTCTGCAAAACTCCCCTTAGTTTAGAAGGAATATAATCCAGTCATCTGTACTACTAAATTCAATACGTCTTTCAACACTAATTCATATACCGTTTGTGGGCCATGACTTGCAGCAATGACGAGTGGCATTTTATACGAGTGAGCTGCCCAGAAGAGAGATATGTTCCTAAGTGGCAGACACAAAAGTAATTTTTTAAGAAATCAATTAGAAGAAAAATAATCACCCATCACTGCTTCATCACAATGACATAAAAAAACTAAGCCCTTACTACCCAAAGGAACGTAAGGTCGCTACCCCTGAAACTGCATAAAGATGTCAGATGCAGTCCAAGCTGTTCCTTCCATCTGAGGTTAATGTCACAGTCACAGGGAGCATCTCAAACCCTGGCCTGAGATCTCACAAACGCAAGTCAGGAGGCCCGAGAAAGGGAATGTGGACCCTGTGCATATTCATCCCACCAGCTGAAAGACAACCCAAAACATTACAGCTGCCAGATGAGACATTTTCACAGTACTCCTGAGAACAAAAGAGAAGAGCTGCCCCTCCCAAATGGTTAAAATGCTGCCCTGTCAGGAGAAACATCTGGAGATACTATCAGAAGATATTTGAGGGCCAACGTGCTCTGAGTTCTGTCCCAGCGACAGGAAGCACTTCTGGGCCCCCAATCCAAATGCAGCCCACGTGGTCTCCTCAGGACAGGCTCAGTGAGCAAAGCACAGAAGATCACACCACACATCTGGCTTTTGACCCAGCATGAACTACCACTCCCTCTCAGCCCCACACTCGGTGTATTTTCAACAAGCCATTCTCAGCCACCACAAATGCCTTGGTGGGAATCACAGGGAGGCCCTCATCCCTTTTCCCAAAATAACGTCAGCCAGAGGCAAAGGCCAAAGAGGTGGAGCCTGCAGGCCATTTTGCAAAAGTTTCAAATATCCTGGCACTGACCCCATTAAAAGAATATGAAGGGGAAACAGCCAAGCCTCTCATTTTCCCATTAGTTTCTCTCTCTCTCTCAAAACAAACTCTGCATTTGTAAAAAGAAACAAAGAGATCTCACAATAAAGTCATATTACTCGTGTTGGCTGTTGGAAACAAAATTTCATTCTGCAAATTTAATATCAAAAACTTGAAACCGAAAACTTTACAAGAAATGTGTGTGCTCTGTGACAGTTTAATGCCCAAAGGGATCTCCGGGACAGAAGACTAAACAAGGAACTGGTAAGCTGTCCCACCTTCTCCAAAGCCTTTCTGAAATACGCACTGCCTCAGACTTTCCATGCTCCTTTGCTGATCTTTCCTCTGAAGACGGAGGAAGCAGATTTCTTGGCTGCTTAAAGGAGCCAAATAAAGCAAGTCTTCCTCCTACTAGGAAGGGCCTTTTTTCAAAACAAACACACACGTATACTTCTTAAAACTCAAACAAGAAAGTAAAGGGAGAGAGAGAACATGACAGCGAAGGAAAGAAAACGCTACTTTATTTTGTCCAGTTTTTTAAAAAACCTTCGCACAAAAATTAGCAGCAAAGTAAATATAAGCAGATTATCAAAACATCTACCCCTTCTCCTGCTTTACGGCGCAATAGGAAATGATACAGCAGATGTGAAAAGCCCTTGGGAGAAAAGATTATAAGTTGCTAAAGGCATACAAAGCGTCGTTACCATTATCAAAAGTTTAAAAGGGCCAGCGGCCCCCCTTCACTGCTCAGCTAGAAAAACCACACCTCTCCCCAGATCTCTCCATTCTGGGCATGATCTTCCCAAATTCTTCCTTCCCGGTCCCCTGCCCCGAGCTGTTCCTTTGATGACACTCCCCCGTCTCCGGCCACCCCTTCCCCGCCCCGCCGAGTCCTCACCGTGTGATACATGAGAGCCTCGGTATCCCCGGGCTCTGACAGCTCGCTCAGCTTGCGGTCCCACTGCAGGACGCTCTGCTCCCCGCTCTCCAGCACCTCCATCGTGGGCCGAGGCGCGCTGGGCCGAGGACGCTGAGCGCAGGAGAGGCGCGGGCAGGGCGGCCTCGGAGGGCGAGGTCCGCCTCCGCGCGAGTGTGTGCGCGAGTGTGTGCGTGCGTGTGTGTGCGTGTAGCTTATGCACTTAGGAAGGAACACCTTCGCTCCCCTGCCCGAGAGACACTTGCCACGGGCTCCGGTCCAGCGTCCTCCGAGATCTGAGGATCCCCGGAGGAGACAGACTGTCTAGAGATCAGACCAGAGGCTGAGGACAATAAAGCACGGTGTGCATCCAAAATAAAGGCAGGAGATCAGCTCTCATCCCCCAAAAAGCCCTCCTTGCTAAATCCACTTTCCACTACCGCTCCAGACACAAACTTTGAGACTCCCCAGGGCTCCTCAGCTCTGCTCCGGGACACAGCTACGACTCCACCTCCCTCCAGGCCGGGGGCCAATCGGTTGCTCACGTCTCCCGCCCTACCCAATCAGAAGTCTTGCTCTCCGCCCAAAGGCGGGGCAGCGGGAAGTCTCCGCCCAGGCCTTGGAATGTGGGCGGGCAGCGCTTTGACATCACCCGGGAACTACTCCGGCTTCAGTGCCGCGGGTCGCCGCGGCCTGCGGCGGCAGACAAATGAAGTGCTTGGGTCCAGGAGCGACGGACTGGGGGCGCAGCCAATGAGAAAGGAGCACCTGGGAGGGACAGCCAATCAAATAGCGACAAGAATACATTTTATAAGAAGGAGGGTGCGCTCAGCCGCCTGAGGATCCAGAGAAATTAGCGCGCGCGTCCAGAGGAACAGAGCGCTGCTGTGAGGGCAGGTTTATATACTGTCCTAAATATTTTCAAGTAGGTTAGCTCATTTGAATCTTGCAAGATTTTAAAAAAATAAGTCACATGTTACACACAGGTATAAATATTCCCTATTGTGCATGAATTTATGTTAGCACATAATCTGGCAAATTGTAATTGCTTGTGCTTCACATTTTTCTCCCGCTGTTAGGCTCTTCTTTATTTTTCATAGGCTCTCTTTATTCTATTTTTCTTTTCTTATTTACCCAACAGACATTATTGAAAAGAGCCAACAGCTTTCTTTTCCAGGTCATAGAGGTTCTACCTGAATGGAATAGTCAGGCAATAAACAGGTAAAGAAAGAAAGGCATCATGTCAGAAACTGGTAACTGCTATAAAGAAAAGTCAAAGCAAGGTGAGAGGATGGGGCAGATCGATGCTGTTTTAGATAACAAGGAAGTTCATTCTGGGTAGGTGACATTTGAGAACAAACCTGAATGAAACGAGGTTTGGGGAGAAGCTGGTGTTTTACTGACAGCCAAGGAGACAAGTGTGGCTGGGCAGTGACTGAGCAGAGAGGGGCCTGAAAGATGGGCAGGGGACAGACCACCAGGCCTGCCTAGATTAGGAAAGAGGTAGCCTCTGCTAACATTGTGATTTTTCTTCCTCCTTTCAGACTCCTTTTTTTTTTTTCTATTTTTATTTGAGTGTAGTTGCTTTACAGTGTTTTGTCAGACTCCTTTTAAGGAAACAAAGTGCTTGCATATATAGTTTACTCATTTTAAATGTTAGGGACTCTTTGCCAGTTGTCTCTAGGAGTTTCTTACAATGGCATATTCCGGTATGGAGGTGTTACTTTGTTCCCTTCGCAAGTATTTTTTGGTATGTAGGGTCAGTCCAGTTTTGTCTTAGAACTCTGTGGTGTCTTTAAGCAGCAGTTTATCATGGAAACTATTCCATTTTTCTTGTCCTATCTCATGAGTCGTTTGAAAATATTTTAATTTTTAATATTTTAAGTACAAATTCTAGTTCATGGGGCTGTAACTTCCTTGTATAATAGTTTTCTCATTTTTCTCTTAGTCCTTGGTTTTTATTTTCCAGTCTGCTACATCCTTCACCACATCCTTTTCATAGATCGCCTTTTCCCATTTTTCTTAGCATGACACTCAACATGAGCAAGTGAGGTAAGAAACATGTACACCCTCCTCAACACTGGAATACAAGCATATATCTGTCAAACACTTCTGCATTAGGCAAAGTCAGTCCCTGGTTTTGCCCCCTGTGGTTGGCAGCTTCTAAGATGGCTGCAATGATCCTGCCTCCTCGTGTTCACACCTTTGTATCACTGCTTCCCCTTGAGTATGGGCTGGACCTGGGGCCTTCCTTCTAACAAAGAGAATATGGCAAAAGTGATGGGATGTCAAAAACTGTCTGGCTCCTGCCTTGCTCATTCCCTCCTCTCTTGTTTGCTTGCTCTGAGCTGTGACCTGCCCTAAGGAGAGGCCCACACAGCAAGGAACTGAGGAAGGTATCCAACTAATAGCCAGCAAGGAACAGAGTCCTTAATCCAATAACTCATGAGCAACTGGATCCTGCTAATGTAACGACTGGAGTGACTATGCAAGCAGATCCTCCCTGATCTGAGCCTTGAGATGGCTGCAGCCTTGCAAGAGACCCAGAGCCAGATGTAGCTCTGCCACAGCCAGATTCCTGGACTAAAGGTAGTAAGTTTATATTGTTTTAAGCCACCGAGTTTTTTCTTCATAAAATCAGTAACATAATAATTGGTCTCCTAAATGCTTAATTAAATTTATCTATATTGCCATAGTAATGTCACAATCCCTAACAGTGAATTTTTTCAGCCTCCTTTGTTTCATGTATGCTTCTCCAGTTCAGTGTACGAAGACTTCTCACAGCACATTTCTTGTTCTACATCTTGAGTCTAGAGTTTGTCCCTTCCCCTGTCATTCTTAGGACTTAACAATTTAGTTGACTTTTTTTCCAGCTTCTCTGGCATCCCTTAAAAAGTAGCAGCACTCAGGAATTCCCTGGTGGTCCAGTGGTTAATACTTGGTGCTTTCACGGTGGTGGCCTGAGTTCAGTCCGTGGTGGGGGAACCAAGATCCTGCAAGCTGCACAGCACCACCACAAAAAGGAAAAAGAAAAAAAAAAAAAGTAGCAGCACTTGCTCATTGGTCTGGTTTTGGAATGTTTTGTTTGTTTTTGTTTTTTTGAGATTTAATTGACATATCACACTGTATTAGCTTCGGGTATGCAACATAATTATTTGACATCTATATATACTGTGAAATGGTCACCACAATGTCTAGTTATAGTCACCATGCTGTATATTACATCCCCAGGACTTATGTATTTTATAACTGGAAGTTTGTGTTTTTTGACCTCCTTCACCCATTTTGCCCACCCACCCCCCCCCCCCCCCAACCACTGCCTGGGAATCACCAGTGTGTTTGTATCCATGAGTTTGCTTGTATGTTTGTTTAGACTCCACATAAGTGAGATCATACAGTATTTGTCTTTCTTTATCTGGCTTATTTCAGCTAGCATAATGCCCTCAAGGTCCATCCATGCTGTTGCAATGCCAGGATTTCCTTCTTTTTAATGGCTGAATAATATTCCAATTTATACATATACCACATTTTCTTTATCCATTCATCCACTGTTGGACACTTAGATTGCTTCTGTGTCTTGGCTGTTGTAAATAATGCTTCGATGAACACGGGGGTGCAGATATCTTTTCAAGTTAGTGTTTTCTTTTCCTTTGGCTAAATAGCCAGAAGTGGAATTGCTGGATCATATGATAATTGTATTTTTAAATTTTTGAGGAGCGCCATACTGTTTTCCAGAGTGGCTGTACCAATTTACATATCCACCAACAGTGTGTAAGGATTCCCTTTTCTCCACATCCTTGCCAACTCTTGTTCTTTCTTATCATTTCAATAACAGCTATTCTAACAGGTATGAAGTGATACCTCATTGTGGTTTTGATTTGCATTTCCCTGATGACAAGTGATGTTAAGGACCTTTTCATACGCCTGTTGGCCATCTGTATATCTTCTTTAGAAAAATGTCTATTCAGGTCCTCTATCCATTTTTTAATCAGATTTTTTTTTTTGCTATTGAGTTATATAAATCTTTTATTTTTTGAATATTAAACCCTTATCAGGTATATAACTTGCAAATATTTTATCTCATTTAATAGGTTGTCTTTTCATTTTGTGGATGGTTTCCTTCGCTGCACAAAAGCGTTTTGGTTGGATGTCGTCTCAATTTTTTATTTTTCCTTTTGTTGCCTTTGCTTTGGTGACAAATCAAAAAAAAAAAAAATCATTGCCAAGATGACTGTCAAGGATCTTACCACCTAAGTTTTCTTGTAGGAGGCTTAGGGTGTCAGGTCTTATGTTTAAGTCTTTAATCCATTTTGAGTTAATCTTTGTGTATTATGTAAGATAACAGTCCAGTCTCACTCTTTGCATGTGACTGTTCAGTTTTCCCAACATCATTTGTTGAAGAGACTGTCCTTTTTTCATTGTATATTCTCAGATCCTTTGTCATAAATTAATTGAACATATATGCATGGGTTTATTTCTGGGCTTTCTATTCTGTTGCATTGATCTGTGCGTCTGTTTTTATGCCAATACAATAATGTTTTGATTATTACAGCTTTATAATGTAGTTTAGAATCAAGAAGCATGATGCCTTCAACTTTGTTCTTCTTTCTCAAGATTGCTTTGGCTATTTGGGGTCTTTTCTGCTTCCATACAAATATTAGGATTGTTTGCTCTACTTCTCTGAAAAACGCCGTTGGAATTTTGATAGGGACAGCATTGAATCTGTAGATCACTGTGGGTAGTATGGGCATTTTAACGACATTAATTCTTCGGATCCCATAAATGGAATATCTTTCCATTTATTTGTGTCTTCTTCAGTTTCTTTCATAAGTGTCTTACAGTTTTCTGTGTGCAGGTCTCCCACTGCCTTGGTTAAATTTATTCCAAGGTATTTTATTCTTTTTGATGCAATTGTAAATGAGATTATTTTCTTAATGTAGCTTTCTTATAGTTTATTATTAGTGTATAGAACTGCAACAGATTTTTACGTATTGATTTTTGTATCCTGCCACTTTACTGAATTTGTTTCTTAGTTCTTAGAGTTTTTTCCTGGAGTCTTTAGGGTTCGCTATATGTAATATCATGTCATCTGCAAATAGTGACAGTTTCACTTCTTCCCTTCTGGGTGCCTTCTCTTTCTTTTTCAGGTACCTGTTTCTCTGGCTAGGGCTTTCAACATTATTTTGAATAAAAGTGGTGAGGGTGGGAATCCCTGTCTTGTCTCTGATCTTAGAGGAAAAGCTTTCAGATTTTCATTATTGAATATAACAGATGTTAGCTGTTGCCTTCTCATACATGGCCATTATTATTTTGAGGTACATTTCCTCTATACTCACTTTTCAGATTTTTATCATAAATGAGTGTTGTTTTGTCAAATGCTTTTTTGCATCTTTTGAGATGTCATGTGACTTTTATCCATCATCTTGTTAATGTAATGTATCACATTGATTGATTTGTGGATATTGAATCATCCTTGCATCCCTGGAATATATCCCACTTGCTCATGGTGTCTGATCCTTTTAATATATTGTTGGATTTGGTTTGCTAGTAGTTTGTTGAGGATTTTTGCATCTATGTTCATTAGTGATACTGGTCTGTCATTTTCTTTTTTGTGTGGTGTCCTTGTCTGAGTTTTGTATCAGGATAGTGCTGGCTTGATAAAATTAGTTTGGAATTGCTCCCTCTTCTTCTTTGTTTTGGAAAAGTTTGAGAAGGATTGGTGTTAATTCTTCTTTAAATGTTTGGTAGAATTCAGCAATGAAGCCATCTGGTCCTGGACTTTTGTTTGTTGGGAGGATTTAATCAAAATCAACCGATTCAATCTCCTTACAGCTATCAGTCTTTTCAGATTTTTTTTTTCCTGATTTAGTCTTGGTAGGCTTATGTTTCTAGGAATTTATCTACTTCTTCTAGGTTGTCTCATTTTTTGGTATATAATTGTTCTGCATGTACTTTAGTCTTCCCTCCTTTTTTTTCTTGGTGAGTCTAGCTAGAGATTTGTCAACTTTACCTTTTCAGAAAACCAGATCTTAGTTTCATTGATCTTTTCTATTGAGTTTCTATTCTTCTTGTATCTGCTGTGATCTTGGTTATTTCCTTCCTTCTACTAACTTTGAGCTTCATTTTTTCTTCTTTTTTAAAGCCCTTGAGGTTGTTTAGTTGATATATTTCTTGTTTCTTAATATGGGCATTTATCACTATGTTTTTGCTGCATTCCATAAGTTTTGGTATGTTGTATTTCCATTTTCATTTGTCTCGAGGTATTTTTGATTTTTCTTTTGATTTCCTGTTTGACCCATTAGTTGTTCAATAGCATGTTGCTTAATCCCCACATATATTTGAATTTTCTAATTTTCTTCTTGATCTGTAGTTTCATACCACTGTGGTTAGAAAAGATGCTTGATCATGATTTCAATCTTCTTAAATTTATTGACTTATTTTGTGGCCTAACATGATCCATCCTGTACACTTGAAAAGAATGAGTATTCTGCTGCTTTTGGATAGAATGTTCTGTGTGTGTGTGTGTGTGTGTGTGCAGTTGATCTGGTCTAACATGTCATTTAAAGCCTTATTGATTTTCTGTCTGGATGACCTATCCATTGATGAAAGTGGGGTATTAAATGTCCCTACTATTATTGTATTGCTATTTCTCCCTTTAGATGTGTTAATATTTGCTTTATATATTTAGGTGCTTCTATGTTGGGTGCATAAATATTTACAAATGTTCTATTCTCTTGTTGGATTGACCCCTTTATCACTATATAATGACCTTCTTTGTCTTTTATTACAGTCTTTTTCTTAAAGTCTGTTTTGTCTGATATAAGTATGGCTATCCCAGCTTTCTTTTGGTTTCCACTTGCATGAAATATCTTTTTCCATTTCTTCACTTTCAGTCTATGCATGTCTTTATAGCTGCAGTGAGTATCTTGTAGGCAACATATAGATGTGTCTTATCTTTTTATCTGTTCAGCCACTTTGTCTTTTGATAGGAAAATTTAGTCCATTTATATTTAAAGGAATTATTGATAAATATGTACTTGTTGCCATCTTGTTGTTTTCTAGCTGTTTTGTAATTCCTCTGTTCCTTTCTTCTTCTCTTGCTCTCTTCCTTTGTGATTTAATGATTTGCTATAATTGGTATGCTTAGATATATTTATTTTTATATTTTGTGTATCTACTATAGGTTTTTGCTGTGTGGTTACCGTGAGGCTTACAGAAAACAAATTGTATCTATCATAATCTATTTTAAGTTGATAATAAAGTTTGAATAGAGTCTAAAGCTCTACATTCCCCCCCATTTTGTTTTTGATGTCACAATTTACATCTTTTTATCTTGTGTATCCATTAAAAATTAGTGTGTAATCTACAACAAAGAAGGCAAGAAAATACCATGGAGAAAAGACAGTCTCTTTAATAAGTGGTGCTGGGAAAACTGGACAGCTACATGTAAAAGAATGAAATTAGAACATTCTCTGACACCATACACAAAAATAAACTCAAAATGGATTAAAGACCTAAATGTAAGACTAAATACTGTAAAACTCTTAGAGGAAAACATAGAACACTCTTTGACATAAATCGTAGCAATATCTTTTTCAACCCATCTCCTAGAGTAATGCAAATAAAAACAAAAATAGACAAATGGGACCTAATTAAACTTAAAAGCTTCTGCACAGCAAGGGAAACCATAAACAAAACAAAGACAACCCACAGAATGCAAGAAAATATTTGCAAATGAAGCAGCCAGCAAGGGATTAATCTCTAAAATATACAAACAGCACATGCAGCTCAATATCAAAAAAACAAACAATCCAATCAAACAATGGACAGAAGATCTAAATAGACATTTCTCCAAAGAAGACATACTTGGCCAAAAAGCAACAAAAAGATGCTCAACACCACTAATTATCAGAGAAATGCAAATCAAAACTACAATGATGTATCACCTCATACCAGTCAGAATGGCCATCATCAAAAAGTCTACAAACAGTAAATGCTGGAGAGGGTGTGGAGTAAAGGGAACCCTCCTACACTGTTGGTGGGAAGGTAAATTGGTACAGCCACTATGGAGAATAGTATGGAGGTTCCTTAAAAAACTAGAAATAGAGCTACCATATGATCCAGCAATCCCACTCCTGAGCATATATATGGAGGAAACTATACTTCAAAAAGATACATGCACCCCAATGTTTCTTGCAGCACTATTTACAATAGCCAAGACATGGAAGCAACTTAAATGCCCATCAACAGATGAATGGATAAAGAAGATGTGGTACATGTATACAATGGAATATCATACAGTCATAAAAAATAATGAAATAATGCCATTTGCGGCAACATGGATAGACCTAGAGATTTTCATAGTAAGTGAAGTAAGTCAGAAAGATAACAACAAATACCATATGCTATCACTTATATGTGGAATCTTAAAAAAAATGATACAAATGAATTTATGTACAAAATAGAAACAGACTCACAGATGTAGAAAACAAACTTATGGTTTCTAAAGGGGAAAGGTGGGGGCAGTGACAAATTAGGAGTTTGAGATTAACATATACACACTACTATATATAAAACACATAATCAACAAGGACCTACTGTATAGCACAGGGACTCTACTCAATATTCTATAATAACCTATATGGGAAAAGAATCCAAAAAAGGATAGATATATGTATAACTAAATAACTTTACTGTACATCTGAAACTAACACAACATTGTAAATCAACTATACACCAATATAAAATAAAAAAGTTTTTTAAATACCAAAAAAAAGATTATTTCCCCAGGCCAGTTAAAGTTAGAATTGTATTATTTTATTCACACTCATATAATGTCCATATAAAATGTCCATATAGTGTAATGTTCAGAGGAGAAAATAGTGCTATAACGAAGAAAAATTTATATTAAGTCATATCCCATAAATTGGACAATTAAAAAACTATAATTTTAATAGAAAATTTGATCTTTATTATAAGTTTGATTACCTTATTATAAGTTTGTAAGTTCCATAACTCAAGGAATTATCTAGTTTATATTTAGAACTTTACCAATGTCTGATAGAATGTCACTTACAACTTTTTGTGTATTTTATAATGTTCATTAAATAGATGAAAGGAAAAAAGTTATTGTATAGTTATTTACTCTTTTGTCTTTTAACCTTTATACTAGTTTTGTAAGTGATTTTCAGTGACCTTTCATATGTTTTCCTGTTAGTGCCCTTTTGTTTTAGCTTAAAGAAGTTTCTTTAACATTTATTGTAAGGCCAGTCTAGTGGTGATGGACCCCTTTCCATTTGCTTGTCTGGAAAACTCTTTATCTCTCCTTCAATTCTGAGGGACAACTCTCCTAGGTAGAGTATTCTTGATTGGAAGTTTTTTTTTCTTTCACTATTTTGAATATACTGTGCCACTCCCTTCTGTCCCGCAAAGTTTCCGCTGGAAAATATCTGCTAATAATGTTATGGGGGTTACTCTTGTACATAAAAACTTGTTTTTCTCTTGCTGCTTTTAAGATTCCTTCCTTGTCTTTAAATTTTGACACTTTGATTTTAATGTAGCTTCGTGTGGGTATCTTTGAGTTCATCTTATTTGGACCTTTCTGTGCTTCTTGGATCTGGATGTCTGTTTTTTTCCCAGGTTAGGGAATGTTTCAGCCATCATTTCTTCACATATGTTTCTGCCCCTTTTTCTCTCTCTTCTCATTCTGAGTCCCCATAACATAAATGTTGGTCCACTTGATGTCGTCCCATAAGTTCCTTAAACTATCTTCACTCTTTTTTATTATTTTTTCTTTTTCTGCTCTGATAGGATGAGTTCCACCACCCTGTCTTTGAGTACACTGATCTTTCTTCCATTTCATCTAGTCTGCTGTTGAAGCCCTTTATTGCATTTTTCAATTCAGGTATTGTATTCTTCAGCTCTGTGACTTCAACTGGTGCTTTATTATATTTTCTTTTTATTGAAATTCTCACTGTAGTTCATCCATTCTTCTCTTGAGCTCAGTGAGACTCTTTATGACTATTATTTTGAACTCTTTGTCAGATAAATCACTTATCTCTGTTTCATTAAAGTCTTTTTCTGAGGTTTTATCTTGTTCTTTTGTTTGGAACATATTACTCTGTTTCTTCCTTTTTTTTCTTTGACTCTCTCTGCTGGTTTCTATACATTAGCTAGAATAGCCACTTCTCCCAGTCTTGAAGGAATGGCCTCATGTAAAATGTTATTGTTCAACTGAGCCTTAACTCTTGGGTATCTCTCAAACCATTGTGATCCAAGCAGCATACTTTATTTTTAGTGGTTCACAGTAGTTGAGACTGTGCCAAGACCTGTCAGTATCCCAAAGGGAAGGCTCTCAGTCAACACTTGGATTTAGGCTGATTGGAAGTCAGACTCTCAGGCAGCAGCTTGTGAAACATGCAAATACACTTCTTTCAGAGAAAAACTGGAGATAGGAATTTCTGTCTGCTCCCTCTGCACTGAGCCCTGGGGGATAGCCAGTTAAGAACTGTTTCTTTGTTTGGCACCATCTCAATGAACCCAAGAACACAAGCTCCATTGGCCACTAGGGCAGGCTATCAAGTGATGTGTTTTCTGGGTAGCAACCACAAAAAGCTGGTGAGCCAGACATGTACACAGCTCTTTGTTCAGAGACCTGACAACCTGGAGTGGGACAGAGAAAGAGTGTGAAGATGATACCCACTGGCCTCCCTAGTCTATGGAGAGGATTGAGTGAGTTCCTAGATGTGTTTAATTAGAAACCTACCCCTCAGGCCACAGCTATCAAGGTAAACTAATGGTTTGCTCTGTGTGTAGGAGTCACTCAGCTCATTTGGGGGTTCCTTTCAAAGGAAATTGTTCCACGTGTAGCTGTAGATTTGGTGTGTACATGAGAGGAGCTGAGTTCAGGATCCTCCTATGTTTTTCTTTGGTTTGTTTTGGTTTTTGTTCTTTATTGCTGTTTTTTTATAAGTTTAATTATTTATTTATTTTATTGGCCGGGTTGGGTCTTTTTTTTGCTGTGTGTGGGCTTTCTTTAGTTGCGGTGAGTGGGGCTACTCTTCGTTGTGGTGTGCGGGCTCCTCATTGCCGTGGCTTCTCTTGTTGTGGAGCATGGGCTCTAGGCGCGTGGGCTTCAGTAGTTGCAGCATACGGGCTCAATAGTTGTGGCTCACAGGCTCTAAAGCGCAGGCTCAATAGTTGTGGCGCACAGGCTTAGTTGCTCTGCGGCATGTGGGATCTTCCTGGAGCAGGGATCGAACCGTGTCCCCTGCATTGGCAGGTGGATTCTTAACCACTGCGCCACCTAGGAAGCCCTCCTCCTATGTTTTTATTGTCAACTAAAAAAAAAATGCACAATCTAAAAGTAGAGAATTCTGTTTTATTTGGTGAATTTTCTGAGGACTCAAGCCTGAGAGGCAGCCTCTCAAATAGCTCTGAGGGACTGCTCCAAAGAGGTAAGGGAGGAGCCAGGATATATAGGGCATTTTGCAACAAAAACCAGGTAGTCAGAACATCAAAAGATTATTGTTAATTAAAGAAAACCAGACATCTCAAGTAATGAATTTAGTACTTTTCTGCGTATGGGCAGATACAAGTGTCTGTGCTCACTGAAATCCTTCCTTTGATATGCACCTTATCTAGAGCCAGTACCCTATTCTTTCCCATCCTGAGACCCCTCAGAGTTCACCATAGGGAGCTGTAGTGGCTGATGGCTTGATGGCCACAATATCCTTTGTTTGCTGATAGGCAGGGACATTCTTAGCCCACATTATCTTGTCCCCTTTCTATTCTTGATAGATAAATGGTTTGTCTCTGAACATTATTTTAATGGTTCTGAAGATGCAAATATCTACTTTGTTCTATAATGCTCTTGGCTTTCTATCATACTTTCAGAATTTTCATTCTATTTTAATTTATTCCATCCCTTAACTCTAGTTTTGTATGGGAGCAAACTTTTACTGCTCCTTGATGTTCCTTCTTTTAATTCTCCCTATTCTAACCATCTTCAGTTTAATAAAGACAGTTCCCAGCCATGAGGAATTTCTTTCAATTATCATTACTTGACTAGAAATGGTGTCTTTCTATTTCACAGTCATTATTTTCTACATGTAGCACATAGAGGAGAGATGATGTCTGGGAGAATCCCTCCTTAGAAAATCAGGGATTTTAGGAGTGGCTATGGAGTCCTTTAGCCCTGAGGGATACTGAAAAAAAAAAATGGTATGAGAACCCTGAGCATCAAGATAAAGAATCAAACAAAAGGAGGAGGTGAAGGGAGATGCTCTGAGGAGTCAGGCCTGATGAGATAGTGAGCTGGAAAGGGCTGGAGGGCACAAGTGCCTTGACTTCAGATACAATTGCTTGTTGACAGAGAATAGCCCCTGAGGCAGGTCCTGGGTGGTGCCACTCTGCTTGAAGCCTAGGAAACATCTCTCTCTTGCTCCCTGTCTCTCTCTCTCTCTAAGAGGAGGCTAGGAAAGCCTAGAGAGCTTGGAAAATCTAATAAAAAAAACCTGTAAACTTCTTCCCATCCTGGCAAGATCAGAGATAGCAAAGCCGAGGTGAAGAACAGGAATTGCTGCAGGTGTGGGCAGTTGCAGCCACGCGTCACTGGCCCTGCTGCACCTTTGCTGCCCTCAGAAGATCCTGGCTACCCCATCTCAGTGCCACAAGGCAGCTTTGCAATCACATTCCGAATCCATGCTCGTGTTAATTTGCCACTGAGACTAAGCCAGCTAATACACTATAGCTTCTTTTCAAACATGAAAGAACATTTTCTCAGCCAGCTGGCTAACCGTTTGAAAATAAAATTTTATAACCCCTACCTTAAAAACTTACATGGAAATAAACTTCAGATGGACTAAGGATATGCGTGTAAAAGGAAACAGAGCTGTTCAGAGTAGAGATAAAATACTTCTATAATTTTAGTGTGAGAGAGATCTAGGCATAATATAAAAGGCAGAAAACATCTAGGAAAAGCTAGATTTGTGTATACCTATATATGTGTGTATGTATGTATATATATTTATATACACATATATATATCCACACAGAAAATGTAACCTGAACAGATGTCATTAAAATGTTATACATGCTGTTGTTAACCTGAATCTTTTTTAGTGAAGGTCTTTTTTTTATTGTTTTTCCCTGTACTCCCATCCCATGTAAAGCTTTCCACATTTTACTTTATGCTCATATAGTTCTGTACAGATACACATACACATAGGGGAGCTTGGTCGTTGTTGCATTATGCATACTTCCCTGAATTTTTCTTTTCTTACTTAACAATAGATCTCAACGCCCCCCCCAAGTCCTCCAATATAGAGCTAATACATTTTTGTTAATGACTAAAAAGGACTATTAAAAGATAACTGAGACATATTTAAAATTTTAAGAGTTTGCTTGAGCAAAAAAAGCGATTTGAATCGAGCAGCAGTAAAGCCAGCAGATAGAAAGGAGCTCCGAGGAACTGCACAAAACAAAAGACTTTTGCAGACAGAAGGGAGCAGGAACAAGGAAGTTACACTAGGCCGAAAAAGCAGGTTGGTTTTGGCAAGGTTATTTTCCTTTAGGGAATGGCTGGGGTCTATCAGGCAGTTTACCTAACTAATGCTGATAGGAGATTCCATTTCTGGGCGAGCAGAGCAGAAACTCTATTTATGTTAAGTCTCAGTTTGGTGGAACTTAGCATAAGGGACTCCATTTGGGACCTGTTGTCTTATTTTAACAGGATAAAGCACTTTTTATTCCTCAGTTGATAAGCACTTATTCCATTTCCAGATTTTACTTCTAGAAACATCAATTGTATGAAATGGGTTAATATGCCTTTCTGTTTTGAATTTTGCTATAAGTGACCTCCTAGTAATGGAAGATTAGCCTCCCATTGTTGCATCTGACAGCCTACAGAGCTCCTGGTGCCCAGAGAGTGGGAATGGGGTGCCAGGAGTGCAGGACAGAAAGGAGTAGGGAACTAAAAGGATGTGAAGGGCTGGGGAAGAGACAGAGGCTTCAGAGGTAGACTTTGCTATGCCATGATTTTGCCTCAAACCAATGTGGGGCCCTCACCTTGGGATATTGTTCGTGCTATGTTACAAGAGAGGTGGTGGAGGCGCGATTACAGAAGGATGGAAGACACAACCAACCTGGAACTGAACATCTGAACAAGAAAGCACAGGAACTTAAGTTTCAGCCAGGATTTTGTTCATTTCTACAACACTGCCACCATGTGGCTATAGAAGAACATTGCAGCTAGCAAACCCGAAGGGATGGGTTGGAAGAGCTGAGTAGTCATTAAAAAGAATGAATTCTCATGTTCTATCTTAATTTCCACCTCCCAGATCAAGATGTAGGACTTTTCCATCAACCCAAAGAGTGCCATTGTGCTATTCCCAAACTGATACTCTCCCGTCATCACTTTTCCAACTTCTAATATTTGCTGTTCTTGAGCATGATCTTAATGGAATTCTACAGCACATATTCTTTTGTATCTGGTTCACCGTCTGTGAGATTCAACCATGATGGTGCATGTACAGTCAATCTTGTTATTCGCAGTAGCTGCATTCTATAAAGTCCCACAAACATTGAATTAGCAAATGCTGAACCATTGTTCCTGCAAGTCTACTCACAACAGTTTCATCAACTGATTAACATGTATCAACAAACATATCAATATATAGAAAAGCGTATTAGCTGATCAATGCACGTAAACAAGAAAATCGAAACAACTTGTTTTATGTGTGTTTCTGTTTAAAGGTACCTTACTTAATATATGTTTATGATTCATGAACATTGAACTCATTGCCGACAGCACTATAGCTCACGCCCCATTCCCGAAAGAAGCTTATCCAACACACTGATTTTCTCTGTAAAGCACATCACAGCCTCCTTGCACTTAGGAACACTAGGCAACACTTCAGCACTATACTTGGGGGGCCATTTTAAACAGCAAAATCAACATCAAAGGGCACAAAAGTGTGGAAAATGTAACATTAAATAGACCACACAAATGACATACATTTATATAATACGAGCGCTGAAACAAGAGGTCAGAGGATGGCCTTGCTCAGCCTCACTGGAAACACGCACACCAGGTGACTCAGATTTTTCACCACTCTGCAGGGCTGTGAATGACCATGAAAGTGCCATATTTTGGACTTACAAATAAATGTTAACGGGAAAATTCTCAAATACAGACTCCATGAATAATGAGGGTTGATTGTACTTTGCTCTCTTCTATTGCTGAGCAATATTCTATGGTATGTATGTAGGTAATTGTTTATCTTTCCACCTGTGGATGAAATGTGGGATTGTTTCCTATTTAGGGCTACTATGAATTAAGCTTTTATGAACATTCTTGTACAAGCTGTTTTATGGCAATATGCATACACTTCTCTTGGATAGATGTATACCTAGGTGTGAAATTATTGTTCTTGTACAGCTTTATTAGAAACTTTCAGTTTTCCAAAGTGGTTTACCATTTTATACTCTCACTAGCAATATGAGAGTTTCACTTGCACCACATCTTCACCAACACCTGCTTTAGACAGGTGGGTGTGTACTGGGGGTTTTAATTTGCACTTACCTGATGATTAATGATGTTGCATACATTTTCATACACTTGCTGACCATTTAGATATATTTCTTTATGAAGAACTTTTCGAGTCTTTTGTCCATTTTTAATTGGGATGTTTATCTTTCATATTACTGATTTATAGGAATTCTTCATAGATCCTATATCTAACTTCTTTGTCAAGAACTAGTATGTATGAATTTATGTACATATATTTACAATACATGTAGTATAATTATTTTCTCCCAGTGTGTGGTTTGCCTTTTCACTTACTGAATGGTGACTTGGGATGAGTCAAAGTTTAAAATTTCAATTAAGTTCAATTTGTCAATTTTTCATTTAAGATTAGTGTTTTTTGTGTTCTAAGGACACTTTGCTTACACCTAGGTAATGAAGTCATTCTCTGATTTCTTCTAGAAGCTTTATTATTCTACCTTTCACATTTGGGTCTATAATCTATCCGAAAATAAATTTTCTATATGAAGTGAGGTAGGAATCAAGATTGATTTTTTCATAAAGATATTCAATTGCTCTAGTACTGAAAGAGCTTCCTTCTTGTATAGAATCTTGCATTGTGTAAAATATATATATATATATATATATATATATATATATATATATATATACTCACAGAAGATTTGCTTCTATTCCAAATCCTTTCACTGTGACACCAAACTACCACTATTTCCACTAGAGGGAACTATTTTTTTATTTGTTTCTAGTTTGTTGTTCCAGTGCTTCTGTTTCAAAATGTTTTCCTTGATTTGCATCTTACAATCAATGAACTATAGGATATCTGTGCCAAGCAATGTATATTTTAGTACTGCTGGCTTTTGAACTTCATGGAAAGGGTATCTTTACCATTTGTTGTTTTCTAAGGCTCTTTTTTTCACACTCTGTTATATTACTGAGAATTGTGCGTTTTGCTCTGTGTAGCTGCTGTTCCTTCAATTTCATTGAGGTGTGCTATTCCATTGTGTGAATATACCTCAAGTCATTTATCCTTCTGTCACTGACATTTGATTGTTTCTTGCATTTTTCCTATTATGTGTATACTTTTGTGAATATTCTTATTCATGTTTCCTGGTACACGTGTGAGACTCCCACCTATTTAAACAACATGGAATTGCTGGAAAGAACAGTATGTAATGTCCCACTATAGTAAAACCTGTAGAGAGACTTCTGGTTTCCAGTCCAGCATGTAAGGTGCTTAAAAGTCATCATTCCTATCCACACAAGAAGCTTAACACATAGTACAGGGAACTACATTCAACATATTTAATGCCTTGTAGTAACCTATAATGAAAAAGAGTCTGAAATATATATATTTAAACTCTTTTATATATATATATATATATATATATATATATATAAAATCATGTATATCTGAATCACTTTGCTGTACATCTGAAGCTAACTCATCAAAGAATTGAGATAACAGGGCAAACTGCTGTCCTCCAAATTGGAGAGAAAGGCAGATACAGACAACCACAAATTATCAGATTAAAATTTTACTTCTGTTCCTTTAGCCCAGCACATCATGTCTAGTTCTCAGCAAATAATTACAAGCCATGCTAAGGACAAAAAAACACACTTTGAAAAGACAGAACAAACATCAGAACCAGACTCAGATTTGGCAGAGATGTAATGATCAAACCAGGAGTTTAAAACAACTATATTAACATGTTAATGGCTTTAGAGGAAAAAGTGGAAAAGGTGAAGAACAGATGGGTAATGTAAGCAGAGAGAGAGTGTTGAGAGTTTAACTACTACTCCATGATATTGCTGCATCATTTGTATGACCGAGCAGCCTGCAGGGGCTTTGAACTGGCACTAGGCCCTCCTATGGGTGCATCCCTTACGTAACAGCCTGCAGAATCACATGTAAATTAAATTCCTGATATGACTTCCCCAACTACCCTTGTGCTAAGCACTTTCCCATGCCTCCCAGTGCCTTCCCATTCGGCACCCCTTAGGTAAGATCCCTGTGAAGGTTACCAAAACCTTACTCTTTGGGGTTTGAATGACAAATTTGGTCTTAGCCTGGGAACCCCAAAGCACTCCACCCCTAGACCCTAATGAAAACATGTGCTCCAGGTCCTGCCCTATCCTCTTGGCCTGCATTCTGTTTTGACCTACCCATGGAGGCCCCCCTGAGATGTGCCCTCTTGAGGTGTGCAATGTTCCTCATCCAGGACTTGTGAGTAATAGGCCTCCCTGTTTCACTTTTCCTTGCATTTTGTGTGTGTGTGTGTGTGTGTGTGTGTGTGTGTGTAACCGTGGTTCACTCTCTGACACACTGGGGCACTACTTAGCAAAAGCTAATGTAACAAAGTCACAACAGATAGAAACTCTAAAAAAAAATCAAAGGAAATGCTAGAACTCAAAAACACTGTAACAGAAATGAAGAATGATTTAGATAGGTTCATCAATAGACTGGATGCAGGGAAAGAAAAAATCAGGGAGCTTCAAGAAATGTCAATAGAGGACTTCCCTGGTGGTCCAGTGGTTAAGACCGTGTGCTTCCACTGCAGGGGGCACAAGTTCAATCGCTGGTCAGAGAACTAAGATCCCACATGCTGCATGGCATGGCCGGAAAAAAAAAGAAATATATAAACTTTCAAAACTAAAATGCAAAGTGAAAAAAGAGAGAGAAAAAGAACAGGATATCAACAAATTGTGGAACAGTTACAAAAAGTGTACTATATATAATGAATATACCAGAAAGAGAAAGGATAAAGGAACAGAAGAAATATTTAAGACAATAATGTCTAAGAATTTCTCAAAGTTAATGGTAGACAACAAATTACAGATCCAGGAGGCTCAAGCAGGATAAATACCAAAAAGCTATACTTATATTTGTATTCTAACTGCAAAATACTAAAGATGAATAGAAAATCTTGAAAGAAGCCATCAGCAAGAGGGAAAAGAGGAAATTTACCTATAGAGAAGCAAGGATAAGAATTGGACTTCTCTACAGAAAGCATATAAATGAGAAGAGAGTGAAGTGAATAATTCAAAGTGTTGAAAGAAATAAAACACCAACCTAGAATTCTGTATCCAGTGAAGTTATCCTTCAGAAATGAAGGTGAAATAAAAACTTTCTCAGAAAACAAAAATTGAAGGGATTTGTCACCAGTGGACCTGCTTTGCAAGAAATGTTAAATTCTTCAAAAAGAATTTATATAAATTATATACTTATATAGGTCAGGAACTCAGATCTACATAAAGAAAGGAAGAATGTTAGAGAAGGAGTAAATGAAAAATATTATGTTTAGTGAAATAAGTCAGACAGAGAAAGACAAATACTGTATGATTTCACTTACATGTGGAATCTAAAAAGGAAACCAAATGTGTATAGGAAAACAAACTCAGAGATATCGTGAACAATTGAAATTTGATTTTAAAAACATGGCATTTACACTATCATGCAGAAAATGAAATAAGTATATTTCTTAAAAAATATGTATAAGATCTATATGAGGGAAAACTACAAAAATGATTACTGAAACCATAGAAGATCTAAATAAATAGAGATTTCAGAGAGAAAAGATGGCGGCGAAGTAGAGAGACGTGGAGTGCATCCCTCTCCACAGATGCACTGGGAATGCATGGAAGGACACAGTAATTCCCACAGAGAACCAGCTGAACACCAGCAGACGGCCTCGGACACCAGAAAGGACCGCGGGGAGCCCGACATAGCCGGTAGGGAGGCATCTACGAAGGCTCAAAGAGGGTGAAGTGGCGGAGCTGTGGCAGATGGGAGGGAGTGAGAAACATACGGAGGGTCCGCCCCACAGCTCAGCGTTCCCGGACCGAGAGGTCGATCCGCGGCTGAACGGAGGGTCCGGGAGCGAGAATGTGGGAACTGGAGAGCTAGTTCAGGGTGAGAAACATTGTGCCGGTAGGGTGACGGACCGAGAGGACAGGAGGGAGGAGGTCCGCAGAGAGAAGTGCCCGTCCCTGAGAGCTGCCCAGCCATCATGGCGGCTGGAGGCTGCAGGCTCACGGGCGGAGGGGAGGAGCCACGTGCGTAGCCTCTCTCTCTCTTTCAGCGCCTCTGCAACAGACAGTGGAGAGACGTCCGTGGGCCACCTAAGGCGCTCAGGGATAACAAGCACCCTCAGGCACTTGGGCAGGGCTAGATTAAAACCCCTTGGAACACCGACAGCAGGGAGGCTGCCGAGAGAAAAACAACAACAACAACAACAACAACAAAAACAAAAAACCTGAGAGAGGCCCAACTCTAAGACTTTCTGTTTACACCTGAGCCACCAGCATCCCTCTGCAACAGGCACCTCCAAGCCCGACTGAAACAGCAGTGCGCCACTGCTCACTAACTCCCAGGAGAAGGAGCCACCATTGTACCCTCTCCCTCCCCACACACCCACGCTTACAGACGAACAATAAAGGAACCTCTGCTGGTCACAGAATAATGCAAAAAGACCCAAGGCAAGGAGAAGGACACTTACAGCTGAGACGCTAAGGAAACAGAAATAGTAGTATCAATACCTATTGAACTGGGATCATTCTGGATTTTTTTTTTCTTTTCTTTTTCTCTCTCTTTTTTTTTTTTTTGTTTTCTTTATTAAATACAATCTTAGCCCTAAGGGATCTACAAGTTTTATAACATAATTTTTTAATGATATTTTTTATTCTTTTTTTTTTTCTTTTTGCCTTTTTCTATACTTCTATATCTAGCTAAGTTTTTGGTAGTATGGACAATATATCTCTCATACTTTCCTTTCATCCCTATCTTTTATACATTTCTATTCCTTTGTTTTTATTTGCATATTTCCAACCACATTACGCTCTTCTGTTCCCCTTTCTTCCAGCCATTTTAAGTTTATTTTATCTTAACATACTTATAAGCAACACTATCGGTCTGCTCAGACTCCTTGCTCTATTCTCCAGATGACGCACTGCCTTGGTATTTAATATTAGGCTTGTCTTTATCTTAGTTCTTAGTACAGTTGTCTAATTACTTTCTGAGAATCTCCATTCTCTCTGGTGGTACTCTGGCTCTTTTCTATATTTGATCCTAGCTTACAAAATCTCCCTGGATTAATGTTTGTATGTGTAAGGTGTTATTTGTTTGTTTGTTTGCTTTTGCTTTTGTCTCTGATTTGTTCTGTTTCAGTTGTCAATTTCTGTTGGGTTTCTCTTTGAATATCTGATAGCACACTGGGGTTCTGTCAGGTCTTTCTAGAGCCTTATGTCCTAACGGATTCAGTAATTCTGTGTCTTATACATGTATGTGTTTCCTAGACTTAATATTCATTTAATCCAATACTTGGACATTAGTCTGAGGCTTGGACAGTCTTCTATAAACACCTCTATCGCCAGGACAAGCAACCCCAAAAGTTTGGACAACCATGAGGAAACAAAGAAACACCATGCAGGCAAAGGAGCAGGAAAAAAACCCACAGGACCAAATAAATGAGCAGGAAATAGGAAAAATGCCTGAAAAAGAATTCAGAGTAATGATAGAAAAAATGATACAAAATCTCAATAACAAAATAGAGAAAGTACAAGAAACAGTCCATAAGAACTCAGAAAAACAAACAGCAATGGATAACAAAATAACTGAAATTAAAAATACTCTAGATGCTATAACCAGCAGAATGACTGAGGCAGAAGAACGAATAAGTGAGTTGGAAGATAGAATGGGGGAAATAAACGCCACAGAGCAGGAAAAAGAAAAAAGAATAAAAATATTAGAAGACAGTCTCAGAGACCTCAGTGATAACATTAAGCATACCAACATCGAATTATAGGCATCCCAGAAGAAGAAGAAAAAAAGAAAGGGTCTGAGAAAATATTGGAAGAGGTTATAGTGGAAAACTTCCCCAACATGGGAAAGGAAATAATGAACCAAGTCCAAGAAGCACAGAGAGTCCCATACAGAATAAACCCAAGGGGAAATACACCAAGGCACATATTAATCAAACTAACAACAATTAAACACAAAGAAAAAGTATTAAAAGCAGCAAGAGAAAAGCAACAAACAACATATAAGGGAAAACCCATAAGGATAACAGCTGACCTTTCTGCAGAAACTCTGCAGGCCAGAAGGGAATGGCAGGATATACTGAAAGTCCTGAAAGAGAGAAACCTACAGCCATGAATACTCTACCCAGCAAGAATCTCATTCAGATTTGAGGGAGAAATCAAAAGCTTTCCAGACAAGCAAAAGTTCAGAGAATTCAGCACCACCAAACCAGCCTTACAACAAGTGCTAAAGGAACTTCTCTAAGTAGGAAACACAAGAAAAGGAAAACACCTACAAATACAAACCCAAAACAATTCAGAAAATGGTAATTGGAACACACATGTCAACAATCACTTTAAATGTAAATGGATTACATGCTCCAACCAAAAGACACAGACTGGCTGAATGGATACAAAAACAAGACCCTTCTATATGCTGCCTACAAGAAACCCACTTCAGACCAAGGGATACATATAGACTGAAAGGAAAGGGATGGAAAAAGATATTCCATGCAAATGGAAGGCAAAAGAAAGCTGGAGTAGCAATACTCATATCAGACAAATTAGACTTGAAAGTAAAGACTATTAAAAGAGACAAGGAAGGACACTACATAATGATCAAGGGATCCATTCAAGAAGAACATATCACAATGGTAACTATCTATGAACCCAACATAGGAGCACCTCAATACATAAGGCAAATGCTCACAGCCCTAAAAGGGGACATCGACAGTAACACAATAATAGTGGGAGACTTGAACACCCCACTTACATCAATGGACAGATCATCCAAACAGAAAATAAATAAAGACACACAAGCTTTAAATGACACATTAGACCATCTCGACTTCATTGCTATTTATAGGACATTCCATCCAAAAATGACAGAATACACTTTCTTCTCAAGTGCACACGGAACATTTTCCAGGATAGATCACATCTTGGGTCACAAATCAAACCTTGGCAACTTCAAGAAAATTGAAATCATATCAAGCATCTTCTCAGATCACAACGCCATGAGACTAGATATCAATTACAGGAAAAAAACTGCAAAAAATACAAACACATGGAGGCTAAACAATTCACTCTTAAACAACCAAGGAATCACTAAAGAAATCAAAGAGGAAATCAAAAAATATCTAGAAACAAATGACAATGAAAACACAACAACCCAAAACCTATGGGACGCAGCAAAAGCAGTTCTAAGAGGGAAGTTTATAGCAATACAGTCCTACCTTAAGAAACAAGAAAAGTATCGAATAAACAACCTAACCTTACACCTAAAACAACTAGAGAAAGAAGAACAAAGAAATCCCAAAGTGAGCAGAAGGAAAGAAATCATAAAGATCAGAGCAGAAATAAATGAAAAAGAAAGGAAAGAAACCATAAGAAAAATAAATAAAACTAAAAGCTGGTTCTTTGAGAAGATTAACATAATTGATAAACCATTAGCCTGACTCATCAAGAAAAAAAGGAAGAAGATGCAAATCAACAGAATTAGAAATGAAAAAGGAGAAGTAACAATGGACACCTCAGAAATACAAAACATCATGAGAGACTACTACAAGCAACTATATGCCAATCAATTGGATAACCTGGAAGAAATGGATAAATTCTTAGAAAAATACAATCTTCCAAGACTGAACCAGGAAGAAATAGAAAATATGAACAGACCAATCACAAGTATGGAAATTGAGGCAGTGATTAAAAATCTCCCAACACACAAAAGCCCAGGACCAGATGGGTTCACGGGCGAATTCTATCAAACATTTCAAGAAGAGTTAACACCTATCCTTCTCAAACTCTTCCAAAATATTGCAGAAGGCGGAACACTCCCAAACTCATTCTACGAGGCTACCATCACCCTGATACCAAAACAAGGCAAAGATGTCACAAAAAAAGAAAATTACAGACCAATATCACTGATGAATATAGATGCAAAAATCCTCAACAAAATACTAGCTAACAGACTCCAACAGCACATTAAAAAAATCATACACCATGATCAAGTGGGGTTTATCCCTGGGATGCAAGGATTCTTCAATATACGCAAATCAATCAACGTGATACATCATATCAACAAATTGAAGGATAAATACCATATGATCATTTCAATAGATGCAGAAAAAGCTTTTGACAAAGTTCAACATCCATTTATGATAAAAGCTCTCCAGAAAATGGGCATAGAAGGAAATTATCTCAACATAATAAAAGCCATATATGAGAAACCAAAAGCCAACATCGTTCTCAATGGGGAAAAACTGGAAGAATTCCCTCTAAGAACAGGAACAAGACAAGGGTGTCCACTCTCACCACTATTATTCAACATAGTTTTGGAAGTGTTAGCCACAGCAATCAGAGAAGAAAAAGAAATCAAAGGAATACAAATTGGAAAAGAAGAAGTAAAATTGTCACTCTTTGCAGATGACATGATATTATATATAGAAAACCCTAAAGACTCTACCAGAAAACTGCTAGCACTAATTGATGAGTTTAGTAAAGTAGCAGGATACAAAATTAATGCCCAGAAATCTCTTGCATTCCTATACACTAATAATGAAAGAGCAGAAAGAGAAATTAAGGAAACTCTCCCATTCACCATTGCAACAAAAAGAATAAAATACCTAGGAATAAACCTGCCTAAGGAGGCAAAAGATCTGTATGCACAAAACTTTAAGACATTGATGAAAGAAATCAAAGACGACACAAACAGATGGAGGGACATACCATGTTCCTGGATTGGAAGAATCAACATCGTGAAAATGTCTGTACTACCCAAAGCAATTTACACATTCAATGCAATCCCGATCAAATTACCAATGGCATTTTTCACAGAACTAGAGCAACAAATCTCACGATTTGTATGGAAACACAAAAGACCCCGAATAGCCAAAGCAATCTTGAGAAGGAAAAATGGAGTTGGTGGAATCAGGCTTCCTGACTTCAAACTATACTACAAGGCCGTAGTGATCAAGACAGTATGGTACTGGCACAAAAATAGAAAGGAAGATCAATGGAATAGAATAGAGAACTCAGAAGTAAGCCCAAACACATATGGGCACCTTATCTTTGACAAAGGAGGCACGAATATACAATGGAAAAAAGACAGCCTCTTCAATAAGTGGTGCTGGGAAAATTGGACAGCAACATGTAAAAGAATGAAATTAGAACACTTCCTAACACCATACACAAAAATAAACTCCAAATGGATTAAAGACCTACATGTAAGGCCAGACACTATAAAACTCCTAGAGGAAAACATAGGCAGAACACTCTATGACATCCATCAAAGCAAGATCCTTTTGGACCCACCTCCTAGAATAGAGGAAATAAAATCAAGAAGAAACAAATGGGACCTTATGAAACTTAAAAGCTTTTGCACAGTGAAAGAAACCATAAACAAGACTAAAAGGCAACCCTCAGAATGGGAAAAAATAATTGCCTATGAAACAACGGACAAAGGATTAACCTCCAAAATATACAAGCAGCTCATGAAGCTTAATACCAAAAAAGCAAATAACCCAATCCACAAATGGGCAGAAGACCTAAATAGACATTTCTCCAAAGAAGACATACAGATGGCCAACAAACACATGAAAAGATGCTCAACATCACTAATCATCAGAGAAATGCAAGTCAAAGCTACAATGAGGTATCACCTCACACCAGTCAGAATGGCCATCATCACAAAATTTGGAAACCACAAATGTTGGAGAGGGTGTGGAGAAAAGGGAACTCTCCTGCACTGTTGGTGGGAATGTAAGTTGGTATAGCCACTATGGAAAACAATTTGGAGGTTCCTTAAAAAACTACAAATAGAATTACCATATGATCCAGTAATCCCACTACTGGGCATATACCCAAAGAAAACCATAATCCCAAAAGAAACTTGTACCATAGTGTTTATTGCAGCACTCTTTACAATAGCCAGGACATGGAAGCAACCTAAATGCCCATCAACAAATGAATGGATAAAGAAGATGTGGCATATATATACAATGGAATATTACTCAGCTATAAAAAGGGATGAGATGGAGCTATATGTAATGAGGTGGATAGAGCTAGAGTCTGTCATACAGAGTGAAGTAAGTCAGAAAGAGAAGGACAAATATTGTATGCTAACTCACATATACGGAATCTAAAAATGGTACTGATGAACTCAGTGACAAGAACAAGGATGCAGATGCAGAGAATGGACTGGAGAACTCGAGGTATGGGAGGGGGCGGGGGGTGAAGGGGAAAGTGAGACGAAGCGAGAGAGTAGCACAGACATATATATACTACCAACTGTAAAATAGTCAGTGGGAAGTTGTTGTATAACAAAGGGAGTCCAACTCGAGGATGGAAGATGCCTTAGAGGACTGGGGCGGGGAGGGTGGGGGGGACTCGAGGTGGGGGGAGTCAAGGAAGGGAGGGAATACGGGGATATGTGTATAAAAACAGATGATTGAACCTGGTGTACTCCCCCCAAAAAAATAATAATAAAACAAAACAAAACAAAACAAAAAATCTTGAAAAGATGCCTTAGAGGGCCAGGACAGGGAGGGTGGGAGGGAGTCATGGGAGGAAGGGGATATGGGGATATATGTATAAATACAGCTGATTCACTTTGGTGTACCTCAAAAGCTGGTACAAAAGTGTAAAGCAATTATATTCCAATAAAGAGATTAAAAAAAAAAAAAGGAGTTCTTGGAAAGCAGATATTTTATAAGAAATTTTTACAGTTACACCAATAGTAATAAAAATTTGCCTAAAAATCAAAAAAAAAAAAAAAAAAAACAGATGATTGAACCTGGTGTACCCCCCAAAAAAATAATTAAAAAAAAAAGAGATTTCATGTACATAGGCAGAAAGACTCAATATTGTCGAGATGTCAGTTCTTCCCAACTTAATCTATAGATTCAACACAATCCCTATCAAAATCCCAGCAGGGAATTCCCTGGTGGTGCAGTGGTTAAGAATTTGCCTGCCAATGCAGGAGACACGGGTTCGATCCCTTCTCCAGGAAGATCCTCCACATGCTGCAGAGTAACTAAGCCTGTGAGCCACAACTACTGAGCCTGCACTCTAGAGCCTGTGAGCCACAACTACTGAGCCCATGGTGCCACAACTACTGAAGCCCACATACCTAGAGCCCTTGCTCCGCAACAAGAGAAGCCACTGCACTGAGAAGCCTTCACACCACAAGAAAAAGTAGCCCCCGCTGATCACAACTAGAGAAAGCCCGTGTGCAGCAATGAAGACCCCCTAAATAAATAAATAAATAAATAATAAATAAATAAGACATAAAAAAAAAATCCCAGCAGGTTATTTTGTGGATATCAACAAACTGATTCTAAATTTTATATAGAAAGGCAAAAGATCAAGAATAGCCAACAAAACATTGGAAGAGAAGAACAAAGAGCAAAGACTCAGAATAGCCAACATAATATTGAAGGAGAAGAACAAAATCAGAGGACTGACACTTCAAGACTTACTATAAAAGCCATGGTAATCATGACAGTGTGGCATCAGCAAAAGAACAGACAAATAAATCAATGGAACAGAATAGAGAGCCCCAAAATAGACCCACATAAATTCAATCAACTGATCTTTGATGTTTGACAAAGGCAACTCAATAGAAAAAGGAGCAAAGGCAATATAATTTTTTTTTTCAACAAATGGTGCTGGAACAACTAGACAGCTACATGCAAAAACAAAACAAAACAAAACCTCTAAGCACAAACCTTACACCTTTCACAAAAATTAACTTCAAATGGATTATGGACCTAAATATAAACTGCAAAACTATAAGAATTATAGATTATAACATAGGAGAAAACCTAAGTGACCTTGGGTTTGGCAATGAGTTTTTTCATACAACACCAAAGCCCAATCCATGAATAAAAATGTTGATAAGTATGACTTAATTAAAATTTAAACTCCTCATGCAAGAAAGACACTGTTAAGAGAAAGAAAAGATAAGCCACAGACTAGGAGAAAAACTTTGCAAAACACGTATCTGATAAAGAACTGGTACCCAAAATATACAAAGAACTCGAACTCAACAATAATAAAATAAACAACCTGATTTTAGAAGACAAAATATCTGAGTAGACTTTTAACCAAAGAAGGTACACAGATGGCAAATAAGCATAAAAAAGATGCTCAACATCATAAGGGAATATCAAATTAAAACAATGAGACACCGTTACACATGTTAGAACAGCTAAAATGCAGAACACTGACACCACCAGCTGCTGGCAAGGATGTAGAGCAACAAGAACTCTCATTCATTGCTGGTGGAAATTCAAAAAGATACAGCCACTTTGGAAGACCACTTGGCAATTTCTTACAAAATTAAACTATTTAACCAAATGAGTTGAAAACTTAAGGGAACACAAAAACCTGCACACAAATGTTTATAATAGCTTTATTGATTAAGGAGAAAATAAAACCTAAATAATTGGGGGAAATGTTTGCAAGCCATATCTTATCTTATGTGAGTATAGCACCTAGAATATACAAAGAACTCTTACAACTCAAGAATAAAAGACAAACAGAAAATTGTTTAAATAGGTAAAGGACTTGAAAGGATATTTCTCCAAAAATATATACATATGGCCAAGCACAGGAAAAGATGCTTAATATCACTAGTAATTAGGGAAATGCAAATCAAAACCACAATGAGATACCAATTTATAACTGCTAGGATGGCTATAATAAAAAAGGAAAATGGAATGTGAGAATATAGAGAAAATGAAATCCTCCTGCATTGCTGGAAATGTAAAATAGTATAGCTGCTGTGGAAAATAGTTTTGTGATTCCTCAACAAGTTAAACATAAAATTACCATTCGACTTAATGCCACTCCTAAGTATATATCCAAAAGAATTGAAAACAGTTGTTCAAACACATGTTCATGAATATTCATAGCAATACTGCTCACAACAGCCAAAAGGTAGAAACAACTCAAACATTAATCAATAAATGAGTGGATAAACAAAATGTGATATATCCATAGAACGGAAAACGATTTGGCCATAGAAAGGAATGAGTTACTGATACATGCTACCATGCAGATGAACCTTGAAAACAATAAGTGAAAGAAGTCATTCACAAAAGAGCATGTATGGACTTCCCTGGTGGTGCAGTGGTTAAGAATCCGCCTGTCAACGCAGGGGACACAGCTTCAATCCCTGGTCCAGGAAGATCCCACATGCCATGGAGCAACTAAGCCTGTGCACCACAACTGCTGAGGCTCCACTCTAGAGGCCATGAACCACAACTACTGAACCCATGCACCACAAATACTGAAGCCCACACGTCTAGAGCCTGTGCTCCGCAGCAAGAGAAGCCACCGCACTGAGAAGCCCACGCACTGCAAAAAAGAGTAGCCCCCACTCACCACAACTAGAGAAAGGCCTGCACTCAGCAATGAAGACCCAACGCAGAGAAAAATAAATAAATAAAATAATAAATCTTAAAAAAAAAGAAAAAGAACATGTATTATATGATTCTACTTATATGAAATATCTAGAGAAGGAAAATGGATGGAGAAGGAAAATGGATTGGCTGCTGCTTAGGACTGAGAGGCATGGGGGGATAGGGAAGTTTCTCTTTGTGTTGAAAATGTTTTAAAATTGAGTGTGGTGATTGCTGTACACATCTGTGAATATACAAGGGTGAGTCAAAAATTATCCTCACTCCAGTTTTATTAAAACTTCTGTTGGCCGCACTGTCTTATCAGCACTTTCTGTTCAAGGCTATGAACGTGTTACATCAGTTCATTTGTAACTGTGGTGCGAGCAAAAATGAATGCCCCACTTGTGATTTGCATGAAAGAACAGCATGCAGTGATTCGTTTTTGTGGTCTGAGGGTGTGCGTGTCTGCATACTTCTGCCCACACTGTTGACACACTGCAAAAACTTTGTTTTGAGGTGTTAAAGCATCCTCTCTATAGTCCTGATCTTGCTGCATTGGACTTTCACCTGTTTGGTCCCCTGAAAACAGCCCTACCAGGATAAAGTTTCACTTCTGATGAAGAAGTGAAGACAACAGTGCATTTGTGGCTCACAGCTCAGCCTAAAACATTTTTTAATGAGGGAATATGAAAGCTTGTTGACAGATGGACAAAGTGTATTGAAAAGCAAGGAGATTGTGTCGAAAAATGATGTATTTGTCTTTTCTAAAAGTTCATTAAAATAAATTCTACAGCCAGAGTGTGGATAATTTTTGACTCACCCTCATACCTAAAACCATTGAATTGTACACTTTAAATGGGATAATTGTGTGGTATGTAAATTGTCTCAATAAAGCTGTTTTTTAAAAAATAAAGAGCAATTGGTTTTCCTAAAATATTTTTGGGGCGGTATGGAGATCAAGATGGTGGAGTAAGAAGACATGGAGCTCACCTCTCCCCACAGCTACATCAAAAATACATCTAAATGTGGATAAATTCTCATGGAAAACTAACTGGAAACTGGCAGAAGGACTCCTATGCAACCAAGGCCATAATAAGAAGATACACAGGTAATCAATTAAGACAGGAAGAAAAGTATTGTGCTAGGACCTGTGCCCCTGGGAGGGGACTCAGACAAAAAGGGAGATTGCATGGGCAGACACTCCCCCTGGGGAGTGAGCAGGTCGAGCCACAGACTGGGTATCCCAGTATGGGGGTCCTACACATAGGAGACAAGCCCCCTTGGCTGCTGGAGAACCACTGGGACAGATAGAAAGTCTAGAGAAAGCTAGACTCCACTTGTGGGGAGTGTGCAGGTGCTGGCCTCCCCCCAGGAAGGGCAGAGAGAGGTCTGCCCTAATGGGTGCCAACTTGACAAACTCCTCAATCCCAGCCAAGTAAATGCCTCAGCCATGCTCACTCCACACCACAGCCTGGCACCAGATCTAGGTCAGTCAAGACCTTGGAAAAGACTCGACCTAGGGACAAAGAGGTGACCCAGGGACCCAAAGCATAGACCAGGTGGGGCAGCAGTAGCCATTATTGGCACTTACTCAAGTGGCACTGCAGAAAGGGCCCAGACTTCTGACAGCAGCACGGCTGTCAGAATTCCCATGACCACCTTGCTGCACACCCTAGCCCAAGCCAAGCAAACACTCTGGCCTCACTCACTCCATGCTACAGTCTAGCATTATATCTGGGACAGCCATCATGGGAAAAGATGTGACTTTGGGCTGCATCTGAGTAGAGCCACAGATGCCTACACAGGCAGAGTATCAGACCTCTGAAAGCACACAACCCCCACTTGCTTCAGCACTCCCCTCCTTTAGAGCAAAGGTCCCAGGGCTGAGAAAGGGAAAAACACACACTTAAAGGGAACAGAGCCAGCTTAAGCCTGATCCTTAAGGCTTCTACTCCAGCAACTTGCAAGTAGACCCACCCCTAACAAGATGGTGATGGCCTCTGATCAGAGAGGAAGTCCCACTTCACACCCTGCACAGGCTATAGCTCCTCCATCAGCAGCCACACCCCCTACTGAAGTGATAGCTGCCAGCACACCCCAAGGAAAGACATAACTGGTTTCTACATCAAATTCAGACCCCCCCACTAGAGGCACTGAGTACACATAGTGTACACAGGGGTGCTCCCACATAAGAACAGCCTTTCAAAACCACACTAGGTAACTGTTTCACCTAAATTCATAGGGGCAAAGAAAGTCAAGTAAAATGAAAAGGCAGGGGAACCACTCTTAGTTGAAATAACAAAAGAAAGCCCCTGAAAAAAATAAACAATTTACAAGAAAAAGAATTCAAAACATTGGCAATAAAAATGTTAGCTGAATTAGGAAAGAGAATTGACCTAAACACAGATCATTTTAATAAGGAACTAGAAAATATTTTTTAAAAACCTATTCAAAAATTGATAACTCAATATCTCAGATAAAAAACATTCTAGAAGCAGTGAATAGCAGACTAAATGACACAGAAGAATGCAAAAGTGATCTGGAAGACAGAATAGTGAAATCACCCAATCAGAACAGCAGACAGAAAGACAAATGGGGGGGGGGAAATGCCACAAACAAGATCTCTGGGATTACATAAAACATGCCAACATTCACATGTTAGAAAGAGAGAAGGGGATTGAAAATGTATACGGGGGCTTCCTAGGTGGCGCAGTGGTTAAGAATCCGCCTGCCAATGCAGGGGACACAGGTTCAATCCCTGCTCCAGGAAGATTCCACATGCCACGGAGCAACTAAGCCCGTGTGCCAAAAAAATAATAAAAAAAAAAAAAATTAAAAAAAAAAAAAAAAAAAGAAAATGTATACGAAGAAATTGACTGAAAATTTCCCAGACCTAAATAAGGAAATCTAAAGATATTCAGGTATAGGAAGCACAGAGGATCTCAAACAAGATGAACCCAAACAGACCCACACCAAGGCATATCATATTAAAATGGCAAAAGTTAACAGCAAAAGCAGTTCTAAGAGGGAAGTTCATAGCGATACAGGTCTTCCTCAGGAAACAAGAAAAATCTTACATAAATGACCTAATCTACCACCTAAAGGAATTAGAAAAAGAACAAACAAAGCCCAGTCAACAGAAGGAAGGAAATAATAAAGATCAAAGAGGAAATAAATAAAATAGAGATTAAAAAAACAATAGAAAAATCAACAAACCAACAGCTGCTTTTTCTAAAAAGATAAATAAATTTGATAAACATTTAGCCAGGCTCACCAAGAAGAAAAGAGAGAGGACCCAAATAAATAAAATAAGAAATGAAAGAGTTGAAATAACAAACAATATTCTTTTAAGAGAATGCTATGACCAGTTATATGCCAATAAATTGGACAACCTAGAAGAAATGGACAAATTTCTAGAAATATAAGGCCTGCCAAGACTGAGTTAAGAAGAAACAGCCAATTTGAACAGACTGATCACTAGAAGTGAAATTGAAACTGTAAATAAACAAACAAAAACAAACAAAAGCAAAAAACCTCCCAGCAAACAAAAGTCCAGGACTGAACAGCTTCACAAGGGAATTCTACCGAACATATAAAGAAGAACTAATAGCTATCCTTCTCAAACTATTCAAAAAAAAAAAAACTGAAGAGGCAGGAACACTTGCAAATTCATTCTATAAAGCCACCCCATTCCAAAACCAGACAAAGACACTACCAAAAAAAATTACAAGCCAATATCTTTGATAAACATAGATGCAAAATTCCTCAACAAAATATTAGCAAACAGCATCCAACAATATGTTAAAAGAATAATACACCATGATCAAGTTTTTTAATCCAGGGTCACAAGGATGGTTCAACATTAGCAAATCAATCAATGTGATATACCACATTAACCGAAGGAAGGATAAAAATCACTTGATTATCTCAATAGATGCAGAAAAAACATTTGATGAAATTCAACATCCATTCATGATAAAAATTAAAGTAGGTAAAGAGGGAACATATCTCAACATAATAAAGGCCATTCAGGACAAACTCACAGCTGACATCATACTCAATGGTGAAAAGCTGGAAGACTTCCCACTAAATTAAGGGAAAAAAAAGATGCCCTCTCTTGCCACTTCTATTTAACATAGTATTGGAAGTCCTAGCCACAGCAGTCAGACAAGAAAAGGAAATAAAAGATATGCGAACTTGAAGGGAAGAGGTAAAACTGGCACTATTTGCAGATGACATGATACATTATATAGAGAGCCCTAAAGTCTTCACCCCAAAACTATTGGAACTAATAAATGAATTCAGCAAGGTTGAAGGATACAAGATTAAAAATCTATTGTGTTTCTGTACACTAATAATGAAATATTGAAAAAGAAAGTTTAAAAAATCTCATTTAAAATTGCATCAAAAAGAATAAAATACCTAAGAATAAACTTAACCTAAGAGGTGAAAGACCTATACTCTGAAAACTATAAAACATTGATGAAGGAAATTGAAAGATGATACAAAGAAATGGAAAGATAGTCTGTGCTCTTGGGTTGGAAGAATTAATATTGTTAAAATGGCCATACTGCTCAAAGAAACCTACAGATTTAATGCAATTCCTATCAAAATACCCATGACATTTTTCACAGAATTAGAACAAATTGCCAAAGCATTCTTGAGAAAAACTAACAAAGCTGGAGGTATCACGTCCCAGATTTCAGACTATACTACAAAGCTACAATAATCAAAACAGCATGGTACTGACACAAAAACAGACACATAGATCAATGGAGCAGAATAAAGAGCCCAGAAATAGACCCACACACCTATGGTCAATTAATCTATGAAAAAGGAGGCAAGACTATACAATGGAAAAAAGACAGTCTCTTCGACAAGTGGTGCTGGGGAAACTGGACAGCTATATGTGAAACAATGAGATTAGAACATTCCCTCACACCATATACAAAAATAAACTCAAAATGGATTAAAGACCTAAATGTGAGACTTGAATCCATAAAACTCCTAGAAGAGAATATAGGCAAAACCCTCTTTGACAAATCATAGCAATATTTTTTTAGATATGTCTCCTAAGGCAAGAGAAATAAAAGCAAAAATAAACGAGACCAAATTAAATGTAAAAGCTTTTGCAGAGCAAAGGAAACCATCAACAAAATAAGGACAACTTATGGAATGGGAGAAAATATTTTCAAATGACATGACCAAGAAGGGGTTAATATTCAAAATAAACAGTTCATAGTACTCAGTATAAAAAAAAAACCCAATTGAAAAAATAGACAGAAGACCTGAATAGACATTTTTCCAAAGGAGACATACAGGTGGCTAACAGGCACATGAAAAGATGCTCAACATTGCTAATTATTAGAGAAATTCAAATCAAAACAAGAATAAGATATCACTGTCAGAATGGCCATCATCAAAAAGTCTATAAATAACAAATGTCAGAGAGCATGTGGAGAAAAGGAACCTCTTGTACAGTGTTGGTGGGAATGTAAATTGGTGCAGCCTCTACGGAAAGAGGGCTTTGGGGCTCCTCAAAAAACTAAAATTAGAGCTATCATATGATCCAGCAATTCTATTCCTGGGTATGTATTTGGAAAAACAAAAACACTAATTCAAAATGATGCATGTATCCCAATGTTCATAGCAGCTCAGTTTACAATAACCAAGACATAGAAGCAACTCAAGCGCCCATCAACAGACGACTGGAGATACACACACACACACACACACACACACACACACACACACACACACACGAGGGTGAGTCAAAAATTATCTGCACTCTGGCTGTAGAATTTACATAAGTCTTAATATAACCAGAGTGCAGATAATTTTTGACTCACCCTCGTATATACACACAATGGAATATTAGAGTGAAATTCTGACATTTGCAGCAATTTGGATGGACTTAGAGGATATTATCACTAGCGAAATAAATCAGAGAGAGAAAGGCAAATACTGTGTAATATCACTTACATGTGGAATCTAAAAAAAATAGTATAAATGAATGTATATGCAAAACAGAAACAGACTCATAGACATAAAAAACAAAATTGTGGTTACCAAAGGGAGAAGGAAGGCGGAAAGACAAATTAAAGATATGGGATTAAGAGATACAAACTACTGTGTATAAAATAGATAAGCAACAACGATACAGGACACTATAGCTGATATCTTGTAATAACTTATAATAGAGTATAATCTGCAAAAATGCTGAATCACCCTTCTGTACACCTGAAACTAATATAATATTGTAAATCAACTATCCTTCAATTTAAAAAATCTTTTGGAAAAAATGAGGCACCAATTTCTTAAGCATAGTAATATTAGATTCCTTTACAGATAGTACAAGTGAAAACCTCATGATTTTTCCATGTCTTTGTTATTTTAAGTGAAATTCTTGTTGTATTCACACCACTGTAAAACAAAGAGAAAACCATTAGTGCTTCTCCGATTTACATGGCTAGATTTTACAAACTTTGGACAGTTTGATAATATTTGAATGTAAAAAACTTGCTTTAGAACATTGAGGAGACACAGCAATAACGGGGCACCCTACACTTAGAAACCCAGTTATTTATGAGAGACAAAGAAGCAAGGAGCAGGGCATTCCCTGACAGTCCAGTGGTTAGGACTCTGTGCTTCTACTGCAGGGAGCATGGTTTCCATCCCTGATTGGGGAAATAAGATCCCACAAGCTGCATGGTGCTGACCAAAAAAAAAAAAAAAAACAAAACAAAAAAAAACAGAAACAAAGCAACAAACAAAGACTGCACATAGATGACAAATAAATCTAGCATGTAGAAGAAGAAGAGGACGAGGAGGAGGAAGAGGAAGAAGCAGCAGCAGAAAGGAGCAAATAAACATAATACATTTGTACCATTCCACCGCACTGCCCCTTTGCTTGCTGGTGGAGTACCCTGATGCTTAGACTGAATTGTGCTGGCACTGACTGGAGAAGTGTGTAGTCAGCATCTGTATTATTTAAGGCCAAGAAGAAACACATACACCTCAAATCTTAGTTGAAAACAAGTGACTGTAATGAGAAAATGTGTGGAAACCCCAGACTTTTACACTAGTCTCCCTCTCTTTCAAAAACTAATATTATAACCTCTGCCACTTCACAATATAATATGTAAACAAACATAAGTGCCTATATGCAGGATACATAGTTACTCTTTTCTTAAATTTTTAAATTGTGGTTTAACATGCATGCTTTGAAGTGCACAAATCTTAAGTGTACAGCTAAGCAAAGTTTTGCAAATGTATATATCCGTGTAACCACAACCCAGGAAGAAAATATGGAACATTTTTGGCCACCCAGAGTGCTCCCCTGTGATCCCTCCCAGTCAATAAACCTCTACCCAAAGTAATCATTATTCCAACTTCTATCACCATGGGTTAGTTTTGCCTGTTTTTGAATTTCATTGAAATGAAATCATATAATATGGGCTCTTCCATGTTTTCATGTCTTTCACTTAACATATCTGTGAACTTATCCATATTGTATGTTGTTCTTTTTTATTATCAGGAGGTTAGTGTTTCTACGGCAGAATCTTCCTCATATGGAAAGCTATCTCAGCATACACCCAAAAATGAATTTACCAGAATGACTCTTTCAAAATCAAAAGGCATTGTGTGCATAGACAACCAATTGTAACAATTCAGGAGGCCAGTAATTTTAAGAATAACAATTAGGACATTAATACTGTGTTACTCTGTTAATATTGCAGCAGTGTCTTTTCAAACTTTATTCCAACTATGAAGTTCTAGGCTTCATTATCCAGAGGCTAGACCATCCATGTAAACTGAATTCAAACAAATCTTTTTTTTCAGCCGCTATTATATTATAGAAACTATACCAGTCACTGAGGATACAAAATTTTCCAGACCATGTACCTCACCTCTAAGAGTTCATTTCTAAGAAAGACATATACATAAGTGAATTATAATGTCACATTCAATAATCATTTCCTTCTTCTACAACATTGCATTATTCAGTAGAGTTTATAGGAAAAGTCTTCACAATAATATCTATTCAGCTCCCTGACCCTTTGCCCCAGAGTCCTGGGATAGGTTCACACTGACCCCAGATCAATGTCATGTTTACTTAATAAGCATCATATAAAGCCAAAACAAAGGTAAATGCCAGGTTTTTTCACAAGGCAGAATATGGAGGCCAGCAACCACTGGAAGGAGAAAGAAATACACTAAAATAACTCAATCATTGTAGCTAAAGCCAGGAAAGGGAAACAAGGATGGAGAGAAGGAAGGAGGGAGGGAAGGAAAGAAATGAGCTCCTCAGAATCAACCGTTGGGTAAATCTAAATAATCATTTACTGAAAAAATAACTAATGTTGAGGCTATTAAAGTATATATAAAATTAAAACACATGATAATGATATAAAAATCAGAAGAGTGGTAAATGGAGTTAAACCTCTTAGAAGACATAACAAGCACAACTTACACATTTTTAATCTTTATTGAAGCATAATTTATATACGGTAAAATGCACCCATGTTAAGAATATAGTTAGATAATTTTTGACAAATTATATACTCATATACCACTTCCACAATTTGATATAGGAGACATTCCCATCATCTCAAAAAATTCCTCTGTGTCCTTTCCCAGGGAATTCCAACCTTCCATCCCAGACTCCAGACAATCACTGATCACTTTCTATCACCATAGGTGGAATTGGTATTTCCTAGAGTTTCATGTAAATATAATAATAATTTATGTACACTTTTGTGTCTGTTTTTTTTTCTGCTCAACATAATGATTTTGAGATTCATCTGAGTCGTTGCATGCATACATAATTGGTTCCTTTTTATTGCTGAGTAGCACTCTCGTGTATGAATTTGTTTATCCATTCCCCCATTTGATGGACTTTAGTGTTGTTTCTAGTTTGGGACTCATAAATAATTCTGTTATGAGCATTAGTGTTCAAGGCTTTGCATGGACATAAGTTTTCATGAGCAGGTGATTCATAGAGGAAAACTGCAAATAACCAAAACATGATTTTTAAATTTATTTTATTGAAGTATAGTTGATTTACAATGTTGTGTTAATTTCTGCTGTACAGCAAAGTGATTTAGTTTTATATGTATATATATGTATATATTCTTTTCCATATTCTTTTCCATTATGGTTTATCACAGGATATTGAATATAGTTCCCTGTGCTATACAGTAGGGCCTTGTTGTTTATCCATCCTATATATAATAGTTTGCATCTACTAATCCCAAACTCCCAATCCATCCCTCCCTCACCCCCTTCCCCTGGCAATCACAGGTCTGTTCTCTATGTCTGTGAGTCTGTTTCTATTTCATAGATAAGTTCATTTGTGTCATATTTTAGATTCCATATATAAGTGATAGCATATGGTATTTGTCTTTCTCTTTCTGACTTACTTCACTTAGTAAGATAATCTCTAGGTCCATCTATGTTGCTACAAATGACATTATTTCATTCTTTCTTATGGCTGAGTAGCATTCCATTGTATACATGTACCATATCTCCTTTATCCATTCATCTATCACGGGCATTTAGGTTATTTCCATGTCTTAGCTATTGTGAGTAGTGCTGCAATGAACATTGGGGTGCATGCATCTTTTTGAATTATAGTTTTCTCCAGAATAACAAATGATTTTTAAAGGAAACAAAATTTAAAATGCAATCACTGGGCTTCCCTGGTGGCACAGTGGTTAGGAGTCTGCCTGCCAATGCAGGGGACATGGGTTCTAGCTCTGGTCTGGGAGGATCCCACATGCTGCAGAGCAACTACTGAGCCTGTGCTCTGGAGCCCGAGAGCCACAACTAATGAACCCACGCACCACAGCTACTGAAGCCCATGCACCTAGAGCCCGTGCTCCACAATAAGAGAAGCCACTGCAATAAGAAGCTTGCGCACCACAACAAAGAGTAGCCCCCACTTGCCACAACTACAGAAAGCCCATGTGCAGCAATGAAGACCCAATGCAGCCAATAAATAAAAATAAATTAATTAATTAAAACAAAACAAAACACAGTCACTATGTTGGTTCCAGGAGCCACTTCCTGTTCTGGCCTGTCCAAGCTAAGGGGGGTAATTGTCACCCCATCACCAGTCCTGACATTCTGTGATTTCCTTATACATACATCTTCGTGGGAAGTTCCCTGTGACCAGTTAATAAAGGTAGAAAACCAAAGGCTTGGTTTACGCTTACAGTTAGATGGCAGGCACTATGGCCAACTCCAGATAGAACAGAATGACCACTACACTATGGTCTTACTCCACAGTAGCCCTGAAGATATAGGTGAAAGAAAATCCTCCCAATGGGCGAAATGTTGTATGGTATATCTAGCTGCCCACTTTGTGTGAAAGGAGAAATAGTCTAAAGATCAACACAAATTCATGGGGAGTGTCTAGCTAGTTGTATAGATGCTTAGAGAATGAACATGTTACTTCCTAGTACCCAATGAGACAATGTCAGAAATCATCCTGTTCCCTGGAGGACTGTGTATGTTTCATTGGTGATGGATTGTTTATACTGGATCCCTTCTATCAAAGAGGGAACAGTGTTTGTCCTCACTGAAGTTTGACACTTTGGCTCAGATATGCATTCCTTGCTCACAGCACTTCTTCCAGAACATAAATATTTACAGAATCTTCATTATTGTAATTATTTACCAAAAAACAATGCCTCTGACTAAATATCACATTTATTGGGAAAGTATGTCAATAGATTTATGCTCATACAAGTCATAGTCTTCTAGTTGATGTCTAATCATCAACCAGAAGTAGCTAGCTAAATAAAATTGTAATTAACTACTGAAGACTCAGCCATGGTGCCAGCAAAGTAGTCCCTGTCACATAGTTCTTTTGATTTTTTTCTAGTGTTTTGCAAATACAAATAATTTATGCAGCGACAACTTGTGTACACATAATTTTATGTTTTTGCCTTGTGTCTATGGATAGATTCCTAGGCCAGGGATTGCTAGATCAATGAGTAAATGTGTATTTGATTTTCTAGATATTGCCAAATTTCCATCCATAGGGGTACATAGTGATGTACCATCTTGTATTCCCTTCATCAAAATGTGACAGTCCCTGCTTCCACACAGCTTCTCCAATGGGGCAGATTTTTTTCCAGCCTGATACGTGAAAAATAATATCTCAGTTTAGTTTTAATTTGCATTTCTCTTATTGTGAGAGAGGTTGAACAACTTTTAACATGTTTAAGGGCCATTTAATTTCTTTCAATCTGAATATTCAATATTTTTAAAAATGGAGTATAGTTGATTCACAATGTTGTGTTAGTTTCAGGTATCCAGAAAAGTGATTCAGTTATACATATACATGTATCTATTCTTTTTCAAGTTCTTTTCCCATTTAGGTTGTTACATAATATTGAGCAGAGTTCCCTGTGCTATACAGTAGGTCCTTGTTGGTTATCCATTTTAAATATAGTAGTGTGTACATGTCAATCCCTAACTATCTCTCCCCTCCCACCATCCCCCCCTCCCCGTAACCATAAGTTCTTTTTCTAAGTCTGTGAGTCTGTTTTTGTTTTGTAAGTTCATTTGTATCATTTTTTAGAGGAATATTCAATGTTTTAAGTAATTTATTGTGTTGCTGCTCTTCATTTTTTTTAGAAGCTGTTAATTAGTTAGCAACATCAATCCTAATTAATGTCCTAAATATATGACACACACAGAGTTTTATTATTATTGTCTCTGGATTTTGAACATAGGAAAATTTTCTTCTATATTTGGAAAGACTCAAACACTATACTACCATCATAGTCCTGCTCTTTCTAGAAGTCTCTCATAAAATCTTGAGCAAAGTGGCTAAAAAAGCCCTTCTAATTTCCAGAGCCCTGAGTTACATACTGAGTGACCACTTGTTGAGTGTATCACTCAAAACAAATTTACCTTTACCCCCAAATTTGGGCACCAAGTTTTTTGTTTTGGGGTTTTTTTTTTGAAATACAATAAACTGCATATATTTAAAGCGTACAGTTTGATAATTTTTTTCTTATTAGTAATGTATGTATGGCAATCCCAATCTCCCAATTCATCCCAACCTAACACCCCCCGTTTTCCCCACTTGGTGTCCATATGTTTGTTCTCTACATCTGTGTCTCTAATTCTGCCTTGCAAACCAACTGATTTGTACCATTTTTCTATATTCTGCATATATGTGTTAATATATGATATTGGTTTTTCTCTTTCTGACTCACTTCACTCTGTATGATAGTCTCTAGGTCCATCCATGACGCTACAATTGTCCCAATTTCGTTCCTTTTTACAGCTGAGTAGTATTCCATTGTATATATGTACCACATTTTCTTTACCCATTTATCTGTTGATGGACATTTAGGTTGCTTCCATGTCCTGGCTATTGTAAATAGTGCTGCAATGAACATTGGAGTTCATGTGTATTTTTGCATTATGGTGTTCTCTGGGTATATGCCCAGCAGTGGGATTGCTGGGTCATATGGTAACTCTATTTTTAGTTTTTTAAGGAACCTCCATACTGTTCTCCATAGTGGCTGTATCACTTTACATTCCCACCAACAGTGCAAGAGTGTTCCCTTTTCTCCACACCGTCTCCAGCATTTACTGTTTGTAGATTTTCTGATGATGCCCAATCTAACTGGTGTGAGGTGATACCTCATTGTAGTTTTGATTTGCATTTCTCTAATAATCAGTGATATTGAGCAGCTTTTCATGTGCCTCTTGGCCATCCATATGTCTTCTTTGGAGAAATGCCTATTTAGGTCTTCTGGGCACCGAGTTTAAGGACAGGACTACTCTCCACAAATATCCTGTCAAACTATAATTGCCAAAACGTTGAAAATATGACTCATATAAGTGTAATACAAAAAAATTTCACTTACTAAGAAAAGAAAAAATAAAATGGTAAAGCTGGTTCCAAGAGGATTTTAAAACAAAAGTTTAAGTAATCCATGAGGAAAGACATTTTAAAAATTTAGAGGAAAAAAATGCTGGGTTAGGTGCAAAACTGGTTAATGTTCCATAAAGCAATACAGCTATAACTTTTAGGATTATCTTTTCTAACAGATAGAAATCTACAAGTTTACGTACAAATTCAATACCTAGATTTTTATCAAGTACTAAAGAGTCCTAGAGAATTAAATAATCCTTGGAGGAACTTTTTAAACAATACCCTCGTATGATTTCCAAGTTTTAGGTAACTTTTCTTAACAATACCTGGTGAAATTGTCGGACGGCATTATCAGAATACAGCTGCATAAACATCACTCTTGCAATCACGTAGAGTTACTTTTTGCCCTTGCTATACCAGGGAATAAACCTGGAAGAAATTTTTGCATATGGGTAACATCATACATAATGGGTTACATCATATATAATGCAAAAATGTTTTTGAAATCTTCCAAACCTTGTTCACATTTATATTGTCTACTAAAAATTTCCTGATTTGTTTTTTACCAAATACATTTCCTATATATCACACATCTCTCCTTATAAGTCCTCTTACACACTTCCTTCTAGTTCATTTGGCAGCCAAGAAGGTCTGAACCTTGGGAGTGCCTGAATGATGGAGTACAAACACAATCAGGACATTCTCCATCACTTGTCAACACTTTTCTTTGCTTATCAGTTATATTCTCTCAGATCATCTTCCTCTTCATGGCAGGGATTCTGACTGACACCACCTATTTTATGTGCCTACCCTCTGGACCAATTGACACTGGCCAGGAAGTGGGAAAGCTATTGTTGTTAGCAGCCTCTATGATAACCATGTGACTAGACTAAGTAAAGGAGCAATTTTCAAAAAGATGGAGGGAAGATTGTCTCCCAAAGATGGCAAGAGTGCTAGGCAGACAATAGATGCCCACCAAAACTGATCAATTGCATAATATTAACAAGTGGGTTTTTAAAATATTTATTTATTATTTATTTATTTATTTTTATTTTGGCTGTGCCTGTCTTAGTTGTGGCATGTGGGATCTTCATTGCAGCATGCGGACTCTTAGTTGCGGCATGAGGACTCTTAGTTGTGGCACGCATGTGGGATCTAGTTCCCTGATCCTGCATTGGGAGTTCGGAGTCTTACCCACTGGACTACCAGGGAAGTCCCAGACAAGTGTTTTTATTATTGGTTTTTAGGCTTTGATGTAGAGGCAATCCTTACAGGCTTAGCAGTAGATACAGAAAAATACAAATATCAATACAGGATAATAAATATAATGTGTCTATTTATCAAAGAAATTGTTGCAATGATTAAGATTATAAACTCAATATAAACAATTTTATTTAATATATGCTTGTAAATTAATTATATATTAAGACTAAAATTAAAGCCTTTACATTTATCATCTATTTATATATTTATATATCCTTGTATGTTTTAATACTTACATATAAACATTTACATATTAATAAATCCATTATTACAAATTATTACATGATTATTGACCCAAAGGAGAAAATTACAATTTAGGTTGCCTTTCTGTAAAATGACTCAGTTATCTTGTGCCATAGTACAAAATAACTTTTTTTTTTCAATAAAAAATATCTTTTTTATTGTCACAGTATTCTGTTAGCCCTCATTAATTCTGGCGTGTTCTTAAATCATTTTAATAAAAAGTTCCTTATTGCTTAAAAGAGGTAAAAGTTTCTACTAATGATTGTTTCTGGCTGTGATTTGCATTAAGAATAATGCCTGGACAAAACAAAACATTCCCTATAAGTTGTGCTTGCCTCTAGAAACTTATGTCTTATGTTTATAACTTTTATCCTCTGGACATTCTTGATTTTGCTTCTCCCAAATTTGGGGCCCAAATTCAGAAAAGTAAAACCATATGGACAATAGAGTTGATTTACAGATGGAATGGAAAACCTCTAGCTTTATCTCTGGATCTCCTGGATGACATTTTTGACTCTTGGCCAAAAAGGGGTCAGCTTTATGGTCTGCGAGTTAAACAATGAAACACCCCTAGAAATCAACTCTACCCGCAAGATCAGTTTCTTTACCTGACTTGACTCTGTGGGGTCTCATGAATCCCTTCAAATGTCCCAATTTGGGAAATTTTTTCAATTAAGATGTCTTTTGATGACCAAACTATCATTGAATTTCCTGGAGAGACCACTAGGTACCACAAAATTTTATTTTAAAAATAGGTAAAAATAATCAGGTTTGCTTGGCATTCTCCAAATTATCATTAATTTAGAACAACCATACAAAGTCTTTTGTTTATGAAACTTAAAATGAAAGCGGGGGGTGGGGGGAGGGACACCTGATAAATCAAAATGAAAATTCACCTTCCCAGGTTAATTATGTATAATAAAATGTATTAATATAAGTACAAATCAATAATTGTATACTTTTCAGGTTAAAAGAAATATACCTATTATTAAATAAAAGACTGGTAAAGTCACTCTGTATTAAAAGATTTTTCCTCTGAATTTTATTTTATTATTTTATTTTATTTTATTTATTTATTGGCTGCATTAGGTCTTCATTGCTGCACACAGGCTTTCTCTAGTTGTGGCGAGCAGTGGCTACTCTTCATTGTGGTGCACAGGCTTCTCATTGTGGTGGCTTCTCTTGTGGTGGAGCACAGCTTCAGTAGTTGCAGCACACAGGCTCAACAGTTGTGGTGCACAGGCTTAGTTGCTCCACATGATGTGGGATCATCCTGGAGCAGAGATAGAACCTGTGTGCCCTGCTTTGGCAGGTGGATTCTTAACCACTGTGCCACCTAGGAAGTCCCTCCCCTGGATTTTAGACTTAAATGTTTTGTCAATTGGAAATAATTATAATACATTTATGGGATAAATTAAAGTCCCTGGAGACAGGTTATTGTCATAGTTGCTGCTTCTTCACATATCACACTACCTGCAGCTGTAGCAACTTGAACCCAATTCTCCTTCCACATATGAGCAAGAAAAATCTCTTGATTGTTATTATTTTTTTAATATATTTATTTATTTATTTATTTATTGGCTTGCTGGGTCTTTGTTGCTGTGCGCAGGCTTTCTCTAGTTGCAGAGAGCAGGGGCTACTCTTTGTTGTGGTGTGTGGCTTTCTCATTGCAGGGGCTTCTTTTGTTGTGGAGCACAGGCTCTAGGCTCGCGGGCTTCAGTAGTTGTGGCACGTGGGCTCAAAAGTTGTGCTCATGGGTTCTAGAGTGCAGGCTCAGTAGTTGTGGCTCACGGGCTTAGTTGCTCCACAGCATGTCAGATCCTCTCAGACCAGGGCTTGAACCCACGTCCCCTGCATTGGCAGGAGGATTCTTAACCAATGCGCCACCAGGGAAGTCTTGATTGTTATGTTTTGTTTTGTTTTGTTTTGTTTTGTTTGGCCACACTGTGCGGCTTGTGGGATCTTAGTTCTCCAACCAAGGATTGAACCCAGGCCCTCAACAGTGAGAGCATAGAGTCCTAACCTCTGGACCACCAGGGAATTCCCCAAAAAAATCCCTTGGTTGTTTAACCTGTGTTAGGAGACTACCTGTGGCTTATCCAGACCTTTGAATATTCCCTTTGGACTAATCTCAGCTGATCTGAATTGGCCAAATGCTTATCTCCAGAACTGCCTGGAGCATGATGGCAACCCTTGAAAACACTATGAGATTCTGTAACCATGGATCTGTGAGTTATTTTGAGACAGAGGTACCAGCCTGTCAACAATGTTCAGTAGTAATAGTTGGATTTATAACTTCCACTTGAAGGGCAGAGTTGCCAGTTCAGACTGGTCACATGGCTGGAATATGCCTGGGCCCCTGATCAGCTTACCTGGAATAGGCTTTGGGTTTCTTGGCACCAAGGTGCTTCACATACATGGCAGTGGAGGGTCAAAACCTGAAGACTAAGTGTATCCTGGGTAATCCAGTGGTGGAAGGGTGAGGAAAACTGTACCTGAGATCTCTAGGCCCCTCCCAGTGCATACCCTTCTCCTGTTATTACTGCTATAATATATAATATATGCCGAGACCAGCTCGGCGACTCGAGGTGAGTGACGGGTGCCGCAAGCTTGAAGAAGACACAGACACAGACTGAAGAGAAAAGTGGGACCGGGGGGCTCAAGACCTCTCGGATCAAGAGCCCTGCTGACTCATCCCAGGTTGCTTTTATTGAGTTCGTGGGCTAACATTCTCAGGTTACACTCATAAACAATCAAAGGCCTCACATGACTGGGGCAATGATCCTTGTTTGCCTCCTGGGTCCGAGCTGAGCAGGTGTGGATTTGAGCTGGGTGTGGAGAGCAAAACAGCCCTGGGGGCAGGAGACCTCTCTTAGATATTGGGGGTCTGTGCCCCACCCGTGTTGGCCCCTCTGCGACTGTGCCTGTCTTAGGTTGTTCCTCCCTTGAGGAATCTTACCCGTCTCTGGCTAACCAGTCATCCTCCAGGGCCAAACACGGTGATATAAGGAAGGCTCTATGCACCACCCCTGTTGGCCCCTCTGCGGCTGTGCCTGTCTTAGGTTGTTCCTCCTCTGAGGAATCTTACCCGTCTTTGGCTAACCAGCCATCCCTCAGGACCAAACAGGGTGATATTAGTCTCCACGCCCCGCACCCTCAGCTCCTCCACTGCTCAAGCAGGACATTCTGAATCCCATCGCTGGGCCCACATACTTCAACATTTTCAATGTTTCAAATAGGTTCCAGAATGTCTTCCCACAAATATATATATCACTATAATATTGCTATATTATATTTGTTGCCTGTAACATGAGTATAAATTGAGTCCTGTGAATCCCTTCAGTAATCAAGCAATCAAATATAATAACGCACCTTTGGTAACCCTAATTTAATTTCGTTCATTTATAGTTCATACTTAAACACAAAAACTAGAGGTCGTCAAGCAAGTTTTGCACCTGGATTCAAATTCACTCTTGGCATATGGGCCTTTTCCAAAAGAAAATTCACTTCAGATAACAATTACCTGGGCCAGCCTGCCATTTAGCATGAAACAAAAGAGCAAATATTGATCTGATCACTATTTTCCAGTATGCTTTGATCATTCTTTCATTATTTCTAAGGTAGATTAAGACTTTTTCTTGCCAGGCTATTATTAAAGAACTTTGAAGAATTTTGCCTTTTACTCAAAATCTTTATTATCCTTATCCTTAATCTTTATAAAAATGTAGAGAAAGCCAAGGAATTCTAAAACTGAAAATTGTCAAAGTTCTCAGAGACTGGAATTTCTACATCTCAAGGTATTCCTATTAGCCTTAATGACATGGACTCTCCCTTTATGAGTTAGTAACAGCCCACTCTGTGCATTTAGAAGTTTCATAATCCTAGTCTTTGCCTTACTGCAAGCTGATATTACCAATCTTATCATTAAACAGGTATGAGTGGCTTTTCCGAATTAACCACAGAAGCAATCTCTGAATGACCTGAAATCTGAAGATTGAATTTCTGGAAAAGAAAACAAAGGGAGATTTGCCTTGGTGCCAACAGATAGGACCTTATCAGGTACTGTTAATAATTAACACAGTAATAAAACTCTAAGGTAGTGATCCTTGGATTCATATTTTCAATTAAAAAAATACATCATTTTCTCTAAATCATCAGACTTCCATTTCACTTCATTCAAGCTGAGGGTTCTTTGAAATCTCCCAGAAGTAGACAATCACCCAAAATAATAGTTGACTCAAAATCCTCAGTTGAAACTAAAGATTACACAAAGTAGACAGTTTCTCCTCAAATCTCTGGAACAAGATTCATTTTCAGAAAACTCAACAGTCTTTTTCTTTGGGTCTGTTTTCTACTAATCTTGCCTAATAGCATATGGCAAATGACTAAAGAGTTCTCAGTATGCTTTTCTACGATTTTATTTTTTTCCTTCTAAACTGCTATGGTCTTTTTGTGCCATTTAAGGAGAGACAAAACATTCTCATGCATTTTCTTTAGACCATAATCACTGCTGTAAATCGAATTGGTCGATCAATACCCTGCTGACCCTGCTGAAAAAAATTAATAGGTGTTTTTAAAAACATTTTCAAAATAGATTTCCTTATGCAGATTTCTTCTGGTACTAAAATTTTTCTCATATTATGAATCCAACCTTCAACCTTGTAAAAATGGACTTTACATCCACATCAAAAAATGCTTCTTGTAAGGTCATTAAATCCTGCCAACCAAACCTAGTTTACTGAGAAACAGGAACCATCCTCATTGCAAGGGTCAATTTGCTGTCTTCAGGGTCACTGTATCCTGTTTTGCAGGATCAAAATATGTCTGCCTACAGGGCCCAGTGGCTGGTTCACTCCTGTTAAGATAAGCAACATTTATACTCTCCATAGTCTATACTCCTCTCCCCCAACCCAAAGTACAATTCCTTAGTGGATACTACCACTAGAGGCCCATCATACCAGTTTAAATTCATTGCCCAAGGTATTTGGATAGTCACAAAGCCCTTGATTTATTCTTGACTAACGAAGAGGGAGTTTATGCTGGAACAAACATGCCATGATGCAAATACATAAATGCTACAATAGACACAACTAGATTTTTAAGCACATTTTTGAGACCCGGATTTAGTCATCTAGGCCCCCTAATGAATAGTCTTTTACAAAGTAATAATACTTTTTTTTCTGGTAATTGACTGAATTACAGTTGGTCAGTGAATCCTACCTAGATTCTTAGATGCAACTGTATAGCCACTTTCATATCAGATAATTCAACAATTCATTCTACAATAGATGGATCAGTTACCTCTTGTCCAACTTTGAGGTAACATTCTTCAGACAGTCTAACCAGAAGAATCCTGACAATGGGAAAGATCTGAACATCAAAGATTAATATCCTATAGCCTGACTTTGTCTGTCCTTGGCCAAAAGTGGGGACTAAAAGAAGATTTTAAAAAAGCAGCCCTATGCCCGTCAATGGCAGCTAGCCTAGTTTCTACCTCTAGGCAATGCTATTCTCCTACTAAACCTAAATAATTTCACAGATTATCAAAATCAAATGAGGACACTTCATGACCAGAATGGAATAAGAAAAAACTAAGTCCACTCCATAATTATGCCTGAGTAGGGATACTCTGCAACCACAAAAATTATCAATTATGTCTTCAACTAATGAGTGACTGCTAATTTTTCTCCAGTGGCAACTCTAGCCATGTTCTATTCCTTCTGCTTCCTAGATAAAAATTGTTAAAGTACCCAATCACTATATCGCCCCTGTTTATGAAGCTGCACATGCGCGCACGTGCACACACACACACACACACACACACACACACACACACACACACACACACACACAATACCTGCATCCTCAAGCCTGCTCCTGAAATCACCTAACACATGCCCAATTGCTACAACAAGCCCTTTCTTACTAAGGCATCCCATGCTTCCCTGCAGATTGCAAGTCTTGCTGCAGGAAGCTTGTAAAACTAACTTCATTTGTTTACAGATACGTTTCTAATGGTCCTTGACTAATAGCACTACTAAATGGGACCATGTAAAGCACCTGACATAGAATATACTCAAGAAATGTTTATTTCCATTTTTGTTGTTACAATGATTATTAATATTAGCTATCCAGTAAACATATCAACTTCTATCTCTGATATGGTCAAATGTAAGGATTTTTCTATCAACAGACTACAGAGAAAATAGTTTCTAGTTGGCATTATAAGCACATTACATATATGGAGGTCTCAATTTATTTTCATTTAATTAAGACTTGTTTGAGATAGTCATTTGCACAATATCTTTTAAATACTTTTTTGTGGCTGATTGATTTGTCCACTGATTGATTTGATTGACTTGGTTATTTGCACACTCTTTAAAATACTTTCTGTGGTTAACTGATGTGTCAACAGTTCAGTTCCATTAGGGTTACCAGAGGGCATTAGATAAAATCATGAACTCTGGAGTCAGACAGACTGACAATTCTTCCAGTCATTGAGAAGTTTTTGACAAGTAAATTCTCTTGACCTCAAGACCCTTTTCGTAACAGTATTACCAACTATATTAGTTTCCGTGGGCTGCCATAACAGATTACCACAAACTGCATAGCTTAAAACAAAAGAAATTTATTTTTTCACAGTTCTGGAGTCTAAAAGTCCAAAATTAAGGTATCAGCAGTCTCATACTCCTTCTGAAGGCTCTAGACAGAAATCCTTTTCTTCCTCTTCCTAACTTCTGGTTTTTGCCAACAATCTATGGTATTCTTTGACTTGCAGATGCATGCTCCCAATCTCTGCCTCTATCAACACATGACATTCTTCCTCAAGTGTCTGTATCTGTTTTCTCATCTTATAACACGAGTTATAAGATCAGGTTTCAGCCTAATGCATTATGACCTTATCTGTTTTTGTTTTGTTTTGTTTTGTTTTTTTGTTTGCTTTTTTAACCATTTTTAAAATTGAAGTATAGTTAACTTACAATGTTGTGTTAGCTTCAGGTGTACAGCAAAGTGACTCAGTTATAGATATATAGTCTATTATAGATTATTACAAGACACTAAATATAGTTCCCAGTGCTATACAGCAAGTCCTTGTTGTTTACCTGTTTTATACATAATAGTGTGTATATATTAATCCCAAACTCCTAATTTATCTCCCCCTGCCTCCCCATCCCCTCTGGTAACCATAAATTTGTTTTCTATCTCTGTGAGTCTATTTCTGTTTTGTAAATAAGTTCATTTATATCATTTTTATATCATTGTGACTTTAATTATATCTGCGAAGATTCTGTTTCAGATAAGGTCACATACTGAGGGTTTGGGTGAACATGAGCTTTTGGGGGATTCTATGCAACTCAGGACACCCATCACATAAAATTGTGAAAATTAAATGAGAAAATCCATGTAAAGGGCATAGTAAATACTTGAAAATAATTACATTATTGTAACCAATAAAACTATTTATGAATGTATATCAGCAAAGTAATAATTCACAAGAAATTTTTTTACTGAATGAAAATGGGTTATTTTAAATTAGGTTAATTTATTTTTAAAGTATCTATATCTAAAGAGTAACTTCAGCCATCTCTCATAAGAAGAGCAATCCAATACATAAATTCATGTCAGTTTACTCAACATGTGTAATAAATTAAAAATTAATTTTAGGAATAGGTGAGGGCTCTAGCTCCAGGTAAGATGAAGTAAGCATATTCTACCCTGATTCTCCCACTGAATACAGCTATAAAACATGAAATAGTACATGGGGAAGTTATTTCAGGACACTGAAGAGTGAATAGTAGCAGGTGTATTAGGAAAGAAGAACAAAACTCAAGTGTCAATGGGCTCTCTATGTATCACCCTGCCAACCACAAAGTGGGTACCAGGGTGCAGACAGAACTTCAGGAAAAGACCTCTAGTTGTGGCTTGAGAGAGAAATTCATAATACTTAGAGAATATGAAAATCTCCTACTTTCCCCTACTTTTTTGTGCAGAAGGGAAACTTTCCTCTTTTTTCAGTGGAGCTGCAGCTGCAAAGGGTGGATCCAACCTGTGTTGCTTTTATACCATCTCTATAGTCTCTTGTCATGTGGCCCTAGATTCAGGTGCAGTTGTGGAAGCACAAAATAGAGCAGCAGGGTAACCAAAGCTGTCTAGATGGAGGACCAAAAAGAGAGCATTAAGGAACTAGAAAATAACAAAGAGGTTGCAGTGAGAGAAGAATTTGGGAAAGTAACCGCATAAAATTGTTTATAAACTACCCTGAGCTCACCCCTGAACTGTGTATGCTTGGATCTGATACTATTAAGTATACCAAATACTTTGAGAAATGAACTATAGATAGATCACTGCCTAGGTCTCAGATTTGCCATCACGTAGTATATATGCAAGATAAATCCAAAGATCACGGCAAAATCTGAGAACTGAACCATAGTGCACAAAAGCCAGGAGAATCTTGTGACCTAAACGAAACCAGGTTGACTGCCTTCTAAAGCAAAATTATCAACATTTTACAGGATATAAATAGGACCAAATGTCTTAAAGTGTAATATTCAAAAACTCTTCAATATAATCTAAATTTACATTGCAAGTGAAGAATAAGGAAAATATAAATTTATGCAGAATAAAATGAAGGATGTCAATGCCAAGATGTCATAGAGATTGTAATTATTTGGCAAAGATGTTAAAGCAGCTATTGCAAAAGTACCTTACAAATAATCAAGAACACACTTGAAGCCAGTATAAAAATAGAAAGTCTCAACAAAGAAACTGTTTAAAAAAGGAATGATCAAACAGTAATTTTAGAAATGAAAAACATAAATTAAAAATTCATTGGAGTGGAGCTACAAGAACTCTCATTCATTGTTGGTGGGAATGGCACTTTGGTATAGCCACTTTGGAACACAGTTTGGCAGTTTCTTACAAAATTAAACAAACATTCTAACAAAACTAATATTCTTACAGCATGATTCAGCAATCACGCTCCTTGGGGTTTAACTAAAGGAGTTGAAAAGTTATGTCCACACAATAACTTGCACACAAATATATATAGCAGCTTTACTCATAATTGCCAAAATTTGGGCTCAATCAAGACGTCCTTCAGTAGATGAATGGGTAAAAAAAAAAAACTGTCCAATGGGATGTAATTCACTACTAAAAAGAAATGAGCTATCAAGCCATGAAAAGACATGGGGCAGGGGGTGGGGGGGAGACATGGAGACCTTATGTGCATATTACTAAGTGGAAGAAGCCAATCTGAAAATCTGTATGATTCCAACTGTATGACATTCTGGAAAAGACAAAAATTCAGAAACAGTAAAAAGATCAGTGGTAGCCAGGGATTAGTAAGGAAGGATGGATGCGTAAGCAGACCACAGTGGATTTTTAGGGCAGTGAAACTATTCCATATGATACTGTAATGGTGGACACATGATACTATACAGTCTTCAAAATGCATAGAATGTACAACGCCAAGAGTCAATGCTGATGTAAACCATGGACTTTGGTGGATAATGATGTGTCAATATAGGTTCATCAATTGTAACAAATTTACCACTCTGGTGGGGATGTAGATAATGGGAGAAGCATGTGTGGGGACAAGAAGTATATGGGAACTCTTGAACTTTCTGCTTGATTTTGCTGTGAACCTAAAACTTCTCTAAAAAAGAAAGTCTATTTAAGGAAAAAAAAAGAAACCTCAATGGATGAGTTCTGTAGCAGAATGGATTAAAGAAGAAAGAAGACAGAGGAAAGATTAAGTGAACTTGAAGATAAAAGTCAATAGAAATAATCCAATCTCAAAACAGAGAAATTAAAAAAGATTTTTTAAAAAAATGAATAGAGGTACACAAAAATAAACTCAAAATGGATTAAAGACCTAAATGTAAGACTGGGCACTATAAAACTGTTAGAGGAAAACATAGGAAGAACACTCTTTGACATAAATCATAGCAGGATCTTTTTTGACCCACCTCCTAGAGTAATGGAAATAAAAACAAATATAAACAAATGGGACCTAACAAAACTTAAAATCTTCTGCACAGCAAAGGAAACCATAAACAAGATGAAAAGACAACCCTCAGAATGGGAGAAAATATTTGCAAACGAATCAACAGACAAAGGATTAATCTCCAAAATATACAAACAACTCATGCAACTCAATATCCAAAAAACAAACAACCCAATCAAAAAATGGGCAGAAGACCTAAATAGACATTTCTCCAAAGAAGACATAGAGATGGTCAACAGGCACATGAAAAAATGCTCAACATCACCAATTACTAGGGAAATGCAAATCAAAACTACAATGAGGTATCACCTCACACTGGTCAGAATGGCCATCATCAAAAAATCTACAAACAATAAATGCTGGAGAGGGTGTGGAGAAAAGGGAACCCTCCTACTGTTGGTGGGAATGTAAATTGGTACAGCCACTATGGAAAACAGTATGAAGGTTCCTTAAAAAACTAAATATAGAATTAACATATGACCCAGCAATCCTACTACTGGGCATATACCCAGAGAACACCATAATTTAAAAAGACACATGCACCCCAATGTTCACTGCAGCACTATTTCCAATAGGCAGGTCATGGAAGCAACCTAAATGCCCATCAATAGATGAATGAATAAAGAAGATACGGTACATATATACAATGGAATGTTACTCAGCCATAAAAAGGAGTGAAATTGGGTCATTTGTAGAGATGTGGATGGACCTAGAGACTGTCATACTGATGAGGAAAATTGGAACTTCAATACTTGTGATTGCTTACTCTCCTCTATCTTGCAAAAGCCTGCTTGCCACTCTCAGTTAAACAGTAAAATGAGTTACTAAAGTGATCAGATAAGGGAGGAATGCTTCATTCTTAGGCACCTACCCCAAGCCTTTGTTCGAAACCCTTTGCACATAGACTTGTTATGCAATCATTAACTTCAACCTGTAACCAATAAGAGAATGCCAATTGTGACCTTAGTCCTGATAAGTATGGAATGTCCTGCTCCTGCAAGTTTCTGTTAGAACCCCCCTCATTTGTGTAACCCATAGCAGCCCCCATGCTCTGTAACTGCCCGTAACATATAGTAATTTTGTACCAACTATAGCTGTATGTTTTAACCTATATAAGGAGAAGACTCCCCTGAAAGGGGGCCCAGAATTTAGGAGCATTAGCTTGTCTGGGTCTGCCGGCTCAATAAATCTGAGTTCTCCAACCCTCTGAGTGTGATGCTTGGTCTCTCATGGGATCGGTTTTCTGCAACATTTCTAGAGGCCCCAGTGAGATTCCAACCACGCTGGCCCCTTGAGCCGCTGGACCGGTGGCTTGGCCGGGTCGGGGCAAAGGAGCTCCGAGATGAAAGAGGAGGTGCACCACCCGACAGTATTCGGGGTTCTCTTTCAGACTGGTGCTCTGACTCTCCAGACAGCCGGGCCCCAACCAGACTCTTTGGAGGGCGGACCAGCTCACCAGGAATGGCCACAGAATCAGGTGAGACCCCGGGGTGCCTAACCCAGTCAGGTCCCATCTCCGGATGGAAGAGGAGCTTGATCACCTCCTACGGTCTTCAGTAAGAAGATCACCAGTCAGGGACCTTCCCAGAGAGGGGAAGCACCGTGATAGCACTGTGATAAACTCTGGTGTGAATGTGTGTGTGAGTGAGCACCCTGGTTCGTCCTCGTTCCAGAGCGATTGTGTGGCTCCACGGCCTTCATGGCTACGGAGCCTGAGTGGGCCCTAACCTGCGGTTCCATGGTGACCTCATGGCTCAGGGTGGTATCTGTCTCTGAGGGACCCAGTCCCTCTCTACAAGTCAGATTCAAGTGGGACTCTATACCACCCACCAAAGCTAAGAGGCACCTAAGCTCCCCATGGGAACATGGCCAGGTGGGCACCTGAGTGGCCTCCTCTTCGGAGGGGACACCCATCCTTGTCTGTCTTTGCATCATCAACACAAGGGGGGAATTGGTTACTGATTTGATTTAGCAATTGTGTATGTCCAAACGGCCCTTTTGCCCTAGGGCCCGCCACCAAAGTTTTCTTAAAGTTTTAAGGCTCACTCTCCCCTTCCATCAGCTGACTCTTTGAGCTGACTTATTGAGAAATTAGGTTTTCCCCAAAAGACTTGCCCCTTTTGCCAGACAGATCTGCACCTCTCTCTCTCTAGGTCCCCTGGGCCGGTCCATGTGGAGCGGCACACTCTGATGTGTTCTTGTATACTTTTGGATTCTCATTACAAGGTTGCCTTCCTCTGTCACCTTTCCTTCATACTCCCCTGATGCCCCAAGGATTTCAGGCTCTTCACTTAGGCGAGGAGTACGCATACTGCTCCTCTGCCTGCTCAGTGCCCTCGAGAGGGTCAATCAACCCAGACCCCCTCCAGAGCCCCACCTGAAGTTATTCCTCCGCGAACCCCATTACAAGGGACCGCCTCCTTTCAGCCCCATCTCCCTCAGACATTTAATGATCAGGGCCATCTTCAGGGAGGCACGTAATCATGCTGTTTGGGAATACTGGGCTTTCCAGGAGTGGCAACATCAGCGCTACCTAGGTTATAAGGCTCTAAGACAAGGCCCTTTCCATGGGCGCCCCTCTCCTTCCTGGTCAAAGAAATAAATTACACTTGTCAACAAAGGGGAGAAAAAGTCATCTTAGAAAGAACTTGCTTGTACCTTTGAGAGGTAAATGTCTTATCTGGTCACCTAAGGAACACTTATCTCTGCTATCTTTTTGAATGCAGATTAAAAAAATTAAAATAATTTAAAACTTGACTTGTCAAAGATAAATAGAAATCCTAAGTGTCTTTTCTGCAAATAGTGGAAGGGTTTAGCCATCTAGATAGGTGACCTCTAGATAGGTGACCTCGATTTTTTCCATCTGGTAGAAGCCAATTTAAATCCAGCCCCTTGTGACTGATGGCTTTTATGTTGTACCTGACTCAGTACTGAAATTTTAGAATGAGAATTATGAGGCCTCTGTGTTTGTTTGTGTGCTCATATGTATCTGTATGTTCATTGTAGGTGTATGGTATTGCCAAAAGAATTCATAAAAGAGCTCTGATTGGCTTTAAAAAATTATTACGTGCTTATAAATATTTAGAAATAGAAAAATAATCTGGCCAGAATGAATTTCAGGTTCATGACATCTGGAAAATTCAGTACTAAACTGATATCTGGTATTGAAGATGGCTTAAGCTTGCTGGTTTGATTAATATAGACATGTTTTAGAGTCATCAACATTAAGTATAATTTTCATATAAATTTTTATTGTGCCTAGATGTAATATAAGCTAAATAAGGTCTTGTTGTGTCTGTTACAAATTTGTCAACATGGAAAGTAACCTGATGTAAAGAAACTTCTGAGGAAAGAAAATGTAAATGAAATAAAAGCTTTTAGATAAACTCTGTCAAGAAGAATTATGCCTTAGGAATATCTACCTAAAATAGTCTCTCCAGATCCTGGTCATTTGAAATTTTGGAGTTGCCCTAAATTAAGTGATGAAAGCTTATTGACCAGCTGGATCATTCCCAAATAAAATAAGATACTGAAACATAAATTACTGGACATCAGCTTCCTTTTACAGAGAGACATAAAGATATTTAGGACTATTGACAAATATGCTTGGTGCCACATTCTGTAAAGAAAACAAATGTTTTTAGAAAATATCACTGGTATGTATGTTCACCAATCTACAGAATGCTGTCACAAGGGACAGTTCATGGTTGCTTAAGGAAAGTAGGGTGTGTGTTTTCACTAAAGAAGGCCTGAGGAATGGAATTACATTTTATTAAGGGAAAAGAAAGTAGGTCTGGTCTTCCTAGGTGGCACAGTGGTTAAGAATCCGCCTGCCAATGCAGGGGACACGGGTTCGATCCCTGGTCTGGGAAGATCCCACATGCTTCAGAGTAACTAAGCCCATGCACCACAACTATTGAGCCTGCACTTTAGAGCCCATGAGCCACAACTATTGAGCCCATGTGCTGCAATTACTGAAGCCCACGTGCCTAGAGCCCTTGCTCCACAACAAGACAAGCCACAGCAATGAGGAGCCCACGCACCACAACGAAGAATAGCCCCCACTCACTGCAACTAGAGAAAGCCCGTGCACAGCAAAAAAGACCCAACACAGCCAAGAAAGTAGGTCTGACTTACAGGTGACTGAATGGGAAATAAAGTTATGATACAGAAAGTGATAAGGTTTGTGGAAAGTGGATGCCAAGAAAAGAGTTTTGTGCATGATCAGGATTAACTAAGCTTAGATAAATTTAGTTGAGTAAATTAATTTGGAAAGTAAGCTGGTGCAAAACTTGAATTTGGTCTTTCTGTTAAGAGGACAAATTTTCTTAAAATGTTGAACTGCCCTCTGATAAAAGATTTTAAGTTTCCTTACCTTTTTTTTTTTTTTCCTTACCTTTTAAGTGATCTGTTCTTGTTACTTTGGCCTAGTGACTAACTATTGTTTCACAGTTACCTGTGAGCCTATCTGACAGAGTGTTCTAAACCCTTTTTTGGGTATTTTGGACAAAACTTCCTAAAACAAATTCTGATGAAATCCTTTTCACTTCTAGCTAACTTTGGTATGCTTCAAAGAGCCCCGGAAACATCCCAAAGAGAGATATAAACTAGGTTCATTTGGTACATTAAGTTACATAGGAAGTATTGTCAAATGAATAATAAATGTTAGATTTTAGTGCATAGTAATTGTTATTAATATAGATATTCTAGAAATTATATGGAGTTCCTAAAATTCTGATATGTCCTGATCAGTCATAATTCTAGTTATTATCTTAAAATGTTGTATGACACAACAATAACCAAATTGATTGACCTTGCAATCAGATTTTAAACACGCCTTCTTAAGTCTTATGTCTTAAGACGATTCTGGTTTTATTCTGATGACCTTGCAAAATGCCTCCTTTTTAAAAAGATTTATAAAAAGGACTTTTGGATAAATACAACTTTCTGACTTTCAGACCATAATGCTGAACGGGGTAAAAAAAATTGAAGAATCCTAATGAGAAACCTGATGGCTTCATAAGCTGTTAACAAAAAGGATGTTACATAGGACTGAGTAAACTGTTGAATATGGTTATAAATTTTATGGTTTCTATCTAAAAAATTACTGATTTAAATCTGTTTTCCAGGTGTAAGGAAAACCTTCCCTTCGAACTAATTATGATTTACAATAATTTGGTAAATTGTACATTTGTAAGCAGGATTGAAACATTTATATTTTCTCTCTATCTGTTCCCTCCAGACATTGGAAACTCTTAGGTTCCCAGGAGCTTTGTCAGATAAATTATAAAGGCTACGTCACTAACAGGTATAGAAAACTTAAGATATTTTGGGAACCTTGAAAATGGAGGAATTCACCTACATTTGTTAGGCAAAAATCTGTGATAAGCCCAAGCCCTTGGCATGGCTTTCCTAGCTCTGAAAGGTCTTTTAAAAGTCCAGTGTGAGGCTCCTTATAAAAGTTTCAACAAAGCCAAAAGCCTATATGATCAATTATAGTTACATAAATTATCAGGCCAAGTTTCTTTTGAGACCAGACTTATTTTGCAAACAAATTAGCCTTAATCTGGTTATATTAGGTAAAAATGAGGGTGATTTCAGAGAGAAGAAGATTATGTTTCAATAAATATTAAGTGCCAGTTTTGCTGATGGAGGTCTGTATTTACTAAGATTCACTCCCTGGAAAGTTCCTTGCTGTTGTGCTATAGTAACATAAAATCCAACTAAGTTTTTAAAAGGACACTCTAAGTTTGTTTCTGAAGCTTATTTCAGTAATCTCTCTAAAAACCAGATGCCCCAAAACCTGCAACCTGGGTATTATGGATACTAAAAGGACGTAATTTAAAGGACAACCTGCAACCTAGATAGAAGCACACATAAAAAGAGAAACTACTCTCACACTAGGACGAGAAGAAGCCGACATCAGAAGTAGACAGCTAGCCCAAGATGCTGGACCTGACTCGTATGGGCATTTTCTTGACTTCTTGGACCTTTATGTATAAATCAAATGTTTTTCTATCATGGGCACAATCCTATGCTAATTTTGAAAATCAATCCAATTGTTGGGTTTGCGGCCAATTACCTATGACTAGTACTTTTGGGTTGCCTTGGTGGGTTTCTCCCCTCCAAGGCTCTAATTTGATGGCCCTTAGGAAATTTGCTCTAAAAAAAAAAAAAAATTATAGTCCTGTTTGGTGATCCCCTTGCCTGGCCAATTAATAATACCTGCTCAGATTTCTGCGACCCACTCTGAAGTCTTGACCTCTTCAAAACGGGTTTGGCATGGGAAGCTCATGGCTTAAGTATTTACTTGTAACTCTATTGATGCTACTAGCTATATTATTTGTATTTTTGCCTGCTTTTCAAGATTATTGCTTCTTGTATTACCAAATGTGTGACTGAACTGCCAACAAAAATAATGATAACTAGGCTACTTGATGCAGTTGATCAAGTACATAGTTCTGTATATGATCAATGATTGTAATAGTGTAACTCTGGATATGGGAAGATGCAACAAAAGGGAATTTTTCCTGGACCATAACAGATTAGGAATACAGGTGGTCCAGAGAGCTTTGGCTTTTGTTACAAAGACCTAGCCCAGTACCGGCACATTGAGTGGCCTATTGGTGAGATCTTCATCAGACCTAGGAATGAGCCTTCCTAGCACCGTGGGACAAAATGGTCATGAAATGCCTCCTAAAGCATGGTTGAATTTATGACCATGAGGGGCCCCTGTCAACTATAAATTGGAACTTGTCATCTGCCTGTACAAGGACTAAATCACTTTGTGCTGCTATAGCTACTGACCTTCTACATCCACTGAAGGGAATTCAGGGTGGAGACCAGAAATGAGGCACTCCGTGCTTTGGAGGATGGGTGGAACAAGTCTTTAGATAGATATTTTCAGGAGCTGATTTGATGAGCCCAACCCTTGCATCTCCTCACATCTAGAAAAGCACTAAATCCCTACGTGGTGACATCCACTTGGGCGGAAGACAGGTCCTGGGTCTTCTGAACCCCAATTTACATGCTTAACAGAATTATCCAGCTCCAGGCGGTAGTTGAAATCATTACTAATGAAACGGCCAAGGCTCTTAATTTATTGACAAAACAACAAACCAAGATGCGTAATGCTGTTTATCAAAATCACCTGGCCCTAGATTACTTACTGGCTGCAGAGGGGGGCATCTATGGGAAGTTCAATCTCAGTAACTGTTGTCTACAGATAAATAATAAGGGCAAGGTTATAGAAAAAAAAAATAACCAACAAGATGACTAAAATAGCTCATGTCCCAATCCAGACTTGGAAGGGATGGAATCCTGGAGAGCTATTTGGGGGGTGGTTCTCTTACTTAGGAGGATTCAAAATTCTTGTGGAAATAGTTCTACTCCTCCTTGGGACCTGCCTCCTCTTACCTTGCCTCTTGCCCTTATTCATGAGGATAATTTCCAGCCTAGCTGAAGCCACCATGGATAGAGGGGCCACCACACACCTCTAGCCCTGAGAGGTTACCAGCCCCTGGGCCTGGATGACCAAGAATTTGATGCCTTGTGAAATTTCCAAGGGCATCAAGAGGGGGAATGGTGAGGAAAATTGGAACTTCAATACTTGTGATTGCTTACTCTCCTCTATCTTGCAAAAGCCTGCTCGCCACTCGGTTAAACAGTAAAATGAGTTGAGTTACTAAAGTGATCAGATAAGGGAGGAATGCTTCATTCTTAGGCACCTACCCCAAGCCTTTGTTCGAAACCCTTTACACATAGACTTGTTATGCAATCATTAACTTCAACCTGTAACCAATAAGAGAATGCCAATTGTGACCTTAGTCTTGATAAGTATGGAATGTCCTGCTCCTGCAAGTTTCTGTTAGAACCCCCCATGTGTGTAACCCATAGCAACTCCTGCGCTCTGAAACTGCCTGTAACCTATAGTAATTTTGTAACCAATTAGTTTGTACCAATTATAGCTGTATGTTTTAACCTATAATAAGGAGAAGACTCCCCTGAAATGGGGCCCAGAATTTTGGAGTGTTAGCTTGTCTGGGTCCGCCAGCTCAATAAACCTGAGTTCTCTAACCCTCTGAGTGTGATGCTTGGTCTCTCAAGGGATTGGTTTTCTTCAACAATACAGAGTGAGACAAGCCAGAAAGAGAAAAATAAATATCATAAATTAAGACATATGTGTGGAGTCTAGAAAAATGGTACAGATGAACCAGTGTGCAAGGCAGAAATAGAGACAAAGATGTAGAGAACAAACATATGGACACCAAGGCTAGAGAAGGAGGGTTGGGATGAATTGGGAGATTGGGATTGACATATATACACTAATATGTATAAAATAGGTAGCTAATGAGAACCTGTTGTATGGCACAGGGAACTCCACTTCGCTGTATAGTAGAAACTAACACAATATTGTAAAACAACTATACCCCAATTTAAAAAATACATAGAGGAAAATAGCAGAGTAGGGAACTCCAGGGCTCTGTCCCTTTACAAAAAACCTGATGATCATTTTTACAGAACTCTGGAGTCTAGTCAAAAACTTACAACCAGGAGAAAGCTTAATGAAGAAAGAAGCTGTTGACTTTCAGTAAGAGACTGCTATGGTGATTTAAATTGCCTATGTACCATGTCCTATACCCCTGTTTGTTGCCAGCCATGAAAACTGCACCCACATTCATGGTGCAGGATGCTAGCGCCAGAGGGAAGGATGCAGAATTTCTCAAAGAATTCTCTAAGAATTGTGGTTGTGAGTTCCAGCCCATCTGGTAGCTCTCTGAAGGGCTTGCCTTCATTTTGCCTGACTCAAAGCATTTCTAGGGCTAAGGTGGCTGCCCAGGAGGCTTTTGCTATTTGCATTTAAAGGCAGAAATATTGGCTGTGGGAGCCTCAGGCTAGGGATAATAGCTGAGACAAGCAACAAACAGACTAAAAAGCCTGGGAAACAACAGGTTGGGAAAAGAGATATGTGGGGGTAAAGGGGCTTTTAAAGGCTCCTGTGCATACCAAGGAATCAGATATACATAGCGTCAGGGCTGGGTTCTTGCTCAAAAAAGGCATGAGAAGACTCCAAACTTTTACTTCTGACTGGCCTTCAGGCTCTGTGCAAGTTGTAAGTGAAGACTAAGGCAGAATTATAAGCAACCTGGCTAAGCATTGAAGGAGTACTCCAACGTAGAACCAATCTGCAAAGACTGGGAGAGTATTTTCTTCTTTTCTTTTTCCATTGAAAAGAAACTCTTTCAAAACACCAGGTGACCCCGAAGTTAATGGAACACAGACTTCACATAACAAACAATACGAACTTAACCAAAATAGTCTGGAGAAGTCACAAAACAAGCAAATAGCAACAGTCTACAACAAGCAGCAAAAACAAACCCCAGGAAGCGGGGAAATCTGATTTCCAGAGTTGTCACATTTTAATATTAAAAATCTCCAGGTTCAGGACTTCCCTGGTGGCACAGTGGTTAAGAATCCACCTGCCAATGCAGGGGACATGGGTTCAATCCCTGATTCAGGAAGATCCCACATGCCGCAGAGCAACTAAGCCCATGTGCCACAACTACTGAGCCTGCACCCTACAGCCCATGAGCCACAACCACTGAGCCTGTGTACTGCAACTATTTAAGCCTGTGTGCCTAGAGTCCACGCTCCACAACAAGAGAAGCCACCACAATGAGAAGCCTGCACACCACAACAAAAAAATAGCCCCTGATCGCCGCAACTAGAGAGAAAGCCTGCATGCAGCAATGAAGACCCAATGCAGCCAATCAATCAATCAATCAATCTGTCTATCTATCTATCTCTAGGTTCAAACAAAAAAAAATTTCCAAAGCATGCACATAAATAGGGAAGTATGGCTCATTCACGAGGGAAAAAAAATTAATAGGCACTGTCTATGAGGACACCTAGGCATTTAGACTTACTAGACAGAGACATTAAATCAACTCTTTTAACTATGCTCAAAGAGCTAAAGGAAATCATGGAGAAAGAACTAAAGGAACCAGGAGAATATGTCTCACCAAATACAGAATATTAGTAGAAATTATAGAAAGGAAACAAATAGAAATTCTGGAGATGAAAAGTACAGAGAGATCAATTGACATCCAGTTTAAGAAGTGAAAAGAGACAAGAAGGAAAGAAATGATCCAAACCTAAGAGACCTATGAGACACCATCAAGTATACCAAAATATACATAACAGCAGTCCCAGGAGGAGAAGAGAGAAAGAAACAAAAAGACTGAACAAATAATGGCCAAAAATGTCCCAGATTAGATGAAAATCATGAATCTAAATATCCAGGAATCTCAATGAACTCTGAGAAGCATAAACCCAGAGAGATTCACAGGAAGACACTTTATAGTCAGATTGTGAAATCCCAAAGACAGATAGAATCTAGAAAGCAGCAAGACAGAAATGACCCATCACATATAAGAGATACTGTGTGCAATTAATAGCTCATTTTTCTTTGGAAACTGGAAGCCAGAAGGCAGTAGGGTGACATATTTAAAGGGCTGAAAGAAAAGAACTGTTCACCAATAATTTTATATCTGGCAAAACTATCCTTTAAAAAAAAAGAAGAAATTAGCACATTCCCATATAAATAAAAACAGAGCTCATTACTAGTAGACCTGCCCTATAAGAAAAGCTAAAGAGAGTCCTCCAGGCTGAAATAAAGGGATGCTTGAAGCCATGTGAAGAAATAGAGAACACAGCAGTAAATGTAGCTACACAGATAAATATAAAAGCCAGTAGTATTACATGTTTGCTTTATAACTCTTCTTTTTTTCTACATGATTAAAAGATAAATAAATAAAACAATAATTATATATTTATGTTAACTGACCCACAATGTACAAAGATATAATTTGTAAAAATAACAACATAAAGGAGGGAGATGGAGTTTTTAAGGATCAGAATTGTTATATACTATTGAAGTCATTTGCTACTAATTCAAACTTGATTCTTACAAAGTTAAAATGCTCATTGTATTCCCAGGATAATCCTAGTATTAGGGACTGAATTGTGGCTCCCCAAAATTCATACCTTGCAGCCCTAACTCCCAATGTGGACGGTATTTGGAGATGGGACCTTTGGGAGGTAATTAGATGAGGTCATGAGGACAAGGTCTTCATGATGAGATTTATAACCTTATAAGAAGACACCAGAGTGTACTTGTTCTCTCTCTCTCTTCCCCACCATGTGAAGACATAACTAAAAGTAGGCCATCTGCAACCCAGAAAGACAGCTCTCATCAGCAACTCATTGCCATTATCTTGACCTTGACCTTGGACATTTCAGTCTCCACAACCATGAAAAATAAATGGTTATTGTTTAAGCCACAGTCTATGATATTTTGTCACAGCAGCTCAAGATGACTAAAACATCCAGAAAAAAAAAGAAAAAAAAAAAAACCTTTTTTTAAGTATACAGAAAAAGAAACAAGATGGGAATTCAAACAATAAACTAGGGGGAAAAAAATCACTCACAGAACAAGGCAGAGCTGGAGGGATTGAGGAATAAAAAGAAAATAAGACATAGAGAAAACAAATAGCAAAATTGCAGATATAAACCCTTTCTTATCAATAATTACTTGAACTATAAATGGATTGAACTCTCCAATTAAAAAGGAGAGATTGGAAAAACAGTTTTTTTAAATGATCCAAGTATATGTTGACTAAAAGAGACTCACTTTAATTTCAAGGACACAAATAGATTGAAATTGAAAGGATGAAAAATAAACTCCATACAATAAAAAAAAAAATGCCGAAAGAGTCCTGGGGTGGCTATACTAATATCAGACAATGTGGACTTGAAGACAATAATTGTTATGAGACAAAGAAGGACATTACATGTTGACAAAAGGGTTAACATATCAAGATATACCAATTATAAACATATATGCCTCTAACAAAAGAACCACAAAATATATAAAGCAAAAACTGACATAACTGAAAGGAGAAATAGTTTTAAAGTAACACTTGGAAACTTCAATACCCCATTCTAAACAATCAATTAAAAAACTAGACAGAAGATCAATTTTAAAATAGAGGATTTGAATGATGCTATGAACCAACTATATCTAAAAGGCATCTATAGAAGACACCCCCCCTCGAAAAAACAGCAGATTACATATTTTTCTCAAGTGCACATGTAATATTCTCCATGATAGACAGTATGTCAAACAACAAAAACAAATCAAATCTCAATAAACACTAATTGATTGAAGTTATAAAAATCAATCCTATCTCTATGTATTAGCAATATACAGTTGGAAACAGGTGTTTTTCTTTTTTTTTTTTAATTGGGGTATGGTTGCTGGAAACGGGGTTTTTAAAATGCCATTACAATAGCTCTAAAAAATATATTTATACCTATACTTAGGTATAAATCTAACAAAACAAATATAGGATGTGTATTGCTGAAAATTTCAAAATGCTGAAGACCTAAATAAATGGAGAGAAATACTGTGTTCATGGATTCATAGATTCAATGTAGTAAAGATAAGAAATTAACCTGTAGATTTAACTCAATTGAAAAAAATTCTAGCACGACTTTTGAAGACACAGACAAGCTGATTCTAACATTTATATATAAAGTTAATAAAAAAGAATAGCTAAGACACTTTTGGAAAAGAAGAATAAAGTTGGAGAAATTACACCATACGATTTTAAGACCTTTTATAAAGTTAGAATAATTTTAACAATGTGGTATCAGTGAAGGAAGAGACATATAAATCAATGAAACCAAGTAGAAAGTCCAAAAGTAGATTTACCCAAATATGACCTTTGGTTTTTAACAGTAGTGCAAAAGAAACTCAGTAAAGAAAGCACAAGTTTTTTCAACTAATGGAATTGCAAAAATAGGATACCCTTATGTACAACAAAACAAAACACCTCTACCTAAATATGCTAGTAAATTATTATACAAAAATTTACTCAAAATGGATTATTGATCTAAATGGAAAACATGAAACTATAAAATTTTTAGGAAAAAAATAGAATAAAACTTCTGTGACCTAGGGTTAGACAAAAACGTTCTTTCACATGAAACAAAAACATTACAAAAAAAATCAAATGTTATCAAAATTAAAATCTTTTGCTGCATGAAAGACAGTCAAGAGAATGAAAAGACAAGCTACATACTAAGAAAAAAAATATTTATAAACCATGTATTCAGTAGAGAACATCTACCAAGAATTTAGCAAGAAATCTCAAAATTCAACACTATGAAGACAAACAACTCCATTAAAAAATGGGCAATGAACCCATGTTTAACAGGCACTTCACCACGAGGAGATATAGATGGCAAATAAGTACATGAAGAAGTGTTCAACATCATTATCCACAATGCAAATTAAATTAACAATGCAAATTAAAATTAACAATGAGATACCATGACAAACCTACCAGAATGACTAAAATTAAAAATTACTGACAATGCTAACCTGGTGTACCCCCCCAAAAAATAAATAAATTAATTAATTAATTTAAAAAAAAAAAAAAAGACATATAACAAAACTTATATAATATGTTATATAGTGGTAAGTTCCAAGGGAAAAAGAAAATATAGATTAGGTAAGGGGGAGCTAAAGGTGGGGGTTACAGTATGAAATACAGAAGTCAGTGTGACCCTTTAAAGAAGATGACAATGGAAAAAACTTAAAGATGGTAAGAGATAGGCAGTTAGATATCTGGGAGAAGAGCTTTCCTGGCAGAGGAAACAGCAAGAGCAAAGGCCCTGAGGCAGGAGTGTGTCTGGCATGTTTAAGAAATACCAGATAGTCTAGAGGGGTTAAAACAGCATAACTAGGGTAAGAAATAACAGAAGAGGTAACAGAGCCAGATGATGTAGGGAGCCCACTTTGTAATGGAAAGTCACCAGCGATTTGAGCTGAGATTGTCACAATCTGACAAATATTTTAAATTTTTCTTAAAAAGACTGTATAGTAAGCCAAGTGAGAAATCATGGTGACACACTGTACAATGTTCCCTATCGTAGGGAGAAATTTCTAACACTTCACCATTAAGCAACGTTTCCTACAAATTGTTTAAAACCTAACACTCTAACAGTCGATTCTGTTATTGTTCATTTTAACCATAAATTCCATTCCTAATTCCATAAGTTATTTTAAAGATCATGTGTAAAATTTATAATATGCCTCTTTTGACTCAGTATGAATTGTCTTTAGTTTACTTAAATATAATGAATGAATGACTGATTTTCTAATATTAAAATAATCTTGCATGCTTCATGATGTTTTCTTTCTTTGATGCTTGGTTACTTCGGACTGTGTGCTGAGTTTTTTCTTAAAAAGAAAAAAAATTTGTAGTAATTATTTCAATGCTAGAACAAAGGTTGTTTTCAAAGAAGTTCTATGTTTGCTTGCCAACATTTGATATTGTCAAGTTTCTGATTTTTTTTTTTTTTTGGCCATTAATATAGTTTCTAATAGTGAGGTGGCCTCATATTATTGATGTAAAATCTATTTTGTCATAGTTTGTTATTAATTAAGATACCACTTAAGTCTATTCCTTGGCATTTATTTCAGACTTTCAGATCTATAACCAAAAGTGAAATTGTTCTATTTTTTTTCTCATACTACCCTTATCTTGCTTTAAAAGTTGGAAAAGCCTCATAGTTGTTTGAATTTTTCTCTTGTTTATTTTCTAAAATAAATTATATACCATAGGAAAAAAAAAAAAAAAAAAAAAAAGAAGTGTTCAACATCATTATCCACAATGCAAATTAAATTAACAATGCAAATTAAAATTAACAATGAGATACCATGACAAACCTACCAGAATGACTAAAATTAAAAATTACTGACAATGCTAAGTGCTGTCAAAGATGCGGGAAAAAGCAATTCACATGCATTGCTAATGGGGATGCAAAATGATATAATCATTCTGAAAAGCAGTTTAGCACCTTCCTACAAAGTTCAGTACACCACATGATCCAGCAATCCCACTCCTGGGTATTTAGCCAAGAGAAGTGAAAAGCCTGTACACAAAAGCCTGTACACAAATATTTATAGCAGAACTATTCACAATCATCAAAAGCTGGAAACGAACCAATGTCCTTCAAATAGAGAAACCGTGGCACATATATGTAATGTATACTACTCAGCATTTAAAAACAAATAAGCTATCTACACAACCAACGACCTGGATGAATCTCAAAGGCGTTATGCTGAGTGAAAGAAGCCAATCTCAAAAGACCAACCACATGCTATATGATTCAATTCACATGATATTCTCAAAAGATAAATCTATAGCAACAGAAAATAGATAGTGATTTTTAGGGGTGGAGGGTGGGGGTGTGTGATTACAAACAAATAGCATGAAGGAGTTCTTCGGATTATAGAATGTTTCAATATCCCAATTGTGATGCTGGTTACACAAATCTGTACACGTGCTAAAAGTCATAGAGCTAAACACCAAAAAAGTGAAAAATAAAGAAATGCATATAGCCAACATCTCAGCACACAAAGGTGCACAATCAGTGTTTGTTGGGTCGAATTACAAACGATGTTGAAGATGACTACTGCCCATCTTCCACCCTGCCCCAACTGAGTTGAAATAATTGCGTCCACTGGCTGCGCATGTGTGTGTAACCAAGAATGAGGTTGTCCTGGAGAGAAGACAAGTCAGTTAGAGACAAAGTTCAGGATACTTTCACCATCATGGACACAGTTATCTTTAAGATCACCAGGTCCAAAACTCTCAAACACAGCACAATCCTTTGGAGGAAGACTATAATAAACACGTGTTGATTGCTTCACTAGCTGCTACTTCTTTCTTTTTTCTTAACCATCTGCAGAATCTCCCCAGGTGGGATTAAGCCCAACTCCAAATTTAGAAATGACTTCTAATTATATTAAGCAATCAGTCTTTTATTTTCTTTGACCCCTATGATTGACTTAGTGGTTGGCTCCATGAACTAAGAAAGACAACTGAGGCCAACTGGACCTATTTCTGGATTACTGTGTAAGCTATGATGTAAAATACCTTTTTCTGTTGGGTTTGAGCCTGGAACCGTCACTCTAAGGACTGGTTACCATCTTTCAGTGATAAAGTCCGCTGAGAGAGCAAGGAGGCAGAGAAATGAACTGGAGAGTGAGAAACTGGTTCCTGGCCATATTTTCTCCTCCAGTCCAGTTTCCCACTTACTAGGTGATAAAAATTCCAGACCCTTTCCCACTCCTGCTGGCTCGAATCTCTAGGGAAGTCCTGGAAAACTTGCTCTAGCCGCACCTGGAGCTAGCCCTAAGGTTGGAGTTTTCAGGAATATAGACCAATAAATTTCCTTTATTATTTAAGAGAATTTGCAATAGGTCTGTTACTTGCCAACAAAAGCATCCCAGCTGACAGAAGCCAGCTAGATTTGTTTTCTTTTCTTTTTAAAATCATTTCTTTGCAGGGAAGTAAGCATAAGATCAAAATGGGTAATTATTTACATGCCTCTGATAAGTTCAAAGGACAATCTCAGGATTTCCAGAACAACCTGAAAAAAAAAAAGAAAAAAAAATAGGTTGAGAAATCTCTCTTCCCTCCCACTGCTCCTCCCTCTGGCTCTCCTTTCTTTGATTAAATAGGCATTAGGACACCTTTTCAAAAAGGCTTTTCTGTGGTGTTCAGAATCATTTCTAGAAATTTGAAACCTCAGACTCTCCAAGATGTACCTCAGTGCTGCATATCACCGCATACCTCTAAGTGATGGAAACAGCATTCCTATCATCGGACTTGGTACCTACTCAGAGCCTAAACTGGTAAGCTTATCTCTCTATATGTTTTTTAATTAAAACTCTCCTAAAGGATAATCTATAATTCATTTTGAATGGATTTCATTGATTTAATTTTTGTAATAATGAATGCAACCTTGAAGGACTGCTGTTTGGCTAAGTACTGAGCCAACGGTTAAACGAGATCAGTTTATGATTTTAAAGTATCTTGGCTTTTAAGAATGGGACCTTTCTGCTTCTTTTACTAAAATTCAGCCTGAATGCTGATTATTGGGTTGAACTGAAGCACACAAAATTTTTGAATTGATGGTTTATGATTTTTTTAAGTTCATATTTGAGAATTTTTAGTTCAGTCTAACAAAACATTTAGTGAAAACCTACCATGTGTGAAGCACTAGGCTATGGAAGCTGCAAATATGAAGAGAATAGTGTCTCTGCTGTCTAGGGATTAAAAATCTAATAGAGGAAACAGAGTCTTTAATAACTAACTAATCATAGAACAATGAAGAGTAAATGCTGTCTGAGAATTGTAAACAGTAACTCTAGGAAAACACAGGAAAGGGAATAGTTGGATTTGACCATGAGGACTGAAGTGGGTTTCCATTAAAACACAGAAAAGCTTCTACTTGTAAGAAAAATATCTTTCTGCTTTCCACATTGCAATTCAACATTTAATGCTGATTACCAGAATAAACAGTTGCTATGTCTAGAAATGCTACTGAAATTTGAATGATCATGTGTGAATGAAATCTGTAAAGCTGAGTATGAGTTAGTTAGGCAGAGAAGCAGAGCTGAAGCAGGACGTTGTACGCAGAATGAGAAGCACAGAGGCATAAGGATGCAAATCTAACTAGGTCATGCCTCTTCTTAATTTTTCAATAGCTCCCTATCAATCACAGGGTAGAGGCCACACTCCTTACTTGCACATTGGGCCTTATGGTTCAGTCAAGACCTGTCAGTCCAGCAGCACCTACCACCACTCTTCTACTTCTCCCTACATATAAAACATGAGTTCTTGAACAGCTCTATCTCCATGACCCTGAACATGCTGCCCTCCACCTGAACACACATTCTCCTGAGCTGGCTAATTTTTACTAAATGTGCAAGATTCAGCGGGAGGATACCTCTCCTTAGAAACCCACCTCCCAGCCACCACAACTAGCTCTTCCTGCCTGTACACATAGCGCCTTATGCTCAACTCTATTGTAGCACTCATCACACTATGTTGTAACCATTGTTTCTGTGCAATCTTCCCCACAAGATGTAAAATCCATTAGGAAAGAGACCATGTCTTGTTCACCCCTGTATTCCCAGTATAGTATGTGCTGGGTGTTCAGCTAATGCTTGCCAAGTGAATGAAAGCATCCAGAGGATATGGAGATGTAAATGCATAAATAATAATACCCACAATTTTCTTAACACTTAACCATGTGCCAGGAACTCTTTTTAGTACTTTATAGTACATGCATTCTCTAATTTAATCCTCACAACATTATGAAAGAGATACCATTTTACCCCGTTTTACAGATGAGAAAACTGAGGCAGGGAGAGAGAAAATAAAATGCCCCAAACTTATAATGCTGAGGAAGAGAACTAGGATTTGAACCAATGTAGTTTGGGCCCAGATCCCATCCTCTAAATCCCTATACTATATTACCTGTTGTAAATATATGTTATGTCAATGAAGCTGTATATTTCTATGACTTTCTATGTGTATGTCTATATATGAAAGTAACTAGGAATATATATCCAGAAAGTACCTAGGATGGATGGATGGATGGACGGATAGAGAGAGAGAGAGAGAATGATAGATCTAGGATGTGAATCTGATTATGTCATGCCTCTACTTATTTCAATGGCTCCCTATCAATTATATGGCTCCTTACTTGCACATCTATCTATCTTTCTATCTATCTACTACCTCCTGAAACTCAGTTGGGGCTCAAAGTGCTGCATCTACCAATAGATATTATTAAGTGCCTGCTGTGTGTCTGGTAATATTAAGTTCTACAGGGTTGAGACATTCAAAAGCAGTCATGTGTCATTTCCCAAAAAAGAGTTGTAACTCACTTCAGAAGATGTCATACTGCAGTTAGAGAATATGACATTAGAGGAATCCTACTGGAAATGAAGATTGTGCATGCACAAACCACATTTGTGATCAGCAATACAGAGCTAACGGCATGTCTCATGAAATCGGAAACTCTAATGTGAAGAAAAATACCCACCATGGAAGATTTGGGGGAGGGGGAGAGGTAGAGCTGGGTTGAGGGGGAGCCAGGGAGCCGGGAGGGTGGAGTATCTTGGAGGTGGAGCACTCAGTGCTTTCAGTTCAAAGCCACACAACTGACAACTCCCTCACCATCTACCCAGGGCTGGTGAGACAGATACGAGGAGTACCCATGCCCAAGTCGGTCACCAGGAAATAAAAGTACCACATTAGATTTAACGTCAGAGTCTTAGTCCTAGAGATGCAATCTGATGCCAAAATTCAGTCTTCTCCCCTCAGCATGCTAGAGGTCCTTTTCAGAACCTTCCATTCCATAAGCGGTGGAAGGAGAATGACAGGCTGAGGTAACTCTTTAACTGAAATGCTTCACATTTTGTATATATAATCAAGTCAGTCAATATTTGTCCTGGGATCCTGTTCTATTTTGATGCAAAAGTTAGCAGCAGGCTCCAGAGGAAGATTTAGGCTTGTCTTTAGGGGGAGGCAGGGTGGGAGCAGAGGTGAAAAGCTGAGATAAGGAAGACTAACAACACACTCTCCTCCAGCATCTGTCCAGTTGAGACTCCACTGTCACAAGTGGCGATAGGAACTATAGGACAGCAGCTTGGAGGAACATTACTGTGCAGCTGTGTGAGGCCAACCATCCTAGCTTCTCCTGACTTACGAAGATGTTTTTTTTCCTCTTAATATGCCCAACTTTCTTATAAAGGTGTTTCATGCCTGTGGAGCCAGGGAATTTGAGATGGAACCAACATTTAGTAGCACCAAGCACTCTGGGCATTTCCGCACTTGATGATCACTAACTCATGAAAACTAAGATGTACAAATTAGTTATGCACTGTTTCCCTAGGACAGCTTCCCAGAATGTTTTCATACAAGAATGAAATAGTCTATAATAGCCTTCCAGCAGGTCTCCCTTCTTCCTGTCTCTCTCCCTATATCTCTGTCTGAGAAAGTCCAATAGGCAGGAGTTTTGAATCTTGTTCCTTTTTTCTGCTTTGATAGAAATTAATTTGGTTTTTATGCATATCATCCTATGAGTTAATAACCAATATTCATCAAAAACTTCAAGTAAAACTCAAGAATGTTACCACGCGTGCAAATGACACAAGTCTGGGACCAATGGTAAATATTTTGGAAAATGGGCAATAATTCAGTTATTTATTCTGTGCCTACCATTTTTCTAGGTAACACAGGGATCGAAACAATGGGTTAGAAACAAGGGATTTAAAACCTGTGAGTGACTGAAGGCAGAAAAAATAGATACACATATAAATAAAATATAAAGCTGAAGTGCTTTAAAAGAGGTAACACTTGTTCAAAGATGAAAGTAACATTGAACAAATCTAGTTATGGGGTAGATCAGGAAACACCAAGCTATGGGGAATGAGTAGCCCAGGAGGGTAAATTGGGGTTGTAACTGATCCAGTATCCCTTCCCGGGTGGCCCTGGTTAAGATTTCTGTAGCTGTGAACAGTTTATGCACTCTGAAGAATGAGCCAAAGACTTTGCATGCAGAGCAAAGGAAAGGTGAAGTCCAAGCTCTTGAGTACTAAGGAAGAGTCTGAAACATCAAGGTGCCACTGTGATGGAGTTTTGTAGTGGAGAAGAGAGATTGGTGTCAACTCTCAATACATGGGCAAGTGAGAATTTATAACCAAGGAGCAGGGCTGGGGTCCATGGATAGAAAATTACTAAGAGGAAATATCAGGAATAAGGGGCAATTCTGGCTAAACCGACCTAACAAGATTCTTGCTGAAGACAAGGCGGGATGACTAGACATCTCCTGGGGCATGGTGGAGGATGAGGAACCTGATTTGATATCAAGGGTGATCAGATATGGAGAGTGAGAGTTTGTGGTTAAACTGACTCAGCAGGATTCTTGATAAGCTTAGATGGAGCAGAGATAAGTGTGAAAATCCATGTTGGAAAAGAGTTCAAAGGAGTCTGATTCGAGTGTGGTCCATGCAAGAATCTTCATCAGGGTTGAGGGTATTCTCACAATCTCTACCTAAAGGGACCAGGGACAAGGCAGAAACCATAAATAAGTGGTCCGGGAGATCCAAGTCTATTTCTCAGTTTTGTTCTGCTTTCCCATTTTTGTAGTAGATAAAAGTGCCAGAAATGCTTTCTTTTCTTCTTTGCTACAAAACAAAAACAAACAAAAAACCCCCCAAACCCCCAAAACACACACACAAAAAAACAAACAAAAAACACATGCAAATAACACTTAGAAGATGATTGCTGGTACAAAACACAATAAATAGAGTACCAGGGATTCCACTCACTACTCTAAACGAAGATGGCATTTCTCCACTACGGCCAATTCTCATGAATAAACAAAAGTCTAGTGTGGCCTGATCGTCTCACATTTTTCAGAGAATATTTAAAGTAATTAATTTTTAAGTAATGGTGACTCATTTATATTTTTGTAAGATGCTATATGGTATAGTATTTTAAGGGTCAAAGAATATAATTCAGCTGGTGTTTGTTTTTCCTTTCAGTAGAGTGTGTATCCTGAGTTCTTTGCAGTACCTGTGACCCCTTCACACTCACACTCCTGCCACAGAAGCCTTGGCTCTTAGAAATCAAATACCAAGAACTGACTTCTACATTTTATGTCATTCCTCTCCAGAGGCAATGAATGCTGCACATCAAGCTGCAAAAAATGGTTGGGTCTTGGGGGTAGATGGTAACCAAAAAATACCAGGGAGAAAAATGTAGGTTCGTATTTCAAAGCTATTAACCTGCCAAAGTTAAAATGAACGAAAATGAGAAGAGATGAAATACATAGAGATCAAGTGAGATGGCTTCTGCAATAAATCAGGCAAAAAATAATAATGACTTGAACGTGGTTGGTGGCTGTGAGGAAAATAATTTGGCTGGAGCTTAGAAAAGAAGTAAATTGGCTGAAGGATACAAATCATGGGGTAGACTCTACAAAGCTTGGCAACCCATTGGATGGATCCAAACAAAGGAGCGTGAATAGTAGATCCAAGGCCAAAAATGGGTGTTTCATGCCCAAGTCACTACATTCTTTGGATCTAAAATTTTTAATTTATTTGGGTCACTTACCTTTTATTTTTGATCTACTTCCTTATTTTTTAACACAAAATTTTGAAATATACAGAGGGGTGAATACTTTTGAAGCTAACATCTGAGTAACCACCACACAGATCCAAAATTAGAACATAGCAACCCCCAGAAGCCCGCTGTGTGCCCTTTCCATTCCAAAACCCTCCCTCCCTCAAGAGGTAATTGGTCTTCAAACTTTTTTTTTTTTATTAATTTATTTTATTGGCTGTGTTGGGTCTTTTTTTTTGCTGTGTGCAGGTTTTCTTTTTAGTTGCGGTGAGTGGGGGCTACTCTTCGTTGCGGTGCGTGGGGCGTGGGGCGTGGGCTCCTCATTGCCGTGGCTTCTCTTGTTGTGGAGCATGGGCGCTAGGTGTGTGGGCTTCAGTAGTTGCAGCACATGGGCTCAATAGCTGTGGCTGACGGCTCTAAAGCACAGGCTCAGTAGTTGTGGCGCACGGACTTAGTTGCTCTGCGGCATGTGGGATCTTCCTGGAGCAGGGATAGAACCAGTGTCCCCTGCACTGGCAGGCAGATTCTTAACCACTGCGCCACCTAGGAAGCCCCAAACTTTTCTTTTAATTAATTAATTAATTTATTGGCTGCATTGGGTCTTCGTTGCTGTGCGTGGGCTTTCTCTAGTGGCAGAGAGCAGGGGCTACTCTTCATTGTGGTGTGCAGACTTCTCATTGTAGTGGCTTCTCTTGTTGCAGAGCACGGGCTCTAGGCATAAGGGCTTCAGTAGTTGTGGCACGTGGGCTCAACAGTTGTAGCTTGTGGACTCTAGAGCGCAGGCTCAGTAGTTGTGGTGCACAGGCTTAGTTGCTCCGCAGCATGTGGGATCCTCCTGACCCAGGATAGAACCCATCTCCCCTGCATTGGCAGGTGCACCCTTAACCATTGCACCACCAGGGAAGCCCCTGGTCATCTAACTTTTTTGGCAATTATTTTCTTTCTTTTTTCTAAAGGTCATACAAATTTTTCAGGTAGATTGCCTATCTCCTCTTCAATTAGTTGTTCTTTTGGGTTTTTATCTTGTTCCCTCATTGGCAACATATTTTTCTACCATCTCATTTGTGTTTAACTTTCTGTGTTTGTGGTCTCCTTTCCCCAGGCTGCAGGATCATAGTTCCTCTTGCTTCTGGTGTCTACCCTTTGGTGGGTGAGGCTGGTACAGGGGCTTGTGCAGGCTTCCTAGTGGGAGGGACTGGTGCCTGCCCACTGGTGGGTGGAGCTGGGTCTTGTCCCTCTGATGGGCAGGGCCATGTCAAGGGGTGTGTTTTGAGGTGGCTCTGAACTCAGTATGGCTTTAGGCAGCCTGTCTGCTGCTTCTTTTGGTTTTTTGTTTGTTTGTTTTTGGCTGTGTTGGGTTTTCGTTGCTGTGCATGGGCTTTCTCTAGTTGTGGTGAGTGGGGGCTACTTTTAGTTGCAGTGTGTAGGCTTCTCAGTGCGGTGGCGTCTCTCGTCATGGATCACAGGCTCTAGGCTTGTGGGCTTCAGTAGTTGTGGCGCATGGGCTCAGTAGTTGTGGCACAGAGGCTTAGTTGCTCTGAGGCATGTAGGATCTTCCTGGACCAGGGATCAAACTCATGTCCCTTGCTTTGGCAGGCGGATTCTTAAAAACTGCACCACCAGGGAAGTCCCAGGCAGCCTGTCTTCTGATGGGTGGGGCTGTGTTCCTGTCTTGTTGGTTGTTTGGCGTGAGGCTTTCCAGCACTGGAGCGTGCAGGTCGTTGGGTGGAGCCAGGTCTTGGTGCCGAATTGTGGACCTCTGGGAGAGCTCACTACAATCAGTATTCACTGGGTCTTCCATCACCAGAGTCCTTGCCTCCACAGTGAGCTACAGTCAACCTTCGCCTCCCCAAGAGACCCTCCGAGACCCCTAGGTAGGTCCAGCCCGTGTTCTTATGGAGGTACTCCTATGTATGCACCAGGTCCCAGTGCACGTGAGACCTGTGTGCGCCCCCCAAGAGTGGAGTCTCTGTTTCCCCCAACCCTATGGAGCTCCTGCACTCAAGCCCCGTTGGCCTTCAAGGCTAAATGCTGTGGGGGTTCTTCCTCCCAATGCAGACCCTCATACTGTCATGGAGGGCTACTTTTAGGTGGGAGCATCCCTGTGTAGCCTGCATGGGTTTAATTTTTTTGTGTGTGAGGGCTGTTTTTAGTATAGATGTCTGCCATTTCTTTCCTCGGTGTATGCTGGCCATTATCCTCTTGATAGGAGGTGTGACTGATGTTGTGGTGACCAGAGCCTGCACTGGATATTGAGCAGGGCCTCCCCTTTGCTCTGTGGTTGTCACTGCCCTGTAAGAGGTGGGGTCTGCTTCCTAGATGCTGGAGTAGAGGCTGCCGGATCTGTTTCTTAGCTGTGTCTGATCTGCGGTGAGAGGTAGGCAGGACTGGAGCACTCCCCCTGGGACAGAAGCCACTGAGTATTCCTCCTTTGGAGATGTTCACCGATGGGTGTGCTCTGTTGTGTCACCTTTTACCAGTTGTGCAAGCTCTTAGATTACACTGTTGTTGGTACTGCTCTTGGCCCCACCTTAACTACGGGTACGCCAGCAGTTGGCTCTGGTGTCTCTCAGACATTGTTTTCACCAGGCCACCAGTGCAGATCCACTGAAGTCAGGTCCCAGGATTGCAGTAATCTTGGATCTGGACCCACTGTGGGTGCTATCAGGGCAGCTCAGACTCTGGCCTGGCCCAATCTCTCCGTGTAAGTGCCCACAAAGTCTACAGCTGCTAAAGCTAGGCCCGTCTTAGCTGCAGGAGCACTTGTTGTCCATTTAGACGTTCTGCAGGCACTGAGCTTACAAAGCTGATTGCAGGTGTGTCAGTTCACGGTTTGCACAATTACGAGGAGAGATTTCAGCTTTTCTTCCTTAGTTGCGCAGCCCCTGGGGCTCAGCTGTGGTTTCAGCACCACCTCCGCATGTGGGACACCCACAGGGGTCTGCTCCCAATTCTGCCCTGGAGCACATAAGTCTGCCCTGGCAAGGAGGGGGGCGAGGATGCAGCCTTGGCTGGGGTCACGAAAGTGCTTGCCCCAGTGGGAGCCCCTCCTAGTGCCCAGGGAGGGTGAGGCAGGGGCCGCACATGGGGAGAAAGGCTGCAATGGTGGCCCCGCCTCTTATGGGTCACTTAACAAGGGCAATTCGCTTCTACGGCAGCGTGGGTTTCCTCCACGAGCATTCCCAGTTGTGGAGTTCCTCACTCCCATTCCCTCAGGCTGTCTCTGCACAGCCAACAGCAGCCCTTTCCCCAGGTCTGCTCTCCAAACCCCACATTTTAGCACCCAGGCCCCATACACCCTGGTGACACATCTGTCAGGCTGGGGTGCTCAGGGCTGTGGCACGGACCATCTGTGTAGGTCTCATTCTGTCCCGCCTGCCACAGGCTGGTTGCTGCACTTTCCTCTGATAGCCCCCAAAGCTCCTCCTTCTGCTCTCACTGATCTCCCTACTGGTGCAGGGGCTTCCCCGGCTTCGGAAACCTCTCCTTTCCTTCAGCTGCCCACCAGGGCTGCAGGTCCCATCCCACTTCCTCTTCTCTTTTCCCCCTCTTCTTTCTTTCATCCTACCCAGTTACTAGGATCTTTCTTGTCCTTTTAGGTGTCCGAGGTCCTCTACTACTGTTCAGCAGATGCTCTGTGAGAATCGTTCCATTTGTAGATATATTCTTGATGCATTTATGGGTAGAGATGAACTCCATACCCTCCTACTTTTCTGCCATCTTGACTCCCTTTAAAGGTCATACAACTTTAAAAAAAATCTTTTTTCTCTCTTTTAATTGAAGTATAGTTGATTTACAATGTTGTGTTAGTTTCAGGTATACAGTGAAAGTGATTCAATGTATATATATATATTCTTTTTCAGGTTCTTTTTTCTTATAGATTATTACAAGATATTGAGTATAGTTCCCTGTGCTATACAGTACATCCTTTTGGTTATCTATTTTATATATGTGTATATGTTAATCCCAAACTCCTAATTTATCCCTCTCCCCCACCTGCCCCTTTGGTAACCGCAATTTTGCTTTCTATGTCTGTGAGTCTATCTCTGTTTTGTAAATAAGTTCATTGTATCATTTTTTTTTGATTCCACATATAAGTGATACCATATCGTATTTGTCTTACTCTGCTTGGCTTACTTCACTTAGTATGATAAACTGAAGGTCCACCCATCTTGCTGCAAATGGCATTATTTCATTCTTTTTTAATGGCTGAGTAATATTCCCATGTGTGTGTATGTGTGTGTGTGTGTGTGTGTGTGTGTGTTATGTAACCACATCTTCTTTCTTCATTCATCTGTTGGTGGGCACTTAGGTTGCTTCCATATCTTGGCTATTGTAACAAATGCTGTAATGAACATAGGGGTGTGTACATCTTTTCAAATTTTGAGTTTTTGGACTTTCTATGAATGGAAACACACTGAACGCAGTATTTTTTGTTTTGCCTCTTTTTCCAAATATTACATTGTAATATTCACCTGTGTTGTGTCTTCAACCATTTTTATTACTGTATAATATTTAATTAAAACAGTATATCAGTACCTATATTCTATTGGTAGGCATTTGTATTGCTTCCAGTTTGGGACTTCACAGACAATATTGTTACAAAGAGTATTATATATGTCTTATTGCACATGTACATGAATTATGCTAAGATATGCACTGTATGAGTATCTTCAGTTTTTAGTAGATGAGGTCAATATAGACAATTTTGAGAGTAGTCATATAATTTACATTTCTCCCAACAATTCATGAGGGAACTTCTTGCTCCACATTCTCACCAATACTTGGTGTCTTTTTAATTTACACAACTTTAGTTAGAGTAAAATCATCTCTCATTGTGGGTTTTTTTTTATTACTATTTTTTTTCCCGGTCTTTATTGGAGTATAATAGCTTTACACTGTTGTGCCAGTTTCCACTGTACAACAAAGCGAATCAGCTATATTTATACATATATCCCCACATCCCCTCCCTCTTGAGCCTCCCTCCAGGGCATCCCTCCCAGCCTCCCTTGCCCACCCCTCTAGGTCATCAGCAATCATGGAGTTGATCTCCCTGTGTTAGGCAGTTGCTTCCCACTAGCTATCTATTTTACATTTGGTAGTATATGAATGTCAACACTACTCTTTCACTTTGTTCCAGCTTCTCCTTCCCCACCACCCCATGTCCTCAAGTCTGTTCTCTACCTCTGTGTCTTTATTCTTCCTCTACCACTGAGTTCATCAATACCATTTTTTTTTATATTCCATATATATGTGTTAGCATACAGTATTTGTTCTTTTCTTTCTGACTTATTCACTCTGTATGGCAGACTCTAGGTCCATCTACCTCACTACAAATAACTCAATTTCATTCCTTTTTATTGCTGAGTAATATTCCATTGTATATATGTGCCACATCTTCTTTATCCATTCATCTGTTGCTGGGCATTTAGGTTGCTTCCACATCCTGGCTATTGTAAATAGTGCTGCAATGAATATTGTGGTACATGTATCTTTTTGAATTATGATTTTCTCCAGATATATGCCCAGTAGTGGTATTGCTGGGTCATACGGTAGTTCTATTTTTAGTTTTTGAAGGAACCTCCATACTGTTTTCCATAGTGGCTGTATCAATTTACGTTACCACCAACAATGCAGGAGGGTTCCCTTTTCTCCTTTCATTGTGGTTTTAGTTTGCATTTTCTTTACTCCACATGAAGATGGTCAATTTTTCACATTTTCGTTAGCCATTTGTATATCTTTTGTAAAGTGGCTGTGCCTTCTATGCATTTTTCTTTATTGGAGTTTCCTTTTTTATTTATGTGATGGATTTTTAAAATATCTGGATATGAGTCCTTTGTCAGTTACGTCATATAAAACTATCTCTACCCATTTGCCTTTTACTATTTTAATAGTCTTCTGATGACCAGAGTTTCTCAATTTTAATGTGGTCACATTTATCACTCTTCTAATTTATTATTAGCACTTTCTTTAGTTTGTTTAAGAAATCCTCCTTTACCCAAGTGTCTTAGTTTGGATACTCTGGGGAACAGCCTCTGAGAAGGAAATTTTCACACAGGAGGCTTACTGGGGTGTAGTCTCAGGAACCAGACCTGTAAGGAAGTGAGAACAACAGGTCTGTGAAGTAGGGAGGGTTGAACTGTGATGCAGGAGCTCACCAACCCCATAGAGAGCTCTGGAATGGGAATGGTGCCAGAGAATTCTACTGAGTCAAGGGGACAAGGCTTTTATACCCTCGTGTCATCCATAGAGGGAATCGATGTGAGTACTCAGAAGCCAGGACTCCTGACAGCTGAGCAGATGAGCCTCTCTACTAGGGGACACCCCACACCATCCACTAGTCTACCCCTGGTGCCAATTAGACCGATTGGCTATGTGTGCTAAGTTCACCCCTGGGAAAAGTGCTTCCAGAATTCCATTTGGCCTCTTTCCTGGAAAAAATTTTAAAGAGGTAGGTTAACAGGATGAATACAGCTCCTGCCACTAAAGCTGTCTTCAAGTTGCAATTTATACTTATCTCTCCCTCTGAGATTCCCCATTCTAGACTTCCGCACCCTTAGCCTATATCTCTGCTGGTCTAGGTGGTTTACCTGATATTATGACCCAGATCGTCATTTCTGAGTTGTGTGAGTCTGATCAACTTACCCTTCTCACGTCATTTACTCAGGTCATTGTCCATTAACTATCAAAACTGGGAAGGGGTATATCACTGGATGGCCTAGATGCCAAACATTTTCTTCCCTGTCCCGTTGTGTAATTATGGAGGAGCCCCACCACCTCCAACTCACTTACCCCTGCCAAAATGGCAGCTTTTCCCCTTGAATGCTCAACTCTGGAAATAAGGAGCCTGTTCTCCCCCAGCAACTAGGACCTTTAGATCCACAGAGCCTAAAATTGAGGGATGGAAAGCACACGTTTTCTAAATGGGTCAAAGGGAGTGATACCAAGCCTGCTGGGTTTTCAGACTCCTGTATTCCACTTACAGGTCACACAACACCATATGCTGGATACTGACCTAGGGTGTATCACCTCTCATTCTTACGGGACTCCCCCCTTTCTTAAGTGGATAAAGAGTGCTGTTGTCCATTTCAGAAAACAGAATTCTTTATTTTACTGAGAGTGTTCTTAATTATGGAGTCAAATGTTTTGCATTTTAGATTCTCCTATCATATCACTTATTTGAGTCTCCAAACATGGTATTCTACTTGAGCTTTCTTATTTTTCCCTAAAATGGATTTTCCCAGAGAACCTGTCAGAATTTATATATAGAATTCTCTTATGCTACGTGTAAGACTTACAAAGAAGTATTTTTCTCATGTCCACATTTCCAAATAGTTCCTCCATGTTGATTAGAATTAAGTCCAAAATAGTAATTCACCTCATTGCTGCTTCTGCCATCTAAGAGAGAATATTTTTAGCGAGTAAAGAGCTTTTAGAAAAGGCTCTTTAATGATAACTGAATAATTGAAGCTTTTCACTACTAGAACTTGCTGCTGTACTATAATCTTTATTAAATAAAGCATCGTCCATACATTACTCAGGCTGAGTCAGTACCACACTCCTACCTTAGTCCTAGTCTTTAACCCTTTCTTTATCCTAAATGCTGCTTCTCTTGCTAACCTTTGAAAATATAATCATATAATTTAATAGGCATTGTTTTGGGCTCTTCCCCTTGTATTAAATTTACTTTAGCTCTGTACTTAAACTATCAGTTCCAGCCCACAAAATCTCAGTGACATGTCTGAGATATATTTACTACTCATATTGAACTTTATTCTTTTCATTAGTATTGGGTATATACCCAAGAAAGAAAGCAGTATTTTTATTTTTCCCCTGTAAATTTCTGATTCTACCCCAACCCTCCTCTTCCCACTGTGCTTTTCTTGTCACAATTGTCATCCATAACACCTCATTTTACAGCTTGGGGTGGGGGAGGGTTGTCTCAATTTCTGTTCAAGCCTTATTGATCATGTTGTTAAGTCACCAAAGAAGTATTAATATTTCTGACATTCCTGGAAAGTGTGTCTCCCTTTCCCAACTATTTTATGTTTGTGACTATGAATCCTTTTTTCTAATCCCATCTGTGTAGCCAATTGGTTCATTTTTCATATCCTCTTACCTTAGTAGTAATGACTTTTAACTGAAATAGGGAAAGAAAATACAGTTTATGCTCCCAACACTGTCTTCTTTCCAGCCCAGGACTATAAAGTCACTAGAAATACAAGAGATTCCTTGCCTCTTTCATTTTACAACAAATCAATAATTGTCTGATATGATATTGTCAAGCATTTGGATAGAACACTGAAAATACAGAAGCAAGCACAAATAGTTTTCAACATTTGTGAACGAGATGGGAATGATCATCATCTGACTATGAGGTCAATAAAAATCTACATACAAATAGAATTAAGCCTCTCCCCATACACAACCTAAAAGATGATCTGTAATTTTAATTTGATGAGACTAGTTGTTTGTCTTGAGGAAAGTCTCCATCAAGTCCTCCATTTCTCATTAAGAAAAAATGTAACTAAATGAAGCACACTCTTGTATATTTAAATGTCATCATGACTAAAGAGCAGTAATTTATGTACAATTTGAAAAATGAATAACTTATACCTCAAGTGCTAAGAATTTGTCAGGTTTTTTGGTCTTGAATTTTCTCATTCTTATGCTTCCTGCAGGTTAATAAAATGAACAAAGCTTCCGCTGACAAATTTGATAAAATGTATCTTGAAAAATGTAACACACGCCCCTGACAATCATTTTTTCCCAGCTTTATTGAGGTATAATTGACATACAACAAACAGCATGTATTTAAAGTTTACAATTTGAGGAGTTTGACACATGTATACACTTGTGAAGCCATCACCATAATCAAGACCATAATCAAGACAGTGAACATGTCCATCACTGCAAAAGTTACTTTGAACTCCCTTGTAATCCCTCCTTGTGACTCACACCCACAGTCCCTACCCTCTACCCCGGGCAATCACTAATCTCTTACTATAGCCTAGTTTTCATTTTCTATATAAATAAAGTCATAACATACTTATTCTTTTTTTGCATAACTTCGGGTATAATTATTTTGATATTTATCCATGTCGTGTGTAACAATAGTTCATTCCTTTTTACTACTGAGTGGTGTTCAATTCTGTGGATATATCTCAGTTTGCTTACCCAAGCTTGTGACTTATAATTGAGCCTTTTTCAATGAACTTGCGCCCTCCTATAACAGGGCTACCCTGAAATCTTGTGTCACTGGGAAAAAATTGATCAAGTTACATTTCTGAAGCTGCAAAGCTGAGGGTAGACCTGGGATGGATGATTCGTCCACTGAGGGTTGGAAGCTCCCTGGGAGGTCAGTTTCTCCAGTTCTTGGACAACATCTTCCAATCACAACAGCATATAATTAGGAATTTGTCATTTTTGCTATAAAACAATGTATGTGCCAAGTGTCCTGATTAAGAATGATTAAACTAAAGGAAAGACACATTTCTCTTCTCCCCCATTCTCACCCCCCTATCATTTTAGACCCCTAAGGGGACCTGTGCAACATCAGTGAAAACTGCCATTGACATGGGGTACCGGCACATTGATGGCGCTTATATCTACCAGAACGAGCACGAAGTGGGGGAGGCCATCAGGGAGAAGATAGCAGAAGGAAAGGTGCGGAGGGAGGATATCTTCTACTGCGGAAAGGTGAGATTTTCCCTTCACCCTACATCGACTTATGTTCATGGTGTGTCTGACGTCACCTTTCTCTGCTGAAGCATGTTGAACTCACCAAGCCATGTGGCTTGTGGGATCTTAGCTCTCCAGTGCCCCCTGCCTTAGAAGTGCAGAGTTCTAACCCCTGGACTGCCAGGGAAGTCCTGAGGAGTGAGTTCTTCACTGCCAAATTCCTCAATCTTGCCAAGAATTTAGGGACTAATTAGCCCCTTGAAGGTTAGGGCAAAGTTCTTTCTTCATACTTGGGCATTGATTTAGGACAATATGGAAGAGCCAAATCTACAAAGAAAGTAGATTTGAGGAGTGAAGGGAAGTGGGGAGATGGTTCATATTACAATCAACATTTGTCAAAACTTTTTTTATAAAGGAGGCAGACTTTTTCTTCTGTATATGCCTATTTGTCCATAGAACACTAACTTTTTTGAGATATAATTCATGTACCATAAAGTTCACCATTTTAAATCAGTGGTTTTAGTATGTTCACAAAGTTGTACAACCATGACCACTACCTTTTCCAGAATGTTTTTATCACTCCAAAAAGAATCCCCTTACTCACTAGTAATCACTTCCCATTTACCCCTCTCCCCCAGTCACTGATAAACACTGATCTACTTTCTGTCTCTCTAGTTTTCCTATTCTGGACATTTCATACGAAAGGAATCATACAATATGTGTTCTTTTCTGTCTACCTTCTTTTATTTAGTATGATGTTTTCTACTTTCATCCATGCTATGGCACGTATGAGAATTTCATTTCTTTTTATGGCCAAATAATATTCCATTTTATGGATACACCACATTTTGTTTAGATCACTATCTTTTGAGAAACTGAAATCTCCAGTGTTAGAAATCACTATCCATCGAGGAGCCATCAGAAAGATAAAGCATTGTGATAAAACGAAAGCCAGTGGAAATATAGGATACATATTTACAGGTAGCATTGCAGGATAAAAGTGCATAACTTTAGAGAATTTGTAATACAATTCTCCTAAGTTTTCTAAAGAGAACAAAATGGTGCTTCTGACTTCACTCACTCCCCAGAACCCCGTCCTCCCACCTCCTTTCCAGCCTCTCCAGGAGTTTGCAGTTCCTCGTCACCAGCCACTTATGGGTTATGATTTCAAGGGGCCATGTAGAGCCACTGTCCCAAAAGATCAGCCTGAAGCTTGTCATTTTATTATAGTTTGACAACCTGATTCCAAGAGTTTTTGTTATTACAGAGTCTCTCATTAGAACTTACAAAGTGCTTCAGGGGAAGAATAAACTTGAACTCCTATTCTGAGGACCTGAGCCAAAGAAGCCTGCCCAAAGCCAGAGATTTTTTGAATTTATAAAAAAAAAATTTATAATCTGCCTTCTTATCTCCTTGGTAAACAGTTAAAGCTGTTTGCAATACCTATCACATTGAAAAAATTGAATTGAATTAAATCACCCATTTCATTTCATTTCAAAGTTGCTATGAGTTAACATTTACAAAGCACTTAGAGTACCTAGAACTAGTACTGCATGTGTTTGTTGAATAAAAATAGATTAATATATACAAAACAGAATTTTTAATTAGATGGGATTTCAACAATACACCAGAAGTACCCACAGTAACAACAAAAACACATTTTTCACTACTCTCACATTGTTTTCTCTTCTCTGTGCTTTGAAGGCAAGAAAAATAATTATTGTCCAACATAGGAAAAAATCAATTTTTACCAATATTTCTTGCCCTTACTTGTGGCAAAAAAAGTACACAAATTCAAAACTTTTTTCCCCAAAAAACATGTAAGCAAATTTGATGCTCCATGAAGATGTATTCATTTATTCTGAGGCTTTGAGGACCCTTCAGTACCCTATGTTTTATAGACCTCAAAGGTACACATGCTCTAGTTTGACAACCCAAGGCCTAATCTTTCATTACCTATAACTTTAGAGATTAATTTCTTTTTCTTTCTTTCTTATTTATGTAAGCAGTCTACATCCCTTTTATTTGCTTTTTCAGCTTTATTGAGATATAATTGACATATGACATTGTATAGGTCTAAGGTGTACAATGCATTGATTTGATACAATTATATATTGCAAAATGATTACCACCATAATGTTAGCTAACACCTCTATCACATTACATAATTACCACTTATTTTTTGTGATTAGAACATTTAGATTTATTCTCTTGGCAACCTTCAAGTATATAATACAGTATTGCTAGCTATAATCACCATGCTATTCATTAGATCCCCAGAACTTATTCATCTTATAACAGGGAGTTGAACACTTTGACCAAAATCTCCCCATCTGTATTCATGAATAGCTGTTTTGTTTTGTTTTTTTCATGAATAGCTGTTTGTTGATCATTGTTGGAGCAATGGAGGTTGGGGTCTCCTGTGCTGCCATTTTGGTGACATCATCAGTTCAGGTGGAGTAATTTCTTAGTAGGGATTGGCAGAATTTTCCTGGGGAAATGAGGAAGTGGACCAAATAAGAACAAAGGAGAAGTGAAAAGGGATCTAAACCTTTGCAATAATTTAAAATTTCACCAGCTTCTGCACCGCCCATCACAATGGAAGGATCTGGTGAAGTCACGCACACAACCATATTTGTTACTCAGACGAAGCACACCTTTTATCAGTGAAATGAAAATAAAGCACCAGGCCAGGTCAGAACCACTAGTCAGATACATGTTCCCTAATTACACAAGGAGGAAAAGTGAAAGTGCTAAGAGTTAATCAGGCAATTAGCACAGGGCAGAGGAAGATGTTATTGCTGAATTAGGTACTCTGTGGTTCAGGTGGGTCTTTAAATCTCTGGTACTATATTTGGATAAAGTTATACTCTGGATGTCAAGAGTTATATCAGCTCAACCTATACTTAGGTGACACTGCAAGGTAAACATATTTTTGTGAAATGAAATGAGTGAATACAATGTGTATGAGTGTTTGTAAAGAATAAAGGGGTGGGCTGTGTGCTGCAACTACTGAAGCCCACGCACCTAGAGCCTGTGCTCTGCAACAAGAGAAGCCACTGCAATGAGGCGCACCATAATGAAGAGCAGCCCCCACTCACCACAACTAGAGAAATGCCATGTGCAGCAACGAAGACCCAATGCAGTCAATAAACAAATAAATAAATAAATTGATTTAAAAAAAAAAAAGAATAAAGGGCTGGGAATTCCCTGGTTGTCCCAGTGGCTAGGATTCCACACTTCCACTCCAGGGGGCACAGGTTCCATCCCTGGTCGGAGAACTAAGATCCTGCATGCTGCTCAGTGCAGCCAAAAAAAAAAAAGAAATCCAACCAACCAAACAAACAAAAAAGTAAAAAAATTTTTAAAGGGCTACATTATTGTAAAACAAACAAAAAAATAGGGTGGATATTAGTTAACTGTCCCCCTTTTTTTCTTTCAGCTGTGGGCTACACATCATGTCCCAGAGATGGTCCGCCCAGCTCTGGAGAGGACTCTCAAGGGCCTTCAGCTAGATTATGTGGATCTTTACATCATCGAAATACCCATGGCTTTTAAGGTAAGTTCATATGCTGAAAGGTTAGGCCTCTGCTCTTTGGCAACTATGAGCCAACAGCTATGTATGGGAAGCTCATTCATTACTTAGCACCATGCAATATTATGATGTTTTGTTACCATAAATCACATAGTACTGACCTAGCCCAACAAATGCCAAGGAGGATTATGTGTAGCCAGCTCAGGCCTGGATCCCAAGTTTCTTGTTTCATAATCTAATGCACTTTCTGTTATATCATGTCTTTATAGCTATAAACCCTCTCCATCAAACCAACAAGCAGTCTCCTAACTGTAGTCCACATTGTAGTTGTCCAGCATCCAGACACAACCTTCTTCCCATTCACACAGTCATGAAAACACCCCTCCACAACATAATGTAAAATAATAAATACAACTGAAAACTTACACTCCACCCTCTCCAAAGGAAAATAACTCAAAGACTAGTCAGGTTTTTGAAGCCAGCTCCAAGATCAGGACTTCTATATGATATCTATTCCTCTAGTTCAAATGCACTCCTTCCTTGAACTTTCTCAATCTATGGACTCAACGTTAGTTTAACCACCACCAGCGCACCCAATATGCACTGCTGACGATCAGCAACTGCTTTAAAATTTCATTGAGGGAAGGAGTGACTGAAAAACAAAATTGACCACTTGCCCGTGAGGTAAACCAGATCCTGCTGGACAGGAAAAACAAGGACTTTCTACCATTGCATTGGCCAGAATTTCTTTACGTAGCCAACCTGGCTCATCATGTTCTGTTCTTTGGAAGCACCTTCCTTATTGACTCTCCTCTGTGGTCACATCCAAGATGTGACCTTAGCAATTATATACCCCAATAACCTCATTTCACAGAATAGAAAAGCACTGAGCTACTTAGTCAGGCTTAAAGTCCATCAGAATTGGAACCAGCTCCTGGGTCCCCTGATGCCAATCTCATGCGTGTTCCCTTACACTACACTACCCTCTGCCTTATCCTCACAAGCCTAATAATCCCAATGTCCTGTGGACTACAGTGATTTTTTTTGATTTCAGGCTCTTGGGATTTTGACCTTAGCCCTTCTCCTCACTCAACTAATTTCAATTCTTGTTCAAATGGCAGAGTTCTAAGCTGAGTCTTACAGATTTGGAAAGAACCTGTATTTAAAAGTGAGAAAATGAAATTTACTTTTCTGTGGCTGACTTGTAAAATCTTTTTGGAGAAGGTAAATAAATTCTATTTCTATTCTTAAACAGGATTGAGGCTCAACAACACTGAGAAGGTAAACTTTTAACAGTGAGAAATTATACAATATAGTGACAGTACCTCCCAACTGAACCTGTACTTCCTGTAATTGAGAAATCAATCTTTGAAGCCAAAATATCATGTGCTTTTTGTATCTCATGTTTTTTTTTAAAGAAAAACCTTTCTCGCTAAAATATTTTATGACTTTATTATTTTTTAAATGTTAACAAGCAGACACAATTTCAGAACAACAAAATATGAAGTACAAAAAATCATGATAAGACATTTTAAGAAGACAAAGTTATTGCTAAACAGGAATGAGAGTCAGTAGCATGGATTTTTAGAGGGCTGAATTATTCTTCTAATAGTGCCTTACAGTCAGGAGCAGGAAAGGAAGAAAAAGACAGTGGGCTTATCCAGATGAAGGGATTAGTAAAGTAAGCACAGTGGAACATCACAGAAATATCTAACATGGGGTCAGACTTGATAAGGACTTAATTAAAATTTGGGAGAGTAAAAACTATTAACAGAGTTCATGATGGAGGCATTCCAGACCAGAAGAAAAGTTAGGAAGCGCAAAAAGCAAGAAATATTGAGGGAGACTGGAGTGGAAATGTGTCATAAGTGTTGAGACGGTCAAAGGGCTTAGAAATCAAAAACAGACATAGTAGTGAATATGAATGTTTACATGGCTTTGAGGAGAAAGGAGTCCTTTTCCTGCTCTCAGTGAAACAGAAGAAAATTGAGACGAAATTATCTTTGCTAAAGAGGGCATGGAGAAAGTGTTATCACAGGTAAAAGTTTCATTCAGGTGAGATGGCAGAGGGAAAAATTTTAAGAATATAATGGCTTTTACCCAATTGCTTGATTTTCAACAACAAAAAATTCCCATTATCAGGGTCTACAAAGACTTCTATGCCACCAACCAAATCCAGTAGATGCTTTGTCCTCGTATTTTATTTGATCTCTTTCAACACAGTTGACTACTGCCTCCTTCTTTAAACATTTTCATCTCATAGTTTCTATGACATCACCCTCTAATGATTCTTTGACAGCTTCTCTGCTAAACTCCAAATGTTTTGCCCAGTGCTTTATCCTCAATATTTGTGTCTTACTGAGCTACATTCTCTCTATAGGTGATTTCATCCAGTTGCACGGATTGAATACCATTTTATACGCTGAGGACTCCCAAATTTTATCTGTACCCATGACCTCTCTCTGAGCCACTCTCTAAGACTTTGCTGTTCTCTTCAAATGTCTACTTGACTATCTAATGGTCATTTCAAACTCAAAATATCCAAAACAAAACTCTCAATTCCTTTCCCAACCTCAGGAAATGATTACCATCACCCACTCAAGGAACCTGGAAATCATCTTTTATTTCTCTCAATCCCATTTCCAAACCCATAAGAGATGAGTCCCATTTTTAAACATAGCAAGAAAAGGAGAAATCTGAAAGACAATTTCCACACCATAGTCAATCTTCATTGGGAAAGTATCATCCAAAAGCTAGAGAAGGAGGTTTGACACTTAGATATTATGTAAGGTAGAAAAAAAGATGCTGAACTCCTGGAGGGTCCAAAAACGGGAAGAAAAGAACCATGGGGCAATTAGCCAGACCTGAGAAGTAATGTACTGTGCATTTCCCCTATACTTAAGGAGCATTCCATTCATCAACTATGCTTTTCTTAGCTGAAGAATTTCCTCCTCTCAGCCTTAGTGATGACCTTTGGTTTCCTATGAGCGTAAGAAATTTGTGTTTTGCAACTTTGGCAACGATAGACTATTCAAACACTGAGTCTAAAAGTCCTAATTCTCAACTTTTACTTTTCTTTAATGAGAAATTTTATCATTAAGAGAGAACTTCATGGCTTAAGAACAACAATTTGTCAATAAATAAAGGAATAATGAATGCCAGGGTGAGAGAATGAGACTAATGTGTCATACATGTTGGGCAAATGAATTTCTGGGCAGTTCCACAAGGGGGAGAAAAAATATATAGATAGATAGATACCTACCTATCTATCTATATACCTATATCTTTGTTTTCCCAGGGCCTGGGTATATTGGAATGTTGACAACTCAAATTTCATCATTTCAACCCCCAGATATAAATAAAGTTAACTACACTTTGTTTGTTTGTTTCTTTGTTTGTTTGTTTTTAACAGCCTGGAGATGACTTCTATCCTAAAGATGAAAATGGCAAGTGGTTATATCACAAGTCAAATCTGTGTGCCACTTGGGAGGTGAGTTCAAGTGGGCCTCTTATCTTAAATGCTGCATTTTTAAACTGTGATCTGACTATTCCTGTTTGATTTATGGAGAGTTGCAACCTTTACTCCCAATGAAAAGTAATAGTCAGGTATTTCTAAACATGAGCAAAGATGTATAAAATCTCCACTTCTAAAAAAAAACTCCACTTCTAGGTGCTAAAAAATGTTTGATTTTGCTTTGATGGAAGAGAAGAATGCCAAAGATAAGGAGTGTGGAAGGAAAAAGAAAGTAAAAGAAATTAGTTCTACTGTAACAGTAAATAGAAATATATAAATGAGATAAACTTACAAATATTTTGTTTCTCAAATAGAGTTTTTAAAAAATCAGTAATATGATGTCTAAAAGAAACAAATAGAATAATATATGAAAAACTGAAAAATAATTCTAGTTCCATTTCTGAGCAGGCTGCTGGCTCCTTCCCCAAGATTATAAGAGTGGGAAACTAGGGGAAGATAATGAGAAAACCGTTATGGATTTAGGTGGAGGGGGGCAAGTACAGATATTTTGAACTGGTTTGTTTTGAGATAATATGGCAGCTTTTACCTAGAGTAAGAGGCAGCTCAGCAACCAGTAAGATAATATAGGAGAGGAACTATTAGAGTTACTTTTGCTATTATTTCTCTCTTGCTATCACCTTGGGAAACATATTGTCCAATCCACACATGTAGACACTTAGGACTCATGTTCAGATGTCTTCAGGAATCAAGTCGGAGCAGCACTGAAATCTTGAACTTGTGAGAAACTGAGAAAAACTTAAGTCTCTGACCTCTGGCAGTTGTTTCCCTGCCTCTCCAAATTCAAACTCCAAAGGCTGGAAATTATACTCTAATGATTATTTCTTTCTAATAGACTCCCTCCCCACCCCCATGTAGATAATAGCTGAAGATCTGAACTGTGGATTATTTTCAGGGGTGAGGAGGTGCTGACTGTGTTTTCTGCTGTCTGGGGCTCTCTACCTGAAAGACCATACACTCTTCTTGACCTCACTGGCGCTGAATAGGATTGGAGTCTGGCATTCTCCTCTAAGGGGCTGCCTCACCACGTAGCTCACAGTCTCAGGAGAAAATGATCTTAGAGCCCAAAATAACAAGGCATTTATTTCATTCTGTTTACACCTGAGCCACCAGTGTTGCTCTGCAACAGGCACCTCCTCACCTGACTGAACCGCCGTGACCCAGACAGTGTGCCACTGCTCACTCACTCCCAGGGGAAGGAGCCACTATTGTACCCTTTCCCTCCCCACACACCAGCGCTTACAGATGAACAATAAAGGAAGCTCTGCTGGTCGCAGAATAATACAAAAAACCCAAGGTGCGAGTAGAAGGACACTTACAGCTGAGACCCCAAGGAAACAGAAATATTACTATTAATTCTATTGAACTGGTCCATTCTGGGATCAGTTCTAGTTTGTCTGTTTGTTTGTTTTTTTCTTTTATTAATTATGATCTTAGTCCTAAGGGATCTACAGGTTTTATAACATATTTTTTTATTCTATTTTTTATTCTATTTTTATTTTTAGCCTTTTTATATATTTCTATTTCTAGCTATGTTTTTTGTATTGCTGACTATATGTCTCTCCTACCTTCTTTTCATCTCTATCTTTTATACATTTCTATTTTTCTTTTTCTTTTCATATTTCCAGTCACACTATGCTCTTCTGTTGCCCTGTCCTCTATCCATTTTTAGTTTATTTTATCTTAATATACTTATAAGCAACATTATCGATCTGCTCAAGTCTCCTTGCTTTATTCTCCAGATGACACACAGCCTTGGTATTTGTTATTAGGTTTTTGTCTTTATCTTAGTTCTTAGTATAATTGTCTAATTTCATTCTGAGAATCTCCAGTCTGTCTGGCGGTACTCTAGCTCTTTATTATATTTGATTCTAGCTTTCAATATCTCCCTGGATTTGTGCTTGTGTGTGTGTAGTGTTATTTGTTTGTTTGCTTGTTTTTGCTTTTGTTTCTGTTTTCTTCTGTTTTGGTTTTGAATTTCTGTTGGTTTCCTCTTTGAATGTCTGATAGCATATTGGGGTTCTTCTCTCAGGTCTTTCTGGTGCCTTATGTTCTACTGGATTCAGTATTTGTGTGTCTCATACACGTCTGTGTTTCCTTGACTTAGTATTTGTTTGACTCAACACTCTGCCATTAGTCTGGGGCTTGGACAGTCTTCTTTAAACCCCTTTATTGCTGGGACAAGCAACCTCTGAAGTTTGGACTACTATGAGAAAACAAACACCATGCAGGCAAAGGAGCAGGAAAAAACCCCACAAGACCAAATAAATGAAGAGGAAATAGGAAAAATGCCTGAAAAAGAATTCAGAGTAATGATGGTAAAAATGATATGAAATCTTGATAACAAAATACAGAAAATACAAGAAACAGTTAATAAGGACTCAGAAGAACTAAAGAACAAACAAACAGCAATGGACAACAAAATAACTGAAATTAAAAATACTCTAGATGGTATAAACAGCAGAATCACTGAGGCAGAAGAACGAATAAGTGAGCTGGAAGATAGAATGGGGGAAATAACTGCCACAGAGCAGGAAAAAGAGAAAATAATACAAAGACTAGAAGACAATCTCAGAGGCCTTGGTGATAATATTAAGCACACCAACATTCAAATCATAGGCATCCCAGAAGAAGAAGGAAAAAAGAAAGGGTCTGAGAAAATATTTGAAGGGTTATAGTGGAAAACTTCCCCAACATGGGAAAGGAAATAATTAATCAACTCCAAGAAGCACAAAGAGTCCCATACAGAATAAACCCAAGGAGAAATACAACAAGGCACATATTAATCAAACTAACAAAAATTAAGTGCAAAGAAAAAATATTAAAAGCAGCAAGAGAAAAGCAACAAATAACATATAAGGGAAAACCCATAAGGATAACAGCTGATCTTTCTGCAGAAACTCTGCAGGCCAGAAGGGAATGGCAGGATATACTGAAAGTCCTGAAAGAGAAAAACCTACAGCCAAGAATACTCTACCCAGCAAGAATCTCATACAGATTCAATGGAGAAATCAAAAGCTTTACAGGCAAGCAAAAGTTAAGACAATTCAGCACCATCAAACCAGCCTTACAACAACTGCTAAAGGATCTTCTCTAAGTAGGAAACACAAGAGAAGGAAAACACCTACAAAAACAAACCCAAAACAATTAAGAAAATGGTAATAGGAACACACATGTCAATAATCACTTTAAATGTAAATGGATTAAATGCTCCAACCAAAAGACACAGACTGCCTTCTATATGCTGCCTGCAAGAAACCCATTTCAGACCAAGGGATACATATAGACTGAAAGGAAAGGGATGGAAAAAGATATTCCATGCAAATGGAAGTCAAAAGAAAGCTGGAATATCAATACTCAATCAGACAAATTAGACATTAAAGTAAAGACTATTACAAGAGACAAGGAAGGACACTACATAATGATCAAGGGATCCATCCAAGAAGAACATATCACAATGGTAACTATCTATGAACTCAACATAGGAGCACCTCAATACATAAGGCAAATGCTAACAGCCATAAAAGGGGACATCAACAGGAACACAATAATAGTGGGAGACTTGAACACCCCACTTACATCAATGGACAGATCATCCAAACAGAAAATAAATAAGGACACGCAAGCTTTAAATGACACATTAGACCATCTCGACGTTATTGCTATTTATAGGACATTCCATCCAAAAATGACAGAATACACTTTCTTCTCAAGTGCACATGGAACATTTTCCAGGATAGATCACATCTTGGGTCACAAATCAAGCCTCGGTAAATTCAGGAAAATTGAAATCATATCAAGCATCTTCTCTGACCACAATGCCATGAGACTACATATCAATTACAGGAAAAAAATTGCAAAAAATACAAACACATGGAGGCTAAACAATACACTATTAAACAACCAAGAAATCATTAAAGGAATCAAAGAGGAAATCAAAAAATATCTAGAAACAAATGACAATGAAAACACAACAGCCCAAAACCTATGGGACACAGCAAAAGCAGTTCTAAGGGGAAAATTTATAGCAATACAGTCCTACCTCAAGAACAAGAAAAATATCAAATAAACAACCTAACCTTACACCTAAAACAAGTAGAGAAAGAAGAACAAAGAAACCCCAAAGTGAGCAGAAGGAAAGAAATCATAAAGATCAGAGCAGAAATAAATGAAAAGGAAAGGAAGGAAACAATAGCAAAAATTAATAAAACTAAAAGCTGGTTCTTTGAGACGATAAATAAAGTGGATAAACCATTAGCCAGACTCATCAGGAAAAAAAGGGAGAAGATGCAAATCAACAGAATTAGAAATGAAAAAGAAGAAGTAACAATTGACACCACAGAAATACAAAAGATCATGAGAGACTACTACAAGCAACTATATGCCATAAATTGGATAACCTGAAAGAAATGGATAAATTCTTAGAAAAGTGCAATCTTCCAAGACTGAACCAGGAAGAAATAGAACATACGAACAGACTAATCACAAACTCTGAAATTGAGACTGTGATTAAAAATCTCCCAACAAACAAAAGCCCAGGGCCAGATGGATTCACAGGCAGATTCTATCAAACATTTAGAGAAGAGCTAACATCTATCTTTCTCAAACTCTTCCAAAATATAGCAGAAGGAGGAACACTCCCAAACTCATTCTACGAGGCCACCATCACCTTGATACCAAAACCAGGCAAAGATGTCACAAAAAAAGAAAATGACAGACCAATATCACTGATGAATATAGATGCAAAAATCCTCAACAAAACACTAGCTAACAGAATCCAATAGCACATTAAAAATCATACACCATGATCAAGTGGGGTTTATCCCTGGGATGCAAGGATTCTTCAATATATGCAAATCAATCAATGAGATACATCATATCAACAAACTGAAGGATAAAAACGATATGATCATCTCAATAGATGCAGAAAAAGCTTTTGACAAAGTTCAACATCCATTTATAATAAAAACTCTCCAGAAAATGGGCATAGAAGGAAATTACCTCAACATAATAAAAGCCATATATGAGAAATCAAAAGCCAACATCATTTGAAATGGTGAAAAACTGAAAGCATTCCCTCTAAGAACAGGAACAAGACAAGAGTGTCCACTCTCACCATTATTATTCAACATAGTTTTGGAAGTTTTAGCCACAGCAATCAGAGAAGAAAATGAAACAAAAGGAATCCAAATTGGAAAAGAAGAAGTAAAATTGTCACTCTTTGCAAATGACATGGTATTATACATAGAAAACCCTAAAGACTCTACCAGAAAACTGCTAGCACTAATTGATGAATTTAGTAAAGTAGCAGGATACAAAATTAATGCACAGAAATCTCTTGCATTCCTATACACTAACAATGAAAAAGCAGAAAGAAAAATTAAGGAAACTCTCCCATTTACCACTGCAACAAAAAGAATAAAATACCTAGGAATAAACCTGCCTAAGGAGACAAAAGACCTGGATGCAGAAAACTTTAAGACATTGATGAAAGAAATCAAAGACGACAGAAACAGATGGAGGGACATACCATGTTCTTGGATTGGAAGAATCAACATTGTGAAAATGACTGTACTACCCAAAGCAATTTACAGATTCAACGCAATCCCTATCAAATTACCAATGGCATTTTTCACAGAACTAGAACAAGAAATCTTACGATTTGTATGGAAATGCAAAAGACCCCGAATGGACAAAGCAATCTTGAGAAGGAAAAATGGAGTTGGTGGAATTAAGCTTCCTGACTTCAAACTATACTGTTGATTGAACCTGGTGTACCCCCCAAAAAATAAAAAATAAATAAAAAAAAAAACAAAACAAAAAACTATACTACAAGGCCATAGTGATGAAGACAGTATGGTACTGGCACAAAAATAGAAAGGAAGATCAATGGAACAGAATAGAGAACTCAGAGGTAAGTCCAAGCACATATGGGCACCTTATCTTTGACAAAGGAGGCACAAATATACAATGGAAAAAAGACAGCCTCTTCAATAAGTGGTGCTGGGGAAATTGGACAGCAACATGTAAAAGAATGAAATTAGAACACTTCCTAATACCATCCACAAAAATAAACTCCAAATGGATTAAAGACCTAAATGTAAGGCCAGACACTATAAAACTCCTAGAGGAAAACATAGGCAGAACACTCTATGATATATATCAAAGCAAGATCCTTTTTCACCCACCTCCTAGAATAAAGGAAATAAAATCAAGAAGAAACAAATGGGATCTCATGAAACTTAAAAGCTTTTGCACAGCGAAAGAAACCATAAACAAGACAAGAAGGCAACCCTCAGAATGGGAAAAAATAGTTGCCAACAAAGCAATGGACAAAGGATTAACCTCCAAAATATACAAGCAGCTCATGCAGCTTAACACCAGAAAAGCAAATAACCCAATCCACAAATGGGCGGAAGATCTAAATAGACATTTCTCCAAAGAAGACATACAGATGGCCAATAAACACATGAAAAGATGTTCAACATCACTAATCATCAGAGAAATGCAAGTTAAAGCCACAATGAGTTATCACCTCACACCAGTCAGAATGGCCATCATCACAAAATTTGGAAACCACAAATGTTGGAGAGGGTGTGGAGAAAAGGGAACTCTCCTGCACTGTTGCTGGGAATGTAAGTTGGTACAGCCACTATGGAAAACAGTTTGGAGGTTCCTTCAAAAACTAAAAATAGAACTACCATATGATCCAGTAATCCCACTACCGGGCATATACCCAAAGAAAACCATAATCCAAAAAGAAACATATACCATAATGTTCATTGCAGCACTATTTACAATTGCCAGGGCATGGAAGCAACCTAAATGCCCATCAAGAAATGAATGGATAAAGAAGATGTGGCATATATATACAATGGAATATTACTCAGCTATAAAAAGCAATGAGATGGAGCTATATGTAATGAGGTGGATAGACCTAGAGTCTGTCATACAGAGTGAAGCAAGCCAGAAAGAGAAAAACAAATTTTGTATACTAACTCATATATACGGAATCTAAAACAAACAAACAAACAAAAAAAATGGTACTGATGAACCCAGTGACAAGACAAGGATCCAGATGCAGAAAATGGACTGGAGGACACGAGGTTGGGGGGTGGCGGGTGGTGAAGGGGAAGCTGGGATGAAGTGAGAGAGTAACTTAGACATATATATATCACCAATTGTAAAATAGATAGCTAGTGGGAAGTTGCTGTATAACAATGGGAGATCAACTCGATGACGGGTAATGCCTTAAAGGGCCGGGACGGAGATGGTGGGGGGGGAGTCGAGGGAGGGAGGGAATGGGGGACATGTGTATAAATATAGCTGATTGACTTTGGTGTGCCTCAAAAACTGGTACAAGAGTGTAAAGCAATTATATTCGAATAAAAATGAAAGAAAGAAAGAAAGAAAGAAAGAAAGAAAGAAAGAAAGAAAGAAAGAAAGAAAGAAAGAAAGAAAGAAAACGAAAGAAAGAACGACAGAACGAACGAAAGAAAAACAAATGAACTTATTTACAAAACAGAAACCGACTCACAGACTTTGCAAACAAACATCATTACTGAAGGGGAAAGATGGGGGGTGGGATACATTAGGAGTTTGGGATTAACATACACACACTACTATATATAAAATAGATAATCAACAAGGACCTGTATAGCACAGGGAACTCTCCTCAATACTCTGTAATAACCTATACGGGGAAAGAATCTGATAAAGAATGGATGTATGTATATGTATAGCTGGATCACTTTGCTGTACACCTGAGATTAACACAACATTGTAAATCAATTATATGCCAATATAAAATAAAAGTTAAATTAAAAAAACAAAAACAAAACATAATACGTACATACATACATAAGGGAGTAGCAAGAGAGTAAGATGCTAATACTCTGGGCAGCAATGTAATACCTTCACATCTTGCTAATGGGAATGGAAATGCTGATGGGAATGTAAATTGATGGAAATGTAAATTTTTTGAGGAGCAATTTGATAGTGGGTGATAATGTTAACCTAGTAAAACAATTTCTGTAAAATGAGCCTAAGGAAATAAGTGAATACATCCAAGGGTGCACAAGGATGTTCTGGAATAGTGAAAAATTGGGAACAATCTACATGACCATCAAAGGGAAACTGATTAAATATCAATATTAGGAACCACTATGATGTGGTTAAAAGTATAAGGAATAGCTATGTGTTAACATGTACAGCTGTCTGTGGTACATTGCTAAGTGAAAAGCAAATTTACAAAACTGTGTGCAAATGATAATTGGTATTTTGAAAATAAATTTTAATATCTAAAATATATATATATATATCTGAAAAATCCTCAAATATTTGGAAACTAAGAAGCATACAGGTAAATAACCCATAAGATAAAGAAAAAAGTAACAAAATCTGTATCTATATGTAACCTATAAGCTAGCAACACACAATTGAAAGTGGAATTTTAAAAAAACAATGGTAAATACTTAGAGATAAATTTAACAAAATATTTAGAGGTAAATTTAACAAAATATATAGTTAAAACTACAATATCTTACTGAGAGTTTTTTTTTTAATTTAAATAAATGGAGAGCTGCATCATGTTTGTTTTATTTTATTTTTTTTTTTTTTTATTTTTTGGGGGGGGTACATCAGGTTCAATCATCTGTTTTTATACACATATCCCTGTATTCCCTCCCTTCCTTGACTCCCCCCCCTCGAGTCCCCGCCACCCTCCCTGCCCCAGTCCTCTAAGGCATCTTCCATCCTCTCGAGTTGGACTCCCTTTGTTATACAACAACTTCCCACTGACTATTTTACAGTTGGTAGTATATATATGTCTGTGCTACTCTCTCGCTTCGTCTCAGTTTCCCCCTCACCCCCCGCCCCCTCCCATACCTTGAGTTCTCCAGTCCATTCTCTGTATCTGCATCCTTATTCTTGTCACTGAGTTCATCAGTACCATTTTTAGATTCCGTATATGTGAGTTAGCATACAATATTTGTCCTTCTCTTTCTGACTTACTGCGTCATGTTTTTTGATGGAAAGATTGAATACAGATAAATTGTTAATTCTTCCCAAATTCATGGATAGATTCAATGCAATCCCAATCAAAACCCCAAAAGAAATTGAAAAGCTCATTCTAAAATGTATAGGGAAGTGTAAAAACCATAATGTTAAAGATTTAATTTACTAAGAAGGTATATCAATTTTAAACACATATGTACCAAATAAAATACCTTCAAAATATATAAAGCAAAAATTGACAGAATACAGAAAGACATTGGTAAATCCACTGTTACAGTGGGAGATTTCTGATATATTCCTCTAAATTATTGAAAAGCCAGAGAAAGCTAGACCTAATCTTCTATATAAGGTGTGTGTATATGAGAGAGAGATAAGAGAGATCTGTATCCAAAAATAGGAGAATATACATTTTCCACACATACCAGACAGATATAAAAATTTTCAGGTACTATACCATAAAGAAAACCTCAACAAATTTTAAGAAATAAGATCATTATTATTGTGCTGGTATACGTTATGAAAATACAAGGGAAAGATGTGATATACAACATTTCCCAGAAATCATTCAATTACAGAATTCCTGCCTGTCTCCTCCACTTTTCTTTAGTTCACAGAATGCCTATTAACATACCCAAGGACTTTCCTTTTTAAAGAATTCACATTCACCCTCATAAACTTTTATTCTTGCTTGTGTTGAGGTTTCTTTCTTATCCCATTGGCTTTTACCCTACAGGCTTTGGAAGCTTGCAAAGATGCTGGCTTGGTGAAATCCCTTGGAGTATCCAATTTTAATCGTAGGCAGCTGGAGCTCATTTTGAACAAACCAGGACTTAAGCATAAGCCTGTCAGCAACCAGGTACAGCTTGACAAGGGGAGGGAGATGGGGGGAGTGTGGGGGTTGGGGAATGTGGGAGAATCCATTACTTAACAGAAAGAATCCTGGACCAGGAGACAGAAAGTCTTGTGGTCACTTTACAAATATCTCATCATTAGACCCTGGGCAAGTCAATTTATGTCTCTTAAGAAAAAAGATTTGACAGTTCAAATCCAGGCAAAAAAAACCCAAACTTTTTCTGAAGAAAAATAATGAGGGGGAACAAAACCTACCAGATATTGACACACAGAGTATTTAAAATAATGTAAGATTAGCACAAGAACCAACATACAAATAAATAGAAAATAAGAAATATCTTAGAAACGGTCTCAAATAAAATAAAAACAATGTAAAATGAAATAGCACAAACTAATGACAAAGGGATTGATTTTACAGTAAATACTGTGGGGAAAATTGATAGTTATATAGTAACAAACATAGAACTTTGCCTCATACTCCAAAGTGTCCCTTTGATCAGGAGTTAAAGAAGAAACAAAAAGTTATTTGCGAATACTACAAAAAAATTTTAGTTTTCTGGAGCCAGGGATAGAAAGGGAAGCCATGGGAAAATTATAAAGAAAACCCATACATATAACAGTATAAAAATGTTAAACCCTAAAAATATTAGAAACAAAGAGCAAACAAAATTAATTATATTTTTAAAAGTATAACAGAAAAAGGGAATCATATTCTTATGAATTAAAAGCCTAATGAAAATCAATGAAAAAAAAATCAATGAGAAAAAATACTAAGGCTCAAAGAAATGAACAGAAATTCACAGAAGACAAATTGCAAGACTGGTAAACATGAAAAATGTTTAGCTGCACTAGCAATTACAGAAATTTAAATTTAAGTGTACTTTTGTATTGAGTATCAAATTAGCAATTTTTGTTTTATTTTTTAATATAATGTTACATGTAAGCAAGTGATGGAGTGCTGGTGAATGCAAATTGGTTCAACCTTCCTGAAAAGCAATTTTGCAGTAAGTAGCAAGAGCCTTAAATAAAAAGTGTTCAGTTTTCGATTTCTAGGAATCTATCCTTGGGGAAAAAATCTCAGAACAGCCATATGTGTGTTTGTCACAGCACTGTTTATCATGAAAAACAAAAAGGAAAGCATAAATATGAAAAATTCAGGAAATGTTTAAATAAACTTTAAAACATTCATAATACGCGAAATCTTAAGAAAAGATGTTCTTGAATCATTTTTGAGGAAAATAGAAATGGCCATGATATTAAGTGGAAAGACCAGGATACAAAATGTAATACAGTGTGAAGGCGATTATATTATTTAAAAAGTGCAAATATTGGAAAGAAATATATCAAAATGCTAACTGTGGCTATCTCTGGCTGTGAAGTTTGCAAGTAAATTCTGTTTTCTTCTTTATGCTTTTGTGTATTTTTTCAAGTCCTCTGCAGTGAGCATATATTGCTCATAATCACAACAAAATACTATTATCTACCTTGTTAAATGGGGATATGACACCCTCTGCCCTCTACTTCATAAAACATTAAGAAGATGCATTGAAAAAGGCTCTTAGACCTGGTAAATACTCACATTCTGGAATTCTGATGGACTTGTTTGTTGAATTCATTATTTTTAAAAACTCAAAAGAGTGCATAACAGAGAAAACAAAGTATTACCTACATCACGACAATAGCCCACAGCTAAATAGAAGTGTTGCCATATTTAGAAGTACCACTTCCAAATCGACACCTTAGCTAGCGCTATATCATATGCTCTCAGGAACAGAGAGCAACAACTTTGCCTTCCTCACTGATCTCAATCCATCCCTTTATTCCTAACCAATCCCCTCCTCAGCATATCTTTCACATTTCCTTCCTGCACCCCTACGAACAATATTTTGTTATACAAATGTTGAAATGACAAGCAGATTTCTTCTTACAAATGCACAGAGACAGGTGGTGATTTTCGACCTGAGAATGAAAAAGAGTGAAAATTTGACAGTGTGTTTCCTCATGCCAAGGAGGAAATGTCCTGATCTGTTGGCACAGGAATGTTGAGCAGCTTCACAAATATACCCTGAAAGAGAAACAAGGCACGTTGGAGGATCATAGCCTGAACCTATTCATGTGTTCTCTGGTGTTTGAAAGCAGAATATGTCAAAACTCTAGAGCTGGCACAGATCAAAGTGCAGGTCTCCTGGCCACCAGCCACAACCCTGTGCCCTGATAGGACCATCTCTGCTCCAGAGATACAAACTGAAAGTTATTTGTAGTTAGAAACTGAAACAGATTCTCTGGAAAGAAAGAATGTGATTCTCTGAAGTCATATGCACTTGGATCATGTCAGCTTATCTACTCCCACCCCCACCCCTACCTCCATCCCCAGCATTTCCTTCACTGAGTGTTCCTTTAGTGACATGCCCTAAAGTTTTTTTATCTAAAAACTATCATATTATATTATATCATATACTTGAGTTTATATATATTAACTCAAATTTCTTGTTGAGTACAGGTTTCTAGTATGTTGCCCAATACAACTTTCTGTAAACTCCTATATTTGTTCAGTCACAGAATAGATATTCACATATCTGTTTTTCTTTTTTAATTGTATTAGCCTTATTATGTATACATTTTGCTACAAACCATATAAAATCTTTTTACAAAGTGTAGGTTATAAAAATGCTCTCTCTATATATACAAATATACACATATATACATAAATACATATTCTATATACACATGTGCATATACATATTTAGGCCAGAGACCAGTAACAGCACTCCAACCTGATTAGAAATGAGTCCCTGTGGGGAATATTAAATTGTTTGGAACAAGCAGGCAGGCATGAAATTAAGGAACTCACGCTTAGTCTTTAAGCAATGGAGTGACATGATAAAACAATGTGTTTGGAAAGATTAGTGTACCAATAAGATGGAAAATGGGAAAGAGATCAAAGGGAGAGAGTGATGCTGGGAGTGGGAGAGGGTAAGGGAAAGAAACATGGTCCACCCTCCACATCTGTGGAGGCAGAACCTGCAAATACGGAGGGCCCACTGTGCTGCACCATTTCATAGAATGGAGGTGAGCATCTGCGGATTTGGGGGTTTGCTGGTGGGCGGGGGGGCTGTCCTGGAACCAATCCTACATGAACACCTATGGACTACTGTACTATGGACACTGTGTGTCACTTTTTAGAACTGAGAAATGTTCCCAAATGGGGGAAAAACAGAAGTGTCTTAGGGAAAAGAAGAGATCAAGATCATGAGGAGTCAGGGGAAAGAGAAGAAATGGGAGAAACTGACAAGGGGAAGACAAAAAAGGCTATCAAATTAGAAAAAGGAAAGAAGACCCACCTCTAAGAGCTCCAGTTTACATTTCCACTTCATCAACAGCATTTTCTTGTCCCTTCTAGAAATGTAACTTAAGTATTTAATATTCCAGATAGTGAAAACAGTAACTGTACACTTAAAATATTTTAATTAAGCCTTGACTGATTTTAATTAAAAAGAAAAGAAACACGTAGGTCAAAAACTACCATAGTGTTTAAGAGGAAACTTTGAGGGACTTCCCTGGTGGCAAAGTGGTTAATAATCTGCCTGCCAATGCAGGGACACGGGTTCAGTCTCTGGTTGGGGACGATCCCACATGCCACAGAGCAACTAAGCCCGTGGCCCACAACTACTGAAGCCCACGTACCTAAAGCCCGTGCTACACAAGAAGAGAAGCCACTGCAATGAGAAGTCTGCACACTGCAACAAAGAGTAGCCCCGGCTCACCACAACTGGAGAAAGCCTGCCAGCAGCAATGAAGACCCAGAACAGCCAAAATAAAGAAATAAAAGATAAATAAATAAATAAAGTAAAACTCCAAACTCACATAAAAAAAAGAAGAAGAAACTTTGAGAAGAACGTTTGTTGACACAAGTATTTTTAGTGCAGGAATCTTGTCAATAAGATACAGAGAATGAAAGTAGGCCTACATTTGGTGGTGTAAAGAACTCTCCACCAAGAAGACAAAATTCATCTTTAAATTTAGTTTTATATATACTCTATCTCTGGTGAAAACATCCTTAGGTGTTTGATAGTGAGGAACAGATGGCTTCTGCAACATGTCACTTCTATTTACCAAGGCTGTAATGAGAACCTTGAGACTGTGTTTGTTATGGAGAATCGTATTTGCTGGAATATTTACTATAAATAATTGTCTGTTCACTTAAAGGTTTACACCATGATAGCTGTAAAAACTGAATTTTTTCCCCAATTATTTTAGGATCAACCGACAGATGTTGACCTCACTAACCTTGTTTTAACTCATCTCACCCATATATAAACAATGGAAACGTCCTTGTTGGGGAAAATATTTAAGATGTACCTCACTCTCTATAATACTTTGCAATTGACTTTACTGAAGAACTTTTTACAAACTATATAAAATTGCATTCATCCACAAGGCCTTAATTTTGTGCTCTGCTTTCCAATGCAACCACATAGGTTGAGTGCCATCCGTATTTCACCCAGCCAAGGCTCTTGAAATTTTGCCAACAACATGACATTGTCATTATTGCATACAGTCCTTTGGGGACCTCTAGGAATCCATCCTGGTAAGTAATGCTGCCTGTCGCCTCAGGAAGTATACTTCCGTTGGTGTAGAGTATGAGGCTGATGTAAATTGCTTGATTGACATGACTGTTCAGCTGTGTGATCTTAAGGAATTAATCTCTTCAAGTCATTCTCCACATATGCAAATTAGAGCTAACGAAACCTTCCTCACTGAGGTGTTATAATAATTGATTAGACTCTACCTGTGGAATTATCTACCAGTACCTCGATTATTATTTGACAAAGGGTCTCTACGACCATATAATGAAATTTTTGAATTTTTTGAATCTCTGTACTCAATGGCAATACTCCTACTGTGATTTGCTCTGCAGACTTTAGTAGAAATTTTTCTACTCTAAGATGATTCCAAGAGTTGTTTCTCTATTTCATCTACTTCAGTCTTCTTGCCTTCCCCTGTATGCCTACTTCCAACCCCATTCTCTCTACAAGATACATCAAAGAAATACTGTTTACCCTCTGGAAGAGGCAGCTCTATGAATCTGCCTGTCTTGATCTTCCCATACTAAAAGCAGGTCTTCTGAGTAGTCTGCACTCAGATAAGTTGGTTACAGGTGACCTGACGTGTTCTGGATATGTTACCAGGTGAATGGGGGGTCAGAGGAGGAGGGTGATTGGTTAACCACTGGTTCTCATTACTTGGACTAAATATGATGCATGTTTTGAATTTTTTTTTTAAAGGGTGAATGTGTCTTCCCCACCTTTGTTAAAGGATGCACTTCTAAACTCACTGGGGAAAAAGCACAATAAGACAGCAGCTCAGGTTGTTTTGCGTTTCAACATTCAACGAGGAGTGGTTGTCATTCCTAAAAGCTTTAACCCTGAAAGGATCAAAGAAAACTTTCAAGTAAGAGAACTGCTTCTGGAAATGTAAAAAGTAGGGTTTGTTTATGTTTAGAGAATCTTCTGCTCAGATTAATAAGAAAGTTGCACTGCCTTCGTATGTTATTTTATACCAGCTCCCTGACCCACTCTGCCCATATCTGGATTTAATTTTAGCTGAATTTGAGACAGTTCCTAGTAATTCAGGGATTGCTCTGCTGCTTGTATGCTATCTAGCTCCCTTATTTCTTCTGTTTCCTTACCATTGACTCTGGACACTACCTACTCCCTTCTCTGCCAGCACAGCAGGAAGAGAAGTTAGAGAAGTTATAAAATTTGAAATTCACAGTAGCCAACTTTCCACCTTCTTAACGGCTCTGGAAAAAGTTGGGGACAAATTTGGAAATTATTGAAGAGGATCATTTAGAATTCATGAATGCCAACCCTCATTATTTCCTCTATTAGTAATCTGTAGTCAGCATTATAAATTATAGGTAAGAAAAGAGCCCAGTAGGCCAACAGAGTGATTAGCTTACTGTGCTACTCCCAAAGAATAAACTGCTAGGTAAATGCAGCCATAGAAAAGTACCATGTAAAGTTAATGAGTTATCCATCAGTTAATAATTTAAATTTCAAAAGTAAGTTATTCTTTGTCTTACTCATAATTAAAGATAAAAATGAGATAGTATTTATCCCCTTAGGAAAATAATCAGAATGTTGACAATATGTGGGAAAACAGGCACTTTCATATAATGCTGTTAGAAACATTAATTGATGTAAGATTTGGAAGAGGAGGATGTCATTTTTCCAGATTCATCAAAATTCAAACATACATATCCATTGATCCAACAATCTTTTCCTATAGATGTATTTGCATATTCATGCACACATATACAGCTATTTATTACAGCATACATTATCAGCTAAAATAAACTGGAAATAATTTTCAATATGATCTTGTAAAATTATGATATATTTGTACAATGAAATATTATATAGCCATTCTTATTTTTCTTTTTTAAAAGGACTCTATTGAGGTATAATTGAAATGCAATGAACTGAACATAAAGTGTAAAACTAGAAAAGTTTTGACATATGTACACACCCATGAAACCATCACCACAATCAAGATAATGAACATATTCAGCACCTCTAAGAGACTCTTCATGCCCTTTTATAATCTATCTCTCCTGGTCCCCAATCCCAAGCAAGCACTGATTTGCTTTCTATCCCTATAGATTAGCTTGCATTTCCTAGAATTTCATATAAATGAATTCATACAATGTGTGCTTTTATATCCATTTTAAATAATAAAGTGAAAATGTAAGTACTGACGTGGGAAAACATCCATGATATTAGACAATCATCTTCAGAGCTTTTTTGCTGCAACATGAAGGAATGCAATTCAAATGTACCAAAGAAAAAGAGACATAACTTATAGGTTCTCATAATTGAAAAGTCCATGGTTAGATCAGACATGACTGGACACAGCTATTCAAATGACTTATAAAAGGAGAGAGTTCTCCCCACCACCTTTCTCCACATGGTGGCACACAGATTAATATGGGTTAATCTATTAGCCATATTTAGTAAAGATGATCATAGATAAAGGCTTCTGTCTCTATCAACGCCTGCTTGACCCTTTATGGGTCATTGGCTAGCCCCATAGTAATCACTGTGTCCAATGAACAAGATACCTTGATTGGCGCCCTGGGCTACATCCCTATTCCTGTGCTGAAGGAGCTGAGGTCACGTGACAAATAACTCCACTAGGTGGGGGAAGGTGTTAAGGAAAAAGGAAGCTTGTCAGAATTTATTTTATAAGTGATTGATTCATTCCTGACTGTACGTTATAATAAAACTCCTTATATGATCTCATAACTCCAATACTTGGATAATAAATAATCAAAGGAAAGAATGCTGTGAAAAGACCACTTGGAAACAATTCTCAGGGGAATGACTAAGTAAATTGTATTGCATCTATACTACGAATACAGTGGTTAAATAAAGTCAGTCTATATATTTTGGCAGAAAAGATCACCAAGACATATTATGTGAATGAGATAAAGTTGTGAGAATAATAAAAATATGATACAATTATTGTATTTTGCTCTTGGAGTGTTGAATGTTTGGAAGGAATCTGTGGGAAGGAGAATAGGACTGGGGTGGTAGGTATCAAGAGGCACTTTTGTTTTTTCACTCCATAAATGTCCATGTACTTCTGCAGTGTTTCATTTCTTTACAAAGAGCATATATTTATGTATTATATAATTAAAATTTATTAATGTAAATTAATAAAAGTTAAGGGATAGAAAGATAAAACAATAAGAGAAGATAAATTATAAACAGATAACCAAGTGTTAAAAATATAAATAAGCTAAATTAAACTATTAAAATGTTCATAAAGCAATATAAAACCAAGGTATAAAGTATACAAGCTAAGAAAAAACCAAACAGTGAAAATGTAATTAGAATTAAAATGTAGAGGACATTAAACATGATGAGAAAGGATTAAGAGGATGAAACAAAGCAAATTAAAAGTTAAAAAAATACATAAGCAAATTTAGAGACTAGGAAATATTTTTGTAAAAAAAAAAAAAAATGTACAAAGGCCAAAGCACAGAATCAAAAGTTCAGCATCTTATACCAAAATAATAAGAATTCTTCACTTTTAGAATTTCAGGAGATGTTCTGAACACATGTTGTTTCAGACATTTGAAATTTCTTGCAGGATGTTCCTAGCAGGATTGTCTTAAAGACAAAAAGGGCAGGAAGAATTCCAGCTCCACATGAGGGGGATGGCCCCCCAGCACTAGCCCAACTCCTCTAAGACATCTGCAGAGATGTTCATAAATCTTTGAAGGGTTCCCACTGCTGGCCCCACTCCCTGATCCCACACTTGATCCATCTTCTATTATTATAAATGTCTGTTTTTGTTTCTGTTATTTCAGATCTTTGACTTTTCTCTCACTGAAGAAGAAATGAAAGACATTGAAGCCTTGAATAAAAATGTCCGCTTCGTGGAAATGCTCATGTGAGTTCTAGGGGATCGTTAATCAGGTTCTGCCCAGTGGTCAAGAGTCAACCAACAGGCCCTCATGAACTGGGACCATGTCCACAGAAGGCATGAGGGTAAAGGCTGGTGGGCAGCATGTTCTGAATTAGGAACTTCCTACAAACCTACATTTTTGTTTAAAAGATTTCTGGCATTTATGATATTCCCATTGGTTAAGTTAAGGCATCACGGGCTAAAGACATTAAGGAGAATTAAGTCACAGTGTTCATATGTTAATACAACAGCAGCACAGATATTCAAACAACAGATTTATTTCTTCCTTAAAAATCAAATTGGGCACAAATTAGAGTAAAACTGTCAGCAAAAACAATTCCTGAGAGAGAGGCATGAGAGTGTAATAGAAAGCACCAGGTTGGGAGACAAGAACCTTGAGTTTCAGACAAATGTTTGTCTATAAGATTTGGAGTTTCTGGCTTCACCTATTGTCTGACTTCCCACAAGCAAAATTCCTTCAGAGTGTTGCCAAATTCAGCTATCAACTGAAGTAACCCTTTATTCTCTAAATATTATAGAACCTTAAAAATTAAAAAAAAATATAGTTCATGTATGTATATACATATGTTTGTATACATGCATACCCACATTTTTTTTCTTCTTAATCACTCTCCATAGTGTTTCCAGTTCTTGAAATCACCCGGATAGTAATCTTTTTACAGTCTTCTCTATAAGTGAGCCTTTCGAAAATGCTCATTAGGATGGTTCATATAGTTTGGGCACTTATCTTTTCGGTCCCACTATTTTTCATGAGTCAGAAAGTGCCGCCTATGCTAATACTGAAATTCTGAATCAATTTCTGAATTAATAAAACAGTTTTCTAATGTGAATTTTCCAGGGGAAAAATTATTTGACATCAAAAAGCACCTCCTAGACTCAAGAACAAAAAAGTAAACACAAACACAGAACTAACAAACACTATAGGTTAACAGCTCTTGAAGATAAACTATTTCTATTGAATAAATATCATTAAATTAAAAAGAGATAGTAAGAGACAGCCAATGCACCAATGTGCTAATTTCTTTTTCAGTTGGTTGAAGACATTATTTGGCTTGACATTTGACATTTTTAATACCTAATTCCAGCAATGCTGGGAAAACAACTCATTGCACCAGGAAATAACTAGAAAAATCAGCAAGGAGAAACAAAGATTAGGCCCCATTGATCAAAAAAATGTATCATTTAGGGATGCTGGGCCATGGTTCTTCTGTTTTTCATCTGGTTGATCTTTGATATTTGAGAGCCTTTTTTGGTTTTGTTTTATATTTTAAAGCTCATAGTACTTGCAGAGAACCAAATCTTGAGTGTGTTTCAGGACAGGCACACACACACTCCAGTCCTTTTATAGACTGTTTCACCATTTTATCTAAGAGATAGAGTCCGCATTGTCATCACCATCAACATTATCATGGAAACTTACTTTGCTGGTAATCACCTTTCTAAGATCTCAAACTTTCAACTCTCAGGAGGCCGAGTGATAAGGGCAAGTAAAAACTCTGAGAAGAGAATGACACTGACTCATAATAGAATTTTGAAGAGAAATGCTTATGTGGTTTATTGAAATGGGAGGCAGCTTATATCAAGAGAGGAGAAGGAGGGAAGAAGTTGGGACAAGGTGTGTAAAGTAGGCAGGTATGGCTCACCTCGTGTGCTTTTGTTCTAAGCAAAATGTTAATATGGAGACAACTAGCCTCCCCCTACCCACCCCCACCCACCCACCCCCACACACACAGACTTACAGCCGGGGTGCTATCTGGGGCTTCAGTAAAAGGTGCTGGCTTGAGGGGAAACAGGGAAGGAGAATGGACATGAAACAGAAATGGAATGAGTAAGAGAAAGAGGGAGTGGTTGGTGAAATCATCAAAGGATACTAGTGACGCATACAGCCATGCAACATTTGAAGTGAACTTCTTCCCTTTGGGGCAATTGTTTTGGCAGGTGGTGTGACCATCCTGAATACCCATTTCATGATGAATACTGACTTCAGAGAGTTCTGCAGCAGATATTTTCCCTCCTATGTGCGCCAGGACTTTGGGCTGGGTGGTTCCTCCAGCTATGTAAATGAAAGGGGTTTACTATCCTCAGATGAAGTGGTGTTGGAGATATAATTAACTTTTGTGTGGTGTAAGTGATTTTGACTTAGCTATGTGGGCGGGAAAAAGGTTTAAATCTATTGAAATAATCATTGGAAATTATCAGCTAATATTTTATTAAATCAGTGTCTTCTGGGTTGCAGACAGAAAAACATTAGGCTTTTGAAATACTTTAAAGGCAACATATGAAGATAAATAACTCATGAATTCAGATACTGCTGCTGTGGGTAGCCTGAGTTCTTTAGCACTTAACAGGGCAACAACAAGGATGGAGAGCTGGACCATGCCAGTGTGCTGGCAGTGGCCTTGATGGTTTGGACCATCGACTGTAATACAGACACAGCCAAGGTAAGATCCACACAAGCATTATTAACAAGGAAATGATTTGCTTCATCTTGAGTAAAGAGATAGGGCTAAGTATAGAAAAGTCTTAAATCGAGCTAATTAAACACACAGTGGTTAATAAAGCCATACCGATTTGGTGGTTGTTTGTTTCCATCCAATGTGTGTTTGCGTAGCTTTTATCCAGCTTGAGAGATGGATAATTGTTGGTTTTCTCTCACGTGCTTTAAAGGGCCTGAACTTCAAAAAGCCAGTGATCCATGCTAACACTGCCTGTCACTCTTGCCCCCATTCATTATACGACCACCATTATGCAAAATGGCTTGAAACAACAAACCCTGTATTGTGAAACAGTCCACAGACCATTATTTCAAAAGAAGATATATAAAAAGGAAGCTTTAGGAAACATACTGAAAGAAGAGGCTTTATAAAATCATTAGACTTAAGACTTTGAAAGTTATTGGGATAACTGAATTTTGAGAAAGTAGCAAGTTCAAAAGAACCCTGATAATTTTACTGTATGTAAATTTTTTAAAAAGTGAATAAAAAGATTATTAGAATTCCATAGTAGAGATGTACCTATTTTCAATCCAACCAGAGCAATATATTTTATTCATTCATATTAAGCCACCCTCACAGGACGAGAGAGCTCTTCGAAACTTCAAAACAAACTTACATTTGTCCAAGATCAATTGCTTATAGATAATCTTCTGTGATCTGAAAACATACATTTCTGAGAAATTATCATTTTAAAAAATTGATTTCTATTTATTGTTTCCACTAATTCTAATATTAATACTTACTATTCTCTGGAAAATATCTTGTTCACAAGAAATAATAAAAATGATGATCTATTCTACCACATGAGTCTCCATTTTATTGCTTGGGGTGGGAGTAGGGAATCATCTGAATTCATTTAAATTAAAGACCTTTGGTTGCATTCCCACTGTACATTTAGCACTGGGAAGATAGGGAAGAAAAGAGGGGTACCATAATGAAAGAACAGAAACTCAAGTCCTGATCCCTATTGTCAAAACTCTTCAAAATATTTCAGAGGGCTGGTGTGGAAGAAGGTCCACACCTATCAAACCATTTTTTAAGGACAGGCATTGGAAAAGAGTCCCACTATTTGTCAGGGAAAATGTATACATGTATTTCTAAAGTTTGGGAGAGGGGAATTCTCTCTTAGTCTTAACAGAGATAGAGGGGAAAAAGTTGGAGACAGAAAACAGAGAGTCAGGAAAGAGTGATGGTCTGCATGAGTTTCTGCATGTCACTTCTCCCTTCACTCTCACTCCTCTCAAGCTTCCCATCTATTTTGGGATAAATTGTCCCTCCCACCCCCACCCCAAAGTTCATATGTTAAAGTCCTAGCCCTCAGTAACTCAGAATGTGACCTTATTTGGAAATAGCATCATTGCATATGTGATTAGGTAGGATGAGGTCATACTGGAGTAGAGTAGACCTAATCCAATATGACTAGTGTCCTTATAAAAAAGGGAAATTTTCACACAGACAACACACAGGGAGAGCAGCATGTGCAGACAGAGGCAAAGATCGGGGTGATGCTTTTACAAAGATGTCCAGCAAACCACCAGAAGCTAGGTGAGAGGCATGGACCAGATTCTCCTTCATAGCCCTCAGAAGGAACCAACCCTGCCAACACCTTGATCTTGGACTTCTGTCCTCTAGAACTAAGACAATAAATTTCTGTTATTTAAGTGGCCAGTTTGTGGCACTTTGTTCAAGAAGCCCTAGCAAACAAATACACCATCTCTCAATCAAGATTTTCAGTCGCTCAAGCTGACATCAGCAGTAAAAATGGCCTTACTTAGTCAATGCTTTACTGAGCTCGGGTATTGATGACCAGTTTTTTTGATCTTCTTGCGGACTTTTGCAACCCTGGAGATGTTGGTTAACCCAAATCAATCTCTTTCCTAATCAGAGGCCTCTTGTAGAGTATGGAGTAATATACATCAGTAGTTACATAACCTGCCTGGAAAAGGAGAGGAGGCCAACAGCATACCCACTAAGCCATAAAAACACATGGGCCGGAACAGCAAGGACTTTCTGGCCCAGCCTATAGAATGTTTTTTGTTTGCCCATCACTGACTTGTCTCCCTGGAGGACCTCCCCTCAGGCACTGTCTTCGGTAGATAATAATACAGAGGTTATTGGAAGAGGTCACCAGAGACACACAGGCACCAATCCCAAGTCTGCAGGCTTCAACACTGTGACATGCTGCACACTTCATGACCACAGTATGGGAATTTAATAGGTTGAGCTAAATTATATTTAATAATATAAATTATATTTAATACCAGGCTTGGTACGTCTCTGGAACTCCCTTAAAATTTCAAGCTTTCATGGGTGACTTCAATTTCTGACCATTGCAGACTAGTAACTAAATCATGATATCTTGTGGAGCCTTGGTCCTTGAATGTGAGCCCTCACTGAATCTGAACTGTACCCATCATGTTTCTACCTCCAGATACCAAATCTCCATGTTCTCAGTTCTCTTGATGAGGATAAGGGGTAGGGAGGAATAGATAATCACTTTTAATCATAGTCTCCTCTGGGCACTGGTATTTTGCCTACTTTGATTGCTGGGATGCAGAATATGGAGGGAAGGAGTAGCAGTGGTCTTGACAAAAGTACGTGGACTTTGTAGGGCCCCACTTAAATCTGGCTGTTGGTAAATCTTCCTACAAAGACTCTGTGGCATCCTTAGGATCACTGGGGCCCCTTTAATCCTGTCTTGGGGGTTGTCAGGAAGAGATTAAATTGCCGAAGGACTTAGAGCTGGGAAGCCCTCACTTTAAATCCTGCTGAAGTTGGTCACATAGTGGTCAAAGAGAAGCAACTAGTGGAAATGATTGAACATATGTTTTTAAACTGTTGCTATTTGATGTGTACTACTGAGAATTTTTCACTGATATTCGTGTATGACTATTCTGTAGTCTTCTTTGTGTATACTCTTGAATTAGTTTCTATTATCAAATTCTGCTCCTTTCATTGTTAAAAAGAGAGCAAGATTTTCTTTCACACTTTCCACTCTAGAACAAATTAAATTTAATTTAAATGATTTGTTTCTTAAACTATTGGTGGAATTCACCTGAGAATTGCATCTCTGTCAACAGGGAGGTTGTAGATTTTGTTTCATCTAGGATCAATTTTGCAGATTTATCTTCTAAAATTTATCAATGTTATATATTTAGCAAGTGGAGATATATTTGTTCATTTAGTCAACAAGTTTTTTTGCATACCACTCTGGTAGGGTCTATCCTAGGCAGTTGTGATATTTCAGTAAACAAAAGTCCCTGACTTCTCATACACACCTGTGCTCTTCCAATTCCTTTAATTTTCCTAAACATGTGGTCACCTGTCTCTTCCAATTCTTTTGTATGTCTATGGTTTTGTTTTGTAATTAATTAGTGGTTTATCAAGTTATTTTTTATTTTTTCTGGATTTCATTTAGAGCAAATTTCCCAAAGGAAAGAAAATTCATTGATTACTTCTGCTGCCTGTTTCTTAATTCATTCATATCTCATTTTCTTTTCCTTATCTCGTCTGTTTTTTTATAGCTCATCTATAGATTTCTAACTTCTTAGGCTGAATACCTGTTTCAATGATTTTTGTTTTTCTTGTGTAGTAATATAAACACTGAATATAATAATTTTCCATTGAGTACTGTTTTAGTTAAGATTTCTTAAGTCAATTTTGTTATTTTCCAGATATTCTGAGTTTTGGTTTTGCTTTCTTCTTTAATAGTTGTTTACTAGAGTTCCTGTTTTACTTTAATTTCTATTGTTAGAGTTTTCTTCTAGCTTTTATATTCTACTTTTAACCATGCTGAGCTCAGATGTCATCAGTCAATGTTTTCAACATTTCATGGAATTGTGACAAGATACATTCTATTTTAAAGTATTGAGTTGGATATAATGGACATATAATCCTGTGTTATACACTTTTATCATTTAGTAATTAGAAAAGCTATTTTGAGTGAGTGGTTCTTTCTTTTAAACAGTGATTCTTCACTGGGGGTTAAAACATTTGGTAATGTCTGGAGCCATTTTTGATTGTTACAACTAGTGGTGGGGAGGGTAATATTGGCATTTACTAGGAAGAGGTCAGGGATGCTGCTAAACATCCTACAATGCACAGAACAGCTCCCGTGACAAAGAATTATTGCTGAGGTTGAAAAACCCTGTTAACAGAAGTCTTTCTTGCCGGATGTTAAAATGTGCTGATTCCTAGTGCCATAATTTCAATTTATTGCATATAACTGAAAAACTAATCCATTTAGCCTCATGTTTATAGTGCTTGAGGTAAACTGTCCATCTTTTATAATTCATCTGTGTTTTTTTTTATGTATTTTATCTTTTCTCAGATTATTGGACTGATAATGGATTCCATGCTTTTAGTATTTGAGTTCAAAGCACATGGGCAAATGAGCTCCAGTGAAAATGAGTTAATGCAGGAAACAGAAGTTATAAATTATTTCTTCAGTATGAGTCAAGAGAAAATTACTCTGATAAATAACAGATCGCCATTGAAAAACAGAAGCAATCTGAAAAATTAGATTAAGCTGGTAATCTACTTTCCTTCTTGTCCCAAATTTCTTGAAATAACTACGCAGAAAGCCAATTAAATAGACCACGTCTATAGATAGAATAAAGAAAGGGTACCATCACTGAACCCCAAATCCTTAAGATTAGAGAGCTGAGACAACTGGATTGACAAAGAAGAGTAGATATCTGTAGCTCGACATACTTGCAGGAAACAACTGCTGCAAAGATAATAGCAATTTTAGACATGCTTCAAATTTAGAGTAAAACAAAAATAGTGGAAGTTCCCATGACCTCACACCTGACAGGGCTATCACCTCTGTATAAACAGCTCTGAGTGGCTCCCTGTAGCCATGCTTGTTCTTCAGGCTGAAACCCATTTCTTTCTAATCAAAGTGAATACTATTCCAGAAGCGAGCAGGTAACACAATATTGAGACTGGGGAAACAAATCACAGCCTGCAAAACTTCAAAAAACCACACAAAAGGTAGGATTAAAAAAAGAAAAGAGCAAAGCTGATTTTGGCATTTACTTCCAGGATAAAGCTATGGGGTGAGGGAGGGGGAGAAGTGACAATAGAGGGAGGATTAAAGGCTACCCCAGGCTGTACGAGAACCAGTGTATTATAACTGAAGCAGAACAGATTTTGCCACCTCATAATATTCCACTTTGGCATAAGAATTATTTTGTGCTGAAGGCAATTGAGAAGAAACAGACATAAGAAAAGCTCTCTGTCCTCCCCGTATTTGCATAAAAGGAGGACAATACAAAGGTGTCCCTCCTCCCTCTCTACCAAGAAGGAAAAGAGTTAATTGCTAGAACCAACTTTAGATCCTTATCAATCTGGAGATGGCACCAGAGGAATTTACATAACAAACTTTGCTAACTAGACTTTATTTTCTATTAGTCTCCCATATATTTGTCTTCCCACAATTTGCTGCCCCTAGAGACTCAAAGTCCTTCACTTTCATCTTGTCACTTCTCTAAAACTGTATTGTTCCTTTGTTAAGAAGTTATGTAAGACCTAGTTCTAACCAAGCCTTTGAGTTACGCATCTCTGGAAACTCCCATGTATAACGTGCAAAAATACACGTTTGTAAACTTCTCTTTGTTTTTCTCTTGTTAATCTGTCTGTCGGTCCAATCTACAGGGCTCCAGCTGGAGAACCTAAGGTGGGTAGAGGAAGAGATTTGTCCTCATCTATAAAACTAAGTAGAAGCTCATAGTATCCTTTTTTTTTTTAAGAACTTTTATTGAGACATAGTTAACAGACAATAAACTGCATATATTTAGAGTGTACAGTTTGGTATTATTTCTTATTAGCAATATATATACAACAATCCCAATCTCCCAATTAATTCCCCCCCAACCCTCCCCACTTTCCCCACTTGGTGTCCATATGATTGTTCTTTACATCTGCCTCTCTATGTCTTGCAAACCAGTTGATTTGTACCATTTTTCTATATTCCGCATATATGTGTTAATATACGATATTTGTTTTTCTCTTTCTCACTTCACTCTGTATGACAGTCTCTAGGTCCATCCATGTCTCTACAGATGTCCCAGTTCCATTGCTTTTTACAGCTGAGTAATATTCCATTGTATATATGTACCACATCTTCTTCATCCATTCATCTGTTGATGGACATTTAGGTTGCTTCCATGACCTGGCTGTTGTGAATAGTGCTGCAGTGAACATTGGAGTGCATGTGTCTTTTTGAATTATGGTGTTCTCTGGGTCTATGCCCAGCAGTGGGATTGCTGGGTCATATGGTAACTCTATTTTTAGTTTTGCAAGGAACCTCTATACTGTTCTCCATAGTGGCTGTATCAATTTACATTCCCTCTAACAGTGCAAGAGCGTTCCCTTTTCTCCACACCCTCTCCAGTATTTACTGTTTGTGTATTTTCTGATGATGCGCACTCTAACTGGTGTGAAGTGATACCTCATTGTAGTTTTGATTTGTGTTTCCCTAATAATTAGTAATGTTGAGCAGCTTTTCATGTGCCTCTTGGCCATCCATATGTCATCCTTGGAGAAATGCCTATTTAGGTCTTCTGCCCATTTTTTGATTGGGTTGTTTGTTTTTTTTGATATTGAGCTGCATAAACTGTTTACATATTTTGGAGATTAATCCTTTGCTGATTCGTTTGCAAATATTTTCCTCCATTCTGAGGGCTGTCTTTAGTCTTGCTTATAGTTTCCTTTGCTGTGCAGAAGTTTTGAAGTTTCATTAGGTCCCACTTATTTATTTTTGTTTTTATTTCCGTTACTCTAGAGGGTGGATCAAAAAAGATCTTGCTGTGATTTATGCCAAAGGGTATTCTGCCTATGTTTTCCTCTAAGAGTTTTATAGTGTCTGGCCTTACATTTAGGTCTTTAATCTATTTTGAGTTTATTTTTGTGGATGGTGTTAGGGAGTGTTCTAATTTCATTCTTTTACATGTTGCTGTCCAATTTTCCCAGCACCACTTATTGAAGAGGCTATCTTTTCTCCATTGTATATTTTTGCCTCCTTTGTCATAGATTAGCTGACCATAGTTTATCTTTGGGCTTTCTATCCTGTTCCATTGATCTATATTTCTGTTTTTGTGCCAGTACCATATTGACTTGATCACTGTAGCCTTGAAGTATAGTTTGAAGTCAGGAAGCCTGATTCCACCAGCTCCATCTTTCCTTCTCAAGACTGCTTTGGCTACTTGGGGTCTTTTGCGTTTCCATACAAATCGTAAAATTTTTTGTTCTAGTTCTATGAAAAATGCCATTGGTAATTTGATAGGGATTGCACTGAATCTGTAAATTGCTTTGGGTAGAACAGTTACTTTCACAAAGTTGATTCTTCCAATTCAAGAACATGGTATATCTCTCCATCTGTCTGTGTTGTCTTTGATTTCTTTCATTAGTGTCTTATAGTTTTCTGAGTACAGGTATTTTACCTCCTCAGTTAGGTTTATTCCCAGGTATTTTATTCTTTTTGTTGCAATGGTGAATGGGATTGTCTACTTAATTTGTCTTTCTGATCTTTCATTGTTAGTGTATAGAAATGCAAGAGATTTCTGTGTGTTAATTTTGTATCCTGCAACTTTACCGAATTCATTGATTAGCTCAAGTGGTCTTCTGGTGGCATCTTTAGGATTTTCTGTGTATAGTATCATGTCATCTGCAAACAGTGACAGTTTGACTTCTTCTTTTCCAATTTGGATTCCTTTGATTTCTTTTTCTTCTCTGATTGCTGTGGCAAGGACTTCCAAAACTATGTTGAATAGCAGCGGCAAGAGTGAACATACTGTCTTGGTCCTGATCTTGGAATGCTTTCAGTTTCTCACCATTGAGAATGATGTTAGCTGTGGGTTTGTTGTATATGGCCATTATTATGTTGAGGTAGGTTCCCTCTATGCCCACCTTCTGGAGAGTTTTTATCATAAATGGGAGTTGAACTTTGTCAAAAGCTTTTTCTGCATCTATTGAGATGATCATGTGGGTTTTATCCTTCAATTTGTTAATATGGTGTATCACATTGGTTGATTTGCGTATACTGAAGAATCCTTGCATTCCAGGGATAAACCCCACTTGATCATGGTGTATGATCCTTTGAATGTGTTGCTGGATTCTGTTGGCTAGTATTTTGTTGAGGATTTTTGCATCTAAATTCATCAGTGATATTGGTCTGTAATTTTCTTTTTTTGTAGTATCTTTGTCTGGCTTTGGTTTCAGGGTCATGGGGCTTCATAAAATGAGTTTGGGAGTGTTCTTTCCTCTGCAATGTTTTGGAAGAGCTTGAGAAGGATGGGTGTTAGCTCGTCTCTAAATGTTTGATAGAATTCACCTGTGAAGCCATCTGGTCATAGACTTTTGTTTGTTAGAAGATTTTTAATCACAGTTTCAATTTCATTACTTGTGATTGGTCTGCTCATATTTTCTATGTCTTGCTGATTCAGTCTTGGAAGGTTATACCTTTCCAAGAATCTGTCCATTTCATCCAGGTTGTCCATTTTATTGGCATATAGTTGCTTGTAGTAGTCTCTTATGGTGCTGTTTATTTCTGTGGTGTCCATTGTAACTTCTCCTGTTTCATTTCTAATTTTATTGATTTGAGTCCTCTCCCTCTTTTTCTTGATGAGTCTTGCTAGAGGTTTATCAATTTTATTTTATTTTATTATCGACTTTATCTTCTCAAAGAACCAGCTTTTAGTTTTATTGATCTTTGCTATTGTTTTCTTTCTTTCTATTTCACTTATTTCTGCTCTGATCTTTATGATTTCTCTGCATCTACTAACTTTGGGTTTTGTTTGCTCTTCTTTCTCTAGTTTCTTTAGGTGTAAGGTTAGATTGTTTATTTGGGATTTTTCTTGTTTCTTGAGGTACAATTGGATTGCTATAAACTTCCCTCTTAGAACTGCTTTTGCTACATCCCATAAGTTTTGGATCATTGTGTTTTCATTGCCATTTGTCTTTAGGTATTCTTCGATTTCCTCTTTGATTTCTTCAGTGATCTCTTGGTTATTTAGTAGCATATTGTTTAGCCTCCATGTGTTTGTGTTTTTTACAGTTTTTTTCCTGTAATTGATTTCTAATCTCATACCGTTGTCATCAGACAAGATGCTTGATATGATTTCAGTTTTCTTAAATTTACCAAGGCTTGATTTGTGATCCAAAACATGACCTATCATGGAGAATATTCCATGTGCACTTGAGAAGAACGTGTAATCTGCTGTTTTTGGATGTAGTGTCCTATAGATACCTATTAAATCAAGCTGGTTTATTATGTCATTTAAAGCTTCTGTTTCCTTATTAATTTTCTGTGTGGATGATCTGTCCATTGGTGTAAGTGGGGTTTTAAAGTCCCCCACAATGATTGTGTTACTGTCGATTTCCTCTTTCATAGGTGTTAGCATTTGCTTTATGTATTGAGGTGCTCCTATACTGGGTGCATATATATTTATAATTTTTATCGCTTCTTCTTGGATAGATCCCTTGGTCTTTATGTAATGTCCTTTCTTGTCTCTTGTAACATTTTTTATTTTAAAGTCTATTTTATCTGATATGAGTATTGCTACTCCAGCTTTCTTTTGATTTTCATTTGCATGGAATATCTTTTTCCATTCCCTCACTTTCAGTCTGTATGTGTGCCTAGGTCTGAAGTGGGTCTCTTGTAGACAGCATATATATGGGTCTTGTTTTTGTATCCATTCAGCCAGTCTGTGTCTTCTGGTTGGTGCATTTAGTCCATTTGCATTCAAGGTAATTATCGATATGTATGTTCCTATTACCATTTCTTAATTGTTTTGTTTTTGTTTTTGTAGGTCCTTTTCTTCTCTTATGTTTCCCTTTTAGAGAAGTTCCTTTAGCATTTGTTGTAGGGCTGGTTTGGTGGTGCTGAATTCTCTTAGCTGTGGCTTGTCTATAAAGCTTTTGATTTCTCTGTCAAATCTGTATGAGATCCTTGCTGGGTAGAGTATTCTTGGTTGTAGGTTCCTCCCTTTCATCACTTGAAATATATCCTGCCACTCCCTTCTGGCTGGCAGAGTTTCTGCTGAGAAATCAGCTGTTAACCTTATGGGAGTTCCCTTGTATGTTATTTGTCATTTTCCCCTTGTTGCTTTTAATAACTTTTCTCTGTCTTTAATTTTTGTCAGTTTGACTACGATGTGTCTTGGCGTATTTCTCCTTGGATTTAACCTGCCTGGGACTCTCTGTGCTTCCTGGACTTGGATGGCTATTTCCTTTCCATGTTTGGGAAGTTTTCCACTATAATCTCTTCCAATATTTTCTCAGGTCCTTTCTCTCTCTCTTTTCCTTCTGGGACCCCTATAATGCGAATGTTGGTCCATTTAATGTTGTCCCAGAGGTCTCTTAGGCTGTCCAGTTCTTTTCATTCTTTTTTCTTTTCCATATCAGTGGTTATCACCATTCTGTCTTCCGGGTCACTTATTCGCCCTTCTGCCTCAGTTAATCTGCTATTGGTTCCTTCTAGTGTATTTTTTGTTTCAGTTATTGTGTTGCATATCTCTGTTTGTTTGTTCTTTAATTCTTCTAGGTCTCTTTTTAAACTTTTCTTGCATCTTTTCAATCTTTGCATCCAGTCTTTTTTCAAAGTCCTGGATCATCTTTGCCATCATTATTCTGAATTCTTTTTCTGACAGGGTGCCTATCTCCTCTTCATTTAGTTGTTTTTCTGGGGTTTTGTCCCTTCATCTGGTACAATGTCCTCTGCCTTTTCATTTTCTCTATCTTTCTGTGGCTGTGGTTTTCAGTTCCACAGAACAAAATCCTGCTGATACTGCTGGATACTGCTATCTGCCCTCTTGTGGAGGAAGTTTTCTAGTGTGCTTCCTGATGTGAGGGACTAATAGTGGGTACGGCTGGATGGGCAGAGCTCAGTAAAACTTCAATCTGATTTGGTGGGCTGAGCTCAGTAAAACTTTAATCTGCTTGTCTGCCAGTGCATGGGGCTGTGTTCCCACTTGTTGGTTGTTTGGGCTGAGACTACCCAGCACTGGACCTTACAGGCTCTTTAGTGGGGCTAATGGCAGACTCTGGGAGGGCTCACACCAATGAGCACTTCCCAGAACCCCTGCTGCCAGTGTCCATCCCCTCAGTGAGCCACAGCTGCCCCCACCTCTGCAAGCAACCCTCCAACACCAGCAGGTAAGTCTGGTTCAGTCTCCTATGGAGTCACTGTGTTACCATGTAGAGGTAAATCGGACTCCATGTTGGACCTGTTTCTTTGACTTTAACCTTTGCTTTTCATTGCTTAATCATACACAATGGCCTGCCTCAGGGAACCCTACCCACCTGTGAAATAAACACATTCCTTCCCTGGAGGCTAGTCATTCCAGGAGATGTTTTGCAAGGCTGATAATCCTTTTTACTTTAATTCCCAGCCCCTCCCTCTCTGATTCTATAAAACAAACTGGCATCCAGAGCCCAATAAGATGGTTTTTTGAAGACACTAGTCTGCCATCTTCATGGTTTACTGGCTTTCCGAATAAAGTCGTATTCGTTGCTTCAACACGTTGTCTTTGATTCATTGGCCTGTTGTGCAGCAAGCAGAATGAGCTTGGACTCGGTAACAAATTTGGCTTAGCCAGCCAGGAGCCTTGCTGCTTGTGGCTAGCTGGCCCCGGTCAGGGAATATTGGGGAAAGGCCCTAGCAGCTGCCAGGACCATTTGTCCTGAGGATATTCCCTTCAAAGTTCCCTGAAGTGGCACCAGCTACCCCGGCGCTTGGCAGCTGAAGCAAGGAACCAACCAACTTCTGCGAGTTCACAGGCTCAGTTTTGTACAGTAAGTCGACCCAATTCAGTAACTGGTTCATTTGTCTTGGTGTTGCCTTGGTTTGGTTTTGTGTATCCTTCTGTGTTGCAAGTCAACAGACTAAACTCAATTCCGGGACTCTGGTCCCATCTGGGGGACTTCGGTCCCATCTGAGGAACTTTGGTGCTGTCTGGGGAACTTCAGTTCTGTCTGGGGGACTTTGGTCCCATCTGGGGAATTTCAGTTCTGTCTGGGGGACACTGGTCCCATCTGTGGGACTCTAGTCCCATCTCGGGATATGAGTTGATGGACTTGATCCAGTTCTGAGGGTAAGTCACTCCAGTGTGCATGCTGGGAACATATTCCCCATCAATCTGGGCTTTTTCTTTATGGGACAAACAAATCTGGTTGGGGCACCCTGCTGGAGGTGTGAATTGTTGTTGGACTCTACTTGATTCTGGGAGCTGGCTTGCTGGGAACTAGTTCACTGGTTTTTGTCTTGGTTTTGTCTTGGTTCTATATGCATCGATGCTAGAATTTGTTTAGGCTTCTAGTGTTGGAATTTGTTTGTTTCTTTTGTGTTCTGTTGTTATCAAATTTATAAAAATGGGAAACACTCCATCAATCCCGAAGGAGAGCCCTTTGAAGTGAATATTAAATAAATGGGCAAAGCATAGCCGTGAGCTTACGACTAAGAAAGGCGTGGTATACTATTGTAATCAGATGTGGACCCAATATATGCTAGGATCAGAACAATGGCCCCTGAATAGCTCACTCAATTAATATGCTATCTAGCAGTTAGAAGTGTTTTGCAAAAGAGCAGGGAAAAGAGATGAGATTCCACATGTAGAAGCATATGCTAACGCATCATGAAGAAAAGGAGTCAGAGGACTGCAAACTTATGGTGCAGTGGTCTGAAAGGAAACCCAAGGGGAAACCTGTTCTACAAGGGAAGAGAGAGAAAATGAGAGTGGGGACATGATACTAACCCCTGGAGCACAGGGACTTGGTGGGGCACCCAATTTGGACCGGCTGCCACTTCTGCAGCAGGGCAATTTCCTTTGCCTGATATCTGGAAAGAGACCAGGAGACTCCCTTGGACTTGAGGCATCTGATTCTGATCTCCCCACAGGAACCCAAGATAACACTGATAGTGGAGAACACGTTGACTGACTTTCTAATAGATATGGGTGCCACATATTCTGTGGTAAACACCAAGGTGGCACGGAAAACATCTCGGTCAATCCTGGTCATGGGAATTTCTGGAGAAGTACAACACTGTTCGTTCTTACAACCTCTAGAAGGCCAACTAGGGGACCTCACCCTACAGGGCAATGGATCCCAAATGAACGTGGATACCTCCTCCCTCAAGGGGCAGGCCCTTTTGGCTAGGCATTTCATGGCCCAGTCTGCCCCAGACATCAGGTACAGAATTCAGAAAGCAATTGCTGGTCCTCAGACTCCAGTGTCCAATTGGCTTATTCAGTTTTCTATAATAGGGATATGGCTGAAAAGGCTGAACACACCCAAAGAAATAGGCAAAGGGCTCACATGATTGCAATGGCTTTGTCTGCTCAGAGACCAACAAAGGGGAAACAAAGTCATCCTAGGAGATAGTAATTTAGAACTTGACTTATTTTCCATAAATATTAGTAAAAAGGGTTTAGCCATCTAGACGAGTGAGCTTGATTTGTTCCATCTGCCAGAAACACAAATCTTAGTCCAACCTTTTGTAAACTGATGGGTTTTATATTGCTGTACCTGACTCTGGGCTGAAATTTTGAAATGAGAACTATGAGGTCTCTATGTTTACGTGTTTGTGTGTGTCTTTGTCTTTGGATACCATTGTTGAGGTTAATCTAAGCTCTATTTAATTGGCTTAAAGAAAAGTAAGTGTTGAACTTGGTGTACCTGAAAAAAATAAAATAGAATAAAGAGCAAGGAATACTGAAAAAAAAAAAGAAAAGAAAAGAAAAGTAAGTGTTTACAAACCAAATACTTCTAAATACAAGAGAAATTAAGCTAAATGAGTTTCAGGTTGATGTGAACTGGGACATATTCAGTATTAAACTAATACCTAGTATTAGTGTTTAATTTTGTTGATCTAATTAATATAGACATGCCATTAGAGCCATCAACATTAAGTATGGTACTCTCACTGCACCTAGGTTTAATCGAAGTTAAATGAAATAGTGTTATCTGTTGCAAATTTGTCAGCAAGAAAAATAACTTGATAGTATAATGTGTGTTTTCAGTTAAGAAGTTATGAGAAATGGAATTACATTTTACTGAGAAAGTTTTCTATATGGTCAGGATTAACTAAAGTTAGATTGAAGTTGGGCTTCCTAGGTGGCGCAGTGGTTAAGAATCCACCTGCCAATGCAGAGGTCACGGGTTCGATCCCAGCTCCAGGAAGATCCCACATGCCGCGGAGCAACTAAGCCCGTGTGCCCAAAAAAAAAAAAAAAGTTAGATTGACGTTAACTAAGTAAACAGACTGTTAAGTAACCTAATACAAGACTGGAATTTGATCTGTTAAGAATGCTCTTTCTTTGATAACAGACTGTATGAGTTTCTGTGCCCTTAGGTGATCCGTATTTGTTTTCTTTCAATTGTTTTGTGACTTTGGTTAAATGAATAAGTATTGTTTCACAGTAACCTATGATCCTGTTATATTTTAAAACCTTTTTGATATTTTTAACAAACTTCCCAAATATCAAAATCTGACTAAAGCTTTTTAGCCTCAAGCTGACCCTGGGATAATTGGAAAGAACACTTCTGAGACATCTCAGAGAGAGATGTCAAGCTAAGTTTATTTGGTGTGTTACATGATTTCAAAAACATTGTCAAGTGACTGGAAATGAACCTCAGGTTATAGTGTATGGATAACTGTCATTTATATGGATATCCCAAAATTTATATGGAATCCCTAACTTCTGATATGTCCTGACGCTTTAAAAAGAACTTCTTAACAAATATAAGTTTCCTTTAGATAGTATCACTGGGCTGGGTAACAAATGACAAAAACATGAGAAGCTTGATTATTTCACCCAGATCAATGGGAATTAATTACATGAGACTGAGTGGACTGGTAAATATGATTTATAACTTTATGGCTTTGGGAAACATACTGGCTTTAATCCTTGATTTTTGGAAAAAACCTTTTATGTTTTGACCTACAACAAGGTGATAAAGTATGCCTTTGTAAACAAAGACAAAACATTTTATCTTTTTTCTCTCTACCTGATCCTGCCAGAATTTGGTGTCTCCAGCTGTCTCTCCTGTGGACTTGATATTTTATTGCACCTGGATTACAACTGGTTATACTAATCATTGTTTTAATTTGTTCTTTGTTTACAAATTGTTTGTGCTTTGTGTCTCCCTGCTGCAGTATGTCTTTGTCAATGTTACTAGCTGTGAGCAGAATGAGCTTGGACTCTGTAACAACTGCTCCTTCCCCCTGGGTCCTGGTGAGCACACTATTTTTTGTGTGCCCTCCAAGAGTGGAGTCTCTCCCTCCCCCAGTCCTGTGGAGGTCCTGCAATCAAATCCCGCTGGCTTTCAAAGTCTGATTCTCTGGGGATTCCTCCTCCCGTTTCCAGACCCCCAGGTTGGGAAGCCTGACATGGGGCTCAGAACCATCACTTGAGTGGGTGGACTTCTGTGGTATAACTGTTGTCCAGTTTGTGAGTCACCCACCCTCCTACCGTCTCATTGCGGCTCCTCCTTTGTCTCTTCATAGTATGCTTTTAATAAAGGAGGCAAAGAAGCCAATGACATGAACAATCATCATGGAAACCATAAGACCAGTTGTCTTCTCTTGCCAACTCCACCTGCCTTCTGGGCAAGGAGCCTCTGAAAGAAAAGTTAAACACCAAGGTGAACTATGGAAAACTGAGAACAAGAGCAGAAGATAGTTTACACCAGTCAACTGCAAAGAAGACAGCAACAGGTCTTTGCCTAACATGGCCTTGAGCAATTGGTAGTCGAGGAGGCAGAACCACATAGCTATGAGGCTCCAAGTGCACTGCTGATGTTCAAAATTCCAGGAGCATTCTTCAAAGCTGTGTGGCATGAAAAGGATGGCCCCTATGCACAGGTGTCATCAGTCATAGCTGCACCTGACTATTAGCACCACCTTTTTAAACTGGAAACTGCATTCTAACCAGGTGGTAGACCCTGCCAGGAATGCTTCACACGTACACCTTTGGATAAGACCCTAAACACGTGTTTTTAGGAGTAATGTTAAAGAACAGTTCTCCGCTAATACGTAAGGACCCTGCATGTATCCACACAGGCACATACGCAAAGCTTGACCTGCAGCTGGCCTGAGCCTTGGCAGAACATCCTGGATCCTCTGAAAACAAGAATGTGCTGGAGCCATGTGAGGAGCTGGTACCAGGCCATTTCTCACTCAGTTCCCTATCTGCCAAGGAGGAGGCCACAATGAGGCAGTTTCTCATCTTCTCCCAGGTTTTGATGAGGCCTGAGGCCTCTGTCACACCCCTTGGGGTCCAGCTGCAGACTATAAAGTGCCTTAGGAGCAACACAGCAGTGGCCCCTCAGCAACAGGAAGGCCCATTATTCATGTCGCAATCACCTGGACCCTTTTATGTCGGTGTTGCCCTACGCCAGAGACTAAAGGGAGGAGACTGTCATTATCATAGGGACATAGAAACTGAAAAGACAGAGAGAGAAAGAGAAAGATTTTGCTACTATAGAAAAAAATTATAAAACTACTTAGATTTCAATAATGCTTCTCCCCAAGTGTCCTGCTGGTACGTAATTACATCTTTGTTTAACTGATCAATATTCCTAATAGATATTGGCACCATTTCCATGTTACAGTCTCCTTTGTCACCACTGCAACTCTAGCTTGCACAAGAGTTGGGAAAATTTCCCATATTATAAATATAATTTTTGAGCAAATATATATCTTATCTACCTCTAGGAAGAATTAATAAATCAGATTATGAGTTATTAAAATTTAATGGAGCAAGTTTTTATTGCAATTATCCAATAAAACATTAATATCAAATATTAATATAAAGAATATAAAGAATGCAAAGATTTCTAAGGATTTTTTTTTTGCTTTTTTATGCTTTATATGTACTGTCTTTAAGGGGAAAAAAATGTCTTGCTAAAGTGGTAACAGAAAAAATGTTTTAAAAGAAGCTTATGATAATTTGTTACTTGATTATTTGGAAATATGTCAAGAGCAAAAATTATTTTTAAAGAACTTAGAAATTTTAATATCTGGTACATAGTTATATAGGAAAAAGTTTTATATCATAAGATGATACCTTGGATAAATTAGGCTGGTTTAATCTTTTGGTTTCGAAATAGTTATCTTTGATTTTACCAGTATAAAACTGTTTAGCATATCCTCTTGGCTTTATTTTCTAATAAAAAAAGCTAATTAATTTGAGTTTTCTAGAGCTCCTCTACTGATTTTAATGGTCAAATAAGTCAATTCGTGTAAGATTATAAAATATTAAAATCATGTCAAAATAAATTGAATTATAACAGATAATTCTTTATAAGAGGGATTCTTACAATGCTATAAATCATACAGACTTAACATGTCAGTATAAAATATAATAGCCAAACCCTTAGTTTTAAGTACTTAAACTAATAGTAAATTGTGTTAATCACTGAGTTATCTTTGGGTACCTGGAAAATTTCTAAGCAAGATAAAGACACAAAACATTGGTCACTAAACATATTAATTTACCCTCTCTCTTATTTTTACAAAAATTATAGAATGGCAATCAGCAGATTAAAAGATGAAAATGCCTTTAAATGAAAACATTCATGAATATTTTTGCCAACTTAAAATTTGATAAGATGATAGTGTGGATGAAAACTTGCTGCTCACCATCTGCCTCTACAGGGATACGGTCACCAGCCACTGCAGTAGCTGAAATTCAGCACACCCTGAAAGGAGTTCAGGGCAGAGATCAGGGGAAAACTGGCAGAACAGGCCTTCAGATAGTTAGATGTTTTCAGGAGAAGATTTTATGAGCCCAATTTCTTACATCTTCTCATATCTAGAAAAGCACTAAAATCATGAACAGAGACATCTGCTCCTCATGGCCAGTAGAACCTTCTGCCAAAATGTGTGCTTGATTGCATTTACCTCCTTCACTAAAATCATGTATACACTGACTTCCTCCCTTACCTCTTCAGAACAGTTCCTCCCAGGCTGTAATCCTCATTTTACCCTAAGTAAAACTTAACTCACAACTCTCATGTTGTGCTTTTTTTTTTTAGTTGACAGTAGATAATTAGTACTCATGGAGAAACATAGCTACCTAGTTCTTGTTTATTCTCTTTTTAATTTTCCCTGTCAGTTGGATACAAAATTTGGCTGCTATAGTTGAAGATCTCAAAAGCCCTCTCTTGGAAGCCAGATGCTAAATAGACCTTCCTTTCTTAACAAGTATTATAGCAACAGCCCCCAATCTCTGGATATTTCAAACTATGCTAAGCCTCTTTCACTATTAGTTTATAAAAGCCAAGCTTATGTTTTAGGATAGTAACTCCAATTTAAAACCCTAAACTTCTCATTCTAATTTGTCTGATACTAAACTCTGATGACAATCTTCATATGATTTTACTTGGTATTAAGAATAATTAAGGTAATTTCTAAATATGTTATTTAAAATATTATGTTACTAACAAATTATTCCATTCAGATAACTAACCCAAGCATGCCACATTACCAGAGGCTTAAGAATTAACATCTATACTTAATAGTAGATATTATACCTTTAAAGTTGCCTATGAGTTTGCCATGCTACAAAAATAAAGGAGTTTTCTAACTTCTTTGTGAAGCCCAATAAAATTATTAGAGGTAATCCAACATCCAAAAAAATCTCATTATTAAGTTTAAAACCAATGAAGAAAATGCTTTATCTAATTATTTCTATGAAAACAAGTAACTCTTACTGGTTTGCATCCAAAAGAAACTAAACATTTATAGTCAATAGAAAGATAGCTATGTAATCTAGTTTCTGGAAGGAAAAAATTATTGATAAAATCTTCTATTATTTGTAATTTTTATAAGCCCCTAACAAACTGAAGCTGTAGGGCAATAACTGAAATCCTTACCTAGTGAATCATCTGAATATTTACAAATGAATTTCATTTTTTTGTTTCAAGCTTTGATATATATATTTTTAATGATTATTTATAAATAAATATCCTGGTTGAATTTAAGCAGTCATTTGCCAAAAGACTAACATGCCCATACAAAAACACAGATTTCATTTTCCTGCCAGGAAATATCTTCAATAATCAATAATAGGGAAAGCTTACTTTACAGGTAAAATATTTTTTAAATGTATGCAAAGTATTCATACTTAACAGAAAAGTCCATATGATTTTCAAAGCTCTAAGAGGAAAAAGGCAAGCTAGTGACATTTTAAAGTCAATACTACAAGAGGGCAGACAGCAGTATCAGCAGTATTTCATCTTGCAGAACTGAAAACCACAGCCACAGAAAGATAGAGAAAATGAAAAAGCAGAGGACTTTGTACCAGATGAAGGGACAGGATAAAGCCCCAGAAAAACAACTAAATGAAGAGGAGATAGGCACCCTTTCAGAAAAAGAATTCAGAATAATGATAGTGAAGATGATCCAGGACTTTGAAAAAAGACTGGATGCAAAGACTGAAAAGTTTACCAAAGGCCTAGAAGAATTAAAAAGCAAACAAACAGAGATATGCAACACAATAACTGAAATGAAAAATACACTAGAAGGAACCAATAGCAGATTAACTGAGGCAGAAGGGCGAATGAGTGACCCGGAAGACAGAATGGTGATAACCACTGATATGGAAAAGAATAAAGAAAAAAGAATGAAAAGAACTGAAGACAGCCTAAGATACCTCTGGGACAATGTTAAACGCACCAACATTCGCATTATAGGGGTCCCAGAAGGAGACGAGAGAGAGAAAGGACCTGAGAAAATATTGGAAGAGATTATAGTGGAAAACTTCCCTAACATGGGAAAGGAAATAGCTACCCAAGTCCAGGAAGTGCAGAGAGTCCCAGGCAGGATAAATCCAAAGAGAAACACGCCAAGACACATAGTAGTCAAATTGACAAAAATTAAAGACAGAGAAATGTTGTTAAAAGCAACAAGGGGAAAATGACAAATAACATACAAGGGAACTCCCATAAAGTTAACAGCTGATTTCTCAGCAGAAACTCTGCCGGCCAGAAGGGAGTGGCAGGATATATTTCAAGTGATGAAAGGGAGGAACCTACAACCAAGAATACTCTACCCAGCAAGGATCTCATACAGATTTGACAGAGAAATCAAAAGCTTTATAGACAAGCCACAGCTAAGAGAATTCAGCACCACCAAACCAGCCCTACAACAAATGCTAAAGGAACTTCTCTAAAAGGGAAACATAAGAGAAGAAAAGGACCTACAAAAACAAAAACAAAACAATTAAGAAATGGTAATAGGAACATACATATCGATAATTACCTTGAATGCAAATGGACTAAATGCACCAACCAGAAGACACAGACTGGCTGAATGGATACAAAAACAAGACCCATATATATGCTGTCTACAAGAGACCCACTTCAGACCTAGGCACACATACAGACTGAAAGTGAGGGAATGGAAAAAGATATTCCATGCAAATGAAAATCAAAAGAAAGCTGGAGTAGCAATATTCATATCAGATAAAATAGACTTTAAAATAAAAAATGTTACAAGAGACAAGAAAGGACATTACATAAAGATCAAGGGATCAATCCAAGAAGAGGAGATAACAATTATAAATATATATGCACCCAGTATAGGAGCACCTCAGTACATAAGTCAAATGCTAACAACTATGAAAGAGGAAATGCAAGGCAGAAAAAGAGACACAGATGTAGAGAACAAACACATGGACACCAAGTGGGGAAAGCGGGGAGGGTTGGGGGGAATGTATTGGGAGATTGGGATACCAAATTGTACACTCTAAATATATGCTGTTTATTGCCTGTTAACTGTAGCTCAATAAAAGTTCTTAATAAATAAATAAATAAAGTCAATACTGCCCAGCTTCCAAAGAAGCTTACTCTTGCCCGAATGATAATGGGATCTTATCTCAAAATCTCCATGAACTCTCACTATAACAGATTGTTACTAAAATTTCCTTAGGACTTGGCTTGAGTTCTCTACTAACAGATTCTACCTTGATGCATCCTGATCTCATTGACTATGATTATTTAAGCCAATTTATGTGCTTAGTTATATACCCAGCAGCTGCCAATCAGCCACACATCCAAAAGGGAAACCAATAACACACCTCTACAGACTAACTAGTTTAGAAGTACTACCACATGTATGAACTTTGAGGACGTTATGCTAAGTCAAATAAGCCAGTCACAAATGACAAATATTGAATGATTCCACTTAGAGGAGGTACCTAGAATAGTCAACTCACAGAAACAGAGAGTAGAATGGTGGTTGCCAGGGAATGATGGGGTGGGGGAGGGAGATGGCAGAATGGGAAGTTAGTGTTTAATGGATATGGTGTTTCAGTTTGGGAAGATGAAAGCTCTGGAGATGGGTACTGGTGATGGTTGCACAACAATGTGAGTAATGTCCCTGAACTATACACGTGAAAGTGGTTAAAATGATAAAATTCATTTTATATATATTATACCACAAGAAGGAAAAGGAGGAGAGACAACTTAAGATTCTACAACCTGGCCACACAAACCTGCTAGAGACCTGACCCAGAAACCCATTAAAAGGCTCCAGAAATAGACCATGACCAAAGCAGACAGCTTCCCGTGAATTCTGTAATTAAGATTTTCTGACTCAAGATGACATTGGGGGGACTTCCTAGGTGGTGCAGTGGTTAAGAATCTGCCTGCCAATGCCGGGGACACGGGTTCAATCCCTGCTCCATGAAGATCCCACATGCCGCGGAGCAACTAAGCCTGTGCACCACAACTACTGAGCCTGCGCTTCAGAGCCCGTGAGCTACAACTACTGAAGCCCACGCACCTAGAGTCCGTGCTCTGCAACAAGAGAAACCACAGCAATGAGGAGCCTGCGCACCACAATGAAGAGTAACCCCCACTCTCTGCAACTGGAGAAAGCCCATGTGCAGCAACAAAGACCCAACACAGCCAATAAATAAATATTTAAAAAAAAAAAAGACGACATTGGGTGTAGACAGTGTCCCGCCAAGGCCTTCAAATCAAGACTCACAAACAGGATACAGGATTTACATTTGAGATTAGGTTTAATAATCATCTCACCTCCCATTTCCTTACTCCTTTCATGTTACTCTTTTCTATGGGCAACACTATCAATTTCCAACTGTTAAATGAGTTGTCCAATCCTCCAAAGTATTTAAAATAAAGCCTGATATTAAAACTTATCAAAAAGCACCTAAGACACTGGATTTCACTGATTTCTACGAGGATCCTACTCTGGCGAGAAGTTTCAAAAACTACAATGTGTGATCCATAATGTATTTCTGATGATAAACCAGATAACAGTTAAAATACTCCTTTAAGACAGGCACACGAAAAGTAGCATATTTAACCTTAGCAAAGCTACTTTTCTTGCTAGGCTTTGCATACCCAATTTTCGGTTAATATCTGTGGCTGTCCTCATCCTTTTGTGCCCTCTGCCACTGCTTGATAGCCAAGTGTGAAAATGTTGCCATGTGGTGGTCCCATTACCCCAAGCTGACACTCAGTTGATAAGACTGTGTCAAGAAGAGACTAACCCCTACGGACAAATCTGCTTCACCTGGAGCTCACTTGACCAAAGCTGAGAAATTTCTGTGAAGAGAGTGGTGGAGCCGAAGGGTGGTGCTAAGCAAAGGACCCAGGCAGACGTTACACAGAGACAGCTACTGGGTATACTCCTTGACTAAACCCCCAAATTATTCTGTAGAATCCATAAACCAATGACGTTCTTAGATACCTGTAGTTGGCCTTCTTAAGGACAGAATATCCAGACCGACCCCTATAGTAGCTGCCAACTAGCTATCCAATGGGGAAATGAAAGTATATTGTAATAAGGCTTTTATATTGAATATGAAGTTATTTGACAACAGCCCATTTTAAGCTAAACATGTATGAGGGAAACTCTACAGCAACCATTAAAAAAAAAGCGTAGAGCTAAAAAGTCAATAGTAGAGATAAACATAAAAAAAAATTCAGTAAATGCAAAAGGCAGAAACAGGGATCAAAGAACAGACAGAGCAAACCGTGTATAGCAAGATGGTAGATGCAAACCCAATCAAATTCATAATTGTATCTAATGTAATTTGAGAATCCAAAATAGAAGGCAGATATTGTCAGACTAAATAAAAGTGTAAGACCCAACTATATATGCTGTCTATAGGACATCTTTTAAATATATCTTTGTAAACAAAGCAATGAGACCAATTTATATTTGTTAGAAAAGTTGGGGGATATTGGCCTTAATGAATTGCTGGTGGAAGTTATTCTACCAGCACAGTTATTTTGGAGAGCAATCTGGCACTTAGCCAAATTAAGTCTGCAATACCCTGTGGTTCAGCTATTCTACATCTGAGTATCTCAAAGAAATCCCCACCCGTGTGCATAAAGTTTCACATACAAGGATATTCATGGAAGCATTGTTTGTTGTAGTTGGGTGTCAGAAGCAATCTGGATGCCCATGGCAGGGGAGAGAATGAGTAAAAGACAGTAAATGCACAGAGTACTCATGCAGCCAGAGGAAGCAACAGGCTAATTGTGAACATAGCAATATGGATCTTTAAAACACAGTGCTGAGAGAAGAATATAAAAGAACAAGAAACAAGATGAGATCTGTAACGATACAATTTACGTAATTAGAGACAAGTATTCTAAACAATGTTACCCATGTTAGAGCAATACACACACGGAATATGCATTTAAAAATATTAGAATGGGGACTTCCTAGGTAGCACAGTGATTAAGAATCTGCCTGCCAATGCAGGGGACACAGGTTCGAGCCCTGCTCCAGGAAGATCCCACATGCCGTGGAGCAAATAAGCCCATGCGCCACAACTACTGAGCCTGTGCTTTAGAGCCTGTGCTCTTGAGCCCGTGCTCCACAACAAGAGAAGCCACTACAATGAGGAGCCCACGCACCACAATGAAGAGTAGCCCCTGCTCACCACAACTAGAGAAAGCCCAAGTGCAGCAATGAAGACCCAATGCAGCCAATAAATAAATAATAAATTAATTAATTAAAAAATATTAGAATGGTTACTTGGATAGAGAGAGGAGAAAATGAAAAGGAATAAATAACAATACACAAATACATGTGTATATATATAAAAACAAAAAGAGGCACCTCACACACCCTAATAATATTAACGTGCCATAAAACAAGGCTTGTGATGAACTCAACCCTCTGTACATAAAGTCCAACTAAGAAAAACATACATAAAATAAAATGTCATAGAGCTGAATCTGTCAGTATTTTCCTTTAGATAGTTTGACTATTTTACCCTACCCCAAAATTACATAAATCACCCCTATTTTTCTAATCATTTCTAGTTGTTTGTGTGTTTACATTTAGATCTTTAATACATCTGAAAATGCTTTTGCATTTGCTCCGCAAAATAGTCACAACCATATTTTCAATTGAAATCCAGTTGCCCCAATGTGATATATTCAAGGAGCCATCCTTTTCCTCACAGGTTTTAAATGCTCCATTTATTATATGCTTAACTCCCGTACGTACACGAGTCTATTTCTGGGTTCTTTTTTATTCCTCTGATCTATTTGTTTATTCTTCTACACAAACTACTTAGTGTTGTTTTATATTTTAGTATGGTTAGTATATGTTAGGTGTTCCCTATTATTCTTTTTCAACAATTTCTTGGTAATTATCACATTTTTTCCCTTCAAATCAAAAATACATCCCCTCCAAATGCTCTATTGGGACTTTGTCTGGAATTGCATACAATTTATATATTATTCTGAGAAATATTGACAGCCTTATATTATATCTTCCCACCCGGGAACATGATATGTCTTTGTATTCCAGCTTTTGTTTTATATCCTTCAGTAAAATTGTATAGTTTTCCACCTTTCTTGTTTAACTTATACTTGGTAATTTGTAATTTGTTGCTACTATAAATTTTTTAAAATTTCCATTTTTAACAGGAACGCTGTTATAAAGAAAAGCTGTTGACTTCATCAGAATTACTTTGTATCTAGAGATCATTCTAAATTATCTTTTTATATATAATAGTATTTTTTAAAATCTTGAATTTTTAACTTTTAGAAAGTGATAGGTGATTGGTAATTGCTTTCCTTTCAGAGTGAGTGGGGGGAAAAAAGAAATTTAGATTAAAACTATTTCTCTTTTATTTTACACACACACACATACACACATACTGGTGAGATGAATGCTTATAATGCTGTTTAAAAAATGGAAAATTTTAAAGCATTTAGTTTACCAATATATAAGGTAAGGCTATATCCAGAAATAAAAATAAGCAAATATAAACAATGAAATGAAGTATTCAGGAAAAAGAAATATTTATTTATGTATAAAATTAAGCAACTTCTGTGGACCAGGCACAACACAGAAGCTTCAAGTTTAATGTAGAAAAGCATGAATAATATTAAATTAGTTTAAATAATAAATGTACAGGGATTTCCTAGGTGGCACAGTGGTTAAAAATCTGCCTGCCAATTTTGGGGACATGGGTTAGATCCCTGCTCCAGGAAGATCCCACATGTTGTGGAGCAACTAAGCCCATGAGCTACAACTATTGCGCCTATGTACCACAACTACTGAGGCCCATGCACCTAGAGCCCGTGCTCCACAACAAGAGAAGCCACCGCAATGAACAGCCTGAGCACCAAAGAGTAGCCCCTGCTCTTCACAACTACAGAAAGCCCGCGTGCAGCAATGAAGACCCAACACAGCCAATAAATAAAAAGTAAAAAATAAAAAAATTTAAAAAGAGTAGTTTAAACAGTTTTTGCCTTTTCTCACCTAACTTATGATACACAGCAAATATCTTTTCTGTATTTTGGAGAATTGTAATATATATCATATATTATATGATTCCATTTATATAAAATGTCCAGAATAGGCAAATACATAAAGAAAGAAAGCAGATTAGTGGTTGCCTAGGTTTGGGAGATTTTGGGAAATGGGGAATGGCCATTAATGGAGTTTCTTTGGGAGGATGATTAAAACTACTGGCACTTCTACCTGGACCGGAAGAGAGACCAAATTCCCTGAAATTCCCTCAACTGATTTTTCTACTGAGATGGGGTCAATTCTTTACAAAAGGGTATTTAACTAGGGCCTGACGTTAACGAGTCTAGTGATTTTCAGACTTGTTTTTAGCAGCAGAACTCATTTGGGAAAAAAGAAAGAAAATTGAATTTGGGACCCCAATATGTAAGAGAAATAAAAGCTATTTTTAATTGACATAATGCAGTTTAGAAATTCAAATTTGTAATATTTATTATTATAAAGTCAATTGATTAGAATAATGAGAATGTTGTGATAAACCCCCAAATTTTAAAGACATTAAATACTATAGCAATCTATAGATCAAATTCCTTTGTTTTAATTGCATAGTATTAAAAATCCTAACACAATATAGGAATAATTGTAAGAGTAAAGAGTAACAATTACTATCTTTTTCTTATTTTTTATCCACCTTATTTATTACATTGATAATTGTTTCCTCAGCTCTGATAAAAATGACAGCAAAATAACACGTAGTTTTGAATGCTCAAATCATTAATGTGAAATCAGTAATCACTTTATTTTTAATAGCTCTTGAAATTAGAAAGTAGTACAACATGAAATGCTGATTTCAAAGTTAAATCACTGGCAATTGCTAAACCTAGTTGGTGTCTTTGTCATAAATATACAAAATCAAACATGAAGTCCTAAAACTTATAGTAAAGCCTGAAAATTTTATATGTTATTGTCATTTTGTAGTATGTTGTATATTTATTTATTACTACATAAGGACAACTACCCAGTGACTATGAACATTCTCAAGGAAGCCCAAGACAAGTACTAAGAATCTCTATCTTCTATTGTGAAGCAGGATAAAAATTATCATAAATTTGTAATATATATTAATAATTTATACATAAAATTAACAACTCAACATTAAAATAAATTCATATAGCTATTATTTGCCATTAGCACTTTTAGAAGGAAATAAGGTTACTAAAGATTCTGGATGCCTGAGAATTGGTATAATCCAGTGTTTTGCAATAATTGTTTGAGTTTGTTGCTATTGCAATATTGTATGACCTAGCATATTTGGGGAGCAAATTTGCCCTGAAGAGAGGACAAAGATCTTTGAGAATGAATATCCATATAGCAGTGTTTCCATGAGAGAAAAATAATTATTTAAAAAGGAGGAGCGGCTGTGTTTGTTTCCTCTCCCCAGTTGAACCCCTGCCTTAAGTGATAAGGCTGTAGACCTCAAATCTATCAATGGATAAAACAGTGCAAATATTGCTTCACAAACAAAGCTAGTACTATTTCTCTGAAGAACTGTGGCCATAGCTCCATCTCCAATCTAGGACACCACAGACCTGCTTTTTCAGGCTGAGAACACCAGGTGGCATATGGTGGCTGAATCAGAGCCTTGGTAACCATGGCAACCAGCTACCATTCCAGCTCTGCAGCTGCCATCTTTTATCCAAAGCAGTGTTTTGTGCACACTAGGGGTTTTGCTTTGAAATGGTAGTTCTATGTGCTTTTCATTCTTCACAGAGTCAGGGTTTCTACTTCTGGGAAGGGAATTCCAGTGCCAGAGACAGATAAATACCTCTGGTCAGTTGCATTAATTTTATTTTCTGTGCATTATTCACTGTGTCTGCATAAAGCAGACTATGCAGTGATATTTGAGAAGGCCACGCCCTCCACAGCAGGCTTTCTCCAGGGAGGCTAGACTTCATTGAAGGGAAATGCAGGATGGAGTGAGTGACTCCTCTCTGGACCAAGGTTAAAACAAACAAAAATGCCCAGCTCAATGCTTAAATCTGTTGTAGGTACAATGACCCTGAGAGCTGCCTGGACAAAAGGGATGTCTGCTGTAACTATCACTAATCTATAGACAGAAAATATCTGTTTGCCAACCTACTGGAAGGATGCATTTTACATAAATAGTATCTTCCCACAAAATGTGTTTTGTATCTGTCACGCAATAATAAACCAAATATTTATAAATTGGAGACTATCCCTTTCCTTTTCTATCAGTCAAAAGTAATGAGATTTCCTAAGCTGATCATCAGGCGTTGCCTCTGGTGATTGGCAGTATATCACAAGCCAGGCTGCCAAAAGCCATTCTCTTTGCCATTGGGAACAGAGCCCAAAGGAGTTATGTTATCCAAATATCTTCTCTAAATTCCTAAAAGGTTCTGTACTGAACAAGAACTCATTTATAAATACATCTATTGCAGCCTGGTGTTGTTCCTGGCTGTTAGATAGAAGGGCCATATCTTAAATGTGCATTCTTTGGATGAAAAATCCTTCTCATAGAATTAAAATTCTGTTAAAAATACATTATTTTATGTCACATGAAAAATGAAGAATTTACACTGTACATGTAGTATAATAATAATCATGAAGGGTGGAAGAGAGGAACCTCTGCTAAGAAAATGAAAAGAAAAAAAAAAATATTAACAGTTTTGAGATTTTGAATGGATTTTTTTCTTTTTTTCCACACATGCATTTTCTACTTTTTAATCAAGAGAATTTACTACTCTGTCAGAAACACAAAACATTAAAATATATTTTAGAATGCATTTTAATTTTATTAAAGCAATCTCATTTTCACTTATGTTACAAACATAAAATTTTTAACATTTTATTTAAAATCATGAACTTCCCTCAAAAATCATTTTAATTCATTTTAATTGCTAAATAAATTTTAATATATTTACACTAAGAGACAACAAACTTTTAAAAAATTTATAAATAAAAAATACCCCAAACAATTTTTATCTAGTACTGTCTAAGAATTAAAGTATTATTTAAGGATATCAAAAGAGGGGAGTTAATACACATGATTATATATCAAACAGTTTCCTGTTATTTTATGAAAATATTGATAAGAAAGATGCTATAGGTATTTATTGAGAAAGCTGCTTGTAATTTGAGAAATTAGTCATGGGATTTTCACGCATTTACTAGTTTCATACTATTGCATATTTCTCCATTTTCTGCTTAAAAAGAAGAAAAAAGATTTTGAAGAAACTGAACCAAGAGCAGTACTGGGTCAAGAGACAGGGGTACACCATGCAGGGTAATAATTTGGCACCACTTCATAAATATTTGTCCAGTGCTTATTTACAGGAGCCTGTGTCACTGACTGGGGGAAGAATGGAGGAAGGTCCCTGAGCAAAGTAACCAGCTCACTTTCCTCCCAAGCGTGCCATTACAGCAACTGCACTTTGTATACCACATTCAGCACAGTGGAATTCTGTGGGGCTGTTAACAATTATGCCTAGAAGTGTACTTAATAATATGGAAATATATTGAAATTATGTCATTAAATGAGGAAAAATTATGATATTGAGATCAATGACAGATAGACACACCCTCCAAGTGATTAAGAACCATCATCAATGTCATCATTTAATTAGTGCAATTGCAAATAATTATTTTCTGATTTTTTTTATATATTGCAAATATTTTCTGCCAGATTGTTGCTTTTTAACATTTTTTATGATATCTTTTGTCTTACAATGTTTTGCTTTTAGCTAACGATAAAATTTGGTGGGGGTAGGCTTCCCAGAATTAAAATATTATCAGGGACTTCCCTGGTGGCACAGTGGTTAAGAATCCACCTGACAATGCAGCGGACACAGATTTAATCCCTGGTCCAGGAAGATCCCACATGCCTGAGAGCAATTAAGCCACAGCTACTGAGCCTGTACTCTAGAGCCCTCAAGCCACAACTACTGAGCCCATATGCTACAACTACTGAAGCCTATACGCCTAAAACGCATGCTCTGAAACAAGAGAAACCACTGCAACGAGAAGCCCACGCACCACAACGAAGAGTAGCCCCTGTGCACCACAATTAGAGAAAAGGCTGCACGCAGCAACAAAGACCCAATGCAGCCAAATAAGTAAATAAGTCAATAAGTAAACAAATAAATCTTAAAAAAAACTCTCAAAAAATATTATCAGTTTCTTCCGTGATTTTTAAGTGTTTATGTCAATTTCTTTACAAATATAACTTTTTTTTAATATACTGAGAGGTAATTTGCAATAAGGAAAAAGCTATTATTACTGAAGGGGTTCAGAATATTCCACCTCAAATTATGCCACTTTGGCATGTAGATTATTTGGAGCTAGGCAATCAAGAGGCAGCAGACTCGGGAAAAACTCTTAACTGACTAAAAGAAACTATAAATTTCCCCATTTGTGGGAAAAACCTACATTAATAAAGGAAACTTCCATTAGAAAGAATATCTGTGCCAGGAAGAGTGCTACTATCACAGACCACTTTTTCACCTGAGATTCTTATTTGCATGGAAGCGTAAACTTCATCCACCACACATTTCCTCCTGTCACCATCCCGTGAATTGCCCCCCCCCCTCCCCGACTGAGAAGCCCCAAGCCCTATTCCCTTTCCTTAGCTCAGGATGCTATATAAGTCTCAATCCTCTGCCACATTTGAAATCTCATATTTTTGTGGGGCTTCTGTACTTATATATGTAAAGTTTTTTGGTTTTTTGTCCTGTTAAGCCATTTTATATCAATTTAATTCTTATACCAGTCACAGAAGCTAGAAGGGTAGAAGGGAAATTTTTTTCCTCCTCTATACTATTATTATAATTATTTTATTAGACCTTCTGTAGAGTGGTTCTTTGTCTCCTAGTTCTGCCAGATTCCCCGAATCAGATACATATATTTAAGTTCCATTTGGTGCTATGAAGGAGTAATCCGAGGAAGAAGAAATGATTTTTAAAAGAAATGCAAATGTTACAGATATCTGGTCACTTGCATGCATTTGTGGCTAAAGACCAAGAAAGGTACTAGGAAGGCGCTGCAGTACTTTTTCAAATGTACCTCAAGTCAATTTGGTCATGCACGGTTATTACTTGCCTTTTGATAGCTATCCACGCCTTTCAATAATTAGAGGCAAGAGACAACTACAGGGACCTCATTTCCAGATGGTATGTTATAATGAAAAAAGTCTCAGACCACATTCTGCCACATGTATAAATATTTAGCAATCAGGTCCCAAACAATCACATGACCTGCTTTGCTTGATGAAGCCTCAGAACTTGGGCCTTTTAGGTGCCCAGCACTCTACAGGCACTAGAGGCAGGAAGAAAAGGTTTTCAGCTTTGGGGCAGGACTGAGCTCTCAAATCAGAGTCAGCTGAAAGAATCCTCCCATTACAGCCCAAAACACACTTCAGCATCCTAAACGTGGAGAGATAATCCAAAGCGTATAAATGGTTAGTCTGGCTAGATTTTCTTAATGTTGTTTATGCAAAGACAAGAGTACACCTAAAACATTTTTAGCCAATCCACACAATTGAAACTCATCTGAAACTCATTTCACCAATGAGAAATTATCTCCACCCTCAGTATGCTAATTAACAAAGCCCCAGGGATAGATATAAGATAAAGATGGCTGGAGACCATCTTTATCTTATATCTAACCAAACCCCTCTGGAATGTGGTTTCTGAATTGAGAATTTCAAATGTTAACCTACCACCCCCAGAATGTTTTCCCAATTAGGATTCTTCAAATGTCGAGTAACCATTCCTAAGAGGAGAATAAAACTAAATTGAACATATCGTATTGCACTATCTATGCTGAAACATTTTAAATTCAATGTAAAGATCATCTAATCACAGACACGTATTTCTCATTATTTCTTGGAGATATTCATATCTCCTAGTCTGACAAGGCAAAATTACCTACCCTTCTGAGTCAGCCCCCAACAACGGTCCTCCCGCCTGGTGTCCTTGCAGCCAATAGAACAAAGCCAAGTTCAGTTCAGAAGCAAAGGAAGGTTCTTTCCTTCAACGGAAAAATGGAGAGGTGCAAGCTCACGCTCTAGAGCACACTCTCTCTGGACAGGGTGCGGGCAGGGCTGCTTTATAGGGATCTCGTCAGCGGGGAAAGGGGGCGGAGCTCTCGCGGGGCTGGCGCTCGCTGTGTGCCTCAGGCTCCAGACTGCAGTTCCCGGCGCAGCGTCGCTGCACACGGCCCGCTGCCGCCATCTTGCATTCAGCGTCGGGCGCTGAGCTTCTGCACACCGCCCGCCTGGCCGAGGTACCAGCTCAGCTGTGTCACACAAGGAACTCCGGCCTGAAGCACCCGCTGAGAGGCGTCTGCCCGGGGCACCCTATGAGCGAGTGAAACCAGACAAAGCACAAAGGAAAAAAAAAAAGGTTAGACTTTATTACCCAGATTCTATTTTTATTCCCCAGGAACGGTTAATGGGCTTTGCTGGTGACAAATCCCCTCCTGTCTTCTGTCCTGCTCCTCATTCCTGAGGCGCGCTGAGGGGCGACGGGGCCCGTCTTCACCTGCTTTCTGCTAAGTTTGGGCGACGGTTGTCATAACCGCGGGCAGGAGAGCAGACGTTGTCCCCAGCTGCCCCTTAGATCTGTTTGGTTGTCACCAGGCCTCAGCTCTAACTCTTCATATCCCCGAGTGACCAGCATTTGGAGTTTTATAGATTCTAACCTTTTGGAGACAAAGGACACCAGATGATTTAGGATGCAGGCCCAAGTATTAACAATAGAATCATGGTCCTGAAGGGGCCCAGGAAAGGTGCAAACCAAATGACACTCCAGAGGGCCTGTGTTACCCCCTCCACATCTGTTCACCAGCCTGGTTTCTGCCCGCCAAGGGGCTTTTCCCAGTGTTCTGTCTGCACTTTCTTCAGTGAGGCCACTTGCATCAACACAAAAACAGCGCAACATATTGGCTGGTGCACGGACCCCTCTGCAGGCAGCTAACAGACAATCCAGGGCAATTTGGTTACCCAGGACCATACCAGCCAGGGAGCCAGTGGACTTTTGTCATAGCTTGACGTCGAGGCCGGTCTCATTGGCCACGAACACCGCAAAGCCTGTTACCGTTTTTTATGGTGAAAGAGTTACATAAGATTTCCCTGGCCAAGATCACTAGAACCCCCATGAGAGCAATGATTCCTGCAATTAGTAGTCTGCTCTTTGGGGGCACACTTTTGTTGTTTTGGGGAAGAGAAGCTTCAGATCAGAAAGAGGCTCACACTAGTAATCAAGGGGGTTCGTTGCCCCCGGGTTATCAGAGGTTGGGGCCCTGGGGCCCTCTTCACTCAAGTGTGTTGTACCCATGGAGTGATCCCCTGCAACTTCAGGGCAGAAGGGGTGGTTGGGATCACCAAGTGGGGTTCGTCGCACTTGGGAGTAAGCTGGTCTCGTGGGCTGCTAATTTTCCAGGTTTTTAGATATACCCAGTCTCCTGGCCAGAAGGAGTGGAGGGCTAGGTCAGTTGGTGTGGGCAGCACCTGGTTACCATATTCCGTGAGGGCTTTCATGACTTCTCCTACCTGGAGGGCATACTTGAGTTGTTCCATTTCAAGGGGGCTAAGGTGTCCCTTCTCTCGGGCTTTGAGAATGGGTCTGCCGTATGTAAGTTCAAACACACTTAAATTTAACTTCTCTCTTGGAGCCAGCGGCATGTGTAGCAGAGCAATTGGGAGTAATTTAATCCAATTTTCTTGAGTCTTCTTGGCATAGCTTGGCTAAGGTTCATTTTGAGGATCTCTCTACTTTCCTGAATGATTGCAGTCTCCAGGCTGAGGACAAGGTCCATTTTATGTCCAGGACACTTGTTGTCCCATTACACATTTGAGACACAATGCTGGACCATTATCACTTAGGATCTTGGGTATTATCTCTTTTAGTAATACGTTAGTCACTTCAGCTGCCATTTCAGTTCTAGCGGGGAACACCTCTACTTACCCTGAAAACATGTCCACTGGCACCAGGAGATACCTAAAATTGCCAGGTACTCCCAGCAGAACAGTGAAATCAATCTGCCGATCTTCCCCAGGATAAGTCCCTGTGGTCTAAATGGGCTTTATCTAGGGGCCTCTAAGGGATCTGGTGTTGGGGTTGTTCCTTGTGTAAATGGGACATGGCTCAACTATCCAACTGATTATACTTTTCATGCCAGAAGTTACCATGACCTCAACTAACCAATTACATATATAGGGCTTCCCTCCCGTAGTGAGTTCCTTGATGAGCCTCCCTGATGTTTTGACAAGCTGCAGTTTGGGAAAAGAAGTATTGCCCATGTTCATTAACTAGTCACCCATGGCCTCCTAGATCTCTGTTGAACCCCATTTCTGAGTTTGGCTAATTCTTCCTCAGTATAGGCTGGGGAGTAATTGGATAGATCCAGCCTCTTAGGTATGAGTCCAGTTACTGGTTCTAGGGCCGCCCTTTCGGCAGTTGCATCTGCTTTGTCGTTTCCCTTTATTCCCTCTGTATTCCCTTTTTGATGACCCCTGTAGTGAATCACTGCCACTTTTTTCAGAAGTTACACTGCTTCTAGGAGTCTCAATATGTTTAAGCCATGCTTCACCTGCTTCTTCTCTGCAGTAAGCATATGTCTTCTCTTCCAAAAAGCCCCATGTGCTTGCAGGATGGCATATGCATACCAGCAGTCTGTGTAAACATCTACGATCTTCCCTCTCCTGAGCTCTAAGGCCCAGGTGAGGGCCATCAGCTCAGCTTTTTGTGCTGAAATCCCTGGTGGTAGGCTTCATGCCACAATGACTTGGGTCTGAGATGTCACTGTTTCTCACCATCCTTTTTTCTCTCTCCTAAAATTGCTCCCATGTGTGAACAATTCCTCTTTGGCATTTGAGAGAAGCTCATTTCCCATGTCAGGGAGACTGGAATAGATTATGTCCTATACAGTCATGCTTCAGGGGTTCCATTTCTTTGGTTAGTGGGGTGGCAGGCTTTAGGGTGTGACAGGTTTTTATGGTGAGCACCGTGTTGTCTAAAAGCATAGCCTGAACTTGAATCAACCTTCCAGAGGATAGCCGTTCTGTTCCCTTAGAACTTACTAAAGCCTGAACCTGGTATGGAGTCCAAATAGTGATTGGCTGACCAAATGTTAACTTTTCAGCCTCCTTTATCAGGGTTGTAGTAGCTGCTACTGCCCACAGGCAAGGAGCCCACCCCTTAATGGTTTTATCTAATTGTTTAGAGAAATAAGCAACCACCCAAATAAGGAGTCCCAGTTTTTGAGTTAATACCCCAAGGACAATTCTCCTTCTCTCATGAATGTAAAGGTCAAAGAGTTTAACTAAATCTGGGAGGCCAGGGCAGGGGCCTAAAGTAATTGCTTTCTTAATTCTTTTTTTTTTTTTTTTAATTTTTAAAAATTGAAGTATAGTTGATTTACAGTGTTTGCCAATCTCTGCTGTACAGCAAAGTGACTCAGTTATACACAGACTATCTTTTTTTATATATGTTCTTTTCCATTATGGTTATCACAGGATATTGAATATAGTTCCCTGTGCTGTATAGTAGGACCTTATTGTTTGCACTCTCAATTCCCTTTTTCTTGGTTTTTTTTTTTCTTTTTTGGCTGTGCCATGAGGCATGAGGGATCTTATGCCACATGGAATAAATTCCCCCACCAGGGACTGAACTTGTGCCCCCTGCAGTAGAAGCATGGAGTCTTAACCACTGGAAGGCCAAGGAAGTCCCTGCTTTCTCAATTTTTGAAAGGCCCCTTCACATTCTGAATTCCATTGAAAAAGATCATCATCCTTTTCTTTCAGTTTTTCATATAGAGGCCCAGCTATTAGACTGCAGTTAGGGATCCAGAGGTGGCAAAACCCAGCCATCCCCAGGAAGCCACTAAGCTGTCTTCTAGTTTTAAGGGCGACAAGGCTGCAAACGGCTTCATTCCTTTCCTTGGTAGGCTTATCTGACCTTCTGTGAGGATGAAGCCTATATAGGTAACCTTAGTTAGTGATATTTGAGCCTTTTTCTTGGACACCTTATATCCTTTATTAGCTAGGCAGTTCCAGTGGTTATAGTGTTTTTGTCAGAGGCTTCTTTAGTAAGGCTGGCAATCAGAATGTCATCTTATATATGAGGGAACCCTCCCCCACATATATTGATAGATCTTTAAGGTCTTTTTTTTTTTTCAAGTTTATAAACTGGATTTTATTTTTTTTAATTTTTTTTTTTTCGCTTTTTATTGGAATATAATTGCCTTACACTTTTGTGCCAGTTTTTGCTGTACAACAGAGTGAATCAGCTGCATCCATACATATATCCCCATATGATCTTTAAGGTCTTTAGCTAAAGTTTCCCCAAAGATGGTGGGAGAATTTTTGAACTCTTAGGGCAGGACTGTCAAGCAGTTTTCTTGGTTTTGTTGCATGTTTGGGTCCTGCCACTCAAAAGCAAAAATTTCTTGTGACCCTGGGGTGATTAGAATATAGAACAAAGTGTATTTTAAATCTAATACAGAATACCAGGTCCTGGTGGGTTGTAGAGTGGTCAGCAGAGTGTAGGGATTAAGGGTTACTGGGTATATTTCTCTGTGGCTTTATGACTGCCCTGAGGTCCGGTACCATCCACTATTCCCCAATGTGTTTCTTTACGGGAAGAATGGGGGTATTACAGGTGAATTGGCATGGCCTAATAAGACCCTGGTAACTAGGCCTTGTACAACAGGGGCAATGCCCAGCAAGGCCCCCCAACAGAGAGGGTACCATTTTCTATTGGGCCATGTATGTCTGGGTTTTAGATGGACTATAACAGGCCTCCTTTAGCTTGTCCCACCCACCCCTGGGCCCAGACCTTTAGGATTTACTCCAGGGAGGTCGACTTGCTCTGTCCAGGGAGGTTTGTCCCTGGCCGTTATCATCTTGTGCCCCTTGTCTAGGAAATGCCAATCTCCGTTTTGTCTCCCATTAGGTGGATAATAATTCCCGATTTATGTAGGATATCCTTTCCCAGCAGAGATATACGGCATTTGGAAACTTATAGGAAGGAATGGATGAGCATTCTAATGGTTCTATGAATGCCCATTCTTGGGCCTTCTCTGGTACCCCCCATAATTTTACAACTCTCATGATCTGGTGATCAGAACCAAGTAAGTGACACCAATGTCAACTAAGAATTTGACAGGTTTTTTTTGCCTATGTCCAATGTCAGCCAGGGCTCCTTGGGGGTCAGTTGGAGTACCAGCTTAGGAGCCCCCTGGCCCTGGCAGTCTTCATCTGTTTGGACTTTCTGCCTTTGAGGGTAGTGCCATTTCTTTCCCCCTTCAGGGGTAGTGAGGGCATTCTCTCTTCCAGTGTCCCTCTTGTTTACATATGGCACATTGAATGGGTCCCAGTTTCCTTGGCTTACTGTCCCTCAGTGGGAGCCAGTGGTCACTCGCCAGAGTCAAAGGTCTCTGTGGGTGGTTAGTTCAAATGACACTGGAGGGCAACAGCCAGTAGGTGGGAATGCCTCTGGGTATTTTACCCTCTGACTTTTCTTCCTCTGTATCTGTTTTTAAACACCCAGTAGGCAACTTCCACCAGGCAATAGGTAGGGTATCTGGTTCTGTTTCCAGATTCTGAAGTTTATGCCTTTGGGGCACTTTGATAAATGAAATATGTCCTCAGGAGTGCATTCCCTTCCAATGACTCAGGGTCAGTGGTAGTATAAACTCAGAGACATTCCTTGAGGCACTCTAGGAATGCCAAAGGGTTTTCTGTTGTCTCCTGGTTGATTTCCTCTATCTTCTTTTTTTTTTTTAATCTTTTGGCCATACCACGTGGCATGTGGGATCCCAGTTCCCCCACCAGGGATTGAACCTGAGGCCCCTGCATTGGAATCACAGAGTGCCAATGCTGCATGGCCAGGGAAGTCTGTGATTTCCTTTATCTTATTCCAATTGACAGGTTCCTTTCCTACTGCCTGGATTCCCTTTAGGTCATATTTTTATAACGGATCAGTCTGTCTTTCACCCCCTTCTCCATTGTCTCAGTCCCAGCTGGGTTTGTTATCTAAGACTGCTTGATCCCAAGTCTGAAAATAGCATGACCTGCACTGTTTCTGTTCTCTTTGTCTGCTTCTTCTCAGGCTTTTGAAAATACTGTGGGCTTTTCTTCCCCATTAGGAATACACTGAGGAGGCTCTGAATGTCAGCCCAGGTGGGGTCATGGGTCTGAAAGATTCCCCTAATCAGATTCAGGAATGCCTCTGGATCTTACTTCAACCACGTACTATGACTTTTCCAGTTATACAGATCAGAAGTGGTAAATAATAAACCATCAGAAGTGGTAAATTGTAAATCTCCTTCTTCTTTGGAGCTCTACCTCAAAATGAGTACTTTTCCTGGTGGGTTGTTGGACCTTAGCTGATAATTAGTCCCACTCCATGTATTAGCTGGACTGCATTCCAGGGGAGGAGACTGGTATGGATGGGACTCCTTAGGCCTGTGGCCCAAATCAAGATATATGAAGGAAGAGGGTAGAGAGGGAGCATTAGGAGGAGGGTTAGAGAGGAGATCAAGAGGGTCCTCAGGGGGAGGGTCAAGGACTGGTATTACCTCAGTGGAGAGAGCCCACATCCTTTTTTAAGGCCTTTGTTCTGAAAAAGGGCTATGAAAAACTGGACATAGGGAGTACCTTTCCATTTCTTTTGTTTCTGGCATAACAGGTCCAATTGTAAAATGGTTTTGTAATTTAGAGACTCATTGAGATGCCAACTTTCCCCATCTCTCAGCTAATATTGGGACCAGGCTGTATTATATAGGAATATTAAGTGTTTTCTGGTCAGGAGATGACACCCGAAAAACTTTCAGTTCTGCAGGATGACATCAGTATGGAGGATGTTTGGTTCCCCATACCTTAGATATTCTATTTTAGATTTGTTTCCAGCTACTTAGAGAACAGTTGGAGTGATTTGTTGGCATGCAATGCCACAAAATTTGATTCAAATAAGACTTCCAGTTCAGGAAATTTGGAACCAGTACCAAACTCTTAATAGATTCCTCAAGATACCCAAATAGAAGGCGTCCAAGTGGCATGGACTCTGATATTACTTGGGGGCACCCCTCGAATTCATAATGGTCCATGCTAGATATGGCCCCTCCTCAGTCAAAATGCCCCTCAGGAGGTTAGATGGGACTGCCTCAAGGTTAGAGCAGTTTAGCTTCTCTAGTTCCTAGAGTGTCTAGCAAGTCCAGAGTCTGATAGGTGATCCAGGTGGAAGGGCCACAGTCAGTCCCATCTGGGTCACCAAAAATTTGTTACCAACCCTCCTGAGTTGGTCCCCCCTCCCCGCCCCCTCCACAAAGGGTTCTCCTGCCTGGTGTCACTTGCACCAATAGAATGAGGCTGAGTTGGTTCAGAAGAAAGGGATAGTTTTATTCTTTGATCAAAGAATGGAGAGGTATGAACTTGTACTCTAGAGTCCATTTTCTCCCTGCAAGGCCATTGACAGCACTGTCTTATAGGGTTCTTGTCAGCAGGGTGGGAATTGGAGTTCTTGAGAGTCAGGCACACATGTGCTGCTCACAGTACTCCAGATCAAAGTGCTGGGTGCAGCATTTTTGCACACAGTATGCTGCCATCATCTTGAATTTCAGTGTCGTGCACAGGACTTCTTCACACAGCCGGCCAAGCTGAGATGTCAGGCACAGCCATTTCACACAAGGAACTCTGGTCTGAAGTGCCAGATGCAAGGCCTCTACACATGGTACCCTATGAACAAGTGAAACTAGACTAGGCACAAAGGAAAAAATGTTAGACTTTGTTATCCAGATTCCATTTTTATTCCCTAGGAATTGTCAGTGGGCTTTGCTGGTGACAATAACACCAGTATTTGTGATTACAAAAATGACTCATCACCTGCTTTTAAGAATGAGATTTGGTTTAGGCTTGGAAGTCACCATAGAAGCCCAAGTCCTCTTTTGTCTTAACCTTAGATATTATGAATTATACTCTCTTCTCAATGCAGTCCATGATTCTCAAGAGGAGATGGGACATTGGGTAAGGATCCCATTCCAAGTTTGGCTTATCAGAGTCTCCTAAGGGAAAGACCTCTCCATCCTGTTAATCCTCCCAAGAGGGAAAGTTACTATTCACCTTCCCAAACCCAGCACTCTGAAATTGCATTCCCAAAGGACTCCTCTCTGGAGTCTGTATTTCACCACTCCCTTGACCTTAAATCAGCAACAAAGGCCTTTATAATAATACCATGGCATTGCTCACCCCCACCCTCCACCCCCCAGGTTTATAAACTCTTTAGCTCCCTTGCCTCTGGGCAGGTTTGTCTATTGCATCTCACAAAAGAAGAAGCAAGAAAGAGTAGAAAAAAGAATGTCTAGCCCTAAGCTTTTCTTTTGCATCTGTATGCTTGCCTGTCTCTGAATCCCTGAAGCAGTGAAAGGTAAATAAACCTCTGGTCTATTCTTCCTTTGTTCTCTGAACTGGGACTTCACTCCCGAGGAGATTTTCTTCTCAGATGAGATTTGGAAAGGTCTTTTTTCTTTGCTTAGATGGTTTGAACTGATAATTTGCATCTTCAAAGGAAACTGAAAAATACTGAATGGCTTTTAGAAAACACTGTGGAGGCGCTCCTTAGAATAATCTTGCCTCCACTCTGAAAGAGAGGAGACCTCCAAGTGAATGGAAACCCAAAAGCAAAATTTTCAGTGCTGAGTTTATTTTAATATTGTCCCTGGATAACTCTTTCTAAGGTCAAACAGGTTTTAATTCACTAGCCTTAAAACCAGTACCCTCTCTCCCCACCAAGGAATACATTTAGATAATTTCAAGATAAACATAGGATAAAAAACAAATTAACTTAGTATTGCAAACAAAAATAACCCAGTATTACAAACAATAGAAGAGTAAGATAGGAAAGCCTCATGTGAAAATCTCACACAAACCCACCTCCTATTGAGTTCCTTCATAAAGCATAAGATTTTTAAATAAAATACACACATTTTATTCTCAGTGAGGTAGAGGAAAGCATTGCTTTCCTTTATTAAACCAGAATGGGCTTTCATAAGAGAAATCATATGACAAAAGATAGCAGCTGAACTAAAATAAATAAAGAGATGATAAAGATGAAAGAAAAGCAGGCATTCCAAAAAAAAAAAAAAAAAAAAAAATCAGAACAAATGGAGCAGAAGCAAAATCAAAGTTATAGTGCCAAAAATTTTTCTATCAAAAGAAAACAGATAATGTGTTATGAGAAATCACCATGTTATGGAGAAGGGGGCAGTGTGAACAGAGAGCAATGCTCATTCATACCTTGGGAATAGTTCTAAATTCCAAACACAAAGGCAGCAGGGACTCAGCCTGCAGCTTTCTGCTGAAGAATTTATGAGGTTCCTTGGTCCCTTCATCTAGCACCTATTCACAGAGCCACTTTTACCTGAAAATTCTCCTGTTTCCCTTACACACAACCATCAAACACATTATAAAAAGCAGAGCTTCGGGTTTCAGGAAACACTAGACGATGACAGAGTTCTGTGGAAATCAGAAAGTATCAGCTTTGATTTTATCAGACTAACAATAATGATAGAAATGTAAGTTACAGTTATATCTAATAAGTTTGATGAAGTCCAGAATGCTGGGATGGCCATTATCTTTCTCAGTACAAATAAAAAGGAGTTGGCTATAAAATATTTACATTCTGGAAATAACCATTAAAAAAACAAACACACAAAAAAACAAGAACTCGTCACAAAGATTCCCTCCTTGACCAACTTTAGTAAGGTTTTTCTGAGCCTTCAACTCAAGTGCACCTGCTGACCTTGGCCTTCTATGCCCATCTTTGAATTGTCCAGTTTTAGCAAGAATCCTGTGAAGTCAGTTTCACCAGAATCCCCACCCCTGATATCTAATCACCCTCCATATCTGATAAATTCCTCAACCCCCACCATCCCCCAGGTAATATTGCCCTAGCCTGTCTTCATCTAGAATCCTGTCAGCTCAGTTTAGTGAAGAATTACCCAGCCTTTTAATAATTTTCCATCCACCGAGCCCTTCACCCTGACCCTGCTTCTTGACTATAAATCTCCATTTTCCTTTGTTGTATTCAGAGCTGAGCCCAATCTCTCTCTCTCACTGCAAAACTCTCCTACACTAGTCCCTATGCTTATCAAGATAGTCCTGAATAAGATCTGCCTCTGTGTCTTTAGTAGGTGTAAAGTTAAACAAGGAGGCTGTTAGACTTAAGGTGGCTTTAATGCCTTAATAGCCTACATAAGCAAACCCAAGCCTAAGCCTAAAATGCCTCAGAGTTAAGAAATCAAAACCTACAGACAGCAGATCACAAACAGACAAGTAGGCTTTCCCAAATATGCAAACACTTAATATAGCCAATCAGATAACTTCCTTGCTTTGCTTCCACATCTTCCCTATAAAAGATGCTTCCGCATCTTTCCCTTAGCTCCTAGCCACTTCAGTTCTGATGTGGCCTAATTCTTCTTTTTTCCCCCAGCTTTTTGTTTAATTTTATTTTTAAAAAATCTGTCGAGTTATAGTTGATGTACAATATTATATGTTATAGGTGAACAATATAGTGATTCACAATTTTTAAAGGTTATACTCCATTTATAGTTATAAAATATTGGATATATTCCCTGTGTTGTACAGTATATCCTTGTAGTTTATTTTATACATAATAGTTTGTACCTCTTAATCCCCCACCCCTATATTTCCCCTCTCTGCTTCCCTCTCCCCACGGGTAACCAATAGTTTGTTCTGTCTCTGTGAGTCTGCTTCTTTTATGTTGTATTCACTAAAGTGTTGTATTTTTTAGATTACACATATAAGTGATATGTCACACAATGACAATATTTGTCATTGTGTGACTTATTTCACTTAGCATAATACCTTCCAAGTCCATCCATGTTGTTGCAAATAGCAAAATTTCCTTCTTTTTTATAACTAAGTAGTGTTCCATTTTATATATATATATATATTCACATACACATGTATACATATCACATCTACTTTATCCATTCATCTGTTGATGGACACTTAGGTTGCTTCCATACCTTGGCTATTATAAACAATGTGAACATTGGGGTGCATGTATCATTTTGAATTAGTGTGTTTGTTTTTTTAGGTTATATACCTCGGAGTGGAATTGCCGGGTCATGTGGTAGTTCTAGTTTAGTTTTTTGAGAAATTTCTGTACTGTTTTCTACAGTGGCTGCACCAGTTTACATTCCCATCAATGGTGTATGAAAGTTCCCTTCTTCCCACATCCAAATAAACTTATAAATTTAATAAGCCCCAGTTTATCTTTTAACACAATTTTATGAATAATTTTTTTCTTTGACACTAGGTAGGGCAAAAATATTTCCAATTAAATATGTGAATTGAATACAAGTTTGCCTCTGCTCATCCAGAAACTGTACTGAATAATAGTAAAGTCCTATGATGCATAAATCTGAAAGGGCAAAGAGAATAGGAAAGAGAGAGAAAGTGTGTCAACCAAAATTTGGGAGCTGGAATAAAAATGAAAGGTGGGTAACTGGCTTACCAGGCTAGAGAGTGCATGGAAGGAGGGCACAAGTGTATGTGGAAGTAGAATATAAGCAAACTGATTGACAATGGTTTTCTATTTTGTTTTGCCTTTTAAAATTTAAGCAAAATTTAAATTTTGCTTAAATCAGTTTAACAAAAATTGATTCGTATCAGGCAGCACCAAACCAGAAGTGGGTAGGTGTGCTCCTGATTCACAGTGTTGAAGCCCAAACAGCCTCAGGGATTTGAGGCACCAGGATCCCCCATAGGTGGGGTGCAAGTGGTATAAAAACAGAGGAAAAAGTCTGTTTTTAAAGCAGTTGGGTAAAAGCAGGAAAGAATGAGGTGAAGCGGCAGTGATCTTATGTGTGGGGTTTGCCTCAAATGTAAGCTGCAACACAGAGCTACCTGGCAGAGAACCACCATCTGGCAGAATACTTACCTGAAAGTGAAGAGCCCTGAACTCCTACTTTGAGCTACCTGTGGATGACAGCATCTTGGAAAGCAACCCTTAGATACTCTTTGAGCCCAAGCCCTGCCAATGGTGATCTCAAAAGGAAATTGATAGAAAGATTTTATGCAGAAAAATGCAAGCCTGTTTGGTTCCATTCCAATATGTAAAAGAGCTTAGAAATCATCTCTCCAATCCTCAAAACAAGAAAAAAGCTATACAAACTGAAAATCATTCTTCTTAAAGCCACCAGAAAATTGAGTTTACAGCACAAATTCCCACTCCAAAAACTGGGGAGACAGGTGGATCATAGCTTACATGGAGCAGAAGCCACTGGAGATAAAGCCTATAGGAACACTTCTGATGTTATTGACTAATTACTGGAGATTGAACAAGAACTGGCTTGAGAGTTAAAAAGTCTCAGGGGCCCATTCTCAGGGTGTCCTCTGATACTTTCATGAGTTTACCTCCAGGAGCCACACCAAGTTCTCATGATGAAAATCATAGAAAAATCTTCTCATGCTTAGGATGGGGGTGGAGGAAAGTAACCACTATAAATGCATCCAGACAGAAAGTTCTGTATAAAAAATTATAGAAAAATCTTCTCATGCTTAGGATAGGGGGAGGAGAAAAGTAACCACTATAAATGCATCCAGACAGAAAGTTCTGTTTCTCACCCTCAGAGAAACAAATGCTTTACTAGAACCTAACCTGTCCTAGAGGAAGGGTAATTAGCCTTCCTGTCCTTCTCTAGCCTTCCTGACTCACGTAAAAGGAGGGGGGGAAGCCTATAAAAATTCTTCTGAAGGTTGCAACTCAGAGACACAGGCCCACTTAATAAAAAACAAAAACAAAACAAAACAAAAAACCCACCAACATTCAATCATAAAATTATACAATGCTTCCTTTCTGCAATACCTTATCACCATATAAACAGGATTCTGGTATAACAGTAGTGAGTTACAACTGACAGAGCTGCAAGAAACAGTCTCTAACTAAGGAGTTGCTAGAGAAGCCCAAAGGGAATAGGAAAGACAAAAACAAAAACACTAGAGGAAAGTGAACTCTCTGACACCTACAGCTACAGCAAATATTAAACACAATCTAACACCTACCCAGATAAACATAAAACCTCACACTACAGACCATTTATCTCAGTTCCTATTACCCAATACATTATATTCAGCTTTCAACAAAGAATTCAAAGACATGCTATAAAGCAAGAAAACATGCAGTCTGAAGAGACAAAGTAGACAGCAGAATCAGTCTCAGATATGGCAGAAATTTTGGAATTACCTGGCTGAAATTTAAAATAATTGTGATTAGTATGCTAAGGGTTCTAATGGAAAAGGTGGACAATATGCAAAAACAGATGGATAATGTCGGCAGAAAAATGGAAACTCTAAGGAAGAATCATGTTTAAATAAAAACAACATTGTAACAGAAATGAAGATTATCTTTGATGAGCTTATTGGTCAATTGGACACAGCCAAGGAAAGAAAGTGAGCCTGAAGGTATTAATAGAAATTTCCAAAACTGAAATGCAAAGAGAAAAAAAAAAACCCAGAACATTCAGGAATTGTGGAACAACTGCAAAAGATGTAGCATACACAAAATGGAAATACTAGAAGAAGGAGCAAAAGGATAAGAAGAAATATTTGAAGTAACTATGGCTGAGAATTTTCCAAAGTTAATGACAGACACCAAATCACAAATCCAAAAAGCTCAGAGAACACCAAATATGATAAATACCAAAAATCTACACTGAGGCACATCATTCAAACTGCAGAAAACAAAGCAAACAAACAAAAAATCCTTGAAAGAAACCAGAGGGGGAAAACACCTTGCCTATAGAAGAATGAGGGTAAGAATTATATGAACTTCTTTCCAGAAACCATGCAAGCAAGAAGAGGGTCAGCGAAATATTTAAAGTGTTGAAAGAACAAAACCAAGAGCCTACAATTCTGTATCCAGCAAAAATTTTCTGCAAAAGTGAAGGAGAAATAAAGACTTTCTCAGACAAACAAAAGCAGGGAATTTCTTGCCTGTAGACCTGCCTCTTAAGAAATGTTAAAAGGAGTTCTGTAGAGAAAAGGATTTTTTAGGTCAGAAACTCAGATTTACATAAAGAAAGGAAGAGCAGTAAAAAAGGAAAAAATCAGGAGAAAATAAAATATTTTATTTTTCTTATTCCTATTGATATAATAGATCAGTGTTCATTCAAAATAATAGCAACAGTGTATTAGGTGATTATGGTATATGGATAAGTGTAATGAATGATTACAATGTTATAAGGGATGGGAGGGAGAAATTGAATATTATAATGTATCTGCACTAGATGTGAAGTGGTATAGTATTATTTGAAAGTGGACTTAGATTAGCTGCAAATGCATAATGTAAATTCTAGGACAAACACTGGGAAAAAAATTTAGAGAGAAGTGTAATTGATATACTAAGAGGAGGGAAAATGGAATCATATAAAATGCTCAATTAAAACCAGAGGAGGCAGAAAAGAGGGAAAGATAAAAAAGAAACAGAGAAAGTGCAATAAATAGAAAACAGTTGTAAATATGGCAGATGTTATTTTAACTATATCAATAGTCACTTTAAATATGAATGGTCTAGGACTTCCTAGATGGCGCAGTGGTAAAGAATCCGCCTACCAATGCAGGGGACATGGGTTTGAGCCCTGCCCTGGGAAGATTCCACATGCCATGGAGCAACTAAGCCCATGTGCCACAACTATAAAAAAAAAAAAAAAAAAGGAAATATAAATATGAATGGTCTAAATACACCAATTAAAAGACAGAGACTGACAGACTAGATCAAAAAATAAGACCCAACCATGTTGTGTGAAAGAAACCCATTTTAAATATAGAGACACAAATAGATTAAAAGTAAAGGGAAGGAAAGGATACATCATGCTAATACTAATCAAAATAAAGCTTCAGTAGTTATCTTAATTTCGGACAATGGAGATTTCAGAATAATAAAAATGATCAGGGACAAAGAGGAGAATTACCTAATGATAAAGGGGTCAGTTCTCTAAGAAGGTATTAACAATTCTTTATGTGTATGCATCTAACAGCAGAGCATTAAAATATGTGAGACATAGCCTGATAGAGCTGTAAGGAGAAATAGACAAATCCACTGTTACAGTTGGAGACTGCAACTCTCCTTTATCAGTAATTGACAGAAAATCACTAAGGACATAGCTAAAGCGAACAGCATCATCAATCAACTGGTTCTAACTGACATTTATAGACCACTTCATCCACAGCAACAGAATACACATTCTTCTTAAGCTCACATGGAACATTCATCAACAATTACTATATTCTAAGCCATCAAACACACCTCAACTAGGTTAAAGGAATAGAAATCACATGACGTGTGGTCTCAGACCGCAATGAAATTAAACCAGAAATTAATAACAGTAAAGTAGATGGAAAATCCAAAATATTTAGGTATTAAACAATATACTTCTAAATAGCAAATGAATCAATGAAGAAGTCTTCAGAGAAATTAAAAGTATTTTGAACTAAATGAAAATGAAAAAAGTATTTAGGTCTCCAGATATACTCCTTACACCCACAGAGCTAGGACTCTACCTTTCCTCACCCTGGCAGAAGACTAGAAATTTACTCTCTGGAGATCCTGCTTTGAACTCTGGACTCAGGACAAGAGGCATAGCTGAGGATGCTATCTGAATAAGGGGAACTAAATAGTAGTCTACACACCGTGTATCCACTCTACTTCCCAGCCCCCTTCTCCTACCTGTCCTGTAGAATAATAGTAACCAGGAATATACCCCTGTGGTAGGCAGAATAATGGTCCCCCAAAGATGTCCACATCCTAATCCGCAGAACCTGTGAATACAGTATGTTACATGGTAAAGGGAAATTATGTTTGCTAATACACCTGGATTTTCTGAGTGGAAACTAAATAATATTATTGGGGATAGAGAAAGAATACATTGAGGTACAAAGGTGGAAGGACTCCAAGGGCTCATGCCTCCTTTTCAACACTAGGAGGTTAATGAATAGTACCTAAAACTCCTAAATCAAGAAAAAAATATTTTAATAATTTAATAGTTATTTTAAAATATGGAAAAAACATTAACAATTGAATGAATTAAAATGGCTTCCTCTAAAGAGTGGAAATTAAAGATAAAGCAGAAAAAAGGCAGAGGATGATCATTTTTCATTAAAAGATTTAAAAATTATTTGAGTGATAAAAATATATTTTTAAAGATTGTTTGCATATTCTGTTTCTTTAGATACAAAATCCTCTTCTTATGTTTACTGATAGTTATTAAGAAAGATTTTCTTGCTGTCAGACAATCTCAGATCCCTGATATAAGTGATCTCTTCCCAAGTGTTGCAAAATGCAAGTCAATAAAGAAATGTAATGGAGGATGGAATGGGGGTGGGGGAAATGCGTGAACGTGATCAAAGGGTAAAAACTTCCAGTTAAAAGATGAGTAAGTTCTATGGTGACTATAGTGAACAATACTGTATTGTATACTTGGAAGTTTGCTAGGAGAGTAAATCTTACAAGTTCTCATCACAAAAAAATAGATAAATAAATGGTAAATGTGTGAGGTTATAGATGTGCTAACTAAATTGTAATCATTTTGCAACATATACATATATCAAATCATCACATTATACACTTTAAACTTATACAATGTCATATGCTAATTATATCTCTATAAAACTAGGAAAAGAAAGAAATGTATCTGACAAATGTAAATATAAACACAGCACGAAGCCCCATTCTTCTATAGTTCTGAACTACTTCATTCAACCCTTTCCATGGATTTTTTTTTTTATCCTACTTCTAACCATCTGTATTAGTTTCCTAGAGCTGCTGTAACTAAGAACTAAAAACTGTGTAGCTTAAAACCATAGAAATTTATTGTCTCACAGAAAACAAGGAAGTTAGAAGGCCTAATGCAAGGTGTCAACAAAGCTCCAAGGGAGGATTTTCCACACCTCTTTCCTAGTTCCTGGCATTTGCTGGCAATCCTTGGTGCTCCTTGGCTTACAGATGCATCAGTCCAATCTCTGCCTTCATCATCACATGGTATTTCCTCTATGTGTGTCTCTGGGTCCAAATTTCTCTCTTTTTATAAGGACACCAGTCGTATTGGGGCCCACCCTAATCTAGCACAACATCATTTTATCTTGATTACATCTGCAAAGACCTTATTTCCAAATAGGATCACACTCACAGGTACTGGGGTTAGGACCTGAATGTATCTTTCAGGAGGATGAAATTCAATCCACAACACCTTCCCAGCTAATTGTGCTATTTATTCTAGCATTGTTTTCCTTCCCTTTCCCTCCAGACTTCACCTTATCCCTGCTACTGTAAAGCCAAACTAGTCTTCTCTCAGTAATGTAACTGCTTAAGGAAAACACCTCTTCTGAATGTACCCCAACCCAAACCTACCTGTCCCAGGAAAACTGTGCACTCATTGGGCTAACCTAGTTCCTCCTAGTGGGGAACCCCACAATACTTAGTAGTTCCCAACTGGAGTTGATATGCAAATGATACAAAGAGCTCAACATAAAAATAGAAGAAATAATGATGTGGTTGAAAGAGTACAGGGTGTGAAATCAGAAAACCTGAATCACAATTTTGGTATAGGCAGACACTTAGAATCCAGGACCAACCCAGGTCTGAGTTCTCATATAACATTCTTTCCATCACTGCATGGCTGTAAAGCTCCACCTGTGACCCAAATTCAATTCCCACATCAAGGGCAACCATAGATGGCCCTATCATCATTTAAATGGAAATTCCTGAAGAGAAAGAAGAGGAGGAGTGGAAGGAAGAGACAGAAGAAAGAGGAGGAAATAGTAAAATACAGTGTCTACAAAATCTCTTTTAATGATTGTTAAACAAATACACAGAGAAAAATTCCAAAGGCAAACTCTCTCTTAGAGCTTCCCTAAAGATGAATGGAAAGAAAACCTTGGCTGTTACCAGCACGTGCTTCATGGTATTTTGGTTAGCGGGTGAGTCATATGTGCCAGTAGTGAATTTTCCAGTCTTTCAATTTTAAATGGGAGTAGATAGTCCAAGGCATTCATTTTAGCATGAAGTGTTTTCTCCTGATGTTCATAAAATGAATTCATTGTGTTATGATTAGATCATGCTTGACCCACCTCAGGGATGTTTTTAGAGTGACAGAATATTTCTCAGTGATGTCACCAAGGTTCAGGAAGTTCTGATCAGCATACTTACAAAGCCCTGTGATCCTAAAAGAGCTAAGATGAATCCTCCCCCTCCTTTGTAGGTTCACTGTTTTTGTTCCTGCATCTGCACTTGGTAATAACGCCCACCTTTCCATTCTAAACACAGAATAAGAGAGTAATTAATAGAGCCTAATCGTAGCAAAAGAAAATTCTGCTTTTTAAAAAATCTTTCTTCAGAATAATCTAATTGTACTTCACATATGTTTTGAGCAAAAATTTTAGACTAGAATTTAATCTTAATACTAGTAAGAAAATGCCATTTTTCCCCTCAACATATCATAATTACTCAAAAAACACATAAATTTTAACTTAAAAAATTACATCTAAGATTATTCATGCAAATAGATTACACTTATGGACAGAACTACTGCAAGTGGTGATACCAAAAATCTTAGATGCCCCCAATTACCCAAAACAAACAGCAAACAAGCAAAGAAAATCTTTGATGCCAAAACTTTCAAGGATTTGGCTCCTGAAAATCAGCAAACCCAGGCCAAAATCAGCAACTTGGATGTATTGAACTTGACCCAGTGCCCATGCAGTCAGAGTTCAGATTTGTAACTAATACAAAAGTTGATTACTTCTCCTTAGATTTGTTGCCTTGAAGGGACATCAGTTAAAAGACTTTGGATGTGACAGAGAAGCAGTCAGATATCTCTTAGAGATTTTTAACTGAATGAGGTTAACTGGGCATTCTTCCCATTCAAATATCAAATTACAACAACACTGTAAATCAACTATACTGCAATAAAAATTAATTAAAACAAAACAAATACCAAATTACAAAAATAGAGATATTTCTTGAAACAGCTAACAGTACTTAACCTTAAGGAAAACTTAAGTTTAACACCATCAATTCACATTTTAATTGTGTCTTTAGAATAATTGTGAGGTTTTTTTTTAAAGACAAGAAATGTAATTAAATAATAAGGCAGTTGACCTAAAGAGAAACTTATGTAGGTTTCCTTTCTTTTAAAGTAACCTCTTCCTCCTCTAAAGGCAGATTGCTCTACAGACAACAGCTACATACCAAAAGAAGTAATGACTTTGTCTTTGGTTTTATAATAATCAATCAAAAATATTTAAATTCTCCAATCAAATAAGATTCCCAAGGATTGTTGCTGGAATTGTTTTTATTGCAGTGATTACAAAATAACTCATTGGAATATAAAGTAACAAGTTAACTGAGACAGACTACTCATGGAAAAAGCAAGGCATTTGGGGGTATTATTTTTTTTCAGTGTCAGGTTTTTTTCCCAAAACATCTCCATTTGATTAAAGCACAACACTGAACATTTAGTTAAAAAAGGGGGGGGGAATAGGGGAAGAGGCAGTATGTCTGTTTACATACACCAGTTTCTCTATGTACATTAAGAAATGGGGAATGGGACAACGAAAGACTTGACAAAATTAGTCTGGAGTAGTCAGGATGTGGCAATAGGAAGGTGGGGTATATGGGGGGAGGGGAACAAACTTCTTAACTGAGCATGTGCCCTCTGAGGGAGCACAGTTCTGGAGCAGAGTGAGGCTCCCTTTGTAGTAGACACCTCCTGCTGCTGGGACACAGCTTCTCCCCTGCAATGTTTCCAGATAGAAAAGTGTGTCCCTTAAATTGATCGCTCCCATCAATCCGCCTCATTGACAACCTGTGTGATTCCTTGTACCTATCACCTAGTTAATGATTCTGCACCCAATTCGTGTGTGTGTGTGTGTGTGTGTACAAGGGAAGGGGTTCCCACACCACCAAGCAATTCTGACACCAGCTGGGTGTCCACAGCTCAACTCAGTCCTGACACTATCTACCTGGAGCTGGCATCAGATCCCATGGGTTAAGGACTCAGCGCTTAACCCCCTTCAGTGCCAATTGCAAGTCCAGGTTGTCAGCTGTGCTGCTGACTAACTGGCTACAGATTGGAGGTTCCAACCACCACTTCCTTATATTCAACTAATGTGCTACAAAGGCTCACAGAACTCAGTAAAACAGTTAACTAGTAAGTAAGTATCAGCTTATTATAGAAGGACATAACTCATGAACAGCCAGATGGAAGAGGTGCATAGGGGAGGTTATGCGGGAAGGGGTGCAAAGCTTCCATGCTCCCTCTGAATGCTCCACTCTCCCAGGACCTCCATATGTTCAACCACTGGAAGCTCTCCAAACCCCGTCCTGCTGAGGTTTTATGGAGGCTTCATTACATAGGCACAATTAATTAAATCCTTAGCTGCTGGTACCTGAACTGAATCTCCAGCTCCTCTCCCCTCCCCAGAGGTTAGGTCCCAACCCTCTAATCACTTGGTTGATTCTGCTGGCCACCAAAAAGTCACTTCACTAAGATAACAAAAGTTATGGAGTCTATCACTTAGGAAATGCAAGAGTTTTCGGCTCTTTGTGGCGGAAACGGACAAAAGCCAAACATATATTTCTTTTTTTTTTTTTATAAATTATTGATTGATTTTATTGGCTGTGTTGGGTCTTTTTTGCTGTGCGCGGGTTTTCTTTTTAGTTGTGGTGAGTGGGGGCCACTCTTCATTGTGGTGCACGGGTTCCTCATTGCTGTGGCTTCTCTTGCTGCGGAGCATGGGCTCTAGGCACGTGGGCTTCAGTAGTTGCAGCACGTGGGCTCAATAGTTGTGGCTCACGGGCTCTAAAGTGCAGGTTCAATAGTTGTGGCTCACGGGCTCTAAAGCACAGGCTCAATAGTTGTGGCACATGGGCTTAGTTGCTCCGTGGCATGTGGAATCTTCCTGGAGCAGGGATCGAACCCGTGTCCCCTGCATTGGCAGGCGGATTCTCAACAACTGTGCCACCTAGGAAGCCCCCCAAACGTATATTTCTTACTATAAATCATATCACACTAGTTTACTTCATGGTATGTTTCTTAATCTTCAGTGGCACCACAGAACTGCGTTGTCCCCTGTTGGTTCTCAAACTGGCCCCTATACCTGGGGGCAAGGAGAGACTGAAGAAAGAGGCAGAGCATTCCAGTTGGTAGGCAACAGGTTGAATAAGAAGGGAACTTGTAAGGCTTGGGTGCCAAGATACACTGCATCTTTGCACCTGCTGCCAAAATCTCAAAAGTTTGTATAGAGGCCTTAATGGTTTCAGTCACATATTCAGGCCAGCTGTTCTCAGCATCACATTGCTCTGTCCAGAATGCAACCTTGAAAATGCTTCCAACTATGGGAATAGTGGACAGAGCATACACTCTAAGGACAGGGGATCAGGGTCCATTGGTGGTCACATCTTCTCCATGACCTCCTCTAATATCCCACCACCTTCAAATTAATATGATCACTGCCCTCCTCCTTCCTCAGGCTCTTCCTGGGCATTGGTGACCAATCTCCACTGGGCTGCCGCTTCACGAAGGAGGAACCAGGGCCACACCCAAGGAACACACAAGCTGTACCTATGCATGAAAAACACTTTTAAATTCTGACGAGAAAAATAAACTGTAAAGTATGTTTAGAAAAAGATTTAAGAAGGTAAATATTGCTATTAGTTACCTTACTCTTAATTATAGGATGTTTCTGCTGGAAGGGACCTTGGAGATGAGGAAACTGAGGTTCAGAGAAATGGAGCGGCAGGTCCAAGGTTCACACTGGGTGAACTGGGGCATCAGCTCGAGCACCTGGGTGCCTGACCTACTTGTCCACTACTGCTCTGCATCACTCTTTCCTCTCTCCCATCAACTATCCTGAGTCTTAATCCTTGTCTCCTCATGGTTTTAAAGGAAAAAAATTTAAACCTTCTTCTATTTAATTCAGTGTAAAAAACCCACCAAAATCGTTCCCAGCTCTTCACATTTAAATATTAGAGAGAAAAAAAAAAAAGTAGAGACCTATGCAGTGACCCAAGTCTATGTCTGGACATATATTCCCTGAGAAAACTGTGCTCATCCATACCAGGATATTTAACAAGAAACTTTATGTATTTTGGCCACTTCATCCTTGGCCTCTGCTTCACTGAGGGGGAGACAGTCCTGAATATGGACTGCAGTCCCATATCTGATCTACTGGTGGCTCCAGTGTCCTGTGATGGCTACCAACTTGGTGCAGGGAATATTGGCCTGCTCGTCCAATTGTTCTTAGCTTGGTAGGGATCCTTTTTATATTTATCTATCTGGGTGACGAATATTTTGCCTTCTCATTCAGCCAGTTTTTGCCGTAAATCTTGTCCCCTTACTGGGTACCTTTGATAGCTCAATTTGCTTTTTGTTATTTCCTTTACCATATAACCAAGTCACAGGCCAGGCCTAGGAGTCCATGAAGGTGTAGCATGGAGGGGATTTGAAGATAGCCTGCATGGCTAACCACACAGCCACCTGCTCTGCTCATTGGGTCTGTCTGTCTGATCTTTGGTTGCTGATGATGTGTCCATCTTGACAGCTGTTAATGAACCCCCTCAGGCTTTTGTCTCCACCTATGAACCAGGCCACATCTTCTGTGGGAACCTCTTCTAAACATGGTCCTCAGCAGACTACTGGGGTAACCAGAGGCTTCATTGCATCCAGAAGGGGTTCTTTTTGGGTGTGAGCCACCTGTTTATGCAAGTATGTGATCCCTGGGGGCCCTGGGCTGTATGCATTTTTCCATTTGATGATGGAACTTTGTTGTGCCTGCCCCACTTTGTTGGTTGGGTTAATGTCAACCCAGTTTAGGAGGGGATGGTCAGGCCTTGTAACACCATAGACGCACATCACATATTGTCTCTACTAGCACCTAGTAATAGCTCAAGAGCTATCACTCATCTATATCAGTCTGGGACAATGTGGTCCAGGCAGTGACCTCAGATGGCTGGGTCATTAACATCAAAAGATTTGTAGGATCAGCTCAATATATCGTCTTTTTAGGTGCAATTTGGGATGGAGCCCAGTGGGACATTCCAACTGACTTTAAGGAGAAGTTTCTGACTATACCTATGTCAGTTGAAAAATTAATAAGTTGATCAAGAAAGAAATGAAAAATTTTATTCCAGCCAAATCAAAGATTATAACCCAGGAACAGCATCTTGGAAAGTTCTGAGAACTGTTCCACCCATTAGAAATCAAAGCAGTTATATGTTTTTTGAAACAGAGGGCTGAATGTTAAATGATGTATTATTGACAGTTTACACAATCCGGATCTGCAAGTACAGAGTGGTGGGTCATGTGACCACATGCAAGATCAAGAAGGAATGTCATCTTTTAAGGAGTTGTCTTGTTGATGCTGGAAGAATGTTGCTTTTTATGGTTGAGCAGGTATTTCTGCCCATGGGGAGGTTGATGCGTAATGCAGATACACAATGCACAGTAGAGGAGAAAGAGGGGGCCAAAGGATAAAGAAAATTTTTTATGTTTAAATGTTTCTTGTCTTGCCGTAAAATATGAATTTTACTTCACCCTAGTACTCCCAACTTCAACAAAAAGCACAACACCTGCTGGGGCTGCTTAGACACTGGAGACAACACATTCCACACCTTTGCATTCTGCTTGTCCCACTGGTGCAGGTCACAAAACCCCACCTTAGAATTTGAACAGAGGCACACTGGAGAAAATACAACGTGAAGTACACCCAGCTCTGCCCAGGGGATTCATTGCCCTTCAGTCCTTCTGAACTGTAGGTCTCAGCAATGTTACTGAACTGAACTTGGGTCCATTTGCCTGCCATGCAGCCAAGCCAATCTGCTGACACTGGGTTGTAGTGAAGGAAATTACAGTGCTTATTGCAGGGTGCCAAGCGAGTAGAATGGGAGGCTCATGTTCAAAAGACCCAAACTCCCCGATGACTTTCAAGGATTTTTAAAGAAAACATTTGGGGTGAAGGTTGCAGCTTATGGACTTTCTTCTGATTGGTTGGTGGTGAGGTAACAGGGTGATGTTTTGGGAATCTTAACCATCAGCTTTCTGGTTCCAACCAGTCTGGGGTCTACATGCTCATGGTCAGCATGTAATCGCCTTTTCCACCTGGGTGGGGGTCTTTTTTTCTGCAGAACAACTCAAAGATGAGCATCAGATTGTTACATATATCCCTTGGGGAGGAACTAGGACTCTGAACTAGTGTCTAAACTATCATTACTTTTCTTCCCTTTCTTTTGTTTCAGCATTCCGTCACTTCCCTAATTAGTAACAGCTTGAGTCTGCTCTTTGGAACTTAGGGAAGGCATAAGAGAATAAAGCCTTTTTCTGAAAACAAGAAACAGGGACATGGGGCTTTTGTATCCAGGAAGGCCCTGCAGGGTTCTGCTTGGTTTCAGTACCACCCACAAAGGTTGACTGGAGCCTCTTCCAGAAAGAGCCGCTGCTGCTACTGCTACTGCATGGGGTGACCTGTTAGGCCTGGACCAGGAAATTCCAACAACAACCAGGTACTCTGCCTTTGAGCAACAGCTTCTTGAGGGACCCCAAGCTGACATAATTATGTTTTATTTCCTCCTCTATATATGTATTCCATTCATCAGGTTTTTTTTGTTTGTTGTTTTAATGTTTAAAATAATTATGGCAATCTATATAGAATAAGAGTGAGAGGGAGACACACAATCTGGTGGTATGTCTGCGGGGGCTGGTAGTATTGCTGAAATGTCTAGAAACCCTTTCTGACCGCTCAGTTCAGAATTTTGAAAATGTGGTAAATCAAGCTCTGCTACCCAGCAATCATAAATGGTTTCTTTGTATTAACTTCTTGAGAAGAGGTCTTTTGTTTTCCAATCTTTAAAGTTGCCCCGAGACAAAAAATACCAATATGGGTGAAATATTTTGCAGGTGTAGGGGAGCAGAATTTGCCACCCCAAAATATACCTCTTTGGCATATTAATTGTTTTAAGCTAGTTATTTTCTAAGAAACAGCAGATGTGGGGAAAACTTTGAAAACCAAGTAGGAGTTACCCTTTTGTAAGAAACATTTATATTTGTGAGGGAAATCTCCTTTTTTACAGGTATCTCCCTCACTGTACCTGGAAGAGGAGGATGACCAAATCTCTGGAAATTTTATCAATAGAGAAGGCAGTGACTTAAATCTGTATAATAGCCTTACCCTTGTTTGCTGTGCTTTTCCTGGACTCCTCTCATAACTGAGTCTCCCCACCCTCAAAATCCTCTTTTGTCTTTAGCTGAAGGTGGTATTTAAGGTGAGGGCTTCTGCCATCTTGATGAGTTACTCAATTTCCCTGGATCTTTCCCATGTATACATGTTATTAAACTTTTGTTTCATTTTCTCCTGTTAATCTGTCTCCTATCAATTTAATTCTTACACCAGCCAAAAGAACCTGGGAGGTTAGAGGGAAATTTCTTCCTCCCCAACACAGGTATTTGTCTAATCATTCATTTACGCATGCACGATCTCAGTGATCCTCACGAGAATTATTGTATTAATGACCCTATTTGAGAGATGAGGAAACAGCCTCAGAGAGATTGAGAGATGCCACTTGCCACTTGTCCCCTAAGTGGGTACCAGATAGAGAACCAGTGTTTTGACTTATGGTTCTCAGTGTCTTTGCTTTCTCCCTTCACTCAACACTTAATCTATGTTTCGATACCATTATGTTTTAACACTAAATAGGGCTTTCGATGTAACAGAATTTTCCAGGAGCCTTAACCTCTTTCTGGACTTCAGCCAACAGTTCAGTTCAAGACAATAGAGTTTCATCTCACTCTAGCTCTTGGTGTACATACCAGACATTGTCATGACAAACTAAAAAGACCCCACTAGACCAGGACAATTACAAATGACAGTGACCAGGAGAAAATGGAGCATTTCTACACACCCCACCCCCCCCCCCCGTTTTACATTTATTTTTTAAAATTTATTTATTTATTTATTTATTGGCTGAATTGGTTCTTTGTTGCTGCACATGGGCTTTCTCTAGTTTTGGCAAGTGGGGGCTGCTCTTCATTGTGGTACATGGGTTCCTCATTGTGGTGGCTTATCTTGTTGCAGAGCATGGGCTTTAGGCCCACGGGCTTCAATAGTTGTGGCATGTGGGCTCAATAGTTGTGGCTCACAGGCTCTAGAGCACAAGCTCAATAGTTGTGGTGAACGGGCTTAGTTGCTCGTTCATGTGGTAATTTACTGGGGCAGGGATCGAACCCGTGTACCCTGCATTGGCAGGCAGATTCTTAACCACTGCGCCACCTATGAAGTCCCAACATTTATTTATTTGTTCATCCATTAGTTCATTCCTGTTCCTTTACCCAAATGCTTTTCAGTGAAGGAGGAAGTTAAATAAGTATAATATTCACTGCCTGTCCTCAAGAAGTATACAGTCTACTCAGGGAGTTTATGTGAATACAAAAATTATTCACAATCACTTAAACTTTTAAAGTGTGTAACATGGAATTTTATTAGATGTATGAATTATAACTTTTTTTAAGCTTTTTATTGGAATATATTTGCTTTATACTCTTGTACCAGTTTCTGAGGTACACCAAAGTGAATCAGCTGTATTTATACATATATCCCCATATCCCTGAATTATAACTTTTTAAAAACAGTTTTCTTGATGCTATTTTTCAATGAATAGTCTTATGATGCTGCCTTAATCTTAAATTTGCCTCTGTCTGAAGTTCATTCATTTTCGTTATTATATGGTGTTCCATTGTAAGTAAATATACCTCAATTTCTGTACACTATTCAGGATGGATTTGGGGATGGAAACTAACACTGATACAATACTGTATTTCCCCAAATACTGTTTGGGACTGTTAGGTTATAATCCAGCCCTTCCTGATGTGCTGCAGCTGTGATGCTAGGGTATTCTCCCCTCATGGCTCCTTCGCGGCCATTATTAAATGTCTGAATATAGGTGTTTCACATTATTTTTGCCAGTAATAGTGTAGGCCCCTTAAATGGTCTGGCTTCCCAGCCCAGGCTCTGCCATCCACCTGGCTGCCCAAGGACACTGGCCACATTGGAAGGAAGCACGTCACCCATGAAAAACAGTAACTATAGGGGACACCAAATCCAGAGCATGGCCTGCAAGTGTGAGGTAGAGCAAACCCATCTGAGCTGTTTTTGCACAAGGAGATAGAAGACTTTTGGCCATTGTCAGGGAAATCCCTGCTATAAATTTCTCCTTGCTGCTCTAGAGATGAACTCCAGACTTCCCAGTTACATTAACCCTTAACTTCAGTCTTGAGCACTTTCCAGTAGGTTTTCTGTCACAACCTGTATCCTCAGAGACCACAACATCCTCTGTTTCTCAGCCTAGTTTTTCACCTAACCCAATCTGCCTCACACAAAAATTCTTTACTCTGGAAAAGTTAGTGTCCCAGTGAAACTGTGAGTCTCAGATTGGGTCTTGAACCCAGCCTAAATCCAGATTGGGACTTGAACCCACACAGCCAGGACTCAAATCCAGCCAAAACCCAAGGTCTTCCAACTGAGATCACACACCTGGTTTCAGGACTTAATGAAGCTCAGGTTCTTGATGTCTTGTCGAAGAAAGAATTCAGTGAGAGACAAAGTGATAGGTAAGAAGTGGATTTATTTAGAGAGAAAAACACTCTACAGACAGAGTGTGGGCCATCTCAGAAGATGAGAAAGGCACCAGTGTATGGCACTGTCAATTTTTATAGGGGTGGGTAATTTATAGGCTATTGAGTGGGAGGAGTATTCCAGCTATTTCAGGGAGGGGTGGGCATTTCCAGGAATTGGGCCACCACCCACTTTTTGATCCTTGTGGTCTGGCCTTGGAACTGTCATGGCACCTGTGGGTGTGTCATTTAGCTTGCTGATGTGTCAAAGTGAGCGCATACTGAGGCTCAAGGTCTAGTGGAAGTAGATGTGTCCACCATCTTGGACCCATTTGATTGTAGTCAGTTTATATCATGTCCTTGAGCTGTGTCATTCTTTCAAAGGTTGTGCCATATCCCCTTCCCTCCTGTTTCACAATGACCACTGGAAAACTCACTTAAAAGGCCAGCTTACCCTTAGAGAAAACTATAATACATACACTTGATGATTGGAAGTTGGCATCAGAACTAATCATTGTAAAGCAAATCGCTTGCAAGTGATGATTTAAATTTGCCATGGCAGAAATATAACATTTAGGTATAATGAGTATAATTGATTATAAAAGCACATTTCTTTGATCTTTGAGCAATTGCTATTTATAATGCAAGCCTGAAGAAAAACATAAGGCAAAAATTGTTTGAATTGATTGTTCCAGAGTACATTTTTTTAAATGTACTTCACTAACTAATATATTGGTTGGGGAGTATAATAAAATTTAAAACAAAATTCACTGTTGTTACCAGAGCACTGGCTCTAGTTTCATATTGTACTTCATATCATCAGCTATATATTTGTTGTACTAGAAAGGTCTTTTATTAAGTTTCTAATTTAAATCTCTAAGTTCTTTCATTATGATATGAATCACTATGTAATAACTAATATTCATTTACCACTAAAAATTCACAAAGCAGTATTTCCTAGTCATAAATTAGAGATTACTAAATGATTACTCACTATATACTTTATAGAAAGAATTTCTTTAATATTAAGGACATTTCATCAGTATAAAAATAACTGCTATTAACATTTAGAGTGTGTAACATGCATACTATTTTACATTTGTTTTTTATTTTTAAATAATGTCAGACTTACAAAAAAGTTGCAAAAATGGTATAAAATGTTCTCTACATACACTTTGCCCACATTTCCCTAATGTGAACATCTAGTGTGACCAAATCAAAACGAGTAAACTAACATGGATACAGTACTATTAACTAAGCTAAAGACCTTATTCAAATATTACCAGTTGTCCCATTAATATCTTTTTCTGGTTCAGAATCCAATCCAAGGCGTTTAGTTATCACGCCTCCTCAGTCTCTTCCAATCTGAGACAGTTTTGTTTTCTTCTGTTTGGTTTGCTTTGTTTTGTTTTATTGTTGTTTCATGGCTTTGACAATTTTGAAGAGCATTGGCAAGTTATTTTGTGAAATGTCCCACAATTTGGGGTTGTGGTGTGATAAAAATATGTTTGGTCTTAGAAATAAACCCATGTACTTATGGTGAATTAATCTATGACAAAGGAGGCAAGAATATACAATGGAGAAAAGAAAGTCTCTTCAATATGCGGTGCTAGGAAAACTGGACAACTATATGTGAAAAAATGAAATTAGAACATTCTCTAACACCATTTACAAAAATAAATTCAAAATGGATTAAAGACCTAAATGTAATACTGGTTACTATAAAACTAGAGGAAAACAGGCAGAACACTCTTTTACATAAATCACAGCAATATTTTTTGGCTCTGTCTCCTAGAGTGATGGAAATAAAAGCAAAAATAAATAAATTGGACCTAATTAAACCTAAAAGCTTTTGTACAGCAAAGAAAACCAGAAACAAAATGAAAAGACAGCCTACAGAATGGGAGAAAATATCTGCTAATGATGTGACAAACAGGGATTAATTTCTAATATATATATGAATCATTTTGTTCTATACCTGAAACTAACACAACATTGTAAATCAACTATGTTGCAATAAAAAAAAGTTTGGTCTTTGTCGCCTTTTCCTGCCATTGAGCTCCTAAAACTCTTGAGATTTCCTGAGTGATACAAGTGTCTTTGTTATGCTAATAAGGTTACTCCTGACCCTAGATAGCAACTGGATGTGGGCTGGTTGCCAAAAAAACCCAACCATATGATTAAAAGAGTAGAACTTTCAGCCTTTGTGAGAGAAGAGGGACTGGAGATTGAGTTCAGTCACCAATAACCAATGTTTTGTCAACTGAAAAAAATGCACAGCGTGAGGGTTTTGAGTTTTTATTTGGGGCCTAATGAGGACTGTAGTCTGGGGAGAGCCTCTCAGATAGCTCTGAGGAACTTCTCTGGAAAGGTGGTGGTGGGGGGGACTTCCCTAGTTGTCCAATGGGTAAGACTCCTTGCTCCCAATGCAGGGGGCCCGGGTTCGATCCCTGGTCAGGGAACTAGATCCTGCATGCATGCCACAACTAAGAGTTCACATGTTGCAAATAAGAAGTCCACATGCCAAAACTGTGAGCCCACATGTCACAGTGAAGATCAGTGTGGTGCAACTAAGACCCAGCACAGCCAAAATAAATAAATAAATAAATGAAAAGGTAGGGGAGAGGTCAGTGTATACATGATTTTAGTGAGGGGGGACACGTGCACTCAAGCACACATTTTGGCAGAAGGCTGCTGCTAGTCATGAGGAGCAGATGTCTCCATCAATGATTTTAGTGCTTTTCCAGGTATGAAAAGATGCAAGAAAATGGGCTCATAAAATCTTCTTCTGAAAATATTCAACTATCTGAAGGCCTGTTCTGCCAGCTTTCCTCAGAGCACAGGGTGCCTCGTTCCTGATCTCCACCCTGGCTCCTTTCAGGGTATGTTGGAGGTCATTGGCTGCAGTGGCTAGTGACTTCATTCTTGTAGAACCAGATGGTGAGTGACAATTTTTAGTTGGCATAATTAACCATGTCTAGGTAATGAAGCCTTGATAGAAACTCTTGAACAACAAGGTTCTGGGAGCTTCTGGGTTGGTGAGCACATCAGTGTGTTGGGAGGATAGCCACCTGGAGAAGGTGTGAAAGCCCTGCACTCCCCAATCCCTCCTCAACACTTGTCCTATGCAGCTCTTCCATTTGGCCTTTCCTGAGTTGTATCCTTTTATAATAAAACTGTAGTTGTAAGTATAGCACTTTCCTGAGGTTGTGAGCTATTCTAGAGAATCATCAAACCTGAGCAGAGGGGCATGGTTGTGGGAACTCCCAAATTGGTGGTTGGGTGGGCAGAAATGTGGTGCTTTGAGGATGCCCAAGAATTATAGCTGGTGTCTGAAGTAGGGGCAGTCTTGTGGACTATGCCCTTAACCTACAGGGTCTGTGCTAATTCCAGATAGTTAGTGTCAGGATTGAATTGAATTATAGGACATCCAGCTGGTATCACAAAATTAATCTTGGAAAATGACACATAGGGTTATCTGATGTCTCCTCATGATAAATTCAGATTTTTGGTAAGAAAACCACAGAAGTTAATCTTGGGGGGCCATGGGGTATAGAGGCTTGAAGCAGGATTTAGTTGCCTGACCAGGAATTGAACCGAGGCTGTAGTGGGAAGAGCACCAAATCCTAACCACTAGAACACGAGAGCCAGCAGGCTTGAAGCAGAACCTCAGTCCTTGTCTTCTTTGAAGAAAGAATTCAGCAAAGAGACAGAGGTAGTGTTGAAGGAATTGGTAGAGGTGGGCAGGACACTGAGGCTTATAATGCAGGAAACAATGTTTATTGTACTGGTACAGGCCCAGTGGATTCACATCCAAAGACTGAGCCCCAACCCAAAGGAAAGCTGCTTCTTTTGTAGACCAGTTCCCATGCTTTGGGGAGCCTATGGCAATATTTATCTATGCAGAAGCAATGTACAGAAGCCAGAGTGCATACGTTAGTTTTTTTTTATCTTGTTGACCCAGATGTTTGCAGTGTCACTGGCAGGGTCTTGTGAAAGAGGCCATAAGTTATTTATTCCCTGGGGCTTGCATTTTCCTTTGTTTGCCTTGTCCTTCCCTGTTTTTGTTATTAACCTGCCTCAGCTGTGAAGTGGGTAATGCATTTCTTAGAAGCAAAGTATGTGTGGAGGAACACACAGCCCAGCTCAGAGTGAGCCGCACACTTTTGGAGTGGCTGAAATTGCTGACATGGGGGCCGTTTTCTGAGTTGCCTCTGGCCAGTCATGTTGCCCATTGCTCGTGTTTGGTCTGACTCAGGGTCCGTCCCACTGTGTACACACGTGTTTTTGCCAAGATGGATTCCAGCAGAGGGTTTCTGGGAGAGTGGTAGGACATATTATGGGCTGGTGCCCCCTCCCTTTCCTGACCCCTCAGGGTTTTTTCTGCACATGTGTGGTCTGAGATGTCTTCTTGATCCCAAGAAAAATGTGGCCTCCTTATCTGTTACTCAAGCAGAGCTCTGCTTCTGTCATCATCTTTATCTCGAAGAGTCAACAGGAGACAAGTTTCAGCTGCTCAGCCTGGGGCCCAGATACCTCCTGTCTCAGAGTGATGTTGAGTCCCTCTCAGTTCATGGTGTCAGCAGGCACATGATGATGTCATGTCTCATATCGGGGAAGAAGAAACTTTCTTCTACACTTCTAGGTTCTTTTGGCCGATCTAAGAATTAAATTGACATGAGGCAAATTAACAGGAGAAAATCAAACAAAAGTTTGACAACATGTATACATGGGAGAGACCCAGGAGAAGCGAGTAACTCACCAAAATGGCAGAAAGCCTCACCCTAAATACCACCTTCAGCTAAAGACAAAAGAGGATGTTGTGGGCAGTGGTCTGGGAATTCAAAGGGGAGGAAGGCAATTCACAGGGAGATGGAAAAGCAAACATTGGGTAAACAGAGACAATGGAACATAGAGAGTAATTTTAACAGACAGGCTTTGCTAGGTTCCTTCCTGTCTACCATATCTACTTTGTACTGTAGTTATCTATGGTGACAGTTCGTTTCCTGTAATAAGTTCTCTATTTACATTCTTTTAGCCAATTAGGGGGAAGGTCAAAGTTTCTTCCTGAGTCTTTTGGTCCTTGATTGTTTATAGCTCTAAATAATCTGAATGCCAAAGAGACATTTTGGGGTAAATTTTGTTCTTTTACACTCATTGCTGGAATGTTAACTTTGATCACTTGGTTAAGGTGTTGACTGCTAGGTTTCTATACTATAAAGTTATATTTCCCCCCAAGCCTATTATATTTAAATGTTTCAAATTATAAGATATTAAGTTATTCATAACTTCTCCCCAGATGTCAAAAATAATTTTTTTTTTTAATTATCAGTATAAGAAAATGGAACTCCATTAGAGAAAATGAAAGATATATATATCTGTATAATTGAACACATTTTTGGAGAAAGTAGATGAAATACAGGAGGGGAAAGGAGAAGACCTTAGAGTTACCAGTTTCAACAAAATGTAGCACTGCGATGCCACTGATTGGACAGGGTATGAATTTACCTTCTATCTCCATATCAATCATAACTGATGAGTTTTCATTTAAATTGGAAGAGAAATAACCCCCAAACTGCATTAAACCCAACATACTTTTTGTGAATGCTGGTACAGATCCATGTAACTTGAATATTCAAAGGAAACTCTAGTTGATAACTATCCATCTCAAGTTATGAATAATAAATTTTAGGGACCATTAGACACAAATTCTTCCAAATGAAAAAAAAAAGTGATTACTAGAACATTCAACTTCAAAGGTGTCCATATTTTGTCTTTATATCAAAGTCATTGTGAATGAAAAAAATTGACTTAAGATTGATAATAGTACAAAGTTTGGAAGCATTTATCATATGCTCTTAGTAAACATGAAGAAAATTAAATGCATATCAACAATAGTGTTAGGCATTTGAAATTGAACTAATTTAAATCTGTAGCTCTTATTATTAATGCTACAAAACAGAAACTATGTGAAAACAAGATAAAATATCTCATGCAATTGTCAAACACAATATAGATGATACGATTTTGGTGCAACAGTGCTAACATTCAGATCATCCAAGAACTTTATGAGCATAATAAATGGGAATTTTCTACATCTGTCAGAAACCACAACAAATGATAATATTAAATGTAGAACATTGTCTTAGAATACAAACATCAACAACAAATCATCTATTATTTGAATAATGTAAGAAGTGCTACATGTGACTCACCTATTTTAGATACAACACCTGATGCACACTATGTAAAATAGATTATAATTATTACCAATTTTTTGGATTTCAAAAAGAAAACATGTCTGTAACATTTTATGAGAGTTTGTTCAGTAAATAATATGACTAGAAAAAGAATATATATATATTTTTTTCATCTTTATTGGAGTATAATTGCTTTACAGTATTGTGCTAGTTTCTGCTGTACAACAAAGTGAATCAGCTATATGTATACATATATCCACATAGCCCTGCCTCTTGAACCTCCCTCCCACCCTCCCTATCCCACCCCCCCATCCCACCCCTTTAGGTCATCACAAAGCTTCAAGCTGATCTCCCTGTGCTCTGCAGCATCTTCCCCCAGCTATCTATTTTACATTTGGTAGTGTTAATATGTCAATGCTATTCTCTCACTACGTCCTAGCTTCCCCTCCCCGCCCATGTCCTCAAGTCTGTTCTTTACGTCTGCATCTTTATTCCTGCCCTGTCACTAGGTTCATCAGTACCATTTTTCTAGATTCCATATATATGTGTTAGCATATGGTATTTGTTTTTCACCTTCTGATTTACTTCACTCTGTATGACAGAATCTAGATTTATCCACCTCACTACAAATAGCTCAGTTTTGTTCCTTTTTATGGCTGAGTAATATTCCATTGTATATATGTGCCACATCTTCTTTAACCATTTGTCTGTTGATGGACATTTAGGTTGCTTCCATGTCCTGACTATTGTAAATAATGTTGCAATGAACATTGTGGTACGTGTATCTTTTTGAATTATGGTTTTCCCTGGGTGCATACCCAGTAGTGGGATTGCTGGGTCATATGGTAGCACTATTTTTAGTTTTTTAAGGAACCTCCATACTGTTTTCCATAGTGGCTGTACCAATTTACATTTCCACCAACAGTGCAGGAGGGTTCACTTTTCTCCACACCCTCTCCAGCATTTATTGTTTCTAGACTTTTTGTTGATGGCCATTCTGAATGGTGTGAGGTGATATCTCATTGTGGTTTTGACATGCATTTCTCTAGTGATTAGTGATGTTGAGCGTCTTTTCATGTTTGTTAGCCATCTGTATGTCTTCCTTGGAGAAATGTCTATTTAGATCTTCCAGTCATTTTTGGATTGGGTTGTTTGTTTTTTTGATATTGAGCTGCATGAGCTGCCTTGTGTATTTTGGAGATTAATCCTTTGTCAGTTGCTTCATTGGCAAATATTTTCTCCTATTCTGAGGGTTGTCTTTTCATTTTGTTTATGGTTTCCTTTGCTGTGCAAAAGCTTTTAAGTTTCATTAGGTCCCATTTGTTTATTTTTGTTTTTATTTCCATTATTCTGGGAGGTGGGTCAAAAAGGATCTTGCTATGGTTTATGTCATAGAGTGTTCTGCCTATGTTTTCCTCTAAGAGTTTTATAGTGCCCAGTCTTACATGTAGGTCTTTAATCCATTTTGAGTTTATTTTTGTGTATGGTGTTAGGAAGTGTTCTAATTTCACTCTTTTACATGTAGCTGTCCAGTTTTACCAGCACCACTTATTGAAGAGGCTGTCTTTTCTCCATTGTATGTTCTTGCCTCCTTTGTCATAAATTAGGTGACCATATGTGTGTGTGGGTTTATCTCTGGGCTTTCTATCCTGTACCATTGATCTATATTTCTGTTTTTGTGCCAGTACCATACTGTCTTGATTACTGTAGCTTTGTAGTATAGTCTGAAAGCGGGGAGCCTGATTCCTCTGGTTCCATTTTTCTTTCTCAAGATTGCTGTGGCTTTTCAGGGTATTTTGTGTTTCCATACAAATTATAAAATTTTTTGTTCTAATTCTGTGAAGAATGCCATTGGTAATTTGATAGGATTTGCATTGAATCGGTAGATTACTTTGGGTAGTATAGTCATTTTCACAATATTGATTCTTCCAGCCCAAGAACATGATATAGTTCTCCATCTGTTGATGTCATCTTTGATTTCTTTCATCAGTGTTTTATAGTTTTCTGTATACAAGTCTTTTGTATCCTTAGGTAGGTTTATGCTGAGGTATTTTATTCTTTTTGTTGTGATAGTAAATGGGATTGTTTCCTTAATTTCTCTTTCTGATTTTTCAGTTGTTAGTGTATAGGAATGCAAGAGATTTCTGTGCATTAACTTTGAATCCTGCAACCTTTCCAAATTCATTGATGAACTCTGGTAGTTTTCTGGTGGCATCTCTAGGATTTTTCTATTTTTAATAATGTTGACTGTTAACTCCCTCCACAAAAACTACAAGAATATAGATAGTCAGTGGGAAGTTGTTGTATAACAAAGGGAGTCCAACTCGAGGATGGAAGATGCCTTAGAGGACTGGGGCGGGGAGGGTGGGGGGGACTCGGGGGGGGGGAGTCAAGGGAGGGAATACGGGGATATGTGTATAAAAACAGATGATTGAACTTGGTGTACCCCCCAAAAAATAAAAAATAAATAAAAAACTACAAGAATAACCTGTTGGTCAGGCAAAGATAAGTGTATTACACTTACAGCAGCAAGGGACGGCACCATCTTAACAGAGTTTTAGTGTCTCAGCAGGGAAAAGCTTTTGGGTTTATGCTCAGGTAATTTAAGGCAAATTCTTCAAGACAAGGAACTGGTGAGGATTAGGCAAAGTTGGTAACATAATAGTGTAGGATTAGTGGGCATAGCAAGTTTTGAAACAAGTCTGGATACACAAACTCTTATCCTGATAAGCAAGCTGTTTGTCCAGGTGAGCACACAGTTTTCTTGACATGACTAGCTGTTTTCCACTGTGAGCTAACCATTTGCCTTGATAAATTGGTTTACAGAAATTTTCTGAAGCAAACAATGAAGTTAGTTATTTACTGGTTGGCAGTCTTTTCTCCTTGGGGTAGAATTTCCTGGGGAAAAGCAGTTAAGCCATATTGACACAGATACTGTCGATTCGCAGTAGAATGCCTACAAAAATAATCTAGGCAAAATCTAGACAAATCTACAAATAATAAACAAAATAATCTAGAGAAAATAATTTGAATGACCAGGCATATGACAGTGCCACAAATATTCATGGAAAACGTAAGGGATCATGGCAGCAAATCCCTGAAAAAAATTATAAAACCTTCCATATTCCTTGTTTTGTTTAAACTTGATAGAAAACATACAACAACTTTTTTGGTATCAATGTTGGAGTTTATTGAAAACAATTTTAAGAAAGAAATTTGAAGCCATTTTTGGAAAAAAAAATATGTGAAAATGAAATTGAAGCTATCATGACACCAGAAACTTACTTAAAGGAAAATGCAATGCTCTGTGGAAAACCATTGTGCTGTTGTATTTTCTGCAACACAAGTCAAAGATATGATTTTGAAAATAATCATTTTAACATTTATTTGTTAGGTACCAATTCGTTGTAATAGCTTCAGTAAAATTGATGTTAAGTGAAAAATGATGCAGGAAAAAAATTCAATGTACACAATGCACTTAAAAGCATCAAAGGAATTAATATATTTTTAAAGACAAATAAAACAATAATGTTTATAAAAAATATATTGATACTAAACAAATTGCAGAATCTCTTGACATTGATAACTCTCCCAATATAGGCAATACCGAAAAAGGAGTAAGTTTTAATTCAACTGAGAATCCCATTTATGATCCAAAACTAATTTCAAACTCAATTTTCTTTTTTTCTATATTAGATACAACAACATCATTTTTAAAGGACAGTTTTAAAATATATATATTTTAAATACATACAGAATATAATGAAAGAATATAATGGCCTTTCAGTGTCATAGATGGCAAATGTAATTTAAAGAATAAACTATTGCAACTATGTAAGCATTAATAGATGAGGTTGCTTGGTGAACAAAGTAAGGAAAATGATTCTGATGGGAATTCAGTGTATAAGGACTAAAATCCTAAGTTGATTTCTAAAATCTATACTTACAATACTCTAGTTTAAGAATTGCAGTGTATTTGCAATAATAATTTACAGGACACATTTCCAATAACTCTTTGTAGCTCTTGGGATAAATTTAACCTTGCAATTGCAATTGCCAGTGGAGAGTTTTATAGCTTCATGAAAATAAAATTTATTAAAGGTATACAATGTCACAAGAAAAACTGCATTTCTATAGAAAATAGGACAGAAGGAAGTAGGCATTAACTGCCATTAAAAAATTTTGTCTCTGTGAAAGCATTATGTATTATTATTTTATAACATTATTAAGTCCTAATATCTTGAGTATTCTCGTGAGTTATTATTATGACTAGAAATTTTACTTCCTTTATTGTGTGTTCAGTACTTTAATCTGTACATCTTTAAAATTATTATGTAAGTTTCATGTGTACAGCATTATAATTCAACAACGGTACACACTACAGAGTAATCACCACAAGTCTAGTTACCACCCATCACCATACAGTTGACCCCCTTCACCCATTTCACCCATCCTGAAATGCCCTTCCCCTCTGGTAACTACTAATTAGATAGATAGATAGGTAGATAGATAGATATAGATATAGATATATATACATATATATCACATCATATATATATATCACATCATATATATCTCACAATCGTATATATATATCTCACATCTTCTTTATCCATTCATTCATTGATGGAAACTTGGGATGTTTCCATATCTTGGCTATTGTAAGTGATGCTGCAATGAACATAGGGGTGTTAATTTGTAGAATTTAAATAGAATGACCTCAGGCTTACTGTAATTTTTATTATTAACAAATAAATAATACGCTACCTTCTAAAAATGGTACTTGAGGAAAATAAAATTAATTGTATTCAAGGAAGGGACATATTTCCTAATTTACACAAAGGCAATACATGGATGCCAAAGCATAGTCTCAAAATGTTAAAAACATAACTCTTAAAGAAATAGATAGCACATTACACTGCCTAGCTCACAGTAAAACTTCATTTTTGAAATCCCGTTAGATACCTGCACCCCATGCTTCCTATCCAGCTTTCCTACCTACACTCCTCCCCATGGGCTCTTCTTTTTTCTAGTGCAAAGTGTTGAATGGTGGGGATATTTAAATAATATGCTTCAAACTGAGAAGGAACTTTGAGATTGAAAAACAAAGCAGGCAAATCCATGAAGGGCAATTATGAAGTTTGTTGTGGGAAATTTACATACAGGCAGGATGGAGCGGATGATCCAGAGGCAATCCCAGCTGCACCCTGTGCTGCTGAAAGGGGCACGGCGAGGGGGGGGGGGGGGGCGGTTTAAGGGGCCTAAGCTAAAAACATAATCTGACTACTAAGGGAGGAGCACATCCACACCCATGGGAACTGGGGGTGGTTTTCTCCCCTTCCCCCACCCCAGGGCGGGGAGTGTCTCATGACCATCATGCCTTGCAGGTCATTAACTGCATCAGCAAAAGGCATTCTTGCAGTTTTCATATCAGATGAAGGCAAGGGTAATGGTTGATAGGGAGCTTATCTGGCTCTGGCGCATTCCTGGTGAGTAGGCCAAAGCTCAGTCATGCAGAAAGGGGAGGGGGTCGTACTGTGGGCTTGAGATGGAGCTGACAAAATGGAGTCAGTGTGGTTCATCCACACAGGAAACATAGCCTTCTGCAGTGTTGCAGCCTCATGCCCAACAGGCTCTAAGCAAAAAAAAACTTTTTGTACTAGTGGGGTTCAAGACATGTGACCCCAAAATATGGCACCTCGGTATCATGAATATCTTAAACAGAAGGAGATGGAGGAAGGTCACTCTGACCTCCCCTGTCTCACTCTTATCCTCTGAAACAGATCAACAATCTCCCACGTGAATGTACCCTCCCTGTACCAGGAGGAAGGAAGGCATCCTTATCACCAGAGACAGGGAACTGAGGGCTGAGAAATCTGTATAAATAAACCTTGTTAAACTAACTCTTATCTTCCTAGTTACTCCTTTATCACTGACTACTCCTAGCCCAAACATGTCTGTCTTCTCAATTAATTACAAATTTATTGTTTCTTTGTCAGCAAGGTATAAACGCTCCTACTCTGGTCACTTCTTTGGGTCTTCATTCTCTTGGGAAGGCACCTGTGTACTTGTAACAACTCAATAAAATGTGTTTGTGTTTCTTCTGTTAATCTGTCTTATGTCAGTTTAAGTTTCAGACCCAGCCAGGGACCCTAAGAGGATTGAAGAAAACTTTCCTCCCTACAGTACATTAAGATCCAAAATGAATAATAAATTTCAAGTCAATTTTTTTCTTTTTATTGTCACCGTTGTCCAAAACTGACCAGTCTTGCCTCAAAAAACTTAAAAGACACTACTATATATAAAATAGATAACTAATAAGAGCCTGCTGTATAGCACAGGGAACTCTACTCAATACTCCCTAATAGGGGCTTTCCTGGCAGTCTGGTGGTTAAGACTCCGGGCTTCCACTGCAGCGGACACGGGTTCGATTCCTGGTTGGGGAACTGAGATCCTGTATCCTGAGTGGTGCAGCCAAAACAACAACAAAAACCCCACACAACTCTGTAATGGCCAATATGGGAAAATAATCTAAAAACAAACATAAAAGATAAGCTGGCTTGTCTGTTTCCAGTCTTTACTTCCTGAACACTAACCCTGTGTTCCACGTGTTCACATCTATTATCTCACTCAATCCTTTCTATAAGGTAGGCTGATAATACCATCACCATTTACCAAATGAAGCAACTGAGTTCAAAGAGGCTGACGTGTTATAGGTAAAAATAAATAGCAAGGCTCCAATTGAGATTCAGGTCTTCAGATTCCAAGTTCGGAGCTGATTCCTTATTGCTCAGCTCAGAAGTTATAGCCCGTCTGTTCTGCTCAGGTAAATCCATTATTTTGTGTTCAATCTGAGGTGCTGCTTAGAATCTATTAACTATTTATTTCTCCTACTCCAGGATTTCTCAACCTCAACATTATCAACATTTTTTTCTTTTTCTTCCCCCACAAGAGGCTGTTGCGTGCACTGTAGGATATTTAGCAGCATCCCTGGCTTACCCATCAGATGTCAATAGCACCCACTCCCAGCCTTCCCTACCGCAGTCATGACAAAATCGACCCGAGGTGAGAATCACTGTTTTACTCTGTGCTGAATTCCTTAGGAATTTGCATCCCCTCTTCCCTTCAGTCTGTGAGAACACATGGAGTCTCAGACCTGGTGTGCCAACGTGGAAAACCTCCCTGCCTGTACCCTGAACTGGGTCCCTCTGGACTTCTTGTTGGGCCCTCTCCTGCAATAACTGACATCCTCACTGTGAAGGATCTATCTGTTCTTGGAGGGTATCCAAAACCTACTTACATTGGCTTGATTCTGTGCAAGCTCATCCAATCTACTTGATGCAGTGACTGTTCAAGACCAGAGGTTAAAAATTGAATTGGCTGCCCCAAAATGATTTACTGGAGGCTTCTGGAAATGTCCCCCACAACTGGATTAACTATTGTGATTAATTTGGCCTGTCAGTTTGTTGGGAAGGAAGGGAATAGCCATTTAATTTATTTATTCACTTAATTTATTCCACTTAATAATTTATTTAGATTCATTCCTTTATTTAACTGATACTGGGACTGGAATGACTTTTTTTTTTTTTACTAAATTGAACAGCTAAAATTATCAGATCAGTTGTACATTTAGACTGTCTGAATGCAACTTCTATCTCAGCACAAATTATTTTATATCCTTTATTCCCCAGAGAATGTAGCTCAGTTAATAAATAATCAATTTTCAGATGCTATTTCTAACCACTCTCTTATTATAGCAGAGAGAGTAGGATAATTTTTTCCTTAAATTTCAAAAACTATTTTAAAAAATAAATGTTTGAGGAGCCCTTGTGCTTGTTTGATTTTGCTTTTCAGACAACAGTGGGTATTGTTAGTGTGTACATAGAACTCAGAACAATCAATGTGTGTCATTGCACATCCATGGTGGATTTCCTGTGTGATGGAGGGAAGAATAAGAGGAGACAGACCAGAGGGTTCATGTCACACTAGATTTCTTAGGAAGCTCGTAAAAAGGATTTACTGTATTTTGATTAATCCATCCTTCATCCACCTTGAGTGTCTCCATGGCAACCAGATATTTGTTTCCCAAAGATGGTCTTTCAGACTGTGGAAGGTTCATTCAGCTCCATACAAAACCCCCTGTATTCCTGAGGCCCACATCTTTGAAATTCCACATGCATAGACAACCACTCCCAAACCCTTGTCTGTGTTACAGATCCCAGTGCTAGTATCGTTTTATCAATGACACGACATGATCAATTGTTTGAAGCATTTTCTCAGAGCCAACAGAAACATCTGTTTCATCTCTATTCCTCAAAAACATCGAGTGTTTTAAGCTCAGCCTAAAGGAAGCTAACTAAATAGGCATTACGGGGCTTTAAAAAATATATACAATATCACATCTTGGTTAGAGTATTATTTCAGAGCATCCACCAATTAAATGGTCCTATAAATTAAAAATTACCTTTCATCAAAAATTGATTCGTTTCTCAAAACAGTTATAAAGCAGAATCTAATTCAAAGTATAGTAACATGCAAAGAACATATATTTTATAAATGAGGTTGGGATGATTTGCCTGAAGTCTCACATTAGTTAGAAACTGACCTGAAATAAGATCATGGAGGCCCAAACCCCCAGCACTCAGCTCTGCCTACCCTGAAGCAGGGGTGCCTTCTTTGGCCCACGGTGGAGCCTGAGCAGTGCCCTGATTATGCTGAGTCTTCCACTTCACAGGAACAGGAAACTCCTCTGTCCCGCCCCTCTTCAACTCTTTACTTCTCAATATGGAAAGATCGCATGGATGGATGGATGGATGGATGGATGAATGGATGGATGGATGGAAGGAAGGAAGGAAAGCTCTATATTAAAAGTCTAGAAAATATATAACTTCTTTTTTTTTTGCATGTTTCCCCAAAAGATATTATATGGGGGAAACTCACTTTAAATATCCTGTATTTCTTTCTTTTTCATGACCATGAATGACTTTTATAATCAACAAAAGTATTTCCACTTTAGGGAAAAAAAATTGTTCTTCAAAGCTCAAATTATACTCTGAAGTAAATTTATTTCTAACGTAAAAACAAACAAAAAGTTACCATTTATGCAACAGTAATGCAGTAAATAGGATTTTCACAATTTCTCTCACTATTTTATTTTTTAAAAATCATCACATGGTTTGTAATGCCATTATTAATAATCAAGGTGATAAAATCATGTTCTTTTACCCATACTATGGGACTAATAATTTCTTCCTTTTTCTTTTTCTGCCTAAAAGTAATATTGAATTAGTCTGACACACAGTTTAGGAATCATAACTTGAATTATTGGAATTCATTCAGGAAGCCCAGCCTCACTTAAAATTGCTGCTGTCTGCAGTATAATAAATGTGATCGATGGCCTTCTGCAACGATGCAGCTCAGCTGCTCCTCTGTTGCTGGGAGAGGTCTCTTTGTGTGTGTGCCTGTGCAGATTTCTTCCACATTCTGCAACTGTTTCCAGCAGGAGCTAGTTTTGAGCCTCCTGTTCACAGTTATTTAAGAATAGCCTGCTATTTTCCATTTACCATGGATCAATTTAGATTGTCTATTACAAAAAGAATCTCGTTAAAGATTGATGACTTGTAAAAAAGTAAAAATATGCATAGAGAGAGCCTTTATCAGTTCTACCTTACTTGGTTCTTTGTCATTTTGAGCTAGAAGAAAAAATTGGTGTCTACTAGAAATTAAAACTTTCGCATGATCATCAAATTAGGCAAATTAACACAAGAAGACTTAAATTAGTTTCACTGTTGCTCTTTCAGGAATAAATGTTTAAATAAACTTCCAAACAAAGCAAAAGCAGATTGCAGTCAATGCCCCCCCCCACCCCCAACATCTCTCGGACAGTTCTGATCCCCCATGCTGGATTTCTTTCTTCCTTCCATTGTACTTAACCACTCGAATTAGCAATTTTAGAAACAAAATTCTTAACACACCTCTTGGAATTGGGTACAACATAACTGTGTATTAGGATAAAGCAGGTATTTAAAGAAATATCCTGTGCTACCTTGTGAAATATTTAACTCATAAATCACTTCTTTCATTTGGTAAATTTATAAATATAAATAAATATTTGCAAAGAAAAACAGCTGCCCAGGAGCCTTCTCAGGCTTTTATCCTAAATACAATTGCAAAATCTTAAATCATAGACTTTTTGATTTGGAAGAAATCTTAGAGAATTTCTTAGTTACTAACTAAGCTACTGATCTTAGTTACTAATCTAATTTTGCAGTGTAAGTTAATAAGGAGTCCAAATGCTCCCTGAAATCTTTCCATCTTACTATTCTGTTTTTCCAAAGCAGGGAGGGGAAAAGAAATGACCTTCCTCATTCAACACAACAATCTTGTGAGGTACATATTATCCTGCTTGAAGAAAACTGATATCCTGATAAAGAAAGCTCTTCTGAGACTCTGAGAAGTTATATAATTTGTCCAAGGTCACACAGCTACTAAGAGAAGTGGAATTTGAACCTCAAATTGTAACTTGAGTTCTATGAGCAGCCTCTATCCTTAGCTACATCCAAGTTCAGATTACTGATGAAAGGCATTTATAAGAAGAGACTATTTTGGAATTTCCCTGGAAGTCCAATGTTTAAGACTCCGTGCTTCCACTGCAGGTGGTGTGGGGGCACAGGTTAAATCCCTGGTTGGGGGAACTAAGGTCCTGCATGCCACGTGGCCAAAAGACAAAAACAAAACAAAACAACAACAACAAAAACTCCCAGAATATTTTGCTAAAGATTGGGAGGATCCATTGAGGAAAATTCATATCACATATCACATTAGGCAAAAATTTAGTTGAAGTCTTCTTTAGCTATTTCTGCTATCTCCCTCCAAAAGTTTCCTATTCTCAGAGGTTTGTTTTCTATGATGTTACAAGTGGCAATGCAAATAATCAATAAACATTCTATAATAAGGGTTAGAAGATAATTTTATTCAAGTTGAGGACTGTAGCCTGGGAGATACATATTCAAGAAGCACTTGAATTGTGTTCTGATGGTCTACAAAATGAGAGAGGCTTAATAGGCCAAAACTGCAAAGTTACATAAGCTATTTGTCAAGAATTAGGATGGGAGGGACTTCCCTGGTGGTCCAGTGGTTAGAACTCTGCAGTTCCACTTCAGGGGGCACAGGTTCATCCCTGGTCAGGGAACTAAGATCTCACAAGCCACATGGCAAGGCCAAAAAACATAGCCAAGCTAAAAACAAAAACCCAAGATGCCAAACAAAGAGTGAACTGAAAGTCTAAGCAGCACAAGGAAGCTGAAGCCTAAATGGCTCACAGAGTTCTTGGAGCTGGATGGCACCTTAAACGCTTTGGGCTACAGCAAGGACAACTTCTCAGAAAGTAGCATTCAGCCTATGCCCTGGCACAGAGAGCTAGACCAGGGCTGTGTGCATCAAGTTAAGAGTTTTGGAGGACTGCTTCAGCTCTGAGATGAAGATTTAGAAAACATTACCCAATAAAACCCATAGAAGAATATAAAGGAGACTATCTTTGTGACCTGAGGTGGGAAACGATTTTATAAACACAATTCAAAAGTAGGAACCATATAGTAAACTATTGATGAACACAGTTCTAGCTGGATCAAGGATTTCTATTTAATAAATCACATCAGGGTCAAAAATTAATAGAGAAGAATATGTGAATATATTTGTGATGTCTATGGGAAGGAAAGGGTGAAGCAGTAAGTCTGCAGTCTCTTCTCGCCTCTGGTTGGGGGAAAAGAGGGTGAGGGCAGAAGAAAGGCAGGTGATTAGACCTTATTTCCTTGTAAAAATGCTGATGAATACCTCCTAGCAAAAGAGCTGAAGGGATTTGCTAGCAAGGGAGTCCTTATCTATGGAATGCTGTTAATAGGAAGAACCAAGTTGGTTAGGATTGCTTCTGATAAATAAGCCAGGAATCTGTGGATTTATAGGCATGGCTCAAGGAAAAATATCATGTAATGGATAAAACCATCAGAGTATAAATTTGAGATGTTCATGACCTAGATGACAAAATACTGATTTATCCCATTTCTAATGAACTTGATCACATGATTAAGATGGTATCTGCCAAATTTCTCCACTTGTTATTATTTTCTCTTTGTAATTGTAAATGAAGAACAAAAGAGCATTTTTGCTCACCACACAATTCTACAAAGATTCATACACCCACTGCAGTCTCTGACCAACAGTGTACTCTGTGCTTCAGACAGAAAATTAAGGTGAGAATGGGATGACGCACTCTTGTTCCGGATAGAGGAAATGAAGATGATAATAGGATTCTCTGTGCTTCGGACAAGCAGGCCCCTTAGATAGTTAGATGTATAATCTACAGAAGAATTTTATTGAACCCAGATTCTTGCATCTTTTCATTCATAGGAAAACACTAAAATCATTAACTTGAGGTATTTGTTACTTGTGACTAGTAGAAATCTTTTACCAAAATGTGTACTTAACTGCGTGTATTCCCCAGCCAAAAATCACAGTTAAATTGGCTTCTTCCTCTACCTCTTCAGAACAGCTTTCCCAGAGCTACTGAGCAGCTGTCTCCCAGGCTATAGTCTTCAGTAAGACCCTGAATAAAACAAATTCACAGCTCTTACGTTGTGTGTTTTTCTTCCAGTTGACGTAATAACTATCTTAGAGAAAGATACTTTGAGACTGTGTAAGTATCTTGTTTGTCATCAAATTTTCACCCAATCATTTTAGCCTCCCTTGATGACCCTCCCCTAAAATAATTATTCTCTGTTGGTTGCCAGATGGCAGTTTTCCAATTGAATCATTTGTTCTGCATTTATTAGCTGGCATTCTGATGAAAAGAAGACATTTCCCTTCTCCCCCATTTCCTTTTAAATTTTTATTGGAGTATAGTTGATTTACAATGTTGTGATAGTTTCTACTGTACATGAAAGTGAATCAGTTATACATAAATATATATCCACTCTTTTTTAGATTCTTTTCCCATATAGGTCATTACAGAGTATTGAGAATAGTTCCCTGTGCTATACATTAGGTCCTTATTAGTTATCCAGTTTATATATAGTAGTATGAATATGTCAATACCAATCTCCCAGTTTATCCTGCAACCCCCTTCTTTCCACCCTGGTAACCATAAGTTTGTTTTCTATGTCTGTGAGTCTATTTCTGTTTTGTAAATAAGTTCATCTGTACCATTTTTTTAGATTCCACATATAAACAATATCATATGTGTCTTCATCTGACTTTCTTCACTCTATATGACAGTCTCTAGGTCTACCCACATCTCTGCAAATGGCACTATTTTGTTCCTTTTTATGGCTGAGTAATATTCCATTGTATATATGTACCACAACTTCTTTATCCATTCCTCTGTCAATGGACATTTAGGTTGTTTCCATATCCTGGCTATTGTAAACAGTGCTACAATGAACATTGGGGTGCATGTCCCATTTCAGATTATGGTTTTCTCTGGATATATGCCTAGGCCCCATTTCTTTATTCAATCTTTATTTATATCAGCATGGACTCACAGATTCATACTTTATTCCTTGGGTTATGACCTAGTGTTATCATCATTTATTTTGCTATGTAACTTATCCCAGATTTGGCCAGTGGGTGTCCTTTATTTGTCTGTTTTCATAGTAGGTACTCCTAACATGAAATTACATAGAAGTTGAAAATAAAGAGAAAAAAATGATGTTCCTAGCATTATATTTTCAAATGTATAAAGCAAAATCTAAGGGAGTAGGGACTTACCTGGTGACGCAGAGCCCACGAGCCACAACTTTTGAGCCCATGTGCCACAACTACTGAAGCTTGTGCACTGAGAGCCCGTGCTCTGCAACAAGAGAAGCCACCCCAATAAGAAGCCCACGAACTGTAACAAAGAGTAGACCCTGCTCTCTGCAACTAGAGAAAGCCCGCGTGCAGCAACAAAGACCCAACACAGCCAATAAATAAATTAAAAAAACAACACAAAACCTAAGGGAGTAACTAGGAAAACACAAATAACCCAAAGTTACTGAGAGTTTTAAAAAACCTCTCTCTGAATCTGATAGTTGACACAGATCAAGTGGATCATTACTAAGGATACAGAGGTGAATAACATAGCTAAGAATATTCACCTAATACATACAGACTATTGTGCCCAACAAGGAAAAAATGCATATTCTTTTTGAGGAACCATAAAAAACTTTTTCTTTGGAAATAATTTTAAATATACAGAAAGTTAAATAAGGAAAGCTAGAAATAGTACAAAGAACACCTATATAGGCTTTACTCAGACCCACCTAGTGTCAATATTTTACCCCATTTGCTTTATCATTTTCTGTGTGTATGTATGTAGTGTTTTTCCTGAATCATTTTAGTGTAAGTTGCACACATGGTGATTATTCACCCTTAAATACTTCAAGGTGTATTTCCTAAAGATAGGGACATTCTCTTATATTACCACTACACAGTTATCAACTTTAAAAACTTATATTGGTATAAGTTTAACCCACTGTTTATAACCTGCTGTTTATATTCCACTTTTGTTAGTTGACCTAATAATATCCTTTATAACATTTTATTCCCCACTTGCATAGCATCTAGTTAGGGTTAGGTATTGCATTTAGTTGTCATTATCTTTGGCCTATTGTGAAATTCTTTTTAAAATTGACCAGATTTGACCATAGTGTGGTAGTTTTCCAAAAAAAAAAAAAAAAAATTGTGTACATATTTTGAAAAAAAACCAATATAAGCCATGATTTGAAAAGAAAATCAAAGTGAAAATTAGCAGTATTTTATACTGAAATCCAAAAAAAATTTTTTAAATTGCATTTCAAATTTGTGAAATATACCAAGATTAATGCTCTGAGGAGTATTTGTAGCCTTGAATGCACTAATTAGAAGACATGAAGGGTGAAAATAAATTAAGATTTCCACTCAAGATAATAAAAATAACAATAAGCGAGCAAACTAAAGTCTGGAAAATGAGAGAATAAAAATAAGCAAGAAAACAAATGAAATACATAACAACAAAGGAAACCTAATCAATACAGCCCCAAAGTAGTCATTAAAAAGATGAATATAAAAGATAACACTCTAGATAATCTGAGCAAGAATAAAAGGAAGAAGCCATAAATAATGAACAAAAATTATGACATTTTTACAGGTATTTTGGAGATGCAAAAATAATTTAAAAAATTTTAACCAATAAATTTTAAACATTAGATGCAATCGAAAATTTTCTAAAAAACAGAAAAAATACAAATTACCAAATCTTACTGAAAAAAATTAAAAGCTGAGTAAACTAATAAACATTGAAGGAGTTGAAGAGGTTGTCAAATTTTCCCCTTCCTGTTCCAAAGGACAATTTTTCAGCACTAAAAATATATATTTTACCAAGCTTTTAAAAAATACATAATTCCTATTTCACATAAAATGTTTCAGAGAACAGAAAGAGGAAAAGTCATCAAATTACATTGCTATCAAAGAGAACAAGGACAGAATAATTTCACTATGAGCACAGAAGCATTAATCCTGAATTTTAAAAATAAATCAAATTCTGTAGTACAGTCAATTCTCATTATTTGTAGATTCTGTATTTACGAAATCGCCTACTTGTCAAAATGTATTTGTAAACTCAAAATCAATACTCAAAATGCTTTCATTGTTATTCAAAACTATGTGCAGTGTTGCAAAAAATTTGAGTTGCCTGACTCACAGGTTCCCAGCTGAGGTCAAACCAGGCAACATTCTGCCTTCCTGTTTTCACTCATTTACTAGTGTTTTTTTGGCAGCCTCTTTAGTGCCACATTTTTCACATCTTTGTGCTTTTTGTTGGTGACTTTGCTGTTTAAAATGGCCCCCAAGCATGTGCTAAAGTGCCGTCTGGTGTTCTAAGCACAAAAGGCTGTGATGTGTATTATAGAGAAAATATATGTGTTAGATACACCTCATTCAGGCGTAAGTTACAGTGTTGTTGGCCATGAGTTCAATGCTAATGAATCAACAATATATATTAAAGTGTCTTTAAACAAAAGTACACATAAAAACAAGATTATATGTTGACCAGTTGACTAAAATGTGTCTGGAGTTTTATAGGAACCTAACTTTGTGTTTCCTCTAAGAACAATGATCTGATGTTCACAAATTCTGTTTCCAGAAACTATATAGACCATAAACTGTGGTGAATAATGAGAATTGACTGTATGTATAGTATAAATGTGGTATGTGTGTTTACAAAACAATATATCATAATCAGGTAAAGTTTCTCTCATCAGTACAAGGATGGTTAACACAAAACTATCAATATAATGTACCATGTTAGATGTAACAAACAGAAAATCACTGTAATCTTTTCAATAGATTGAGATGAGAACACTCATTAAAATTCAATATTCATTTCTGATAAAAGCTCTTAGCAAAGTAGAAATAGAAAGCAACATCTTTAAACTCATCAACAGTTTCATAAAAAATTAATAAACAGAAACTTCAATTAAATAGAGTTGGAAGACCAGAAGAGGAGTCTCATGCCTTATGCTGATAATAGAGCCCAATGGGAAAAAGAAAGACTCCTTTCCTGGCAGGGACTCAGCCAATGAAAAACCATGATTTCCTTGTTTACTATAGCCCTCCCCTCTTCCTTCTCCTCCTTATAAAAAGTATTCTCCTTTCCTTGTCCTTCAGGAACTTGCATGTGGTTCACCATGATTACAGACCCTGAATTGCAATTCTCTGCTATCCACAATAAACCCCTATATGCTGCAGAAATATCTGGTTGTCTATTTGTTTCAGGTCAACAGTTTGGTAAACTCATATAAAAGAATAAAAGTCTAAAATAATACTGAAAAATAAAAAAGCGGGGGCTTCCCTGGTGGCGCAGTTGGTTAAGAATCTGCCTGCCAGTGCGGGTTCAAGTCCCGGTCTGGGAAGATCCCATATGCCACAAAGCAACTAAGCCCGTGCACCACAACTACTGAGCCTGTGCTCTAGAGCCCACATGCCACGACTACTGAAGCCCGCAAGCCTAGAGCGCATGCTCCGCAACAAGAGAAGCCACTGCAATAAGCCTGCTCAACGCATCAAGGAGTAAGCCCACTCTCGCAACTAGAGAAAGCCCATGTGCAGCAACAAAGACACAACTCAGCCAATAAATAAATAAATAATTTTTTTTTTAAAAACGCGCAATACCTAAATTTACTATAAAGCCATATAAATGAAGACAGTATGATATAGAGACTAATAAATACATAAAAGTCCCCAGAAACCCACATGATCACATATGAGGCTTCAATGTATTAGAGAGATGTCGATACAAATTACTAAAAAAAAATAATGGACAAGTCAGTAAATGATCCTGTGTCAATTGGATTACCATATGGGAAAAAGTAAAAGTAGATTTCCATTTCATGAGAAAACTTCAAAAGTATATCAAACTTAATTGTAAAAATAATTATTTAAAAATTTCAGGGAGGGATAAATTAGGAGTTTGGAATTGACAGATACAAACTACTATATATAAAATAGATAATTAACGGGACCCACTGTATAGCACAGGGAACTCTACTCAATACTTTGTAATATCTATAAGGGAAAAGAATCTGAAAAATGTGCTTATCTATATTAGTAACTTTGCTGTACACCTGAAACTAACACAATATTGTAAATCAACTATACTTCAATAAAAAATAAAAATAAAAATTTCAGAAGTAAATGTAAGTATTTTTATAGCTTTGGAGTAATGATGGATTTCTTAACAACAAAATAAAAAACTTAAGAACAGAAATCATAAATTTAAGAACAGCAATCATAAAGAAAAAAATGTATGTATTTTGGTACATCAGTATTAAAACTTTCAAACAAAATCAATGCAAGCATTTGTTCAGACAAACCACAAAGGATTATGTCAACAAAAAATTAATCAGTTGGTCTAAGAAAGAAATGGAAAATCTTATTCGAGCCAAACTGAGAATTATAACCTGGGAAGAGCATCTCAGAAAGCTCTGAGAACTGTTCTGCCCATTAGAAGTTAAGGCACAGTTATATAAGTTTTTGAGACAAGGGGGTATACATGAAATGATGTATTATTGGCAGTTTACACAATCCAGATCTGGTCCCTTACAAGATCAAGAAGGAATGTTATCTTTTAAGGAGTTGTCTCATTGATGCTAGAATGTTGCTCTTTATGGTTGAGCAGATATTTCTGCTGATGGGGGAGGTTTGGTCAATGCATAATGCAGATACAGAATGAACAGTAGAGAGGAAAGAGAAGGCCAAAGACAGAGAAAATTTTTTGTTTAAATTTTTATTGTCTTACCATAATATATGAATTTCCTTTCACAATTAGTATTCAGAATATAAAAAGAACGAATCAATGAAAAGAAGCAAAGAGAACATTGACATTACAGGGTTTTCTTTTGTTTTTTAAGACAAAGAATTGAGCAGGCAGTTCACAAATGAAGACTAACCAATGAATATGTAGAAAGGTCTTCAATCTTGTCAGTATTCAGGGATATACACAATAAAATGTAATGAGATATTTTATATCAAACTGACAAAAATTTAAGTTTTATAATATCGAGTGTTTACAAGGATGTGAGAAAACAGGAATGTATAAGTTGCTAGAACTTGTTTGAAAAATTACTGGAGTAACAGCTATTAAGTTGAAATTAGCATACCCTACAACCCAGAAATTTCACTTTTTTAGTATCTCTGATACTTGTATACAAGGAGACTTAAATATGCTACGTTGTAACCAAAAAAATTTCTTTTTAAACAACTCATCTATCAACTGGGAGATGGATAAACAAAACGTTGGCATGTTTACAGAGTAGCATACTGTATGGATTACCATTTCAATGAAAGAATCAATCTATATCGATCGGAAGATCTCAAAAGGCAATGCTGGGCAGTAAATGTAAGTAGCAGAACCATATGTGTTGTATGATTCTATTACATAGTTTTTAAAACACATAAAATATAACCTCCATCTACAGAAAGTATAAAAAAATGGACTGATACTGACTCCATGACAGATTTGTAATGTGGAAATGCAGGGGGAAATAAAGTAGAATACAGCTATACCTAGTAATAGATAATTTACCTGTTAATATTCCATTTACTTATTAATATTTTTGGAGAAAAATGATGAAACATTAGCATTGGTTAATTCTGAGTAATGAATACAAAGATATTGGTTATATTATTCTCTGTACTCTTCTCTCTGTTTTTAAAATATTAATTAAAAAATGAAAATTAAAGTCATAAATGTTTAACTGAAATTGGATGTAATAAACATGTACCATCACCAAACTCTAAAGCCCTTAACAGTGTCCAGAAATTCCCTTTTTTTAAATATTGAAAGTAGGCCCATTGGGACTTCCCTGGCAGTCCAGTGGCTAAGACTTTGCCTTCCAATGCAGGGGATGTGGGTTCGATCCTAGTTGGGGAGCTAGGATCACACATGCCTTGTGGCCAAAAAGCCAAAATATAAAACAGAAGCAATATTGTAACAAATTTAAAAAAAAAAGGCTTTAAAAATGGTCCACGTCAAAAAAAATCTTAAATATAAATAAAGTAGGCCCAGGATGGAGTCACTCAAAATAAAGTTTAACTTTCTATGCTTTGCTCCCCAGAAAAGGAAGGTCCAGATCAACTAATCATTGCTTGCCCCCTCAGCACAGGTTATCTGACCTGCTCTAAGACTTACCACGGCTACAAATAAGGAAAGTAACCCTGCTCTAACCAATCAACACACCCAGTATAATGTGCTTTTTGCTGCTCACTTTAGGCTATTAAATTTCTTGCCTTGTGTACAGCACATTGGAGCTCCTTTCTATCTGCCAGATTGGATGCTGCCCAATTCAAGAATTACTGAGTAAAATCTAGCCAATCAGTAAATTGTCTATAGAAATTTTTCTTTTAACACTTTATAACTTGATTTTTTAATGGGATGTCTATATGATAAAATGTCAGTACTCAAAAACACTTTGATGGAGTTATTAGTGATATGAAAAATCCCAATGACTTACAATATTCAGTGAAATAATGCAAAAATTTTAAATGTATACTTAGTTCTAATTTAGTAAAAATGCGAAAGGTTGGAAGGAAATACAATTCAACCAAGGGTTATGTGTCTCATCTCTGGGTAATGTGATTCTTGAATAGATTTTTTTCCTTTGCAATTTCTGTTTTCCAGTTTTTCTAAAGAGAAGATATTTTGGAATCAGAAAACATTAAGTTAAAAATGTTTTCTATTTCTTTTATGACTAGCATTGAAATAACATTTTATTTTTACTGTTACTTGTAAATGATTTAAGAATTTAAACTAACCCCTACATAATATTTTGGATCAGTTCTCACTTGTGCTTTGGAAACATTTAAAGCTTTCAAAATAGGAATCCATTCCAGAGAGCATGACAGAATATCAGCCATTGCAAATAGCTGTCTAATATTGGGACCTTGAACCTGTTTACTAGTTTATAGAATGGTAGGCAGAGCCAGAGCCCAACAATATTCCTACATTTACTTGCTATAAGTAATGACCATCTGCTGGGGACTGGGGAGGACCCAGCTCAGCCAATTTGACTGCCTTGGTTTGCATGATAAAGGAAGGTCACAGAAAGTCAGTACAATTGAGAGCAACTCCCCAGGTGGCAGAAAAGATCTGCAAGCAATGGCAGAAAAGGCTTGCATTGAGGACTGCAACTCTGAAAAGAGTTTTCTCTCTTCTGAGATTACACTTCTCCAAAAGGATAGTACTTACAACATAAAAGTGAAATTCAAAAACTACATCTCTTTAGAAGGGCTTAGGTTTTTTGTTTGTCTCCTCCATTATTGTATGAAAAGAAATATATAGAATATTTTTTTCTTCTTGGATCTCAACTGCAAAAGAGTTTATCATATTCTTCAGTTCACAGTTTACTATCACCATAGATCCATGAGTGGCTTTCTTCTATTTAATTATAAAAATGTTTTCTCCTTTAGGCTGAAACTCAACTCCTATTATCCCTCCTCCTTCCTGTTTTAATGTTAGATAAATGTTGTTAAATATAAGTGTTTTGTGAATGAACAATGAACCAAGGCCTCCACTTTCTCATGTGTTATTTTCCTATAAAAATATTTTGAGATTTTTGTAAATCAAGGCTCTTCTGCTACTTGGATAAAGTAAATTATCTATTGAAGATTTGTCCAAATAACAGTCAGCATTACCGGGACACATGGAAGTAAGTAGGGGTGGGAAAGCTCTGTTTACTCTAAGAAACAGCTGGCTTTTTGTCAAGCCTACCAACAGAATGGCCAATCAGACAAGAATAAACACAAGCACATCATTCATTCATTCAACAAATATTTATTGAGTGCTTGCTTTGTCAGGCTGAGATGGGGCCTAGCAACCGATAACAAATCATGGTCGTAGTTCCTGCTCTCCCACTTACTGGCTGCATGAATTTGTGCAGTCAGCTAAATTCTCTATATCTTAAGTTTCTTCATTTGTAAAGTGAGAAAAATAGACCCCACCCTATCTCCTTTGCAAGATTGTTTTGAGAATAAAATAAGTGAGTTTTGAAGGTAGCAGAGTACGCAACCCCCAAATATGCCTCTTGGGCATATGGATTATTTTGAGCCCACTATTTTTGAGAGAAAGTAGACACAAGAAAATCTCTAAAAGCTTTTTTTTTTAATTTTTTATTTTAGCTGTGATGCGTGGCTTGCAGGATCTCAGTTTCCCAACCGGGGACTGAACCTGAGCCATGGTAGTGAAAGGGCCAAATCCTAACCACTAGACCACCAGGGAACTTCCTAAAAACATTTTCTTTATCAAGGAAATTTATATTTTTAAGGGAAACTTCTATTTGTGTCTCCTTTTCTGTACCAGGAAGAAAAGATTGGCTCTAAATAAAAAGGGGATCTTGTTAATGGTGGAGGACCCAGTCAAATCTGCATAACAAACCTTACTCTTTTTTCCCAGTAACCTCCAGCATCTAGACTGCCCCCCTCTCCAACGTCTTTCTTTTGTCTTCATCTGAAGATGGTATTCAAGGTGGTGTCTTGGGCCATTTCAGGGAGTCTTACTCAGTTTTCCTAGATATCTCCCATGTATACATGAAGTATACACGTCTCTTAAACTTGTTTTTCTGTTGTTAATCTGTCCTTTATAATGTGGGGTGGTGAAATTTGTGTAGACAAGAATTTGTGTAGCTTCCCCTACACAACTATCACAACTGTAGGGGTTCAGAACCAGTCTCCATCAAATGAGCAACTTTTGTATGAGGATTATTTTTGAGCTAAAAGCAATGGAGACTCTGAAGAGTCAAGAGAAACAACTACCTCTCCCTTAACTACCTAGGAGAATTTAAATTGGGGATTTTTCCCAGACAAGAATTATTACCAGAGATAAATTTTATCTAAGTGGCCTCCATCAGTATGGCAGGGCAAATAGCTAATCACCAAACATCTGCTGTTCTTCTTATCATCTTGTGAACGACCCTCCTGTCCTTGGAAGCCTCAGCCCCTATCCCATTCCTTATGGTATGTATACCTCATTTTATCTTTCTGTCTTTAAGCTTCTTAGATATGTGTTTCTCTGACCCTCTCATGTATGTGGGGTTCCAGTATGTACAAAATTAAATTTGATTTTCTCCTGTTAATCTATCTCATGTCATTTTAATTCTTAGACCAGATAGAAGAACCTAGAAGAGTAAAGTTTTCTTTCTCCTTAACACTACTATTATTCTGTTGATGTTGCCAAAAGAAAGAGAGCAGAGACCAGGGTAAGCCAGCTGAGAAGAAGGAGCAGTGAAGGAAACTTAGCCATTGCTGTGGTCATGCTTATGAGAACTGATAATAAAACACTTATAAAGAACTGAAGAACTTGAAGGAATGGTCATAATCTTGCCCATGACCACTGAGAGAAAAATTATGACTGAATGTGAAATAAAACTAGAAGGCAACGAATAGCAGGCAATCCAAAATGTTCTCTTACCCCAGCTTCAAGATATTCCCGTCTCAGATTTGGGGAGAGAGAACAGGATACCTAAGGAATAAAGTCATCCACTCCCCCAGATGCAGGGTCAAGAACTCTTGTACTCTAGTAAGTATATGCAAACATCTCAGGAGCAGGAAAAAACTATGGAGCGGGATGGGAGACAGAATAAGGTCCCTGTAGAAAGAACATGCCATAAGTGTGTGAGCCAAAACCAAAGGAAGGAGAAAACAGGAGAAGTAGAATTCTTAAGCATTTACTCCATGTTGTAAAAAATATTCCAAGCAAAAATGAAAATAAAAAACATTGCACTGATTTATTTCTAAGTGGGTAGTAGACCAAACATTTCCCCCATAACTAAAAAAATAAAAAAGTAAAAATGAAAATAAAAAGACTCGTTGTAACCTTGAAGACATGAGGTTGAGTAAAACAAGCCAGATATCCAAGGACAAATATTGTATGATTCCACAAGTGAAATAGAATAGGCAAATTCATAAGAGACAGAAAGTTGATTACAGGTTACCAGGGGCTAAAAGGAGGGGAAATGGGGAGTTATTGCTTAACGGGTACAGAGTTTCTGTTTGGGGTGATGAAAGAGTTTTGGAAATAGAGGTGGTGGTTGCACAACATTGTGAATGTACTTAATCTCACTGAATTGTACACTTAAAATGGTTAAAAGACTAATCTTATGTTGTGTATTTTACCACATTTTGAAAACGCAAGAGAAAAGCCTCATTGCACTGATTTATCTTGAAACAGATAGTAGACAAAATAGCAGGTCATACGAGTACTTGGAATCCCAGAATTACAGCTAAAGGTGATATACACAAAGGGTATTTGTATCAAGCTGACACAGCCCAAAGAACTGCCTTTCTCTAGTTCAGAAACATCTCTGAACTAGACAAGCAAGAGACTATGAAAACCTTGAGGAGGGGAGGCTTGTCGTGAGGATCTTTTGTCTTCTCAGTAACAGAATATAATCTGGCATACAGCTGATATTTAAATAGCTCTTGAATGGGGTATCTAGAATCAAAGATCTCTCATGCATTCATTGAAAAATATTTATTTTTCCTCTTATGTACCAGGCACTGAGCTAGGTACTAGCAGTCTGTCTGCCCTCCAAGGTCACACAGTCCATAGGGAGAGAGCTGGTCTATAAGGCAGAGGGACTGAGGCACGTGTGGAGGGTCTGAGAGGCTATGGAAGAAGACTTAGTTGGATGCAGGAGATTGGACCATTGGGTCTCTGCAGAGGTTCTGATGCAAAAGAGAGCAGGATAGAGAAGTGATTAAAGGAAAGTGTTCAACATAAAGGATATGAACTTTAACTGAAGGGCAATTGTTACGGAACCAAACCTGGGTCTGCTCACCTGCATGTCGTAAAGCCAATCTACTGACACCAAGTTGTGGTGAAGGAAAATGCAGTATTTATTGTAAGGCACCAGACAAGGATTGTCATGCTCAAAAAGCCCAAACTCCCCAATTGGTTTTATTTATTTTATTTTATTTTATTTTTTCAGACTTTTTTTTAAAGCTTTTTATTGGAATACAATTGCTTTACACTGTTGTGTCAGCTTTTGCTGTACAACAAAGTGAATTGGCTGTATTTATACATATATCCCATATCCCCTCCCTCCTGTGACTGCTTCCCATCCTCCCTATCCCAGCCCACTAAGTCATCACCCATCATTGACTTGATCTCCCTGTGCTTTGCAGTAGCTTCCCACTAGCTATCTGTTTTACATTTGGTAGAGTATATATGTCAGTGCTACTCTCTCAACTACGTCCTAGCTTCCCCTTCACACCCCTTCCCCTCCATGTCCTCAAGTCCATTCTCTACATCTGCATCTTTATTCTTGCCCTGTCACTGGGTTCATCTGTACCATTTTTTTAGATTCCATATATATGAGTTAGCATATGATATTTGTTTTTCTCTTTCTGGCTTACCTCACTCTGTATGACAGACTCTAGGTCTATCCACCTCATTACAAATAGCTCAGTTTTGTTCCTTTTTATGGCTAATATATGTGCCACATCTTCTTTATCTGTTCATCTGTTGATGGCCACTTAGGTTGCTTCCATGTCCTGGCTATTGTAAATAGTGCTGCAATGAACATTGTGGTACATGTATCTTTTTGAATTATGGTTTTCTCAGGGTATATGCCCAGTAGTGGAATTTCTGGGTCATGTGGTAGTTCTATTTTTAGTTTTTGAAGGAACCTCCAAACTGTTTTCCATAGTGGCTCTACCAAATTACATTCCCACCAACAGTGCAAGAGGGTTCCCTTTTCTCCTCATCCTCTCCAGGATTTATTGTTTTTAGATTTTTGGATGATAACCATTCTGACTGGTGTGAGGTGATACCTCATTGTGGCTTTGACTTGCATTTCTCTAATGACTAGTGATGTTGAGCATCTTTGCATGTGTTTGTTAGCCATCTGCATGTCTTCTTTGGAGAAATGTCTAGGTCTTCTGCCCATTTGTGGATTGGGTCATTTGCTTTTTTGATATTGAGCTGCATGAGCTGCTTATATATCTTGGAGATTAATCCTTTGTCAGTTGCTTCATTGGCAAATATTTTCTCCCATTCTGAGGATTGTCTTCTTGTCTTGTTTATGGTTTCTTTTGCTATGCAAAAGCTTTTAAGTTTCATTAGGTACCATTTGTTTGTTTATTTCCATTATTCTAGGAGGTGGGTCAAAAGGATCTTGCTTTGACTTATGTCATAGAGTGTTCTGCCTGTGTTTTCCTCTAAGAGTTTTATAATGTCTGGCCTTACACTAAGCTCTTTAATCTATTTTGAGTTTACTTTTGTGTATGGTGTTAGGAAGTGTTCTAATTTCATTCTTTTACATATAACTGTCCAGTTTTCCCAGCACCACTTATTGAAGAGGCTGTCTTTTCTCCATTGTATATTCTTGCCTCCCTTGTCAAAGATAAGGTGACCATATGTGTGTGGGTTTATCTCTGGGCTCCGTATTCTGTTCCATTGATCTATATTTCTGTTTTTGTGCCAGCACCATACTATCTTGATCACTGTAGCCTTGTAGTATAGTTTGAAGTCAGGAAGCCTGATTCCTCCAGCTCCATCTTTCCTTCTCAAGATTGCTTTGGCTATTCAGGGTCTTTTGTGTTTCCACACAAAAATTTCTTGTTCTAGTTCTGTGAAAAATGCCATCAGTAATTTGATAGGGATTGCACTGAATCTGTAAATTGCTTTGGGTAGAATAGTCATTCTCACAATGTTGATTCTTCCAATTCAAGAATATGATGTGTCCCTCCATCCGTTTGTTTCATCTTTGATTTCTTTCATCAATGTTTTATAGTTTTCTGCATACAGGTCTTTTGCCTCCTTAGGCAGGTTTATTCCTAGGTATTTTGTTCTTTTTGTTGCAATGGAGAATGGGATTGTTTCCTTAATTTCTCTTTCTGCTCTTTCGTTGTGACTGTATAGGAATGTAAGAGGTTTCTGTGCATTAATTTTGTGTCCTGCTACTTTACTAAATTCATCAATTAGTGCTAGCCATTTTCTGGTAGTCTTTAGGGTTTTCTATGTATAATATCATGTCATCTGCAAAGAGTGACAATTTTACTTCTTCTTTGCCAATTTGGATTCCTTTTGTTTCATCTTCTTCACAGATTGCTGTGACTAAAACTTCCAAAACTATGTTGAATAATAATGGTGAGAGTGGGCACCCTTGTCTTGTTCCTGTTCTTAGAGGGAATGCTTTCAGTTTTTCACCATTTAGAATGATGTTGTCTGTTGGTTTGTCATATATGGCTTTTATTATGTTGAGGTAATTTCCTTCTATGCCCATTTTCTGTAGAGTTTTTATTATAAATGGATGTTGAATTTTGTCAAAAGCTTTTTCTGCTTCTATTGAGATGATCATATAGTTTTTATCCTTCAGTTTGTTGATATGATGTATTACATTGATTGATTTGTGTATATTGAAGAATCCTTGCATTCCAGGAATAAGCCCCACTTGATCATGGTGTATGATCTTTTTAATGTGCTGTTGGATTCTGTTAGCTTGTATTTTGTTGAAGATTTTTGCATCTATATTCATCAAGTGATATTGGCCTGTAATTTTCTTTCTTTCTTTTTTTTTTTTTTTTTTTTTTGACATCTTTGCCTGGTTTTGGTATCAGGGTGCTGGTGGCTGCATAGAATGAGTTTGGGAGTGTTCCTCCCTCTGCTATATTTTGGAAGAGTTTGAGAAGGATAGGTGTTAGCTCATCTCTAAATGTTTGAAAGAATTCACCTGTGAATCCATCTGGCCCTGAGCTTTTGTTTGTTGGGAGATTTTTAATCACAGTCTCAATTTCTGTGTTTGTGATTGGTCTGTTCATATTTTCTATTTCTTCCTGGTTCAGTCTTGGAAGATTGTACTTTTCTAAGAATTTATCTATTTCTTGCAGGTTATCCAATTTATGGCATATAGTTGCTTGTAGTAGTCTCTCACAATCTTTTGTATTTCTGCAGTGTCAGTTTCATTTCTAATTCTGTTGATTTGCATCTTCTCCCTTTTTTTCTGATGAGTCTGGATAATGGTTTGTCAATTTTGTTTATCTTCTCAAGGAACCAGCTTTTAGTTTTATTGATCTTTGCTATTGTCTCCTTCATTTCTTTTTCATTTTTTTCTTATCTGATCTTTATGATTTCTTTCCTTCTGCGCACTTTGGGTTTTGTTTTGTTTTTTTCTTTTCTTCTTCTTCTTTCTCTAATTGTGTTAGGTGTAAGGTTAGGTTGTTTATTTGAGATTTTTCTTGTTTCTTGAGGTAGGATTGTGTTGCTATAAACTCCCTCTTAGAATTGCTTTTGCTGCATTCCATGTATTTTGGGTCATTGTGTTTTCACTGTCATTTTTTTCTAGATATTTTTTGATTTCCTCTTTGATTTCTTCAGTGATTTCTTGGTTGTTTAATAGTGTATTGTTTAGCCTCCATGTGTTTGTATTTTTTGCAGTTTTTTCCTGTAATTGATATCTAGTCTTATGGCATTGTGGTCAGAGAAGGTGCTTGATATGATTTCAATTTTCTTGAATTTATCGAGGCTTGAGTTTTGACCCACCCAGATTGGTTTTAGGGAGGCATTGTTAAAGGCCAAGTAAGTCAGGAGGGTCTCAGGGTATATGGTCAGTTTGTGCATGATTCTCTGATTGGTTGATGGTGAGGTAACAGGGTGATTTCACAGGGGTTAACGTTATCAATCCTCATGTTCCAATAGGTCTGGGGACTATGTTCTCATGGTCATCAAGTAGTTAACATCTTCCATTTGGTGATGAACGTTCACATCTGTAAAACAACTCAGGAAATGTGCATCACGTACTATTATCTAGATTCTTCAGAGAGGAGCTAAAGCAGAGGATATGGGGGAGGCGTCTGCCCTGGGAAGGTCCCATAGTGTCCTGCTTGGTTACACAATGAAAAGCTATTAAAAGGCTTTGATTCAAGGAGTAAAATGAGTGTATTTGTACTATAAGAACACTCTCTATATTTACCAAAATACTAGTAAGATGTACCAAAATGTTATCCATGAGATTTCACTCAACCTATACTTAAAAAAAATTTTTGTCTATTCTGTTTGAATATTTTACAGTAAGTAGACAAAATATTTATAACTAACATGATTAGTAGAGCTCTTTTCATCAAGAATAAATAAGAAAAGAGGAGGAATCAAAGAAGGAAGAAGAAAGAATGGGGAGGACCATCTGGTTTCAGGGTGAAGAGATTCACGAAAACCTATATCAGATCATGTTATTCTCTTGCTCAAAGGCTCCAGTGGCTTCCCAACATACTTGTATTGAAATCCAAGTCCCTGGACAGCCTGCATGTTTTAGGGGCCTGGCCCTGCATATCTATTGGACCTCCTTACCCACCACTCTTTCTTTGTCTCATTGAGCTACAACCACACTCAAAATCTTTGTCTTCTTCACTTCTTCACTGCATTCAGGCCTCTAATCAGATGTCACCATGGAGTTTTTTCTAGACACCACTTCTTGTTATCCTCTGTCCTCCTTAATCTTCTTTATTTTACTTTGTCAGGGAGGAAGAAATTTTCCTTTACCCTCCTATGTTCTTCTGGCTTGTCTAAGAATTAAATTGACATAAGACAAATTAACAGGAGAATCAAAGAAAAGTTTAATAACATGTATACATGGGAGAAACACTGGAGAACCAAGTAACTCACCAAAATGGCCAAAGCCCTCACTTTAAATACCACCTTCAGCTAAAGACAAAAGAGGCTGTTGTGGGCAGTGGTTTGGGACTTCAAAAGGGAGGAAGGCAGTTCACTTGGAGATAGAAAAGCAAATGTTTGGCTTAAACTAATGTTTGCTGGACCTTGCAGAGACAATGAGACACAGAGTGGACTCTGATCTCTAGGCCCTGCTGAGTTTCCTCCACCACACCTAGCCCATATTCTTTGCAGATATCTCTGGTAATAGCTCTGTTCTAGATATGTCCTTTATCAAAATTCTTAGGCAGCTAAGGGGGAGGTAAAAAGAAAGACTTCCTGGGCCTTCTATTTCTTAAAAATAATCAGCCTGAAATAATCTTCACACCAAAGAGACATATTTTGGGGTAGTGAATTTAGCTCCCCTACAACTTCATACACATCACACACTACCTGGTATTAAATTAACAATTTGTTCATTGTCTTTTCCCCCAACAGAATGTAAACTCCAGGAGGACTTTGTTTTGTTCAGAGTTCTGTCTCCCAGTGCCCAAAACAGTGTCTGACACAGAAAGCGTGCTCGGTAAATATTTGTGGAATGAATAAAGGAAATGGTAGACCATGGATAACATGGGTCTTTACTTTAGGTGCCTAGGTGTGAATTTGTTGTCATTCTTAGGTTTAAGAGGAAGCTTGAGTCACAGGATAAAACAGGAGGGAAGAGGGCAGGGCACGACCTTTAAAAGAATGACATAGCCATAGGACATGACAAAAACTCCTTAGAACTAACTAGATCCAAGATGGCAGAAGATTTGACTTCCGGTGGATCTTAAGCCTCATTATACACTCATTGTAATACATTAGCATACTATCAAAGACCAAAAAGTGGGCAGTGGCCCAATTCCTGGAAATCTCTGCTCTTTCCCCCAAATATTTGGAATAATCTTCCCCCTTGTTAGCCTATGAAATTACCCAGCCCATAAAAACTAACCATGCCATGTTTTGGTGCCTCTCACCTCCTGAGATGACCTACACTCTGTTTGTGTTATGTGTTTCCCCCAAGGCCACTCTCGCCTTCTGAGATGGCCCACACTCTGTGGAGTGTGTCTCTCTTACCTACCACTTTGTCTCTCACTGAATTCTTTCTGCAATGAGACATCAAGAGCCTGAGCTTCATTAAGACCTGAGACCAGGTGTGTGAACTCAGTTAAAAGAGCATGGGTTCAAGTCCCAATCTGAGTTACATGGTTTCTGTGATTCAGGAAATCAGTGAATTCTGCTTTGAGTGTATTGAATTTGAGGAATTTGAGGAGTTCAGGGGAAATAAAACAGCTCTGCCAACAAACAGCCCTCTGTACTGCTAAAGAAGAAAATTCAGCTGAGGAAATTTAAGGAAACTGGCTTTAATTCAGCAAGCCATGAATTGGGAGCATCCAATCTAGCAGAGAGAAAGGAGCTTCAAGAAGATATTTTTATAGACCAAAGCTAGCAAGAATGAGGAAGTTATGCTGGGCATGTGCTGATTGGTTAAAGCAGGGTTACCCCCTTACATGGAGTAAAGGGAAGGCCTGGGGCCATGAAGTACCCTGAGGTAAGCAAGAAAGTGCTGACTGGTTGACCTGGACCTTCCTTCTCCAGGAGAGCTGAGCACAGAAACTCAGTTAAGGGGCTTCCCTGGTGTTCCAGTAGTTAAGACTCCATGCTCTTAATGCAGGGGTCCCAGGTTCAATCCCTGGTCAGAGAACTAGATCTTTCATGCCACAACTAAAGTTCCTGCAGGCCACAACATAGATCCCACACGTGGCAACAAAGATCCTGCATGCCACAAGAAAGACCTGGTGCAGTGGAAGGAAGAAAGGAAGGAAGGAGGGAAGGAAGAAACTCAGTTAAGTTTTGGTTTGCTGATTTGTTTTAGCATGAGTGACTGCATTTTGGGCTCAATCTGGTTACTTTAACAGTACCAATATAGGAGAGAGAATAACAGTTGATTACATAGTAAGTAAGATCAAATTTACATATATATGTAAGGTAACAGGAAAATGACTACAAAGTCTGGTCACAATTTCATGCAATTTTGTATGGTAAAGTAGAAGAAAGAACAATGAAGATGCCTCATTTCTTTAGCAGATAAATGAATGTGCCTGTGTTTGTCCCCTATTTATGTGCTCTGTACATGTGAAAGATTTCTGAATTAATTTCAGTGGTAGGTGTTTACAGTTCCAAGGACGAGAAGACCTTGATCTTGCATTATAGAATCCAATTTAGGGCCTCTTATGGAGCTTATTATCTTTTCAGTGAGACACTCTAAGGAGGGAAGAGAAAGGTGAAACCAAGCAGAACACTGTGGGACCCTCCCTGGTAAAAAACCTTTCCTCATCCCCAGTTTCTTATTGTCAGGATAAAGGCTTCAGCCTCCCAGACCTTCCTGAATACCAAAGAGCTGATTCAAATAGTTGCTAATCATGGAAGTAAAAGAATGCAGAAACAAAGGAGGAGAAGTTGAGAAACTATTGTGCAGCGATTTAAGGCAGGATCCTGGTTCCTCATCAAGGGATATACAGAACAATATCTTTGAGTTCTTCTGCAAGAACTAAGGCCCCCACCCAGATGGAGGATGGAAATTTCAGGTTGGTGATTAAGAGTCCTGGAAGCACCATCCTATTACCTCACCACCAACCAATCAGAAGAAAGTCACACATACTGCAGATATCCCAAATGTTGCCTATATAACTTCCCTGAAAACCATCAGGGAGTTCAGGGTTTCTGAGCATGAGCCACCCATTCTCCTTGCTTGGCCCTGAAGTAAACCTTTCTCTTCTCCAAACCTCAACATTTCAGTTTGTTTGGCCTCAATGTGCATTGTGCACACAAACTTGAGTTCAGTAACAAAGTAACAAAGGCAGGGATGGCAGCTGCTTCCCTCCCCAAAGAAAATTTCAGCATTTTTCTTTACAAAGAATAAAATGGAAATGCTCCGTAAGATGTTGCATACATGGAATTAGAACTGTGGAGATGAAGTTGGGACTCATCTGCATTTTATGCATTCACATGTTGGAAACACACCAACAGAATTCCCCCCTCTGAATTACTTTTTTAAAAAAATATTTATTTGTTTAGCTGCATTGGATCTTAGTTGCAGCATGCAGGATCTTCATCACAACATGTGGGATCTTTCATTGGGGCACATGGCTTCTCTAGTTGTGGCATGTGGGTTTCTCTCTGGTTGTGGCATGTGGGCTCAGTAGTTATGGTACACAGACTTAGTTGCCCCATGGCATGTGGGAGCTTAGTTCCCTGACCTGGGATTGAACCCACATCCCCTGCATTGGAAGACAGATTCTTAAGCACTGGACTACCAGGGAAGTCCCTGAATAACTATTTTAATATTACTTAAATGTTACCAAAAAATTCTTTCATGATGCTCCCTCCTGTTTTGAGGAGGGAAAGATTGTAATTATAATTTTTCTGTTGGTTGTTTTTTTAAGTATTAAAAAATATTTGCTTTGATTGTTGTTTTCTTTAATAGAAGGTATCATTCATCCCCTTGTGGGGCAAGGAAAGAAAAGAGGAGGGAAATGTTCTCCAGGATGGAAAGAAAACCTCTCTCTCCTCTTGAATGGATTAACTAAATTGGCAGTGTCTCCACTGCCCTTTAGAAAAAGGAAATCTCTTCTTTGTGCTGAAGATTTAGGCTCTTCCTGAGAGCTATTAAGAAAGAAAAGAATGAAAGAGGCTTTTATCTTGAGAACAGAAAGTGGGCAACACCCTACAGGATGTAGAGGTGATGAGAGAACTAAAGGGAAATGAATGGGGAGAAGGGAAAAAGGGACCAGTGGGAGCAGCCAGGGGAGAATACCAAGAGGAAGAGCACTGAAGGACACATGTTGTTCTTACTGGCCTATCCAGGGCTAGAGGTGAGTCTTCTCTGGGGAAAAAACTTCTTGTCCTCAACATCTATACTTCAGAGCTAATCATCAGCAGGAATGACTACCCCCAGACACAGAGGCCTTGCCCAACTGCCTTCTGCATTCTTGGTGACTCTATGGTCCCCATAAGCCCAGGGGAGTCCTGATTGGTGCCAACTAAAAATTGTCACTCACCATCTGGTTCTACAAGAATGAAGTCACTAGCTACTGCAGTCTCTGACCTTCACCACACCCTGAAATGAGTTCAGGGTGGAGACCAGGAGTGAGGCACTCTGTGCTCTGGGAAAAACTGGCAGAACAGGCTTTCAGATAGTTAGATATTTTCAGGAGAAGATTTTATGAGTCCAATTCTTGCATATTTTTTCTAGAAAAGCTCTAAAATCTTTGATGGAGACATCTGCTCCTCGTGACTAGCAGCAACCTTCTTGTGCCAAAATGTGTGCTTGAGTGCACGTGTCCCCCCTCACTAAAATCACGTATATACTGACCTCCCCTCTACGTCTTTGGTGAAATTCCTCAGAGCTATCTGAGAGGCTGTTTCCTGGGCTGTGGTCCTCATTAGGCCCCCAATAAAACTTAACTCACATCTCTCACATTATACATTTTTTTTCCCAGTTAGCAATGGTAATGAAGAAAATTCTTTTTGGAGAAACAAACAAACAAACAAAATGACCACAATTCCACATTTTTCTACAAAGCAATAATAAAATACTTTATAGGACCTAAGAGAAGATCTTGTAGATGAAGTCGTATTATACCTCATTACTGAAATGTTTGAATAAGAATTAAAGATTACATGCAAAGCCAGAAAATGCAAGCATCCAAACTTGCTGAATTGGAATATTCAGGAGACAGCTGGATTCAAGAGCACAATTTTAAGGAACGTTACATCACCACTGCCTGTGGAAAAACAGAGACATTGATGAAGCTGCATTGGAAAGTTTAGTAGAAGAGTTAGCCTGTGGATATAAAGAGGATTTAGGAATTCCTTAACCAATTGCTTTCACTTATATTTTCCTTTTTGTATAATCCAGAGTGATATAAAATAAAAATCTATGCCTAAATAAATCTAAGAGAAGTCTTTGAATAAATAGAAAATAAAAATTATGTGATTAGAAAAAATGTTATAAACTCATTTCTCATACAAATAGCCCACATCAAAGTTTTAATCAACTCATTAATGAGGGAACCAGCTGGGTGACAATGCAGATTCTAAGGGGATAGGAGAAAGTGGATTAAAAAGTGAAAGGAGGAATGCTAAAATTAAGGTTTTTAAATCAGACACAAAACAAGGCAATAAACCCAAACATTTGAGGAACTTCACCTTATCTGTTTTCTATAAATTAACTTGCAACTTGACAGAATTGTAAAAAAGACTGGTTCTAAGTCAACATGCATTATATTCCCAGAGTCTGAGGACCCTTCAGTGGGCTTTTTGGACATTAAGAAATCATGCAAGCAATATTTGTCTTTCTCTTTCTGACTTACTTCACTCTGTATGACAGACTCTAGGTCTATCCACCTCATAACATATAGCTCCATCTCATCCCTTTTTATAGCTGAGTAATATTCCATTGTATATATATATATGCCACATCTTCTTTATCCATTCATTTGTTGCTGGGCATTTAGGTTGCTTCCATGTCCTGGCTATCGTAAATAGTGCTGCAATAAGCATTATGCTAACTCACATATACAGAATCTAAAAATGGTACTGATGAACTCAGTGACAAGAATAAGGACGCAGATGCAGAGAATGGACTGGAGAACTCGAGGTTTGGGAGGGGGCGGGGGGTGAAAGGGAAGCTGAGACGAAGCGAGAGAGTAGCACAGACATATATATACTACCAACTGTAAAATAGATAGCCAGCGGGAAGTTGTTGTATAACAAAGGGAGTTCAACTCGAGGATGGAAGATGCCTTAGAGGACTGGGAGGGGGAAGATGGGGGGGACTCGAGGGAGGATGGGGGGGAATCGAGGGAGGGAGGGAATACGGGGATATGTGTATAAAAACAGATGATTGAACTTGTTGTACCCCCCCAAAAAAATTAATTAATTTAAAAAAATCATGCAAGCAGCCTTCTGCCTGATTTCTAAGTTTTAGATAGTTTTTCTGAATGTTGAAGAAAAATTGCAACCAAAATATTTTCTTCAGTTTTCTTCTTGGAAGATTTTGACAGAGGCTTATGTAGTAGTGTACTTGGTAAGGAAGATTTTTTTTTTTTTTCTGAGTAGAGAATGGTATTTTACTTTATTTTATTTTTCCTTTTTTGACTAGTTTATTTCACTTAGCATGATGTCTTCAAAGTTCATCCATGCTATAGCACATCAGAATTTCCTTCCTTTTTAAGGGTGAATAAGGTTCTACTACATGTATTAACATTTTGTTAATCCATACATCTGTTGACAAATACTTGTCAACATTTTGGCTTTTCTGAATAATGCCATTGAATATGAACATGAGTGTACAAAGATTTGTTTGAGTCTCTGCTTTCAGTTCTTTGGGTTATATGTCCCAAAGTGAAATTTCTGAATCAGAAAATGGTATTTTAAATTTTACATTTTACTAAGTGAGAATGTATGCTATTAAATGGTTTTTAGTAGGGCAGCAACATGATCTGGATGTGTTTTCAAAGAACCACTCTAGCTTTGTGTGGAGATGAGACTCTGGGGGCTGAGAGAGAAACCACCAGACTTGTCCCAGAAGTCCATGCAGGAAGATGATACCTCACTGAGAACAGGAGCACAAGAGAGGTGAGAAGCATTGGATCTTCATTTACTTCTGAGGTGGAAACAAGTAGATTTGCTGATGTATTTTCTGTATTTACGCAAGTATATATAAGGCAAATATCCCTCCTTTGTTCTTTGTTTAATAACGTAAAAGGCTGTTTCCTTGGAGTGTGCATGTCCCTGAAGCTTACAGAAAAGAGGATCAAGATTCCACTGGAAGTATAACCATCAGGCTCAGGACAAGTTGGGGGCTAAGGGACCGTTCACCTGTAGGTGACAACCTGCAATAGGCTTGACCAACTGAATTCTTAACTTCCTACTTTGCTGCTAATTCTTGGCTTCTGGATAGTCTTTCCTTTCATTGACTGGTTTTCAGTGATCATAGAACATTTTTGTCCTAACTCCCCAACTGCCCATCCAGGCAATAATCATGTAACAGAAGGGTCTCCATAAGGTCTCAATCCAGATAGCAGGAGTCCATATCTCTTTCTGTTTATTGGAGGACTGTAGCCATATCACATCAGGAGGAGCCTAAAACAATCAGTGTTACATATAAGTAACTTAAACTGTATGACTTGGTTGCAAATATTACACAACATTATCATGTCATTCATATGTTAGATAAAGTTACTGTAATATCTGGAGGAGATTCTACACATATTCAAGAGCAAATGTCAATCAAAGTGAAAGTGCCAGTACTCCTATTCTTACAAAATGATGTCGACATTAGCTGTCATTCTGCCTATATTTTTTCAGTTACTTCCAGTTATAAGTCCATTTCCATGATTATGCTCACTTTCAGGTCTTAAAAAAATCCAGTGCAATATAAATTGCATATTCAATTACAAATCCTGGGACTTCCCTGGTGGTCCAGTGGTTAAGATCCCATGCTTCCAATGCAGGGGGCGTGGGTCTGATCCCTCGTTGGGGAACTGAGATCCCACATGCTGGATGGATAGATAGATAGATAGATAGATAGATAGGTGAAACAATTGCAAGTCCTGTTCAAAGCCTCTCTCCTCTTCCAAGTTTAGCTCTGTCCTAACTCTGCCTCCCTTCAGTGATTCTCATCTCCCCGTATTCACACCCTCATGCATTCCCTTCCCACACCAGAAAAGGGCTCACATATATACAGGTATGGCAGAAATGATGGCATATGACTTTCAAAACTGATATTTTGATTTCTGACTTGTTCTTTTTTGATTCACTTGCTCTGGGGATACCAGAAACCATGTCTTGAATACACTCAAGCAGCCTTATGGAGAGTTTACATGGTGAAGAACTGAGGCCTCCTGCCAACAGCCAGCCTCGGCTCGCCAGACACATGGCTGAGCCACGTTGGAAGTAGAGTCTCCAGGCCCAGTCAAGCCTTCAGATGACTGCAGCTGCTGCCAACATCTAGACTATAATATCTTGAGAGACCCTGAGCCAGTAACACCCAACTAAGCCACTGCCAAATTCCTGATCCACAGAAACTTGTGAGATAAGACATGCTTATTTTTGGTTTAGGCTGAAAGTTTTAATTTGCTAGGCAGTGGTAGATAACTAATATATCTTTTGCTGTCTCTGGTCAAGTTAGAGGAGGAAGAATTAGAAAATATGGGACTAATTGGTGCTATCATAATCTGGTGCAGTCCAAATATTGACTCTCTTTCTAGGATGCAGGCTATGAGCTCTTTAAGAGACTCTGCTTGGATCCTGACAAGAGCAAAGTACTGTTGGCCTTTGCTATTTATTTACTTATGTATTTATTTACTTATTTATTTATTTATTTGGCTGCACTGGGTCTTAGTTGCCATGTGCAGGATCTGTGTTGCAGCATGTGGGATCTAGTTCCCTGACCAGGGTTGGAACCCAGGCCCCCGGCATTGGGAGCACAAAGTCTTAACCACTGGACCACCAGGGAAGTCCCTGCCTGTACTCCTGTAATGCCCTTCCCCCTCAGCAAGTGCCCATGGTGGTGGGAATCACAGTCCTCTATTGCTGTGGTCCCCTCACCCTGGCAGGCTTTCCTCTAGGATAGGATGACTTAGATAGTCACCCAGAGCCCTGTTACCATTCTTTGATGTCCATTTAACCTAAGGGAAACACATGTAAACTTGCAATGCAAGTTGGTGGATATGTAGGCAGCCATCCTATTACCTTCCATTCTCCAGTGGGGGAGGCACAAGTTTGTAGGCTCATGGATGCTTCCAGATTCCAGGGCACATATATCAAGCTCTCCCAAGAACATTCTCACCATTCTATACACCAGTGACTTCACCAGGATGAGTCTATGAGCTTTAGCAGTTTATTTGGCATCCAACAGAGGAGGGAAATATCCTTTTCCCCTTCTTGTAGGCACCTCTAATCTTTCCCAATAATCTTGTTGAAGCCCTCTTCTGTTGGCCTGGTGTGGGGTAAGTAATCCTCCCCACTTCTGGCTTGATGTGGAGAAAGAAATCCTCAAAGGCTGTTTGTGTTGGAAATTTGCATGACAGAACTTAGGACTGTAGTCTGGTTTGTCTTCAGAAGGGGTTTTTTACTTCTACAATGATGCTTTTAATTTTGGTTGCTTTTGGTCACTAGTTGGTATGTGAATTAAAATAGAAACGGAGATGAGGAAAGTACATACTGAACTTGGCATTTTTCAGGTAATGCACGGACATCACTCTGTGTTTGAGGATACAGACTGAATATTGGGTACCTTTTAGAAAAATTATTAAATCAATTTCAAAATACAATAAAATATATTAAAATATAAAAATTTCTCTTACAATCATGCTACCTTTATGTGACAACTAGATTCTTTGTATTTATGTTTTATTTTTTGTTAGCTTTCCTTTCCAAGATTGGACTGGCAGTTTGGAGAGAAGAAAATGCAAAAGATTTTAAGTCAGATAAATCTGGATTAAAAATCTGTACTCCCATTTGTTTATTAAATTAACCTCAGCTCTATGAGCTTCTCATTTGTTATTTGGAGATGATCACGTTCATTTTGAAAGATTTTTGTGAGGATGAAAGATGAGATAAGGTGCTTAGAATAGCTTCTGGGAAAGAGACACTCAACAAAGTGCAGCTAGTACCAATTATTGTCATTATGAAAGTATATAGAGCTTTTACATACTTGAAATATAAAGTATGCTAAATTTTGAGTTCTAATTTTTTTAATTTACCTAAACTTATTTCAAAAATGTTTTCCATGTGTTCCACAATAATCATACTTTTTATTTCAATGACTGTAAAATATTCCAACATATTGATATTTTATAATTTATGAGCATTCTCTAGTCTCTAAAATTTAGGATATTTATAGTTTAACACTTCTTCATTTTTTTCTTGCTATTTCAAATTATGTGCTATAAACATCTTCATACATATAGCTCTTTTTTCTTATTTTAAATTGCTTCTCTCTAAAACTCCAGTGTGGAATGACCAAAGTGGGTCAGAGTGCATGAGTATTTTTATGACTCGATATATAATCTCTGTTGGAATATAGAGCACTGTCAAAATTATTTGTTATTCCCAGGAGATGTCCTCCTATGACTCAAGAGTTCCCATGAGGAAAGGACTATGGTCTATTTGTGTCTGTATCCAGGAGCTGAGCATGGTCCCTGGAACAGAGAGGATACTAAAGGAAAGAATGAATAAATCTCAATTACTGAAGCAGACCATTACATAAACTAAACAGCTAGCAAAATGGAGTCTGTTTAAATAGAAAAAAAAAAAAAAGGCTGCAATCACAAGGACCAGTCAAAACACTATTCAAAGAAGTGGGAGTAGGACCACTCTGAGCTATGTTCAGCCAGATAGAGGCATCAACCCATATATGCTAAAAACATTGGCCAAGAAACACGGAGTAGTCACTGGATAGCTGAGAAGCCCCCATGGATAAACTGATTGATGGCCTTTACTCTTCCTCTAGGAGAACAAGAATGATAATGCCTGTCTTTCCAAGTTTCTCCTGGGAAACAGTCTCAAGATTTTTCAGCCTCAGAGATCATCTTTTCTTTTTTAGAAAACTTTTTCTCTAACCTGTGAAAGTAGAAAAATTTTCTCCCCTTTAATTGTGATATACAACCCATGAGCATAAAAGGGCACGTAATATAAATATATAAAGTATAAAAAGTAGTTAGAAAACAAAGTCCCAGGTAACCTCAACCCAAGTCAAGAAAGACAAGACACTGCCAGCACCCACCACCCTTCCAAGGGCCCTTTCCTTTTCACACTGCCTTTTCAACCCCTTCTCAGAAATGATCCCCACTGCGACTTATGACATTCACTTCCTTACCTTTATTTATAATTTTATCACTTGTGTATCTGCATTAGTTTCCTATTGCTGCTGTAACAAATTACCACAAACTTGGTGGTTTGAAACAATACAAATTTATCATTTTAGAGTTCTGTAAGTTACAAGCCCAACACAAGTCTTGCTGGGCTAAAGCTGAGGTGTCAGCCAGGCTGTGTTCCTTCCTGGAGGCTCTAGGGGAAAATCTTCTCCTTGCCCTTTCCAGCTTCTAGAGGCTTCCCAAATTCTTTGGCTATGGCTCCCTTCCTCCATCTTCAAAATGAGCAATATACCATCTCTCTGACCCTTCTTCCCTTGTCACATCTCTTTCTCTGACTCTTAATTCTCACTTCAAAAGACCCTTGTGATTACATTGAGTCTACCCAGATAATCAAGGATCATCTCCCCCATCTCAAGATCCCTAACTTTAAGAATAGCTGGGAGGTTCCTTTTGACATGTAAAGTAACATATTTACAAATTCTGGGATTAGAGAGTGGACATCTTGTGGGGAGAGGGTGCAGAAGAGGCACTACAGTATTATGCCTAACCACAGTAACCAACCCAAAATCCATGATTTAGTGTTACCTGTTTCGTACAAAAATGGAAACAGTCTCTTTGTATTCAATTGTGTCTGATTCTTTTCCTCCCCATTATGTTGATAAGATTCACCTACATTCCCTGTAGCTGTAGTTCATTTTCACTGTATGAATATACAATTAATAGATAATTGGGTTACTTCCAGTCTGGAGACCATTATGAACTATACCATTATGAACTTTGCCATTTGGGTATGCTCATACACATATGCACACATTTCTCCAAGGTATACTGCAAGAGTGAAATAGCTATTTTAAAAGATATATGCATCTTCAACTTGACAAGGTAATGAAAAATAATTTTCCAAAGTAGTTATTCAAATTTGCACTCCCATCAATAGTGTATGAAAGTTACTACTGCTTCACATTCCTCACTCAACATGTTATTGTCAGATTTTCAATTTTTGTCAATTGAACGGGTACACAATAATATTTCCTTGTGGTTTTAATTTGCATTTTTATGATTAATAAGGAGACAGCATATTTTCATATGTTCATTGGTCATCTGGATTTCTTCTTCATGAAGGAGATATTCAAATGACGAATGAACATATGAAAATAGCCCATTTTTAAACTGGGTTTGTTTTTTCCTTATTAATTTGCAGGAGACCATTATATCTTCTAGATACAACTCTGTCATTTCTAAGTCTTCAAATATTTTATCTAATTCTATGTCTTTTGTTTTACTATCTTTATAGTGTTTTTGATGAAGAATGTCTTCATTTTAATGTAGCTTAATTTATCAATTTTAACATTTATGGTTAGTGTTTCCTTTTTAAAAGAATTTTCCCAATGCTGAGGTCATAAAGATGTACTTTTATATTACCTTATAAAAGCTTTCCAGCTTTGCTTCTCATGGTTGGGTCAATAATACATCTAGAATTGAATTTTGGTATGGTGCCATGTAGAGGTTCAATTTTATTTCATTTTTTATGGCTATCCAATTGACCCAGTACTATTTATTAAACAGACCAATTCTGCAGTGCCAACTTTCTCACAAATCAAGTGCCCATATATGCAGGAGTCTGTTTCTTGATTTTCTATTCTATCTCATTGTTCAACTTTTCTGCTATTGCAATAACACCACACTATTATAATAACCATAGTTTTATAATAAGTAATGATATCTAATGACAGAATAAGACTTCCCATTTTGTTCTTCAACCTAGTCTTAGCTGTTTGTGAAATAAAATAAATATTTTATGGCAAGGCATGAAAAATTTAAACAAAAGTTTTTCTCACCCTTTGACTTCCACTTTCCCCTCTACTGTGTATTGTGTATCTGCATTACACAACAACCAAACCTCCCCCATCAGCAGAAATACCTGTTCAACCATAGAAAGCAACAGTCTCCTAGCATCAATAAGACAACTCCTTACAAGATAACATTCTTGATCTTGTAAGGGGTCACAATGACCCAACACTCTGTACTTGCACATCTGGGTTGTGTAAACTGTTAATAATATGTCATTTAATGTACAGCCCTCTGTCTCAAAAAACTAATACAACTGTTCTTTGACTTCTAATGGGCAGAGCAGTTCTTGGAGCTTTCTAAGGAGCTGTTCCTGAGTTATAATCCTCAATTTGACTCAAATAAAATTTTCCATTTATTTCTTAGATCAACTAATTAATTTTTCAACATGCTCTTAACCCTTCAATGTGTAGATAAATTTTAGAATCAGATTGTCAGTATATAAACACATTGCATTGAATCTATAGGTCAGTTTGGGGAAAACTGAAGTTTTTACAATGCTAAGCATTTTAGGTCATGAACATGACACCTCCCCTCATTCAAATAGGTTTCTTTAATTTCCCTCAATAAAGTTTTGTAGTTGTCCCCTTGAACTTCTTACATATCTTTTGTTAGATTTATTCCTAAACTCATGATATTTTCTGATGCTTTTATATTAAAAGGTATCCTTTTTCAAATTTTATTATCTGATTTTTGCTGTTACACAGAAATACACTTAATTTTTGTTTATTAATTTTATATCCATCAATATTAGTAAGCCCTGTTATTGGTCCTAATATTTTTTCTATAGATTAAAACATTTTTCCATATACACAATCAGATTAACTCCAAATAATAATATTTTATCTTCTCCTATCTTTATGTCTTTTACTTATTTTTATTGCCCCTTTCACTGTCTAGAACTGTTAATATTTAATAAAAGTACTGCTATTATGCTTCTTTTTTGTCTTGATTTCAAAGGGAAAACATTCAATATCTAATTATTAAATATAATTGCAGTGGGATTTTTTTATAGATATACTTCTTTTTCAGAATAAGAAACTTCTAGTTTGGTGTTTTTACACTGAAATATTGTTACATTTTAGCAAATTAGTCTATATTGATTGAGAAGATCATGATTTTTCTCTTTGAACATATTAATATGATGAATTACATCAATTAAATTTCTAATTAATTCTTGGAATTTTACCCAAGATATAATTTATGTGTTGCTGGATTTGATCTAATATTTTGTTTAGACTACTTGACTATATTATCAAAATAAGATTTATGTTTCTGGTTTCAGAACAAGGTGGTGTAGATTCATTTCTCCCTGCTCTTCTCTAAATACAACTAAATACCTGGAAATTATTCAACAGGCAATGATAAAGAGAACTCTGAAAGCTGTGCAGAAGGTGGACTGGCTAAGGACCTCAGGACTTGAGGAATGACAACAGGGTAAATTCACTGGGTTTTTTGTTTACTTTTTTAATCTCCCATATACCCCAACTAGGCACCTAAAACCTGAAGGAGAGACCTAAAACCCAGACTACCAACAGGCATTGACTAAAAAGGACTAGGAAAGGGCAGGCCCAACAGAGACCTAGTGTGGAGCCCAACCCCTGCTCCAGAACTGGTGGGTGGTCATTCAGCCATGCCAGCCCCAGCCATGCCACAATCAGGCACTAGCATGTGGCCCAATCTGTTTCCAGCAGCAGCAGGAGCGAAGCCCTGACAAGCAGGCACACCATTCTCCACAACCAGAGCAACACAGAGGGCCAGATTAGCCTGCAGCAGCAACACCACCAAAGCCCCAGGCCATCCTGAAATTGCACAACTTGTCTCAGGATTCAGTGAAGCTCAGGTTCTTTACGTCTCAGCATAGAAGGAATTCAGAGAAAGGCAAAGTGATAGGTAAGACATAGATTTATTAATATAGGTTACTTATGAAGGATACAAGTGGGTAGGCAAGAAGGCTCTGCCCCAAGAACTAAGTGGGCTACATTTTTATAATCAAAGGAAAAGTTGGGAGGGAGAGAAGACCACCTTCTTCCTCAGGAAATAAGGAAAATAGGGAGCGAGAGAATGGTCGTGTCCCAGGTCTGGGACGGGCTGCCAAGTAAGGGTCCTTGGCTTCGCAAAGGAAAGAATTCAAAAGCAAGCCATAGTAAAGTGAAAGCAGAGGTATATATTCCTCAGGCAGAGTGCAGTCTGTTGCAGAAGGCGAGGGTAGTCCTGAAATATGGGGTGGTTAGTTTTTATGGGTTGGATAATTCCATAGCTAACAGTGGAAGGATTATTCCAACTATTTTGGAGAAGGGGTGGAGATTTCTAGGAATTGGGCCACTGCCCACTTTCTGCCCTTTTATGGCCAGCCTTGGAATGGTCATGGCACCTGCAGGCGTGTCATTTAGCATGCTAATGTATTACAGTGAGCATATGATGAGGCTCAAGATCTACTAGAAGTTGAATATTCCATTTGGGGCCTAATTTATTCTAACCAGTTTTTGTCATATACTCAATGGGTATGTCATTCTTTTAAAGATTGTGCCCTGCCCCATTCCCTCCTGTCTCAATCCCAATCCCCAGTCCATAAGTGGGGGCACAAGCAGGCCAACCAAATGCCTAGAGCAGCAGCAGGGAAGCCCAGACATGCTGACACTACACCTATTCCATACCTGTGACACCAACAAGCAGGCCAATCTACCTGCAGGGGTAACATCAACCAAGCACTATGACCATAAGCCTCTATCCAGTGGCATAAAAGATCTAGGCCCAACAGCTTGGCATCATCCAAATAGTTGATAATCTCATTGTGTTTCTATTTATCCAAGAATTGATTTTAAAAGGAAGTTCCAATTATAAGGCCAGGGAAAGAGCCTGGCTTCATACTAATAAAAATATCTGGGTTAATAGCCACCACTAATGAGTAAATTCTAGGTATGATTGATTAACCAACTTCCAATCTGGCTAAATGTATTAGCACTCAAATAATACAATTCTAAGTTATTCACAAGGGAAGATGGAACTCTTTGTGGAGTCCAAGGTGAAGACCATGAGCAAGATCTTCATTTCCCTACAACCATGCCAGTCAATTATTGGTCAAAGTAAAGCATTAGATTAGGCTGATACGTATCTTTAGGCATCTCATGTTTGGTCTAAATGACCACCAGTTTCTTGCTTAATAACAACTTCTTTAATGAACTCTTCTCAAATCTTGCTTGGGGTTGTTTGAAGTATGATTCTAAGTAATGCACAAGGCATACATAGAACACATCCTCTTTCTTACTGTGAACATTTAAACATTTTGCCATCCTAGATCTTCTTGCCAATTTCATTTGCAAGTTTTTTAAGGGCTTAGAATATGATTTGAGTGAGGTTTAAAAACTCATTTTAGAGCAACAAGATTCTCTCTTATAATCTCTTTACCCATCTTCAAATTCACTTTTCTCCTACCATTTTAAATCCACAAACATTCTTTGTAGAAAATAGAAGTAAAACAGGATTTGAATTCAAATTTTTTTGTCATCTTCCAACTTTGTGTCGTGGACCCCCAAAAGATGCTTCTTTCTTTCTTTTTTTTAATTATATAGTGTGTGTGTTTTGTTTTTTTGTTTGTTTGTTTGTTTGTTTTATTGGCTGCTTTAGTTCTTCGTTGCTGCACACGGGCTTTCTCTAGTTGCTGCGAGTGGGGGCTCCTCTTCATTGTGGTGCGCAGGCTCCTCATTGTAGTGGCTTCTCTTATTGTGGAGCACGGACCCTAGGCACGTGGGCTTCAATAGTTGCAGCACATGGGCTCAGTAGTTGTGACTCATGGGCTCTAGAGCACAGGCTCAGTAGTTGTGGCGCACGGGCTTAGTTGCTCCGTGGCATGTGGAATCTTCCCAGAACAAGACTCGAACCCATGTCCCCTGCATTGGCAGGCAGATTCTTTACCACTGCACCACCTAGGAAGTCCTATTTCTTTCTTAATAGTGAAATTTTTCTTTGTTTATCTTAGAATTTGGGACAAACCTCAGGTATCTCCAGCACTTAAAAGTTTTTAGGAGAGAGAATTTGATTTTTCAGGCAGGGAAGTGGGGTTTATGTGGTAGAGTTGTTAACAGATGTAACAGGAAAAGAGACAAACTACAATAGCCTAAAAGAGAGAATAGATAAGAAAGCTAAAATCAAGTTAATGCTCCCTTCTTAGACCTGTTGTTACTGAGCACAAGTTCATGTGCTCTATGCACAGTGAGGCAGGTTTACTGCAGGGCCAAGTAAGGAGAATGGGTGGCTCATGCTCAAAAGACTGAAACTCCCTGATGGTTTTTGGGGAGAGGTTTTTAATAGATAAAATTTGGGGTGAGGGCTGCAGTGTGGGTGGCTTTCTTCAAATGGCATAGTGGTGAGTTAACTGGGCAGTGCTCTAGGAATCTTGTGTTCAGCCTGAAGTTCCATCTTCCACCTGGGTGAGGGCCTTAGTTCCTGTAGAAGAACTCAAAGATATTGTTAGGTTTATACCTTCTGGAGGAACCAGGACCTTGTCCCATCACTGCACTATTGTTTCTTGACTGCATTCCCTTTCTTCCCTGATTAGAAAGTGTTTGAATCTGCTCTTAGGAACTCAGGGAAGACCTAGGAGGCTAAAGCATTTTTCCTGCAAACAAGAAATGGGGGACTAGGAAAGTATTTGTACCTGGGAGGGCCCCACAGTGTCCTGCTTAGTTTCACTATGTCAGCTAGTTGCCTTCTGGATTCTGCCAATGGGAGAAGCTGGCAGAAGATGGGAGGTCAGGAAATGGAGGGGAAAAGGAGAAGTTTGAGTATTTCTTCCACCCTCTGTGGCATACCAGGTTATACTGCCCCAAAATATGCCTCTTTAGGGACTTCCTTGGTGGTCCAGTGGTTAAATTTCCGTCCTTCACTGAAGAGGGTGTGGGTTCATCCCTGGTCAGGGAACTAGGATCCCACTTGCACAGCTAAAAAAAAAAAAAAAAAAAAAAAAAAGGCCTCTTTATCATATGGATTATGTTGAGCTAAAGGCCATTGAAAACCAGCAGACATAAGAAAAGCTCTAAAAACAAGGCCCAGGTTTTTCTTTTATAAAGAAAATTTTACATTTATAAAGTAAATTTCCATTTGTAAAGAAATCTCCCTCTCCCATACCAGGAAGAAGAGGACTCATAATAAGTCTTATCAATGGAGAAGGCACAGACTTAAATCTGCATAACAAAATCTTACTAAACATTTCTTGTTTACCATACTTTCCCTGGTCACTTTCCCATAACTTGCTTCCCCTGTCCAGAAACCCAAATCTCTCCCCCTTTTTGTTAGTATTTAAATGCAAATTCTAACCACACCTTTGAGTTACTCATCTCAGGATACTTCCCTATGTAAGTGTTGCAGAAAGAGGGACCACTTCCAGGGCCCAAGAGTGGGCTGTTGTTTAACACTCAGGAATGAATTGTCCGAAGAGATGCACATGATGACAAAGCAAGAGACTTTATTGAGAAGGGGCACCCAGGTGGAGAGCAGCAAGGTAAGGGAGCCCAGGAGAACTGCTCTGCTACGTGGCTCACAGTCTCAGGTTTTATGGTAATGGGGTTAGTTTCCAGGTTGTCTGTGGCCAATTGTTCTGACTCAGGGTCCTTCCCGGTGGCACAAACATTGTTCAGTCAAGATGGATTCCAGCAAGAAGAATTCTGAGAGGTTGACAGTGGAACTGGGCAACTCAGATTGGGACTTGAACCCACAGTCTTTTAATTGAGATCACACACCTGGTCTCAGGACTTAACAAAGCTCAGGTTCTTGATGTCTTGTTGCAGAAAGAATTCAGTGAAAGACAAAGTGATAGGTAAGAAGTGGTATTATTTAGAAAGAAACACACTCCACAGACAGAGTGTGGGCCATCTCAGAAGGTGAAAGTCCCCAAAATATGGTGTGGTTAGTTTTTATGGGCTGAGCAGGAGTATTATTCCAAGTATTTGGGGGAAGGGGCAGAGGTTTCCAGGAATTGGGCCACCACCCACTTTTTGATCTTTGATGGTCAGCCTCGGAACTGACATGGCACTGGTGGGTGTGTCACTTAGCATGCTAATGTATTACAATGAGCATATAATGAGGCTCAAAGTCCACTGGAAGTCAAATCTTCTGCCATCTTGGACCTAGTAGATTCTAATCAGTTTCTGTCATGTCCTATGGCTATGTCATCCTTTTAAAAGTTGTGCCCAGCCCCTTTCCCTCCTGTTTCGGTAGGACATATGGACTGGTATCTCCTCTCTCCTTTTGACCTTTCCTGAATTCTTCCTATTGGTGGTAACTTGTTAGTTCTTTACCAAGACCTCCTGTTGTAAGATAACTCATGCAAGTGGTTACTATCTTGCCTGCCCAGGGATGGTAGTTTCAGTCAGTGGTTTCCTTAACGTAAGCACCATGCACATTCTTATAAACTTATGTTCATTTTTCTTTGTTGATCTGTCTTTGGCCAGTCTAATTTACAGGGCCACAGCTAAGGAACCTAAGATGGTTGGAAGAAAAATACTTTTTCCCCTCTCCGACATCTCTCTACCTACTGCAGCAGCCCTGGCTGTGGCTTCATTTCCTCTGGGTCTCCAGACCTGGCTGCTGTGGTTTCAGCTTCTGCAGCCTGGCCCTAGTCCATAGAAAAATTTTAAAAAGTATTCACCAGATGCTTGATAAAAATGGTAAGACAGATTTTATTCAAACTACTGCAGTAGGGAGAGAGAAACCTTGATATAAAACTGAGCTCAACTTTGGATACAGCAAAGATAGCTGGGGATTTATAGCCAAAAAGCAGAGTGAAAGTGTCAGTGAATGGAAAAGTACTAAGAGGAATTTGATTAGACATCAAGGATAGGGGGAATTCTTGCTCAGCTGGCCTAATAGAATTTTCTCTAAAGGCAGACCAAGGACTTAGATGTCAGAATGAGGAATGAGGAATTTGATCAGCTATGAAGGGTGGGGGGATTCTCACTAGACCAATTTAACAAGATTCTTGCTAAAACTGGGTTTAGCAGTCCAAAGACACAGAAGATCAAATTGGAGGTCTAGTCAAAAAGAGAGTTCAAAGGAGCTCATAACTGGAGTCCAATAATATTGCCTTTGTTCCTCCAGCCGTGGAGGCATGGTTGCTTCATGTTATTGCTAGTCTCTGAGTTGCCTCATCAGCCTTTGATTGCTCAACTCTTCCATCACATGTGTAATCAATTCCCTGCATTAAATTCCTTCTATTTTGTTGTTTTTGTTATAGGTGTTAATAAAGTTTAACATAATACAGAAATGTACAAAATCCTATGCTTGATGAATTTTCACAAAGTGAAAACATGTCCATGTAATCACCACCCAGATCAAGAATCACAAACATGATCAACATCTCAGAAAACCCTCGCTTGTCCTTTTTTCAGTCAAACTCTGCTAAGGTTATCCTTCTAAAGTCATAAATTAGCTTTACCTATTTTTTATTTTATGTAAATAGAAAAATACTTATGTATTTTTTTTATGTCTGACTTCCTGGCCCAACAATATACCTGTAAGACTTATCATTGTGTCTCTTTGTAGTTTGTTCAGTCTAGTTTCTGTATAGTACAGAATAGTATTCTGTATTTGTGTGACTATATCAATTATCCATTCTCTGGGTCATGAATATTTGAGTAGTTTCCAGATTTGGGCTTGAATAGTGCTGTTATAAACATTCTTGTACATTTCATTTGGTGACCATACTATGCATTTTTCTTGAGTATATATATATATATATATATATATGTATGAGTGCAGGTGCTGAAATCAGATATGCTTATTCCACCAGTTTTACCAAAGTAGCTGTACCAATTTACATCCTCATCAGCCGTGATAGGAGTTCCAATTGTTCCACACCCTCACCAGTACTTGATATTGCCTCCCTTTTTCATTTTAACCATTTTTATGTATATGTAGTAGCATTGCATGATGATTTAAATTTGCATTTGCCTCATAACTAATGAAGTTGACCACCTACTTATGTTATCTCATTTCAAATTCTTACCTTATTTTCTTCAGTTTTAAATACACATCATAGTTCCTTTTTCTTGCTTGATTCACATACATAAAATGTGCAGTAATAAATGTACTGTTGTGTTTTCTTTTTCTCTCCCATTCCATTTCTACTTTTGATATTAGTCAATTTTATCTTTCCTAGCATATCTGCTATTTTAATGCTTATAATTTTCTTATTTGATTTATCATCTTTAAATTGTATGCATTGACTCCTAGTGAACATAGATAAGGTAATCACTAAGCTTACACTACCTGAGAGTTTCTATCCCCTCTTTCCCCTCCTAATTTTTGGTAGTTATCTTATTTTCAGAATTTATACTATTTACATTCTTACCTGTGAGTCTAGTCCTCATATTTCTTTCAGTTTCAGTTCTAGAGTTGAATATATTCAATGTTCCTTGCCAGTCCACTTGTAATGGTTTCCTTTATCATATTTGCATCATTAGAATTCATCCTCTGGAAGTTTCCCTAAGAAAGTTTGAGAGGGAATTCCCTGGTGGTCCAGTGATTAGGACTCAGCATTTTCACTGCTGTGGCCCAGGTTCAATCCCTGGTCAAAGAACTAAGTAAGATCCTGCATGCCACATGGATGGCATGGCCAAAAAAAAAAAAAAAAAAAAAGAAGAAGAAAAGAAAAAGAAAGTTTGAGAATCATAACATTTCCTGAATTATTGCATGTTAAATAATCTTCTGCTTTTATGTTTGAAAGATAACATAATTGGATTTTAAATCTTTGCTTTACATGCTTTCTTTCCATTTATCCTGAAGATGCCAATCCAATAACATCTTGTGTTGAATATTAACAATCCCAGTTTACTCTTCCTCAGAGACACACTGCTCCCCACAAATATGATGACTCTTTGTACTCTTACCTCTTCTGCTCTCAGATCAGGAAGGCTTCTACCATTAGTCCTATTTATCCCAGTTCCTTTACTCATTGCTGAAAATGAAGGATGCAGTATTTGTACTTCAGGGTGGGCCACTCATCATTAGGATGGTGTTATTACCGGAACATTCTGCCACCACTGAACTATTTTGAAATTTATTCTGCTTCTTTATTTCACTTTCTCTCCTGAGGCTTCTGCCAAACTCACCTGATTTTGAAGGCTTTACACATATTTTGGAATATGCCGATTATATATGTCTCATAGTTTCACTGAAAATGGAATATACAGGGTTTGCTTGATTCTCCTGTTGTGTTTGTTATTATTTTCAAGAGTAACAGGGCAAGTATGTGACTTACACAGCCATGTTTACACTGAAAGCCCAGAAATAGAGATCTTGAAGGAAACTGAAGGTCAGGTTTCAAAATAAAGGAGTAAGGAAAAAGAAAATCTTAAGTTTCATCTTTCTGACAACATGTTACACAACCTGACAATGTGTCCTATCAAAAGATGAGGTTAATATTGCCAATAAAATCAATGTGAGTTTTTCGGTGCCCTTGAAGGTAGCTTTTGTGAAAAGATTATTTCAGGGGTCACTTCTGTTTTCAAATTCAGTATTTATTTTATTAAAGTTACAAATTCAAAAAATGAGTTGTTTCTTAGACTTAAATTTGTAAATCTTATTATGCTATTTATAAATCCACACATTTAAACAGTTACTTAAGGATTTTTTAAGCACTTAATATTGTAATCATTTTAACTACCTTTATACATTCAGTATACTCCAATTTTTAAAAAGATGTTTCAATTGTCTGATAAAAACAAGCTTTCCCGTGCACCCCTATAATTTATATATCTAATAGTGTAAATTTTTATATATTTAGAAAGTGACTTGCCATATCAAATATACTAAGAAATGACTCAAGCACACATTTTAAATTGTAATCCCAGAGCTGATATGTCAAATTACTCTCTAAAACACCAAATAAGTTATTAAAACACTGCATATTCATATATAATTTCCAAACAAAACAAAAATATTCATTGTATTGGATCGATTTACTTCATCCTCTCTGTATTTAGTTCTAAATCTTCATGGGGTATGTTAGTACATACCAAGGCGATACATTTGGTTTTGTCTTCATGGATGCTGAGATCATATATCAACCAGACATTTAATTGGAACATGAGATGCAAAGCTGCAAATACTTGGGGCAAGTTTTCCCACATTCTAGACTGCCATTTTGAGTCTTTCTCTGTAGCCTCTAAGTCAATAGAGACTCTTAAATGTATGTCATTTGGATGAGTAGTCTTATAGCCCTGGCTCCCAGGCTCACTTACTTACATTACCTAATTACCAGGTCAGATGTGTCTGTAGTTTCCACCAAGGTTGCTAATTCAAGCTTTTTTAGATTCAACTACCTAGTCTAATATTTTATTTTACTCTGAATGATTTCCATTTCCTTTCCATCTGGTAAGACAACATTTTTAGATATATAAGACATTGGAATGAATGATGTGAATTTCTTATGTCTATGCCTGACTTTGTTTTCAATGATTTCACAAATTCTAATGATATGAAGTCATCTAACGACTTCCTTGGCCATCCAGTGATTAAGACTCTGTGGGTTCGAGCCATGGTCGGGGAACTAAGGTCCTGCATGCCATGCAGCACGGCCAAAATTTTTTAAAAGATAAAAATAAAAGTAACTATAAGTCCATGCTTGGTAATTAATTAGAATTGTACAAGGGAGAGGAAAATAGTTTAATTTAAAGGGCAAACAGTTTCTATTTATTACTATTAACTTGAAAATTGTCAAGTTAAAGGACAAAACCCATAATATAAACACTTGCCATCTATGCTGTGATTCCTAAGAGATCCTTCTGGAAATTTTCAAGAGGGGAGACAAGTTATTATTGGCCATTTCTGAGGCTAGTAATATGATATGAGAACAGAAATGTAAGATTTTTGTTTCCCAGGATATGATGAAACATGTGCCTAATAGTAGAAGAAGGATAAGAAAGCTGCCATGTTATTGAAAGAAAATGAAGGTCTTCCAAATATGGCAGTGAAAGTGGATCCTCAAGGTGGTTTGCTGCAGTTAGGACCTAAACTTCTACTCTGTCTCCAAGATTAACCCTCTCTTTGGCAATTTCTCATTAGTTTGAGCTGCCAACCTCATGTAGCTTTGGCTCTAACACTCTGATCCATTTGGAACACATAGCCCTGCCCTTAATAGCCCATAACACCATTAAAAGGAGATGGAACTTTTTATGCAAAACTAAAGCCCAAGGTATAACCAAATGGAATTTAAAATGGAGTCACATATACCTAGATTATGCTTACTTTCTGTGATTTGCGGGAACCTGCCCCACCTCCAGCTTGTGGACCTGGCTTCCTTGGATAATTGCACAGGAAATCCTACCCAGGCAGGGGAGGAAAATGTTGCCCACAATGCATTCTATCTTATAAGCCACTTTGGAATAATTATCAGCCAGATAACACAATAACCCTGATACTAAATCCAGAAATACATATCTATAGTATATGATGATGAGGGTGGAGTTTTGAAAATCTCCTGCCTCCAAAAACCTAGCTTGGGGGTGGGGTGGGGGAGGGAGTGGTAAATCCCTTCAAAAAGTAGTTGAAACTGGGATATTTTTCCTGGAGAAAAAAGTATCAGGACAATATACTGTATTTATTATTTTAGTGGAAAGAGTACAGGCTTTTAAGCAAATAAATGAAGGCTAGAGTACACTTTTAATTCCTACCAGTTATATCCTTAAATAAGGGAATTAGGCCATATAAGCCTCGGTTTTCTCACTGATGAAATGATACACATTTCATAGGGTTTCCATGAAAATTCAGTAAGATGACAAAGCGTCTAGTAGAGTCTGACACATAATAGGTATTCAACATGTGCTGGTCAATTTTATGTGTCAACTTGAAGAGGGCTTGGGATGAGGTTAACTTTTAAATCAGTAAACTTCGAGTAAGCAGTTTACCCTCCATAATGTAGGTGGTCTAGATAGAATGAGAAGACCAGCCTCCCCAAGGAACAGGAAATACTTCAGTAGATTGCCTTCAGACTGGAACTCACCATCCGTTTTCCGGGGTGATCAGGCTGCCGGCCCACACTGCAGACTTGGACTTGTCAGCCTCCATAATCACATGAGCCAGTTCCTTCTTTCTCTATATGTTCGCAACTTATTGATTCTGTTTCTCTGGAGAACTCTGACTAATATATAATGGTTGTTAGTTTCCTCTCTTTCTTCAAGTATTAAAAGAATTCTTTTGTGGTGCACAACTTCATAGGAAGACTTTAAAAGAGTAATATGGTAGTGACAGGGCAGACATAAATAGGTGTGTCCAATGGTAACCAATGCCTGAGAGTTAACGACAATTACTCTGCCAAGCACAGCAAGCTATCCCATCTCCTTGGGCAGGATACTGACCACACACATAATCTTCCAGATGCATAGGTTGGCAGGGGGCAGTGGGACAGGGGCCACCACCTCTGCAAACTCTTCACTGCCTCTTTCCACCTCATAGTCATCTGCCTGCACCCTGAGCTCAGTTCTGGTGATTAGCAAGCTCTTAGACATGGCTGTAGGCCAGGCTGCCCCAGCTGTTGCAGATAACCTAAAGATTGTTCCATTGCTAATTTTGTAGCATAGATTATAGCTCATGTCTGGATAAACCTGGCTTTCATGCTTCAGCAATTCAGCTAATGAACGGCCTTGGCACATGTACATGTAGCTCTGTGTAAATACTTTCCCAAGATATCCTTGTTAAGTAATAGGCAGTGCAACATGAGCTGCATGTGCAGTTTCCTTCCACAGCCTCTATAAATAACCTCTTCATAACCTCCATTGTTATTCTCCTGGCCTGCACTGCAAAGCAATTCTCAGAGAAATAGAGATGAAAAAGACATCGTCCTTGCCCTCAAGAAGCTCCTATTTAGTCAGTGGATGAGAACAGAACTGAACAGCTAAAACCAGGTGGTACATGTTTTAATAGTGTTACCAAGCCGAACTTGGGCCTGCTTGCCCACGCACAGTAAAGCCAATCTGGTGACACCCAGTTGTGATGAAAGAAAGTGAACGTTTATTTAAGGAGCCAGACAAGGAGTCCAGGGCAGCTCATGCTCAAAAACCCCAAATTCCCCAATGGGCTTCAGAAAGGCATTTTTAAAAGTCAGATGAGGGAGGGGATTTGTGGGTTATGTGATCAGCTTGTGCAAAATTCTCTGATTGGTTGATGAGGTAGCAGGGCAGTGTCACAGAGGTTAACATTATCAATCCTCAGGCTCCAGTTGGTCTGGGGGCTATGTTCTCGTGGTCATCAAGTATTTACCTTCTTCCATTTGGTGGGGGTTTTCACATCTGTAAAACAACTCAGGAAATGTGCATCGGATACTATTATCTAGGCACTCCAGAGAGGAGCTCAAACAGAGGATGTGGGGGAGGAGTCTGTCCTGAAAAGGCCAAATAGGGTCCTGCTCAGTTACAATAATGTTATCATCAGAGTACAGTAAGAAAACAGAAGAGGTTATGATTCATTGCAAATAGGTAGGAGATGGTCACTATCAAGGAGTGCTCATGGAAGTGATTAAAGTTGAATAGGACTTGAAATGTTGTTATGGTTTTTCAGGAAGTGGGGGGGCGGGGAGGGAAGCTTTCCAGGAGAATAGTATTACATGAGCAAATGCACAGGCTCTATGAGAGGACAAAGACATTTAAGAGAATGTGCCTTAAACCCATAAACTTAAATTCTGATTTACTTTCCAACACCAAACCAGCAAACTGACGTATTTGCACCATTCACCTTCATCATTTCCCTCTTATTGGTTATAGAGATAACAAAAGCTGTTAACTTCAAGAAAATTAAGCATCTCTAGATTCATTCAGTTGGGCAATATTAGATCTAAATTTGTGGACCTACTTTTCACACTCAGGCCAGATTCTGAACTAGGTCTTTCTCCCGTATATCTTAAAGAGTCATGTATGAAATGAGCCTAAAGTGTGAGAAAACGTGAGGATGAATGGAAACAAGATCTATGACCTGAAGAGCAGGATGGTTGGGCATATTAAATATGTCTGGTGCCCCTCCCTAAATTGTGAAAACTTATTCTTCCATGCAATCCAGAATTCTTGAAAGCAGTGCTTCAGATCTCAGGTGGAGATTAGTCTGAAAAAGAAGGCTGGGATGTGAAAAAAAAGGCCTTGGAATCTTCGCAGGGAGTTGAATTTCTTCTGCAGACAAATAAGGATCATCAAAGACTTTTAAACAGGAAAGTGGTCAGATTTGTGTTCCATAAAAATACCTGTGGCAACAAAAGAAGATGAAGCAGAGTAGATTGTAACCACTGGTAGGAAGGACAAGTTATCCTCCTCTTCTTTTTGAGTCTTTGCAACTATATTTTTTAATCCATTGCCCTTGTGGTAATTTCCAAGTATTTTGCCTTGATTTTCCATTATGAAAGATATTGAGGTTTAGTGCAATGAGCATAGAAACAGGAATAAAGAGACTTAGATTCTAGAGTTGGCTCTGCTGTCTTTAGAATAGAACACCATCAAGTTTACATGATTAAGAAGGTGAATGTCATCTGTTGAAAACCTGTTACAATACACTTTCATTTTGGCAAGAGTATTCAGATATTAACAGATTCAATTTCACTTATGCACTACAACTTCATTCAACAGAAAGTTCCTGTTACTAAAATGAAAGAGTATGAAGAGATCTAAGAATGTTATGAGATAAACTTGTTAATCATTTTATCAGTTAGATAGAGTGTAGCGAGAATCTGCATTGATATATTACTATCACCTACCAGGTAGCTAGTAAATGCTTCCAATATATTAAGTACTATGCTAGGTACTTTGTATGTTAAATACTCATTTAACCCTCAAAACAAACACATGGTATATGTATGATTAGCTACACTTTATGGTTGATGAAACTGAGATTCAGAGATCTTACATCACTTGCCTACATTCACATAGTTAGTGGTGGAAATAGTATTTGAATGACATATATATGTCTCTCAGAGCACTTGCTCTTACCCACTATGACAGACTACTTTCCTGGTTTCATTCTAAATGTACAATTTAGAGGCCAAGTTCCATAACTTATCAAGAAGGGTTAATGTAATAATTTGAGATATTTCAACAATTTAATGAGGCCAATAATTTGGAGAGAAATGAATAATTTCTCATCTTAAAAAATGACATAAGGAATTAGAGTGGCAAGGTATTAATCAACTATTCTTAAGTGGAGAGAGTTCAACTTCTCTGAAATGTTGCTATAATTAATTTTATTAAGAAAAATATATGTGTGTTAAAGTGAATGATGGGACTTCCTAGGTGGTGCAGTGGTTAAGAATCCGCCTGCCAGTGCAGGGGAAATGGGTTCGATCCCTGCTCCAGGAAGATCCCACATGCCGCAGGGCAACTAAGCCCATGCACCACAACTATTGAGCCTGTGTTTTAGAGCCCATGAGCCACAACTATTGAGCCCATGTGCTGCAACTACTAAAGCCCACGTGCCTAGAGCCCACGCTCCACAACAAGAGAAGCCATGGCAATAAGGAGCCCGCGCGCTACAACGAAGAGTAGCCCCCACTCACTGCAACTAAATAAAGCCCACGCACAGCAAAAAAAGAACCAACACAGCCAATAAAATAAATAAATAATTAAAAAAAAATAAAAATAAAGTGAATGAAACAGGTGGATTTTTGGAAAGAAATGGAAATAGGAAACACATTCAGCAAATTGATGGGTTGCTGGTCTTAGGTGAAGCTGTAGGTATTTTCTTCTATCAGCGAACATTGTACAAAAATATACCTGAAAGGAGGTGGTAACTCATAGAACCACTTTGCAAAATTATGGGGGAGAAGTGTTCATGTGGGGCTATCTGCCTTAGGAATAGTGATTCACATGCATGCCATTTAGAAGAAACATAAACTGAAAGCAGGCAGACTTTTTGTAGTCCCACTGAACATCTGAAGCTACCTCACTCTAGAGCAGCAGTCTTTAGAGGAGGATGTACACTGTTGAGAATACACTAGGCTTCTCCTAAGGCTTTCTAAATCCTCAGTTTCCATAAGTACTACTTCCTAAACTGATACACTCTGAGAAAACACCTGCAGGCAAGGTGATTCTATTTTCCTTTTCACTATCTTCCTTCTCCAACTTTACAAAGGAAAGGCATACCTGAATCTTACCCTGCAGTGTAAAAACCTATGGGACACCTAACAAAGTCACATTTGTAATATTAGTATTGGTAAACCTCCTTAAATAAAAGCATGATGAACCCATAGTAGGGCATCATGTCTTTTCTGGTTGTATATCAGGTAAGAGAGAAAAATGGTGTTAGAAATGGAGTATGTTGGATGTCAGGGGTCTTGAATAATACCCTCTGGACTGAGACGGAACTTTGAGACTGAAAAACAAAGCAGGCAACTCCATGAAATGCAATTATGAAGTTTATTTTGGGTAATTTACATACAGGCAGGAGGGCCTAATGAAGATCCAGAAGCACTCGAAGCTGCACTCTGCTCCACTGAAAGCCACAAAGAGGGGTATGGGGGATTTAAAGGGGCCAAAGCTCTGACTACCAGGGGAAAACCATGTTCACACCTATGGGAACTGGGCTTTCTTCCTCCCCGCAGAGGATCTCATGAGCATCATGCCTCGCAGTTCATTAACCATCGGCATCAACAAAAGGCATTCTAGTTTTCATATCAGATGATGGCAAGGAGCTTATCAAGCTTGGGTGCATTCTTTGTGAGTAGGCTAAAGCTCAGTCATGCAGAAAGGGGAGGGAGTAGGACTGTGGTCCTGAGATTGAGCTGACAAAATGGTGTCAGGGTGATTCAGCCACACAGGGTATTTTGATCCACTCTGGGATGCTCTTGAAGGAAACCAGAATGTCACCTGTCAGCTGAAAGAAAAATGCACAACAGAAGAATGGTGAGTTTAAGTCTTATCCAGGGTCTTACTGAGAACTATAACCTGGGAGACAGCTGCTCAGTAGCTCCGAGGAAGCTGTTCTGAAGAGGCAGGGGAGAAGCCAGTTTATATGTGATTTCTGGCTAGGGAATACCTGTAGTCAAGTATACATGTTCGTAAAGATTACTGCTAGTTACAAAGCACAGATATCTCAAGTTAATGATTTTAGTGCCTTTCTATGTATGGGAAGATGCAAGAATCTGCATTCATTAAAAACTCTTCCTGAGATATACATCTAACTACCTAGGGGGCCTGCTTGTCCAAAGCAGAGAGCACCCTGTTATTGTTAGGGGAACCACTGACTGAAACCATCTGCCCCGGCTGGGCACCATAGTCACTACTTGCACAAGTTATCTTACAACAGAAGGTTCTGGCAAGAAATATGGAACTAACAAGCTACCACCAGCTAGAAGAATTCAGAAAAGGTCAAAAGGAGAAAGGAAAGACCAGTCCATATGTCCTACCAAGCTCCCAGAATTCTTCTCCCTGGAATCCATCTTGGCTGAGTGATGCGTGCACCACCAGGAAGGACCCTGAGTCAGAATGACTGGCCAAACTGGAAACCAACCCCATTACCATAAATCCCAAGACTGTGAGCCATGTGGGAGAGCTGTTCTCCTGGGTTCCCTTACCCTGCTGCTCTCCATCCGGGAGGCCCTTCCCAACAAATTCTCTTGCTTTGTCAGCAAGTGTCTCTCCTCAGATGATTCATTTCCGAGTATTAGACAAGAACCCACTCTCTCTCAGGCTCTGGAAGGGGTCCCCCTTCCTGCAACATTATCATCTTTATTTCCTCTGTCTGGAGTGCAGAGTGTACTGTTGGTCAGAGACAGTAACAGGTCAATCCTTGAAGAATTGGGTGATGAGAAAAAATGTTCTTTGTTCTTCTTTGTTTACACAACCTGAAATTTGCCTATTTGACTTAAGAATGATTTTAGCTAAAAGCATTTAAGAAGCAGCAAATGCAGGAAAAGCTCTCTACCTTCCCTCTATTTGTGTAAAAGGAGGACATAAATTTATGAAGGTGTCCCTCCCTCCTCTCTACCAGGAAAGACAAAAAGTTAATCACTAGAGGACTTCCTAGGTGGCACAGTGGCTAAGAATCTGCCTGCCAATGCAGGGGACACGGGTTCAATCTCTGGTCCACGAAGATCCCATATGCTGCAGAGCAACAAAGCCCATGCACCACAGTTATTGAGCCTGTGTGCCGCAACTACTGAAGCCCACTCACCTACAGCCCGTGCTCCGCAACAAGCGAAGCCACAGCAGTGAGGAGCCCATGCACCACAAAGAAGAGTAGCCCCCACTCGCTGCAACTAGAGAAAGCCCGTGTGCAGCAACAAAGACCCAACACAGCCAATGAATAAACTTATTTTAAAAAAAAGTTAATCACTAGAGACAACTTAGATTCTTATCAGTCTGGAGATGGCACCAGAAAAATCTACATAACAAACTTTACTAATTAGCCTTTATCTACCCTTAGTCTCCCGCGTATTTGCCTTCATAATCTTCCCTTAGAGACTCAAGGTCCTTTTCCTTTGTCTTGCCACTTATCGAAGAATGTATCGTTTCTTTGCTAAGAAGCTATATAAACTCAACTTCTAACCAAATCTTTCAGTTACTGACCTCTGGGAACTCCCATGTGTTGCATGTATGATACACATGTTTGTAAACATCTGTTTGTTTTTCTCTCATTCATCTATCTCTGTCAGTCCAATGTATAGGGCCCCAGTGCTGGGTGGACAGAGAAAGATTTTTTTTCCCCCTCTACACTCTGAAATCAGGTACATTTTTTTAAAAAAGATGCTAGGCATAGCTGTGATCTTTGTATAATGACCTTGCCTTTTCCTTCCTCCAACTATGATTTTATCAAAGAATGTGTCACTTCCCAGGGAGAGGCTTTTGAGAACAAAGACAATGCAATAAGAGAGAGTGAAGGCAGTGGTGCATCATTTAACCCAGGCAACAACTGTTGGCCTGACTCCACACACTGTCTACTCATCTATCTTTTTATCTTAGAGTTACAATATTTAACATTTGTGAATTTAAAAACAAAGGGAAATAAAAATATGCTACAAGGCATATCTTTATATGTTCACTATTTTCAGTAACGAGAGCTTAGTAAGTATCCTTATGTGTGTTTCTATCAATTTTTTTTAATACAACATTTTCTTTCTCTTTTTTTTAATTTTTAAAATTTATTTGCACTAGGTCTTATTTGCATCATGCGGGATAGTTAGTTGCAGCATGTGGGATCTAGTTCCCTGACCAGGGATCAAACCCAAGTCCCCTTCACTGGGAGCACAGAGCCTTATCCACTGGACCACCAGGGAAGTCCCTCTATCAATTTTGCATACTTTTGTAGGGGAGCAGAATTTGCCACCCCAAAATATATCTCTTTGGCATATTAATTATTTTAAGCTGCTATTTTTTTAACATCTTTATTGGATTATAATTGCTTTACAATTTTGTGTTAGTTTCTGCTGTAGAACAAAGTGAATCAGCTATGTGTATACATATATCCCCTCCCTCTTGAGTCTCCCTCCCACCCTCCCCATCCCACCCCTCTAGGTCTTCACAAAGCACCAAGCAGATCTCCCTGTAAGCTGCTATTTTCTAAGAAACAGCCAGACATGAGAAAAACTCTAAAGCCAAGGAGTTATACTTTTATAAGAAACATTTCCATTTATTAGGGAAATGTCCATTTGTGAGGGTATCTCCCTCACTGTACCAGAAAGTGGAGAATGACCAAATCTCTAGAAATTCTTATCAATGGAGAAGGCAAAACTTAAATCTGCACAACAACCTTACCCTTGTTTACTGTGTTTTCCTGGTTACCTCTCAAAAGTGGCTCTCCCCACCTTCAATATCTTCTTTTGGCTTTAGATGAGGATGCTATTTAAGATGAGGGTTTTGGCCATTTTGGCAACTTAACTCAGTTTTCCTGCTCTCTCCCATATGTACATGTTATCAAACAGTTTTTTTTAGATTTTCTCCTGTTAATCTATTTCATGTCAATTTGATTCTTAAACCAGCCAAAAGAACCTAGAAGTACGGAGGAAATTTTCTTCTTCCCAGACAATTTCAAGGAGAAAGAAGTAAAAACGTTCATGTTTACTTCTAATGAATCAACATTATATCTTTCACAAAAGAAACATTTATGGGATGTGTGTTATGTTTTTATTTACATCTTCTTAAATATTTATTAAAATTTCTTTATCTTTTGCCAAAATTCTGCCATACTTATGCACACAATTTCTCCTTGCTTTCTCTAATAAACTATTTCTTTAGTTCTTTATTCATTCCTGCCATGTTTTTATTGGATTTTGGGGAACTTAAGGGGAATAGGTTGTCTATTTTATGGTAAATTATGCACTTTAGAGTGATGGGGTTCAAGACGTGCTACCCTCAAATATGGCACCCTGGCATATTGAATAGGTAAACCTGAGGGGAATTGAAAAATAGCAGAAGCAGGAAGGTCACACTGACCTCCTCCACCTAGCCCTTCTTTCCTGAAACAAGTCATAAATCTCCCACATGAAAGGCACCTTTCCTGTACCAGAAGGAAGGAAGACATTCTTGTCACGAGAGACAGGGAATTTGAAGCCAAAAAACAAACCTTGTTAAACTATTATCTTCCTAGTTACTTCTTCACCATTGACTACCCATAGCTCAAAGCTCTTTGTCTTGTCAGTTCATCACAAATGTATTGGTTCTTTGTCTGCAAGGTATAAAATCTCCTACTCCAGTCACCACTTTGGATCTTCATTCTCTTGGGAAGGCTCCCATGTACATGTAAAAATTTCATAGAATTTGTATGCTATTCTTTGTTAATCTGTCTCTGTCAGTTTAATTTTTAGACCCAGCTAGGGTCTCTAAGAGGGTAGAGGAAAAAATTTTCCTCCCCTACAGCAGCAATAATTAACACACTTTTCCACTACTGATACTTTTCCATTACTAATGGTCCAATACTTTTCTTTTTGCTGTTAAGTGCCATGAAGTAGTTTAAAGTGTTCTCTTAAAAGCATATTTAAGTATGGGGATAGGATATAATGTTCCCCAAGTACAATCTAGGATGCTCTGTTCTGAATTTCTGTAAACTACCTTCATGAAGAAGATCACTATGTACAATGGAGAATAAAAAGCTCTAGGATACATTAAGTGAAAAAAGGAAGATCTGCAATAGTGCTGTATCATTTGACTTTTTAATTTTAAAAGGAGAGGAACTCAGCATATGCAAATATATTTGCTAATATTTGTGAAAAGAAACATAATAAGGAAAAATCAGAAACTGATCTTAAAAATGCTTATCCGTCCTTTCATCCAGTAATAATATTTTGTACTATTTATGCATTCCTAATCTTATTAAAGATTGAAAGCCTCTTAAAAAAAATGTTTATCTGTGGTGGAGGGAGAGGGTGGAGAAGATAGTGATGGTGTGGTCGATGGTCTCTAAACATGGTCACTGAGAGTTCCTCTTTTCCCTGTGAATATAAGCTGCTCCTCCCAGAAAGAAGTGGAGTCTATTTCCCCTACTTTAAATCTGGACTGGCCTTTGACTTGCTTTGACTAATGGAATGTGACAGAAGTGACCTTGTGCCAGTTCCAAGTCCAGCCCATTAGAGACTTGGCAAGATTTGGCTTTCCTGGAATTCATTTGCCATGTTATAAAGTCCAGACTGTCCTGAAGAGAGAGCCATGTGAGAAAACTTGTGAGATGAGACATCGTCTTAGGGCAAAAGAGGCTACTTGGAGAAAAATTTGAAGTGCTCAAGCCTACATTTAGTTCCAAGTCCCCAGACATGTAAGAGAGGAGTTCTTAAGTGTTCCAGCCCAGCCTAGATGCTAGCTTAATGCTACCATATGAGTGACCCAAACCAAGAACAATAGAACTGTCAAAGAAATTCAAAATGGCAAGAAATAATAAATTTCTGCTGCCTTAAGCTTTAGGTGCTTAATTGTGCAGCAAAAGATAGCTAATACATATGGAGACAAGACTTCTTTGACTAAGTCTTTTTTTTTTTTTTTGCATTCTTTTGGCTTTTGGAATGCTTAAATCCTTTAAAAAACCACAGGGATTTCCCTTGTGGTCCAGTGGTTAGGTCTCTGCACTCTCACTGCCAAGGGCCCAGGTTCAATCCCTGGTCAAGGAAAAAAGATCCCACAAACTGCATGGTGTGGCAAAATAATAAAATAAAATAAAACAAAATAAAATCCCAAAACAAATTAAACCAGGAAGACAAAAAGCAATTCTTAAAATTGAAAACAAATTAAAATAAATAGTCCTAACTTTCAAATTGCTAATATAACTCTGAAGAGAAAATAATTATTTTAAAATATCTTAAAACAGTGATTTAAATGTATATTCAGAATGGGAAGATAAAAAGGATTGCAAAGAAATATTAAATTTTACTTGGTAGTAGTATTGCCAGTAGTTTTATTATTATTCTGAAATGGTTTTATGTATAAGATAAAGCAAATGTTAATTCTATTTGAAAGCAAGATTTTCAGTTTCAGAGGTAAGAGATATAGTCATTTGTTCATTTTAATTGGCATTATTACACATTTATGATTTTTAAAGATATTTTTCCTGATTTGGTCCAATGAAAAGGCAAAGAAGCAATAATACCCTTATAGCATCGAGCATTCCTAGGACCTAGATTTTGGTATCTAAATACAAGCCCCCATTAAAGGGAACCAGTACTCCTTAAGGAAATGACTGATTCTGTTGCAAGGAGGGGGCCCCTTCCAGGGCCCAAGAGTGGGCTTGTCTGACACTCAGAAATGAATTGTCCAAGGAGACACACGTGCTGACAAAGCAAGAGACTGTATTGAGAAGGGGCTCCTGGGCAGAGAACAGGAGGATAAGGGAAGCCAGGAGGACTGTTCTGCCATGTGGCTCACAGTCTCAGGCTCTATGGTGATGGGGTTAGTTTCCTGGTTGTTTCTGGCCAGTCATTCTGACTCAGGCTCCTTCCTGGTGGCTCGTGCATAACTCAGCCAAGATGGATTCCAGCGAGAAGGGTTCTGGGAGGTTGGTAGGACATGTGGATTGGTGTTTCCTTTCTCCTTTGGACTTTTCCCATATTCTTCCACTTGGTGGTGGCTTGTTAGTTTCATGTTCCTTACCAGAATCACTTGTTACTGTCTTTGCCTGGCCAGGGCGGGTGGTTCCAGTGAGTGTTTCCCCTTACAATTCTAGGGAATGTTACTAACTGATGCCAAAGATATCTTGTTGATCTAAAAAGCAAAGACTCCTTCAAGGACTGAGATGATTTCAAAAGGTTATAAAAACCAGATTAATAGGGCTACTTCTGATTAAATGAGACAATTTTTGCCTGATTCTACTTGACTTAAATGTACTGAATGTGTGAGAATCTACTGAACTGATCAAAACACTCAAAAGGAAGAAAACCAAAATGAAAATTTAAAAATAAAACTAAAAAAAAAAGAAAAAGAAAAAAAAAGGAAAAAAAAATAAAACTAAAACTAAACTAAAACACATTAAAATCTTGTTTGTCACCATTGGAGATAGCTATTGCATCATCTCCTTATTGTAAAAATTAGTAGATTAGTAATTAAAGGAAACATGGTAAGCATTTTTCTTCTGTTTTCATTAGGGTTTTATTTTTCAGAATAAACAAAGAGGGCCAGAAAATGAAGCAATTGACTCAGGGAAGAATCACCAGTGATGTTCAATAGAATGAAAGGATAATCCCATAGTTTCAAAGCGTCACCCCACCAATTACTTGCTGGTTTCATGGAAAAAAACAAAATCAAAACCAAAAAAAAAAAAAAAAACCCCAGCTTACAATGAGGGACTGAGCAGTCATCACCTTAATCCATTATTAACATTGGCACATTATAGTGTGACTGCCTAACGCTGATACAATATGAAGGGCACGGCCTCTTGATATGATGCAATATGAAAGGCACAGCATCTATTATGATCTATTCTCACAAAGTATATTTCACCCCAAACTAATCAAGTCTTTACAACTTCCAGATCTAAGTGGAGGTCAGAGTAACAACAATTTCAATGACATCATGAGGAAGAAATCAAATAACTTGAAAAGATGGAATAGTCTACAGGAAAATAGTTTAGATCTATTCAACAAATAAATATCATAAAGGGAAAAAAAAAAGACAGGGTATACTGTTGGAGAGGTTCTGCTCTAGATTAGAAGAAATCTAAGAGATATAACCAAATGAAATATGTGGACCCTGATTTGTCCTGGTTTTCAAAATAACAAATGATATTTTCTAGATAATTAAGGAAATTTACCTATGGACTAGGTTTTAAATTATATAAAAAGTATTATTAATTTTTAGGTGTGACAATGTTATTGTGTAGCAAAATGTCCCTTTTTTAGAGATACCTAATGAAATACATAGCAGTGAAATGATTTGATGTCTCCCTTTTGTTACCGAGTCCAAGCTGCCTCTGCTTGCCACATGACAGGCCAATAAATTAGAAATGAGGTGTTGAGGAATATGACTTTATTCAGAAAGCTGAAAGACCAAGAAGGTGGCAGACTAGTGTCTCAAAATAACCATCTCATTGGGGTCTGGATGCCGGTTTCTTTTATAGAATCAGAGAGGGAAGTAGAGTAAAAAGGCAGAATAGAGAGGGAGAGAGGCAGGGAGGAAGTAAAGTTAAAAGGGCCATCAGTCTTGCAAAACATCTCCTGTAATGGCCAGCCTCAGGGATGGGATGTGTTAATTTCTTCTTTCTTTCAGCCATTCACAGGTGGGTAGGGTTCCCTGAGGCAGGCCATTGTGTATAATTACAATAACAAAAGCAACAAAAAGCAAAGGCTAAAGTCAAAGAAACAGATCGAATATGGAGTCAAAATTGGCTCTTCCATGTTACACTTTTAATATAAAATATTAATATATTTATATTATTTTAATATAAAATATTTCAAAAATTAGGAAAATATGGCAAAAGTGAACAATTTTTAAGTCCATGATGGACATATGAATGTTTATTATAGATAGTTATATCATTTTGTAGAAATAAACTGTTTTAGACAAATAAAAAATTCTTTAATTTGGACTAAATGTATTAAGAGCCAATGGGGAAAAAATCCTGAAATGCACACTTTTTACTATTATAGGCTTATTTTAACCCTAGTTTTCCTCCCTTTTAGCTCAACAAAGCCAGGCACAGTTAGTAACAGGTGATTAGTTAATATTCACTGATAACTCCTAGTAAGACTTTTTTGATATGCTTACTAGTAACTGAGTAAATGAATGCTTTTAATAAGTAGATAAATCTTTTTGCAAGTCAGATGATTTCCAATTATTTGCTTAACAAAATTGGAAGCCTTAATTAAGTTGCCAGCTGATACCTCATCAAAAACAATTTCAACAAAGAGAACTATATGACTTTTTCAAAAATAACTCAGAAAGCATTGAAAGAATTGATTGGCATTGCTGTAACAAAACTCCTCCCATTTTCACCTACATATTCATGTAATCACATTTTCTCAATGCTTATTTCTATAAAGATGAAAAATAGGAACAGGATTAATGCTGAGTCCTCTCTCATTCTAGCAATAAGTAGCAATTTAGACACAGATAAATGAAGTAATTGGGGAAGGAGCACCATCCATCTTATTAAGAGATTCCTTCCCATTAATTTTTTACTTTTTATATTTGATAATTATTCATCAAAATGTAAAATATTTATGTTGCTCTGATTAATTGTGAATTTATAGTTGTTGTAATGATAACCCAATCAAGAAGAATTTTTTTAAATTAAAAGTCAAATCAGAACTTTTTAAGAGTATTTATACATATGCATATATAGTCAACCCTTTGTACCTGCAGGCTCTGCATCCATGGATTCAACCAACCACAGATCAAAAGTATTGAGAAAAAAAATTCCATAAAATTTCCAAAAGCAAAACTTGAATTATCACTTCAGCAACTACTTACATAGCATTTACATTGTATTTACAACTATTTACATACATTTACATTGTATTAGGTATCATAAACAATCCAGAGATGATTTAAAGTATATGGAAAGATGTGTGTAGGTTACATGCAAATACTACACCATTTTGTATAAGGGGCTTGAGCATCCTCAGATTTTTGTAGCTATGGGGTGGGGGGGTCCTGGTACCAATCCCTTTCTGATACCAAGGGATGCCTGTGTATATGTATATAGATATACATATGTACTATAGAGTGATCAATAAAAGGCCTTTAAGCATAAAATATATTATATTAGTATAAATTCTATGTGTATTCTTCTATTCTGACCTAGAATGACAGTGAGTGGCTGAAGAAAATAGGAATGGTTTAAAATATCTGACTGCTAAAGAATCGTTTGGTCTTGTTTTGTTTGTTTGTTTGTTTTAGCCTTTTATTTATTTATTTTTGGGTGCATTGAGTCTTTGTTGCTGTGTGTGGACTTTCTCCAGTTGTGGGGAGCAAGGGCTACTTTTCGTTGCAGTGCGTGGGATTCTCAGTGTGGTGGATTCTCTTGTTGTGGAGTATGGGCTCTAGATGCACAGTAGTTGTGGCATGTGGACCCTAAAGCACATGGGCTTCAGTAGTTGTGGCACATGGACTCAGTAATTTAGGAATGTGGGCTCTAGCATGCCTGGGCTTCAGTAGCTGTGGCATGCAGGCTCACTAGTTGTGGCACATGACCTTAGTTGCTCCATGGCACTTGGGATCTTCCTGGACCAGGAATCAAGCCCATTTCCCCTGCATTGGCAGGTGGATTCTTCACCACTGTGCCACCAGGGAAGTCCCAGTCCTGTATTTTTTAAATGAATGATATTGTACATCAAATTGAAGCTGAATCCTGCCTCTATACCCTGACACTGAATTGAATTTCAGAGACAGAGTTTTGGGTGAAGTAGAAAAGAATAGCTTTATTGCTTCGCCAGGAAATGGAGCATGAGTAGACTAATGCCCTCAAAACTGTATGTCCCCCCATGGAGAGTGTAGTGAGAAGTTTTATAGAAATGGTCCGAGAGGGTGTGATCAGCTCAAGGACATTCTCCTTATTGGTTGGTGGTGATATTTGTTTTGGGAATCTTAACAATCAACCTTCAGGTTCCAACTGGTCGGGTGTCTATGTGCTTGTGGGCAGCATAACATCATTAATGGTTAACTTCTCCCACCTGGAGGGGGTTTCAGTATCTGCAAAATAGCTCAAAGATATTGTTGTTTGTATCCATTGATGGGGAACCAGGACCTTGCCCCAAGGCTACACTATTGTTGCTCTTAACTGTTTCTCCCTTGTCTCACATCCCTCCCTTCCCTGATTAACAACTGCTTGAATCTGCCCATTGGAACTCAGGGAAGGTCATGGAGGCTGAATGAAGGCTATTTCCTATAATCAAAGATATGGGGAGCACAGAAAGACTTTGTGCCCAGGAACCCCACAGGGCCCTGCTCAGTATCAAAATTGCTAAGTTATTTAGACTCCATTGGATATGCAATTTCCTAAAGGTAACATAAATGTTTCCTTTGAAAATACCAATATATACAACATGTTGGAATTGTATCTTTGTTACAAAAGAGCTCTGGCACTTGCCACCCACCAGCTGTTGACCAAAACACAGGAACATCAAACACCCATTTAGACACACTGCCCTTCTCCCTTTTCTCTAAGTCTTCTTCCTGGCCCCAATGATGGAGAAGAAAAAACTAAAACAGGAGAGGAGAAAGAATAAAAGAGAGGATCACTCTCCCCTTGCTCTCCTAATTCTCAAGTCAAAGCCAGGCTGAGGAGAATACCACCTTAAATGAAAAATAAAATTGAAGTTTCTACTTGCACTAGAATTCATTTAATAACTGAAATTGAACAGAAAATTATAGGGTCTTTCATGGTATTGGTAATGAGTCCAAGCTTGTTCTGCTAGCCGCACAGCAGGCCAATGAGTCAGAGACGAGGTGTTGGGGCAAGGAATACGACTTTATTCTGAAAGCCAGCAGACTGAGAAGATGGCAGACTAGTGTCTCCAAAAAACCATCTTATTGGGGTCTGGATGCCAGTTTCTTTTATAGAATCAGAGAGGGAGAGGCAGTGAGGAAGTAAAGTAAAAAGGCCATCAGTCTTGCAAAACATCACAGAGAATGACCAAACTGTGAGGGGATGTGTTAATTTCTCCTTTCTTGCAGCCATTCACAAGTGGGCAGGGCAGATTGCCTGCCTGTGAGCTGAACAGAGGCACTTTAGCTTAACACTCAGGCAGAAGGGCAGGGTTCCCTGAGGCAGGCCATATGTGTGATTATAATAACAAAAGCAGCGAAAAGAAAGTTTAAAGTCAAAGAAACAGATCCAACATGGAGTCCAATTTAGCTCTTCCCTGTCACAATTCCCCACTGTCAACGTTCATTCCACAATCTTGTGGGAAAAGGGGTGACAAAGTTCCAACTGCTCCTCCAGATGGGTCTTTCTGGGAGTGTCTGTCATTGGTGTCAGTGTTCCAAATGTTGAGGTTTGTCTTTTGTTCCACTTTGGAAGTGTCTACTTTCCACCTGTAGACTTAAAAATGTTCACAACCAAAAAAGTTGAGTGTTAGCAGGAATTTTGAGGGCTTCAAGCCCAGGAGGCCACATCTCAAGTTTAGGAATTTAGCATTTTTGTATGTACGGGAAGATGCAAGAGTCTGGGCTCACTGAAATCATTTTTTTTTTTCATATGTATCACAGCTGTCTAGGGCCTCTATCCTGTATTTTCACATCCTGGGTTTCCTCAGGGTTCACCATAGGGAGTGGCTACAGTCTGGTGGCTGCAGTCTGATGTTTGCTAGATGGCAGGTATTCTTCTTCCTGTGTTTCCCCAGGGTTCACCAGCTCACATTTGTGGGCTGCAGCCACCAATGACTGATCCTCTCCTCTTGGTCAGGAATTTGACCAGCATTTGGGAGGCATTTCATGATCAAATTTTGTCCCACAGTGCTGAGAACTTCATCCCAGTTCAGGCAAAAATTCTTGATATGCCACTCCAGATGCTAATTTTTGGATTAGGCCCTATTGATAATTAAAGATTCTCTGGATCCTATGTCTAGATATGATCCAGCAGACATTTTCCCTTGTTGCTTCTTCCCATGCCTAGAATCACATCATTACAATTATTTTGTTATAAATGCAATCTATTTCCTTAAAATATTTAGCCATAGAAGTTTTGTCAGAGGCCTGGTTACACACTGGGTGCTGTAAGAGACAATAATCCTATAAAATAGACAGGATATAAGTAATGCAGCTAGTAACATTGACAAAGACATAATGCAGCAGGGAGACACAAAGCACAAACAGTTTGGAAACAAAGAACAAATTAAAACAATGATTAGTATAATATCAAGTCCACAGGAGAGCCAGCTGGAGACACCAAATTCTGGCAGGATCAACTAGAGAGAAAAAGATAAATGTTTCATCTTTGTTTACAAAGGAATACTTTATCAACTTGTTGTAGGTAGTAGCAATAAGAGGAAAGACTTTTCTGAAAAACAAGGATTAAAGCCAGTATATTTCCCAAAGTCATAAAGTTATAAATCATATTTACCAGTTCATTCATTCCCATGTAATTAATTCCTGTTGATCTGGATGAAAAAGTAACGTTTCCCAAAAGTTTTGTCATTTGTAACCCAGTCCAGTGATATTATCTAAAGGCTATCAGAAACTTATATTTGTTTAAAAGTTCCTTCTTATCAGTCTTCTTGAAAATCTTCATTTTGTAAAAGCATCAGAACAAAACTTAAAATAACATAGTTAAATATTTGAGTAAAATGCAGTTAGCAGGAAACTTGGATATAATATTTTAGAATAACTAGTATTATGATTGATAACATATCAGGACATAGCAGATGTTAGGAATTCCATATAAACTTTGGAGTACCTATAAATGACATTTATCCATACACTATAACCTAAGGTTCATCTCCAACCACTTGACAATGTTTTTGAAGTAATTTAACATACCAAATAAACTTAGTCTGACATTTCTCTCTGAGATGTCTCAGAGATGGTCTTTCAAAGTTTCCCAGAGTCAGCTGGAGGGTAAAAGGCTTTAGTCAGATTTTGGTATTTGGGAATGTTGCTAAAAATATCAAAAAGGTTTTAAAACACAATAGGATCATAGGTCACTGTGAAAGAATACTTATTCGTTTAACCAACATCACAAAACAATTCAAAGAAAACAAATATGGATCACCTAAGGGCACAGAAACTCATAAAATATATTATCAAAAAACAGCATTTTTAACAGATCAAATTCCAGTCTTGTATTAGTTTACTTAACAAAATCCATTTACTTAGTTAACTTCAATCTAAATTTAGTTAATCCTGACCATGTACAAAATTTTCTTAGTAAAATGTAATTCCATTTCTCATACCTTCTTAACTGAAAACACACATTCGACCATACTGAAATGTTTTATTATTTTTAGTAGCTTTAATTATAATTTTAAATTAGAATTCCCAACTCTTAAAAACCTTAATTTCTAGTGAAAACCAAGAGACAAGTAATAATTACCAAAATCTGAAGGAACTATTTTAGATGATTTTTTTAGAACATAAGTATTCTTATAGTTTACCTAAAAGCTCTTATCTCATTTATATTTACTTTAAAGTTTCATCATATCAAGTTATTTTTCTTGCTGACAAATTTGCAATAGATATAACAAGATTTCATTTAACTTCTACTAAACCTAGGTACAATGAAAGAACTATACTTAATGTTGATGGCTCTAAAGGCATGTCTATATTAATTAGATCAACAAACAAACATTAATATTAGGTATTAATTTAATATTGAATATTTCCCAGTTCATGTGAATCTGAAACTCAGTTAGCTTAATTTCTCTTGTATTTAGAATTTTTTGGTTTGTAAGCACTTACTTTTCTTTAAGACAATTAAATAAAGCTCATTTACAGATCAACCTTAGCAATGGTATCCAAAGACAAAGACAGATACAAACACACAAACAACAGAGACATCATAGTTCTCATTTCAAAATTTCATCCCTGAGTCAGATACAGCAATGTTAAAACCCATCAGTTTACAAAGGTTAGATTAAGATTGGGTTTCTGGCAGATGGAACAAATGAAGCTCCCTTGTCTAGATGGAGAAACCCTTTTTACTAATATTTATGGAAAACAAGTCAGGTTCTAAATTACTGTACCCTCTTTTTCAAATTTTGCATTTTGAGAAGATGGCAGAGATAAGGGTTTTTGAGAAGACCAGCTAGGACATTTGCATCTCAAAGATACAGGCAAGTTTCTCCTAGGATGACTTTGTTTCCCCTCTGTTGGTCTCTGAGCAGTCAAAGCCGCTGCAATCACTTGGGCCTTTTGCATTTTCCTCTGAGTGCATTCAGCCTTTTTAGCCATATCCCTATCATTGAAAACTGAATAAGCCAAATGGGCATTGGAGTCTGAGGACCAGCAGTTGCTTTCTGAATTTTGTGCCTGATGTCTGGGGCAGACTCATCCATGAAATGCCTAGCCAAAAGGGTCTGTACCTTGGGGAGGAGGGATCCACATTTATTCGGGATCCATGGCTCTGTAGGGTGAGGTCCCCTAGTTGGCCTTCTAGAGATTGTAAGAACGAACAGTTTTGTACTCCTCCAGAAAATCCTGTGACTGGGATAGACGGAGATGTTTTCTCTGCCACCTTGGTGTTTACCACAGAATATGCAGCACCTGTATCTATTAGACAGTTAATCAACTTGTTCCCCACTGTCAGTGTTACCAGAGCCTCCTGTGGGGAAATCAGAATCGAATGCCTCAAGTCCCAGGGAGTCCTGGGCCTCTTCATTCATTATCAGAGTGTCCCTCTCTTTCTACCATGTGAGAGGCTCCTGACCTCCTTCTATTATTCTTTTGTCTAGGACATTCTCTTTCCCAATGCCCTTCCTCCTTCTGTAATTTTTTCTGTGATTTGTTCCTTCCCCGACGGTGGCTTACTTTCCTTTAGGTTATTCTCCTTCCAGGAATGCAATGCTGCTGATGGCAAAGATGCCTTCCATTTTGCATCTTCTTGCTTCTGTCATTCTTCCCTGTTGTTGAACACTTTAAAAGCAACATCTACTAATTGAGAAGGGTTCATTCCAAATACACCATCTACTTCTGTAATTTTTTCCTTATATCTGGGGTGCTTTGTGAAAGCCATGAAAGTTGTATATACCATCCTCACATTCTCTGGTGCCTCAGGGTCTGCATCCTTGTAGAGCCTATAGGAACTCTGATGGATCCTTATCTGCTTTTTGTTTTATCTCCCAAATCTTGTTTAAGTTCTTTTACCTGAGTACCCCCTTCCGAAAACCCACTAAGATACATCTCCTATAATGTTCTAGAGGTGGCATGCCCCCATTATTAGGACCCTGGTTAGGTTCAGCAATAAGGACTGCAAGATTCACTTTTGGAGTTCCATTTGGATCTGCTAAATGGAGCTGGTGCACTTCCTCTCTAGCCTTGTCAATGACCATCCTCCTCTTAGCCCCAGTAAGCATTATATTCATAATAATGTGAATGTCCACCCAAGAGGGCTGGTGAGTGACAAAAATGGAGGTGAAAAGTTCAGTCATACGGAGCGGGTCCTCTTGGTAAGCAGGACTGTTGTTTTTCCAGTTACATAAATGTGAAGTTGAGAAAGGATTGTGCATCCATAGGAACCGAGCTGGTTGGCTATTTGCATTAAGGCCTCCTACAGGATATCGGCCCAAGGGGAATTGCCCTGCTGTGGAAGTGGCTCCCAGTCCAAATTGAGTGCCCTGTCAGGTCTTAGATTGTGATACTAAGCCAGATCCCTGTGCTCTGGGGGTTAACATAGAAACTTCTATTTGATCCACAAGGGTAGGGGAAGCAGGAGTCAGTGAACATGATAGTGGCATGGGGTAGCAGTTGGAACAACTGCTGGTGCAGCCTGCTCAGCCAGTGAAGGAGTTGGATAGGCCGGATGGGGGGGTGAAGTTCTTGAGCAATATGTCCCTACTCTCATTTTCTCCCTCTTCCCCTTGTTGAATAGGTTCCCCTTTAGGTTTTCCTTCAAATCACTGCACCATAAGGTGACAGTCCTTTGACTCCTTTTCCTCCTGATGCAATAGCATAAATACTTCTACATATGGAATCCCATCTCTTTTCGCTGCTCTTTTGCAAAACACTTCTAACTGCAAGATGGTCTAATAATTGAGTGAGCCATTCAAGGGCCATCGTTCTTCTGATCCTAACATATATTGGGTCCACATCTGATTACAATGGTATATCATGTCTTTCTTAGTCATAGGCTCACAGCTATGTTTTGCCCATTTATCTAATATATGCCCCAAAGGGCTCTCCTTCAGGATTGATAGAGTATTGCCCATTTTATAAGTTTGATAACACCAAAACAAAAGATGCAAATAAATTCCAACACAAAAGGTACAAATTCTAGCATCAATGGACACAAAACCAATACAAAACCAAGATGAAAACCAATGAACTAGTTCCCAATGAACTGGTTCCCAAAATCAAGTAGCATCCAACAACAAGCCCTGCCTCGAACAGGGTACCCCAACCAGATTGGCTTGTCCCATAAAGGAAAAGCCCAGATTGAGGGGGAATATGTTCCCTGTGTGCACACTGGAGTGACTTACCCTCCAGAATGGAATTGAGTCCATTGACTTGTAGCCCCAAATTGAAGTTAGTTGGCTCCTTGCTTCCATTGCCAAGCACTGGGGTAGCCAGTGCCACTTCAGGGAACTTTGAAGGGAAGATCTTCAGGACAAATGGTCCTGGCAGCTGCTAGGGCCTTGCCCCACTATTCCCTGACCAGGGCTGGCTAGCCACAAGCAGCAAGGCTCTTGGCTGGCTAAGGCAAATTTGTTACCAAGAACAAGCTCACTCTGCTCACCTCACAACAGGCCAATGAGTTGAAGATGAGGTGTTGAGGCAAGGAATATGACTTTATTCTGAAAGCCAGCAGACTAAGAAAATGGCAGACTAGTGTCTCCAAAAAAACATCTTTTGGGGGTTTGAATGCCAGTTTCTTTTATAGAATCAGAGAGGGAGAGGTGGTGAGAAAGTAAAGTAAAATGGCCATCAGTCTTGCAAAACATCTCAGAGAATGACCAAACTCTGTGAGGGAATGTGTTAATTTCTCCTTTCTTGCAGCCATTCACAAGTGGGCAGGGCAGATTGCCCACCTGTGAGCTGTACAGGGGCACTTTAATATTCAGGCAGAGGGGCAGGGTTCCCTGTATGATTATAATAACAAAAGCAGAGAAAAACAAAGTTTAAAGTCAAAGAAACAAATTGAAGATGAGGTCTGATTTAGCTCTTCCCTGTTACAGAATTATTAAGGGATGGGAAAAAATGACTTAACATAGCATGGGCAGGATTTTGACTCCACCAGATTCACACTGTTCAATAAATTGGAAATAAAAATATAAATAAATAAATAAAAATATTTACATATACAGTAAAAATAAAAGAATGCACAGAAAGCTTAATAGTGATTATATCTGTATGATGATGATGATTTTCTTCATTGGGCATTTTTGTATTTTTCATTTTGTTAAACAACAAACATACTACTTTTAGAATGAGAAAAAAAAGTATATATTTTCATTCCTAAGAAACTCCAATCTTATTTTTAATATCTATACACGGGCCCAGGCCAAATATTTTTTACATTTATAAAACTATTAAAAATTCATATAGTACTAAAAGGCTTATACACAACCTGGCATTTCCTTGCTCTTCTCTGCTTTTCTCCCTTCAGCCTCCTCCACAGAACAAACCACCTTCAACTTAACTGATTGTTTCTTCTGGTATTTATGTCCCTATTTCTAAATAAAATACATATAGCCTCTTGAGTCATCTATTTTAAACAATCCCCATGACTCCATATAATAATAGACTAAGATTTAACTCACTTCCAATTTTTGCTTTCCTCCCCTACCTCCACTCTTTATCATTTTTATCCCCATTTTCATTTTTCCCTCTTGTGACTGTGACAATGTAAATATTGTTCCCTGGTGAGTCAGAGGGTATATTAAGACTACATTTTCTTTCTTACACATATTTTTTCTTTTATCTGGAATTAATTTGCTAATTTTCTTTGAATGTTTGACTAATTATTCCTATCAATTTCCAATAGTTCTGTAAAATATCTTCAGCACATTTTTTAATGCGGTTAACACCCCCCTTCCCAACACACACTCTTTTTAAACCCAAGCTGAAGCTTAGATCGAGACTGGTTGTTCTCTAGAGGATGCAGAGCTAACATCTTTGCCTCTTCTGCATTGAATCTCTCGTTTCTTGCATCCTATCTTTTTCTTTATTTTTATAGAGTATCTTTCAGTACTTTCTTGAAAAAATTTACATCAGAGATATATTTTTTTCTAATTTTTCCATTTTGAAACTTTTTTTCTACCTTCGTACTTGACTGATGGTGAAACCGAGCAGGACCCTATGGTGCCCTCCAGGGTACAAAAGCCTTTCCCTGTCCCTGTTTCTTATTTGCAGGATAAAGTCTTCAGCCTCCTAGACCTCCCTGAGTTCCAAAGAGCAGATTCAAACAGTTAGTTTCTAATCAGGGAAGTAAGGGAATGCAGAAATTTAGGAACAATCAAGAAACTATAGTGCAGTGATTAAGCAGGATCCTGGTTCCTCCTCAGTGCATATACATAACCATATCTTTGAGTTCTGCAGGAACTAAGGTCCCCAGCCAGGTGGAGGAGATTCTAAGCTGAAAATTATTTAAAATCAGAATTTTATGGGCATTCTTCTATTATCTTCAAGCTTTCCCTGATGTTGTTGAAAAGTCTGATGACATTCTAATTCCCATTTCTTTGTGACTTGTTTTTTTCCTCTCTAGAGTTTGTTTCTGGTTCTCCTTGTATTTTCTAGTTGAACAATTTTAAATAAAACAGGATGTGTGCTGCTTCTGTCTCCTTTAACAGATTTCTCTCGGCCCCCAGCCCACAGACTCACGGCAAAGGTTAGAGGACAGCTGTTTCCCTTAAAATCTCTGAAGAGCAATGAGAGTGCAAGGAACCTGCTCATTAGCCTGGGTAACATCAGACAGTATAAGTGGAGGTAAGAGAACATTCTCCCTGTTCCACTCATCTTTTGTTGTGTAGCTGTTATACATTGAATGTTTGTGTCCCCCTAAAATTCGCATGTTGAAATCCTAACCCCCAAGGTGATGGTATTAGGAAATGAGGCTTTTAGGGGGTGCTTAAATCATGAAGGTTTGGTGCCCTTGATCTTGGGTGGCCTTGGCCTGCAATGACTTGAAGCATGATTTCAGTTCCCTGACACTGATTGAGGTCAGGTCACAGCAGTGACAGCATCAAATCCTAGCTGCTAGACCAGGGGTCATGCAACAGGGAAGAGCTAAACAGACACCATGTTGGATCAATTTCTTTGACTTTAACCTTTGATTTTCATTGCTTTTGTTATTATAATCATACATAATGCCCTGCCTCAGGGAACCCTGTCCCTCTGCCTGAATGTTAAAGTGCCTTTGTTCAGTTCACTGGGAGACAATGTGACACTGTCCACCTGTAAATGGCTGAAATTAACACAACTCTTCACCAAGGCTGGCCATTTCAGGAGATGTTTTGCAAGACTGATGGCCCTTTTTACTTTACTTCCCTGTCTGATTCTATAAAAGAAACTAGCATCCAGATCCTGATGAGATGGTTTTTGGAGACCCTAGCCCACCATCTTCTTGGTCTGCTGGCTTTCCAAATAAAGTCATCTTCCTTGCCCCAACACCTCATCTCTGATGTATTGGCCTGCTGTGCAGCAAGCAGAGTGAGCTTGGACTCAGTAACAATCAGTGACAAGGCCTGGGCCCTATGGCTTTGCAGAAAAAGAATTCCCACAAAGATGGAAAGTAGTGAAACAAGTAGCGTATTTATTAGGAAAAAAAAAAAAAGAGTACAGTACATGTTGATAGACACATGGGCAGGCTCAGAGAGAGAGTCACGCCCTTGTGGTAGCCTGAATCACTTTTATGGGGCAATTCTTCCAGGTTTCCTTTGGCCAATCATTTTGATTTGCCTGGTTCAGAGTCTGTATTTGGTATAGCTCAGGATCCTCCCATATGTGTGCGTGCATCTCTCAGCCAAGATGGATTCTACCAAAGAAGGTAGACTTGACATCACTTGGCATCACTCCCCTTTTGACCTCCAAGGAATCTCTCCGCACATGTGCAGTCAGGGAGGTCTCCTGATTTAGAATGAGGAATGTGAGGTCTTTTACCTTCTATCTGGGCAGAGCCCAGCCTCCTCTCTCAATTGTCTTGTTACTCTTATCTTGGAGTATTGGTCCATAGGAACAAATTCAAACTGTTTGCCCCAGGGGCCCATCTATTTCCTGCCTCACCATCATGAATGGGATTCATTGCTTTATAAAAGAGGCTAAGAAAGCTCCCTTGCCCCTTTCCACCATGTGAAGTTACAGTGAAAGGATGCCATCTATGAGCCAGGTAGCAGGCTCCCCACCAGATACCAAATGTGCTAGTGCCATGATCTTGGACCTCCAGCCTTCCCAAATTGTGAGAAAGAACTTTTACACCAACCTACCTCTTAATGCAAGTTCGTGTGCCTGATGTACAATGAGGCTGAACAAACTGAAACATTGGAGCTTGGAGCAGAGAAAGGTTTATTGCAAGGCCATGCAAGGAGACAAGGTGGCTCATGCCCTCAAAAGCCTGGAGCTCCCTGAAGACTTTCAGCAAATCCCTTTTAAAAGCCAGGTTGAAAACAACAATAACAAAAACAAAACCAAAACCAAAAAAAAAAAGCCAGGTTGCTGGTGGGGGGAGGAGGTCATAGAGTACATGATCAGATTGTGCACAGTTCTCTGATTGGCTGATGATGAGGGAACAGGGTGGTATCACAGGGTTAATTTTTATCAGTCTTAGGCTCCAGGAGGCCTGGGCCTGTGTGCTTATGATCATCAAGTAGTTAATATCTTCCTCTCGGGTGGGGAGTTCACATCTGCAAAACAACTCGGGAAAATTTGTGTCAAATACTGTCATCCAGGTACTTCAGAGAGGAGCTAAAGCAGAGGATATGGGGGAAGGCCTGTATCTGGAAGGCCCCATGGGGTCCTGCTCAGTTACATACCCATCCTATGGCACTTTGTGAGAACAGCCTGAATGGACTAAGATGGAAGTAAACCACTCCAAAACTTTGTGGTGTAAAGCAGCAATCTTTTTTTTTTTTTTATCATTATGCTCATGATTTTACAGATAAGGAATGTGAGCAGATCAAGTGGGAATAGCTCACCTCTCCTCCATAATGACTGAGGTTTCCAGTGGCTCAAATGGCCAGGGAGAATTGGTGACGGGGTCATATGTCTGGGGCTCCAGTTTTGACTGTCCGCTGGCTCCTCAGTTCTCCCTTTCATGTCCGATAGAGCTGAATGGCCAGGATGGGTTCAGCTGGTGCCTGGGCTGGGTTGGGAACAGTAGGGGCATGGAAATATCTCTCTTCATGCAGCATGTCCACATGACTGTCTTGGGGTATCACACAGCACAGTGGCTACAGTTAGGATGGACTTCTGCGGTAGCTGGCTTACCTCAGAGCAATCGTTTCAAGATGTACACTTGAAAAAAAAAAAAAAAAAAAAAAAAGATGTACACTTGGAAGATGCAAAGCTTCTTATGACCAAGTCTCAGAAATCCCAGAATGTCACTTCTGTCACATTTTATTAGTCAAGAAACTCCTAGAGCCAGCACAGATTCAAGGGTAGGGTAATGAGACTCTACCTCTCCATGAAGGAGGAGCAAAGAATTTGTGATCATCTTTAATCAACCATACTCCCATTCAGTACTGCGAACATATTGGTTTATAGAATAAAACTTCCACCTGAATAACGTAACAAAAGAATCTAATTTGGAATTGAGAAGCAGTGACAGGGAGTATCTGCAGCATCCAGAGCAAGGAAGGAAGCTACCAAAGGGAGGATACCACATTAGAACTGAGGGAATGTGTCTCTGAGGACCTGTTAGAGAAGGCACCTGGGGGGATTGCATTCACATCATACACTAGACACTTCCTGGAGAGCTCCTGAATAGCTGAAGAGAATCTGAAATTGTTCTTAGTATTCCAAATGAGGGATTCTGAGAAACAGTACACTTTTATTGTTGTTATCATGACCCCATTTCACACACACTCAACACAACACACACACGCACAGGAATGGCCAAAGGAAACTACCATTACAACAAGACTTCTGCAGTGACTGTGTAGCTTTACTAAATGAGGATGTTCATATAATGAACCATTTACCCCTCCACAAGGAACACATCATCCAAAACTGATGGGTCCCATACTTTGTAAATGAATGAATATGAAATATACTAGTGAAATAAAAAATGGATACATATTTAAACATCATCTATATACTGGGGGAGGAATATGCCAATAACTATTGCTGATAAAATAAGTATCTCAGAATATAGCAACTGAAGTCACACATCTAAATTCCATACAAGTAAACAAAAGGAAGAATTTGAGAAACAAATATCTAAAGACTATAAGAAATAGACAAGGCCAACAAGAATTAATTTCTTACCTTCTTCACTAGAACATAAATCTTTAAATCTCTCCTAATTGGATATAAATTATTCTTTTTTCTTTTTTTATCAACATCCTATCTATTGTCTGCTATCCTGGACTGTCCTCAGCTTCTCCTTCAGATAAAACCACTTTGGAGGAATTAAGTTGTCCCATAACCAGCCCATCCTCCTCTCACAATTTCATTCCCAAAGAACATTGTAGAAACTGCTGACATTCTGCAGACTGTTTAACTCTGGTGAACCAGAACGATTTAATCATGTTGATATTACCCAAGTAATGTATGACAGTGAACTACATGATGTGTACAGTTACATTTTTCCAGATTAGAATTTCTTTTATGGAAATATGACAGCATGGGTTTCTAAATGAAAAGATCTCACCCTCATAAGCCATAAGAATATCTGCCTTTAAGGAGGTATATTTTTAGAATATCAATTCACTCATATCTAAATCTCTCATCCTTTTATTTTCCAACTGCACAGAGAAAAAATATTGTTAGGAAAAAAGCAAGGATCAGACACATTTCTCTCTCTTAATTCAGGGCACACTTTTTAAATTTTTCCATGATTAATCAATAAGACCTGGTTTCTTTTCATCCTTATTTGGTTCGTTGGGAAAGAATATGGTATATCTTATTGAATAAACATTTCTCGCCAAGCAGCGCACTGGTTATTAAGATTTTTTTTCTTCATTTATAGGTGTTCTAAACTCTGATGACTAATATATTTCTGGAGATCTCAACCTTTAGATAAGTAATGACATTACTCAGTCTCTATTCTTAATAATTGTAGGAGGTATATTGCTTGTCCAAGTGCCATTCTTCTACAGAAGTAAGTCCTAAATTGTATTCAGAAGAATATTGTTGAGTGTGACTTGAAAAATAAAGATTTCCATGGTCAAATAAGTTTAGGAAACACTAAGTTAAGCAAAGTTAAATGGTACATTTACATTAGGACTCCTCAAAACTTTAATATGGAAGAGGAGAGAAGATTTGTGAATGTTAAAATGAGGAGTGTTCCATACAGCCTTTCCAAAACTTACTGACCTTTATTGCAAGTAGCACAAATGTCATATACTTAGCCTTGTTCTGAATATATTTTGAGAAATGCTACTTTAGAAAGAGCTAAGTTAAAATGGAAACTTTTTTTAAAAATCCATCTATCCACAAATATAACCTACTAAAACCTACTAATATTGTTGAATGATAACTTCAGAACAAATTTACCAAGAACTTTATGTTTTCTAACTAATGATCAGTGTTACTTAATGGCTACTCTTTTGCTACTCTCATAATTTAAGTGAGTATCTGAGATCTTCACAAAGAGTGACCACTGAAACTTTTTTCCTACTCTAGGTTTAATTTTAGCCACCAAACAGACTGAATTGACAGAAGGGACTCTCTAAGTTTATGAATAATCTTTTAACCTCCTAAAGAACTTCTGACACTTGGTTTTAAGGAACTTATAAGAAATTTTCCCCATAACTCTTACCAGCAGAGTAGTAACAGACCACTCCTGACTATTTTATGTTAGGGCAAATATGATGTCAACCTCCTAGGTCTTGATTTTAAAAACAAATACCCAGAATCAAAAGAAAGAAGGAGAGGAGGGAAGAAGAGAAAAGAAGGAGGAAAGGGAGAAAAATAGCATGGCAGATTGTTTGCAAAATGGAAATATTTGCAAATTGTTTTATAAAATAACCACAAGTCCTCAGATCCTGGTTTTCACTCTTCTTTGTAATGACTTTGAGGTCCCTCCCATCAAGAAGTAGAGACTATTTCTCCACCCCTTGAACCTAGGCTTGGCCATGACATTTGTTTTCATCAATAGGCCATTATGAATGTAATGCAAGAGGAGACTTAAAAAGTACTTGTGCATTGTGGCTTGCCCCTTCCTGCAACTCTTTGGAATCCTGAGTCCATCATATGAAGAAGCCCAGACTAGATTTTTGGAAGATGGAGCCCATGTGGAGCAGAGAGGAGCCAAATTTCTAACTTTATTTTTACTTATAATGTATTAATTTCCTGCAATCATAGATGATTAGCTTAGTTATAGCATGCTCATCCCATCCATCCTCCCCATCAACCTTGAAAAGACTAGAAGAATGTGAAACTGAGATTTCAAAGATGGAATGTGAGCATTCCAAGTAGAGGGAGCAAAGATGTGGGAGGACCCTAATGCAGGAAAGAGTTTGGTCCCTTAGGAAATTAAAAGAAGTCAGTGGAGGGACTTTTCTGGTGGTCCAGCAGTTAAGACTCCACACTCCCACTGCAGGGGGCATGGTTTCCATCCTTGGTGGGAGAACTAAGATCCCCCATGCCACATGGTGTGGTCAAAAAAACACAAACAACAAGAAAATTTAAAAATAGAAGAAATCAGTGGAGCTAGAGCACAGCAAGCAGGGTAGTGAAGGGTAGAAGATGGAGTAGAAAAGATAAACACAGTCAGACAGAATTTGGAACATGCAAGTCACAGAACATGCAAGACCTTATAAATTTACAAGAACTGGATTTTATTTTCAGGGATTTTTTTTCTATCAAACTCAAAAAAAAAATTTTAACTGTAATATGCAGCACCATTGACATGTGGAGGTATCAATGGGGGAGACCAAATGATATAACCTAGTTGGAGGGCCATTTAGCTATACAAATCAAAGGACTTAAATATTTCTCTTTGACCCTGAAATTCCACATTAGTTTAGGAAATCATCATGGCTGTGCAAAAATGTTTCTTTTCAAATATGTTCATCTCTTTTTTCAGATTTATTATTTTATTTATTTATTTTTGGCTGCGTTGGGTCTTCGTTGCTGCGTGCAGGCTTTCTCTAGTTGTGGTGAGGGAGGGCTGCTCTTCATTGCAGTGCACAGGCTTCTCAGTGTGGTGGCTTCTCTTGTGCAGAGCATGGGCTCTAGGCACTCGGGCTTCAGTAGTTGCAGCACATGGGCTCAGTAGTTGCAGCTTACAGGCTTTGTTGCTCCACGGCATCTGGGATTTTCCTGGGCCAGGGTTCGAACCCATGTCCCCTGCATTGGCAGGTGGATTCTTAACCACTGCACCACCAGGGAAGTCCCTCATTATTTTTGATAATAGTGAAAACTGGAGGTAACCCAAAATATCTAATAGTGGTTTAGTAGTGGAATAAATTGCAATATATCATAATGGATTATTATTGAGCCATTAGAATTGTCAAAGTGAATATGTATATATAAAACATGGAGAAGCACAGGCTACAAAGTACTATATTCAATATAATCTGAATTATGTAAGAAGAAAATTGCAGAGAAATAAGTGAGTGGAAAAATATAGAGCCAAATTTTAATGATGTTTATATTGTAGCTGGAATTAGGAATATTGTACAGTAGAAAACTATTTGGGGAGAAGTTCTTCATCCCCAGAAGGTGCCAAATTTCCTACCCCCAATATTCTTCAGTGACTGCATCTCTGGGTCAGAAATACTGTACAAAGAGTGTAAATATGGATTGTTGTGTGTAAAAATGATAGTAGAAAACTGTCAGTCAAAATATAGAGATTATATACAATATAAATTTAGCTCTGTAACAGACTATACTAAAATGAATAGAGAAAAATATGCTTGCCAAATAATTTGAGTCTAGAATGAAGAAAGTGCAGAAAGAGGAAACTAACTGTAGTACCAAGTTAAAACTATCTGATATAGGGAGTATAGGGCATGGCACAGATAGATGGAGATGGGGAAATATTGGACTTCCATCCTACATGAGGATCCAACAACTGTACCTGATAGCCTAGGCTTCTGTCCATCTCATCATATGTAAATCACAACCAACTAAGGAGGAAGAAATTTAAGCATCTCAACATCCTGATCCCTGTAAAGTGGACTAGCTTCACAGACTATTTTCGCCTTAAGATTCATAAGAACACCCTTCCAGGTAGGCTCATCTGCTTAGTTGCTCAGATTTTGACTTCGGATTTTACCTGTGTGGAGGTGAATATCTCGATTTTCTTCTGTTGACATTCTCTCATTAATTGTGTGGATTTTATTTTTATTTTTTTAAGATTATGTATTTACTTATTTATTTGGCTGCGGTGGGTCTTAGTTGCTGCACCCGGGCTTTCTCTAGTTGTGGCAAGTGGGGGCTACTCTTCATTGCGGTGCTCAGGCTTCTCACTGCGGCAGCTTCTCTTGTTGTGGAGCAATGGCTCTAGGCACGTGGGCTTCAGTAGTTGTGGCTCTCGGGCTCTAGGGCACAGGCTTAGCAGTTGTGGCACATGGGCTTAGTTGCTCCACGGCATGTGGGATCTTCCTGGACCAGGGATCAAACCTATGTCCCCTGCATCGGCAGGTGGATTCTCAACCGCTACACCACGAGGGAAGTCCTGAAGGTGTGGATTTTAAAAGTCTTTGGGAAAAAAGAAAAAAACACTCTCTATATTTTTGCATTTCTCTAAATAGCTTAACAGGGGAAAACAAAAAGCAAAAAACAAAAACCCTGCTTGTTGTCAAGAAATTATTGAGATTAATTCGAGTTTTTTGAAGTTCAAACTCAACACAGCTGATTTTCTTTTCTTTTTTTACTTATCTCTATTCTTTCAACTTTCTGCAGTGAGCATGTAATTACTTTCAAGGACAGAAAAGTTAATGTTATTAATTTTTATATCTCACTACCAATTTTTATTGCTTTATTTTTTAAGTGGCAACCAAAAAAAAAAAGAATCTCAGGAGGCTGGAGTCCCTGGGTTTGAATTCCAGAACTAATAATGAATGTGGTTTTGAAACAGCAGGAAAGGGGGCAGGGCACAACCTTTTAAAAGAATGACAGAGCCATAGGATGTGACAGAAACTGGTTAGAACCAACTAGGTCCAAGATGGCCAAATATTTGACTTCCATTGGACATTGAGCCTTATCTTATGTTCATTGTAATACATTAGCATGCTAAATGACACACCCACCAGTGCCATGACCATTCTGAGGCTTACCATAAAAGACCAATGAGTGGGCAGTGGCCCAGTTCCTGGAAATCTCCACCACTGCCCCCAAATAATTGGAATAATTCCTCCACTCATTAGCCTATGAAATTACCCAGCCCATAAAAACTAATCATGCCATATTTCTGGGCCTCTCACATTCTGAGATGGCCCACACTCTCTGGAGTGTGTTTCTTTCTAAATAAATCCACTTCTTACCTATCACTTTGTCTCTCACTGAATTCTTTCTGCGATGAGACATCAAGAACCTGAGCTTCATTAAGTCCTGAGACCAGATATGTGATCTTAATTAAAAGACTTTGGGTTCAAGTCCCAATCAGAGTTACACGGTTTCAATTTGGCGGTCACAGTTACCCAGAGCATGAATCAAGTAAGAAAGGTCTCAAAAGCACAGATTTCAAATCGTGTTTATAAGGCCTATTTCTCCCAGCTTTAGAGCCCTTGTGCAAATGCCTACAATTTTGCAAAATCCCATAAATCAGGGAGAAAATCTAAAGATCCAATAGAAAATGAAGGGGCCAAAAAATTTTCTATTTATGGATATAAAAGACTATAGTATATTAAATATGAATGCTTTAAACATAGATAATTGTGGCAAACTGCGTTTCCCCCAAATGGTCCCATTCCTCAGGCTTATCTGCAATGTGACCCTGACCCTCTTCTCATCAAGAAATGGGGTCTGCTTTTCTGCTTTTCCTCCCCCTTACTCTGGGCAGATTTGTGACTCACTTGGAACATTTGTAACATTCTCTTTGGAATGCATGGAGGAGATGCTGCTTGACTTTCAAGGCTAGATCAGAAAAGGCATGTAGCTTCTGCCCCTACTCACTGGAATACTAGCCTTGAAGACTGCAGCTGACATATAAGTGGTCCAGCTGACCCGAGGCCCAGACCAGCCTGTACAGAGAGATCAGTCAGCCAGACCCAGAGAGCACAGAAAGTGAGTTGCCCAGCAAGCTGCCAGCTGTTCTAGTACTGAGCTGTTGCAGCTCTAGCCACTGTCTGCCGGCAAGTTCATGACAGACTACAAGCCAGACCCACCAAACAAGCCCTCCAGTATTCCTCAGCTCCCCAAACTGTGTGTGTGTGTGTGTGTGTGTGTGTGTGTGTGTGTGTGCACGCTAAAGGAGCCATGCTAAAGATATAATATTAAGGGATATGATTAGGCCATCCCAGTCTGCTAACTGGCCCTGTCCTTCTGAATGATTACGTTGCAGAGTCCTCCAGAAAGGCATTCCTGGGTTATTGAAGGGACATGCACCACTCAGAGGAACAGAGAAAGGATTCACAATTGCAAATCGCAAAAAAAGAAAGGAGCTAAGAAAAGTGAAGACACGTGCCTATCATCAGGTTTTGACTGGAAGAAACAATCCATTCTTTTGGCAGCCTCGAGCTTTTCCAGGCTGGAACTTAAGGGGAGCAGTGTTGTCCCGAGGACATGGCTTTAAGCTGCTGGAAGCCAGGTAGAGCTTGGTCAAGTCTCTTGGTCTGGGGGTGGGGGTGGAGTGGGGAGGGGGTAGGCATGGAGCTGCTTTTGCAGTTTGCAGTTCTCAGATGTTACACAGCAATAGATAAACAGAGCAAACTTTCTTACCTAAATGCAAAGTGCTGCTCTCACAAAAACCTGAAACACATGGCATTGACCTAAAGACTGGGCAGCAGGAGGAAGCTAGAAGGACCTTGAGGAGACTAATAGAGACCTGAAAGAGGCTGGAGGAAGCTGTCAGTGAGGGCTTACAGTAAAGGTAAGGAAAATGTTACTTGACAGCAGAGGAAAGGAGACTCTTGTTGTGTAGCAGCAGAAAGTTGAACACACTCTTGCCTGCAACAATGTGGAAAATAGAAAATGTATCTAATATACGCCATGGTCTAGCTAAGGAGATTTTGATCTCTGTTGGCCTTGACCTGCAGCGTTCAGTTCCTGGCCAGAGATTGAGGTCGGGCAGCGGCAATGAGAGCACTGAATCCTAGCTACTAGACCACCAGGGACCAGTAGCCAGTGACAAGGCCCTGGCCTGTCAGCTATGTAGAAATGAATTTCTGCATAGAGACAGAAAGTAGTGAAGTGAGTAAAGTGTTTATTAGGAGAAAAAAAGTACAGTACGTGTGCATAGACACACAGGCAGACTCAGAGAGTCTTGCCCTCGTGGTAGCTTGAATCACTTTCATGGGGCTTTCTTCTGGGTTTCCTTTGGCCAATCATTTTGATATGCCTGGTTCAGAGTCTGTATTTGATATATCTCAGGATCCTCTCATATGTGCACGCACATCTCTCAGCCAAGATGGATTTCACCGAAGAGGCCTATGGGTAGTTGACATTGTTGCAGAAAACCTATCCCATGAGAGACCAAGCACTGCACTCAGAGGGTTGGAGAATTCAGGTTTATTGAGCCAGCAGACCCAGATGAGCTAACGCTCCAAAATTCTGGGCCCCATTTCAGGGGAATCTTTTCCTTAAATAGGTTAAGGCATATAGCTATAACTGGCACAGACTGATTGGTTGGTTTAAACAAGGCTCTAGTTGAGTTTGGCACAAACTGATTGGTACATAATTACTATAGATTACGGGCAGTTACAGAGAGCGGGAGTTGCTATGGGTTACACGCAAGAGGGGGGGTTTCCAAACAGAAACTTGCATGAGCAGGAGCAGGACATTCCATACTTATCAGAACATCTTAAGGTTACAGTTGATTACTAGGTCATCTTGTTCTTATCACTGCACAGCAAGCAGATTTTACAGAAGCAGAGCTAGCATAAAGTTAAAAACTTAAAAATTCCCTCATCAACATCACTTACTATGGGATGGCACCCCTTCCCTTTTTGACCTCCCAGGAGCTTTCGAATGAGGAAGGTCTCCTTGACTTTTAGAATGAGAAATATGTGGTCTCTTATCTTCTATCAGGGCAGGGCCCAGCCTCCTCTCGATTGTCCTGCTATTCTCATCTAGGAGTATCAGTCCACAGGGAATGAATCTCCAACTGCTTACCTTGGGGGGTCGGGGTGGGGGGAGCATCTACCTCCTGCCTCAATTTCAAGGCAGAATATTGAAAATGCCACTTGCTTTCTATTGCCTGCCTATAAGATACAGGTAGTAGTTCCCACTTAAAAGGGAACTGTTCTGTTTTTAAGAAAACTGAGAGGAGATATAAAAGATTGAGGACTTGCCAGATTCAAAAATAAAATTATTTCTCATTCCCAGATTTTCCAGACAGCAGCAGATCCTCAAAATACATGGCTGTATATGTTTCAATTTCCTCTTCATATAATAATATCTTTGTAATATTTTTTATAAAGAGACGAGGAAAGCAATTTGATCTTTTTCTCTAGCATAAGTGAAGAAAATTGTTTTTTTAATTATTCATAGTTTTCACTAGATATTAATGAGAACTAAATCATCCACCTAATTTTATATGTTAGGTATTTGGAATGATTCCCAGAGACTTGCTTCTGGCTCCATACATTTGTCAGGGAGGAAAATCTTTCTTTTACCCTTCTAGGGTCTTCTGGCTGGTCTAAAAATTAAATTGACATGAGACAGATTAACAAGAGGAAGCCAAACAAAAGCTTAACAACATGTATACATGGGAGAAGCCCAGGAAAACTGAATAACTCACCCAAATGGTTGAAGCCCTCACCTTAAATACCATTTTCAGCTAAAGACAAAAGAGGATGTTGAAGGTAGTGGTTTAGGACTTCAAAAGGGGGGAAAGGCAATTCACAGGGAGATGGAAAAGCAAATGTTTGGTAAACAAGTGATTGCTTGGCTTTGTAGAGACAAAGGGACACAGAGAGGAATTTTAACAGACTTTGCTAGGTTCCTCCCTCTCTACACGCCTAGTTTATGCTATAGCTGTCCATGGTGATGCTCCCTTCCTGGAACAGGTCCTCTATCTACATTCTTTTAGGCAGTTAAGGGGAAGGCCAAAGGTTCTTTTGTTGCAGAAATCTGTCTGTCGAGAAACCAAGCACCACACCTGGAGGGTTGGAGAACTCAGGTTTATTAAGCTGGTGGCCTCAGACCTAAGGTTCTGGGCCCTGAGCTCAGGGTGAGCTTTACTTTTATAGGGGTCAGTGCACATGGTTACAGTTAGCATTGGTAGATTGGTTACTTGGTTTACAGAGCATGGAAGTTTCCAAACAGAAACTTACAAGAGCAGGTGCAGAACATTCCATATTTAGCAAAACATCTTATGGTTACATTTGATTGCTAGGTCATCCTGTTTTTGTTTTTCTTTTTCAGCACTGCAAACACATTTTACAAAAGAAGAATGAGCATGGAGTTATTTTTAGCTGAGTACAAGTTTCTAATTTTCCTCTTCACTTTCTGAGTCTTTGGGGCCTTAAAAATAACCACCCTAAGTTAATCCTCATGCCAAAGAGACACATTTTGGGGTGGCAAATTTTGTTCCCCTACACACATTTCTCTGCTCCTTTCTCTAACTACAACCATAAAAATAAACAACCGTAATAGGACTCTGAAAACTGGAAAAGAAAGCAAACTGACTAGGGCTCTCAGGACTTGAGGTCTCCCATGCATCTTCAACTGGGTATTGGAGAGCCAGGATAGACCAAAATGAAGCCCCAAGAAAAGCTTGCTCCCTCTGGCCCAAGGACCAGGAAAGGGACATCCCAGCAGGTACCTAACAGGGAGCCTCACATATGACTCCATACTAACTGGCAGCAGGCGGGCTATCAGAGGAGACAGAGCAAAGCAAGCCTGGCATCTCTCATCCTCCACTTCCTGCAGAAGTCAACCCAGGCCTGGTGTTCCCCAACTTTTCCCCCTGAAGGAAACCAGAATGTCACCCCACAATATGCCTCATTGACATAAAAATTACTTTGAACTTGTTAAAGAGAAAAATCACAGGCCCAAAATGGCATCACTTGTGCTAAAGCCCATGATACGAAACCTAGATTTAACACCTGACCTAACTGCAATTTTGACCTTCACCAGAAATGTAGTCTTTTTTCTTCTCTTTTCTTTTTTTTTTTTTTTTTATTTTGGCTGCACTGTGTCTTAGTTGTGACACAAGGGATCTTCACTGCGGCATGCGGGATCTTTAGTTGTGGTGGCATGTGGGCTCATAGTTGCAGCATGAGAACTCTTAGTTGCAGCATGCACGTGGTGTTGCAGCATGTGGGACCTTTAGTTGTGGCATGTGGGCTCATAGTTGCAGCGTGTGAACTCTTAGTTGCAGCATGCGTGTGGCATCTAGTTCTCCTGTCCAGGGATTGAACCCAGCCCTCCTGTGTTTGGAGTCAGGAGTCTTACCTACTGGACCACCAGGGAAGTCCCCAGAAATGTAGGCTCAATCAACCAGTATGGAATTTTCTTGTCAGCACCAATGAGGTCATCTATCATGTGGCCCTCTCCACCTTGGAGAGGAAGAAGAGGCCATCTGCATGATAAAACCCTTGCCATTCCTCCCCCACCCCCACCAAAAGAACATGTCCTGGCCTAAAAATAATTTCCTCTTTTCCTTGCTAATAGTTCCCTCACCCCACCCTCCCGCCTATAAAAACCTTCAATTTTGTAACCTTTTTGTTGCTAGATGGGATGCTGCCCAATTCGTGAATTGCTTAATACGGCCGTTAGAGCTTCAAATTTACTGGGTTAAATTTTGTTTTTTAACAAGCTGAAGGCAACTAAGAAGCAACAAAGACAGAAAAAAATTCCCCTTGTCTGCCTAAAGGCAAATTTTATTATATTTTTTATAAATTTATTTTTATTTATTTTATTTATTGGCTGTGTTGGGTCTTCATTGCTGCGCGGGCTTTCTCTAGTTGCAGAGAGTGGGGGCTACTCTTCATTGTGGTGCATGGGCTTCTCATTGCAGTGGCTTCTCTTGTTGCAGAGCTCGGGCTCCAGTAGTTGTGGCTCGCGGGATCTAGAGCGCAGGCTCAGTAGTTGTGATGCTCGGGCTGAGTTGCTCCTGGGCATGTGGGATCTTCCCAGATCAGGGATCAAACCCGTGTCCACTGCATTGGCAGGCGGGTTCTTAACCACTGCATCACCAGGGAAGCCCACCTAAAGGCAAATTTTAAGTTCTCCTTTTATTGAAGATAGACTCTTATCAGCCCAGAGAGGGCACCAGAGGAATCTCCAAACAAGCCTTACTCCATGAGTTCCCTCCCACATGTTTACCTTCCCAGTCTCTGGCCTTTGGAAGCCTAAACTGCTTTCCTTTGTCTTGTCATTTCTCTATAAATTCATTGTTATTATTTATTTTTATTGTTGTTTGTTGAAAGTGCTGTATAAACTGGAATTCTAAGCTGCCATTTTGAGCTACTTTTGGTGTAGTTTTCTCTCACGTAATGTGAGCTGCACATGTAAAAAACTGTTTTCCCTTGTTATTCTTTTTGTTAAAGAGTCCCAGCTGAAAGCTTAACAAAGATAAAGGCCTCCCCCACACCTCCATAGCTCAAGGTGCTCAGGTAGGCTCTCCCTCGCCCTGAGGCACCAATAGAGATCAGGTGAAAAGCCCACCAATGCATAAAAGCATGAAGAGTGGAAGTGGGGGAGACACTCTCTGTCCCCCAGGCTCTGGCAACCCCCACCTCCTGCCTAGAAGCAACAGTAGGTCCAAGGAAGTTCCTTTCACTTCATGCATGGCACCAGCAGGGACTGAGCAGGATCCCACCAGCACTGGGCAGCCCAGGGACTGCTCTCCTTCCTGGGGGCCTGCTGGTACCTCCCCCACCAACCTGGCAACATGGGGACCAGAGAAGGGGAGGGCAGCCCCACATCTACGAAGGAGACCAGAATAGCACTACAAGAGCCAGAAAAATTAAATTGTCCTTGGAACCACAGCCCACAAAAGTAAGCCAAGAAGTGCATCTTAATTGCCTACTAAAATATAATTTAAATAGTGTTCAGAGTCTCCTAACAATATCCAAAATGCCTAGTATACAATAGAAAATCACTTGTCATACCAAGAACCAGGAAGATCACAAATTGGATGAGAAAAGACAATTAACAGCCAATACTGAAATAAATCAGATACTGGAATTATCTGACAAAGATTTTAAAGTAGCCATCACCAAAAAAATGCTCTTATAAGCAATTACAAATTTGGGGGGGGACAAACAAAAATTAGAAAATATCAGCAAAGAAATATAGTTTTTAAAAATGGAAATTATAAAACTGAAAAATATAGTAACTGAAATAAAAACTCACCAATTGGGCTCAAATAGTATAGCAAAATGACACAGGATAGAATCAGAAACTTGATAATGAATTAAAAGAATTTACTTAATGTGAACAACAGAGAAAAAAGACTGGGAGAAAAAAGAGCCTTGTGGACTTGTGGGACAAAAACAAAAGATCTAACCACTGGATTCTCAAAAGAAGAGAAAGAATGGGGGGAGGAGCTAAAAAATTTCAAGGAAATAATGACCGAAAACTTCTCAAATTTGGCAAAAGACATACATCTACAGATTAAAGAAACTGAGCAAATTCCCCAAAAAGGAAACCCACACCAAGATATATATTCTAAAAACTAAAGACAAAGATACAGTGGCTAAGATGGTATCATAAAGTCCTGCAAATATGTAATTACATGGTGGCAACAATGAAAGTCCAGGAACAGACTCATATATATGAGTGTATATACTGAGTGTATAAATGAGTATATACATATTCATGCATATATAATTTATATGTATGTATACTTATAAATGAGTGTATACATGTACTCATGTATATAATTGAGGGTAAAAATGATTATTGACATATAAATATAAATATAAATATAATTTATATATATGTACCTTGTTTTATTGTACTTCTAAGATATTGTGTGTTTTACAAATTGAAAGTTTGTGGCAATCCTACCTTGGAGCAAGTCTATTGGCACCATTTTTCCATAGCATTATTTTTAAATTAAGATATGTGCATTGTTTAGACATAATGCTGTCGACTATTGAACACTTAACAGACCACAGTATAGTGTAAACATAACTTTTATATGTACTGGGAAACCAAAACTTTGGTGCAACTTGCTTTATTGCAATATTTGCTCAATTGTGGTGGTCTGGGACTGAACCTGCAATTCCTCCAAGGTCTGCCTGTATATAAATGAGTATCTGCATATATTCATATATATGATAATTGAATGATAAATGTTGACAGCTCAAATAAATGGAGAAAGGATAAATTATTCAATATACAGTTGAAGACAATGTCTTTCCATTAGAATAACAAAGTGTGATCTCTCACACCATAATACTACAATCAAAAATGAATTCTGGCCAGATTAGAATATTAAACATAAATAACACAATAAAATTATTAAAATGAAAAAAATCAGGCAAATGTCTGTTATAATTTGGGGATGAAGAGCTTTTTAACTTGAAACCAGTTCAAAAAAAAAAAAAATTTTGTTTCATTCTCCATCTGACAGAAGATGAGTTGGCAAGAAAAGAACGTTTCTTCAGAATTTTTTTTTAGCTCTGAATTCTCTTAATACTTTGCCTCCAATAATTCAAAGAAAATATTATCACCTATAGCCTGTATGTAGGGTTTTTATATTTAAGTCTTCAAATGAAATCTAATGACACTTTCTTCTCATGGGATATCAACTCCTGTAAACATCAGCTGAAAAAAATCTTTATTGAAAAAACTCATTGAATTTATGTAGGCAAGAAATCAGTTTATTACTTGATTTGTATTTTTTAAATTATTGCTTCATTTCTTATGTTACTAGACTTTATTGTCTACCATTCTTTTTTTTTTAATTGTTTTGGGTTTGTTTTGGGGTTTGTGTGTGTGTGTGTCTTTCTCATTTATTTACTTATTTATTTATTGGCTGTGTTGGGTCTTCATTGCTGCTGCATGGGCTTTCTCTAGCTGAGGTGAGTGGGGACTACTGCGTTGCAGTGCGCAGACTTCTCATTGCAGTGGCTTCTCTTGATGCAGAGCACAGGCTCTAGGCTCACAGGCTTCACTAGTTGTGGCACGTGGACTCAATAGTTGTAGCTCATGGGCTCTAGAGCTCAGGCTCAGTAGTTGTGGTGCATGGGCTTAGTTGCTCCGCAGCATGTGGGATCTTCCCGGACCAGGGCTTGAACCTGTGTCCCCTGCATTGGCAGATGGACTCTTAACCACTGTGCCATGAGGGAAGCCCCTTGTCTACCATTCTTGACTGCACATTATAAGATACTTAACTAACAATGACTCACAAAAGGGTTTTTGTTTTTGTTTTCATTTTTCTCCCAGCAAGAAATTTGGAGATGGGGGTGCTGGCATCAAAGTCCAGGCCAAGACTCAGAGACCCTCTTGTGATATACCTCGTGGTTAAAAAATAGTTTTCAGAACTCTGCACATCAAGTTTCCTTCCAAGAGAAAAAGAGGGGAGAAGAGGTGGTTTCAACCACATCTGTTCTCTCTTAGTCTGCTCAGGCTGCTATAACAAAAATACCATATGTTGAGTCACTTTAACAACAAATATCTACTTCTCACTGTTCTGGAGGCTGGGAAGTCCAAGGTCATGGTGCTGGCAGATTTGATGTCTGATGAGGACCCACTTCCTGGTTCATAGACAGTTGTCAGCTCACTGTGTCTTCACATGACAGAAGGGACAAGGGAGCTCCCTGTGTCATCTTTTTTATAGGGGCACTAATCCTGTTCATGAGGACTCCACCCTCCTGTCCTAATCACCTCCCCAAAGCTCCACCTTCTTATATCATCACATTGGGGATTAGGTTTCAACATGTGAATTTGGGGAGGCACGAACCTTCCATCTATAGCTATCTCTTTCACCAGAAAAGAAAAAATTTTCCTGGTATTCACAGTTGTTTGTTTGTGTCACATCAATCACAACTGGCTACACGAAAGATTAAGGAAGTCAGTATTTGGTTTTCTAAGTCTCTGTGGTGGAAACTGTCATCAACTGTGTCTGCCACAAAACTGCAGCTGAAATCAACCCTAAACGGTTGTGTTCCTTGGGAAATTAAGCTGTTTCTGGGCCACAGGAGGAGGCAACCTAGTGTCATTTTCTTTTGTAGTCTTACTTTAAAATTCTACCAGTGTTTAAAACTTCTGTTTTCTTTAGAGATGTAGTTCATTTTGTATTTCACCAAAAGGAATCTAATACTTATAATTATAGGCAAGTTTAATCTGTTGCATGAAGATTCTGGGCTCAGCTCCACATATTTGTCACATCATGGTACTGTTCCTCTTTGGCGCCCTGTGGCAAAATTCAAACATATTATTTTGTGTTTAAATCTTTTTTTTTTTAAAAATCATAAAAACAGGAAGACAGAAGTATGAAGCGAGAAGGGTAGGTTAAGTATAATAACAGGATAGTCTTCCACAATTTATTCAGGTAGCAAAATTTAACATTAACAATTTCAAAGAAATTATAGGGACAGAAAGCAGTGATCAAAATGGTCCTATATTAATGATAATATTCATTTATTATACTGTTAATAATAATAAATATCATAACATCTTTTTTGTAATAAAATGACAAAAGCACCATAGTTGTAAGCTATCCTTTTTCTTTTCCCACCATTCATGAACTAATTATCCAAAAAGCCATGAGAGATCTACACCTACCATCTCCAATTTCTTCAACTTCTTTTTTCTTTCTGTCTACAGAGTGATTTTATTTGGCATTTAGATTCTCACATGACATCATATAGTAAAATCGATTCCAGATGGAATAAAAACTAATGTATAGAATGTCTTATAAAGTACAGTAATTTAAGAGGTTTAGTCCTGATGCATGAATAAACAAACAGATCGATAGAACAAAGTATAAACTATAGAACTAGATCTAAATGTTAATGGGAATTTAGCATAAGATAAAGACAATATACCAAAATAGTAGTGAAAAAATTGATTTATAATAAATGGTGTTGGGCCACCGAGAAGCCATCTGGAAAAAAATTAACTTGGCTCCCTACTTCATTCCTCTTGCCAAAATAAACTTCACATGAATCAAAAATTTAAATGTAAAACTGAAATCTTAAAAGTAGTAGAAGAGTAACAAATTAATCTTGGTATATGTCTAAACAAAATACAAAGCCCAGAAACTGTAAAGGAAAAGATTGACAATTTGGACAACATAAACATTTAAACTTCCTGTATGGCCCCAAATTCCACAAACTTAAATGACAAGCTGAGAAAAATAATTATAAAATATTTGGCAAAGTACTAATTTTCTTAATATATAGAAAGTTCTTAATAAACAATTGTCTGGACCCAGCAATTCAAATTCTGAAAATTTAACCATTGATATGCTTGCATATGTATACAGAGACATATTGTTCATTGCAACATTATATGTAACACAGTAAACTGGAGGCATAGTTGTTCATCCTGACATGCTCAGTGGAAAACTGTGCAGGTATTTTTTAAAATGGGCTACAAATACACACACAAATCTAGACAAGTCCCATATATATCTTTAGTAAAAGAAACAAGGGACAGAAGACAGTTTGTAATAGGCTATCATTGTTTAAAGGCAGTATGTGGGTATGTGCATAAAAAATTCCAAAAGAACACAGATCCAGGGATCCTGGGGATTTGGGTTGGAAAGGAGACCTACTTTCATTCTGTATTCTTTTGTACTATTTGATATTCTTTTGCATGGGCATGTGACATATGTGCATGTATTTCTTTTTTTTTTTAATTTTTATGTGCAAAAATAAATGAATAGTTAGCAAATTTATGACAGGGAAGAACTCTAAAAGTAAATGTAACAAAAAAAATCAGGAGGGAAATGATGGATCACTTTGACAACATAAAATTTAAAACATCTATATTATAGAACACAAAAATTAAGCTGCAGAGAAAACTACACATGAAATTTGATAAGTTCATATCTTTATTATTAGCTCATATTAACAAGACAAACACAAAGAACCTAATGGATAAATACTCAAAAGACATAATTCACAAAAGCACCCTGACATTTTCCTTCATAGCATTTAGCACAATGTTAACGATATATTACCATGTGGCTATTTGTTTAAAGTCTGTCTCCATCACAAACCTGTAAGTTCTGTGAGGGCAGAGTACATCTGTTTTGTTTACTCTGGTGGTCTCAGCAACTGACATACTGCTTCACACTTTGCAGGCCCATAATAAATATTCGTCGAATTGCTTTAATCACCCACCTCCCCTTCTCCTGGTGGTGAAGGAGGGATTCCTGCCCTAGGATTATGAGGCTGGCTGAAGACACAACTCCCAACACTGGACAAGTGAGACCAACAGAGGTTTACTAGTGTGTAAACTTCCCAGTTTACAGCCTGGGAAGGAGGACACCCCAGGCAGGGCTACACAAGGCTGGTACTTGGGAACAGGGTGAACAACCGGTGCTATGGGAGGCAGGCTTTATAGTATCATGAGGGTGGAGGGCCCCTAGTTCTTGTGGAAGGATGTGATTGGCTTGTTCCAATAATTCCACTTGTAGGCAGGGAACTGAAGCCCACTACTCAGGGATAAGCAGGAATTGCCCTCAGTCCCTTTGATAAGGAGGGTTGTTTGGTGAGGGTACCTTATTCTTGAGAGCAGAGCGGGCAGTTAGACCATCGAAGGCCCTCTAAGTTTCACTAGATTTGAAAGCAGTACATTATATTGGACCTTAATTTTAGGTCTTACTCCACATGTATTATTTAATAGATGGAATACTTAAATATGTTCAAACTTGAGAGTAATCTAAGTTCAAAATTAAAACAATAAAATACTAGTCCCCCACCACACCTCAAATAAACAAAGATGCCCTAATGTGATAATAATTAGTGCTAGCAGTGATAAAAGGATACTATCACCCTCATGCATGCTAGTGAAACTTCACATTTAAGAAAGCAATTTTCTGAGTTGACTCCTTTAAAAAACCACCAGAAAACCCTGTTGGATCAAGGAAAGGTAAGTTTGTTAGACTTACTGCAGTAATGTAGAAACATGACCTTGTCAGAATTTCAGTAGCATCTTAGAATGGGAAATTAAGACAGGATATTCTTAGAGTTTTAGTGTCTGGGCTAGGAGATTTTTAAAGCAGGCCTTACAAGGTGGGGAACTGCTGAATTCTGGGCATAGTTTATCACATGATAACTTTGGATTGGTAGACACAGTGAGGTAAGTGAGTCTTGATTTGTATATTTTAATCTTCATAAATAAACATCAGTTGATTCATAAGGTATTTCCTAGAGCAAGTAAGTATTTACACTACTTAATACTATGATAATGTGAGATAATGTACCTTCTTTTGGGATTCTATACCAATGATGTAATCCAGGAACTAAAAATTTTATGAATAAACGAATATTCTCCACACTCAAAATGTTTATTAAAACATTACACTGTGAAATTTCCATTATTTTTGGCCAGCCAGGGGGATTATATTCAAATTATTTAATAACCAGCAGAACATAGGCACTGAACAAGCAGCATGTGAATGGGCTGTAAAAAATCAATACGAACACCAGGAATCCACATCCAGACATCAAATCCAAAAATAGATGGGAAAGATCTTACCTCCCACTACAGAATCCTTGTGAGCTTAACACAACAAAGTTAATATTTCTCACTAACACTACACTTCCATTGAGTGTTTGTGGGGCTCTAGTCTATGTCCTCAATGTCCTTAGGCCCCAGGCTGATAGAGCAGCCATAATTTGGAATACCAATCGCAGGGCAAAAATGAAAAGTAAGCCCTGGAGGTTCTCATATTAGCAATCACATGTCACTTCTGCTCACAACTCATTCATCAGAACTAGTTACTTGACCCCTCATAATTATAAGGGGCCAGCAAATACAATTCTACTATATGCCTGGAAGGAAGGGAACAGGACATACAGTGAACAGCATTAGGGACAAACACCGTATACTTTATGGTCATTAACTATTTAATTCACTCTTCTTCCTGCACCCCAAGCACATTCCCAACTCCCCCAGTTAATAATCTGAAAGTCTCAGCTAGTTAAAGTAGCAAGCTCAAGTCATGATAGACTCTGCTTCCAGAATGATACATGGATTCTCCACATCATATCCAGAAGTAGCTTCTCTTCATTCAAAGAATGAATGTATTAGTCAGCTATTAATGCAGTAATGATGTGTGATATACCACTCCTAAACTCAATAGCTTAAAACAACAAACGTTTCTGTTTTTGTTTGGGTTGGATTCAGTTTTGCTCCAGGTGTCTCCACATATTCTTGGTCTAAGGAAAATATGCTCAATTCGTGGCAGTTTACAAGAGCAGGGGAGCACAAGCCAAATAAATGCTCAACATTCAAAGCCTTTACATACATTTGCATTCCACTGGCCAAAGTGAGTCAGAGGCTCACAAGTCACAAAGCAAGGCCATGTTCAAAGTGTTAAGAACAGGGAACAAACACAAGAAGCTCAACATCACTAATCATTAGAGAAATGCAAGTCAAAGCCACAATGAGGTATCACCTCACACCGCTCAGAATGGCCATCATCAAAAAATCTAGAAACAATAAATGTTGGAGAGGGTATGGAGGAAAGGGAGCCCTCCTGCACTGTTGGTGGGAATGTTAGCTGATAGAGCCTCTATGGAAAACAGTTTGGAGGTTCCTTAAAAAACTAAAAATAGAACTACCATATGATCCAGTAATCCCACTACTGGGCATATACCCAGAGAAAACCATAATCAAAAAGAAACCAAAAAGAAACATGTACCATAATGTTTATTGCAGCACTATTTACAATAGCCAGGACATGGAAGCAACCGAAATGCCCATCAACAAATGAATAAATAGAGAAGATGTGGCATATATATACAATGGAATATTACTCAGCTATAAAAAGGAATGAAATGGAGCTATATGTAGTGAGGTGGATAGACCTAGAGTCTGTCATACAGAGTGAAGTAAGCCAGAAAGAGAAAAACAAATATTGTATGCTAACTCATACATATGGAATCTAAAAAAAATAAAAATGGTACTGATGAACCCAGTGAGGGGGCAAGAATAAGGATGCAGATGCAGAGAATGGACTGGAGGACACGGGGTTGAGGGGGCAGGGAGGCGAAGGGGAAGCTGGGATGAAGTGAGAGAGTAGCATAAACATATATATACTACCAACTGTAAAATAGATAGCTAGTGGGAAGTTGCTGTATAACAAAGGGAGATCAACTCAATGATGGGTGATGCCTTAGAGGGCCGGGACGGGGAGGATGGGGGGAGTCGCGGGAGGGAGGGAATATGGGGATTTGTGTATAAATACAGCTGATTCACTTTGGTGTACCTCATAAGCTGGTACAAGAGTGTAAAGCAATTATATTCCAATAGAGAGCTTAAAAAAAAAGAACAGGGAAATACACTGCCACACAAGGGAAAAGTGGAGACGAGTGAATATTTGATGAATGAAAATCTGATGAATCATGCCTATGAATGAAAAGTACAAAGTATTTATCCCTTATACAATCAACGTACAATGGGGAACAGATGCAGGATACATACGAAATACTCTCATTTGAAAAGGGAATGAGTAGAAGATACACTGCAGTGACAGGTCCACATGAGCTCCAATTTTGCTCCTGGGTAAGGCTCCACAGTCCATGAATTTCTGTGATCCTTGGTTCTACCCTCTGGAATTTCCTTCCTTTTCTATTTTGCTCCTCAGCTGTATTTGAAAAGAACGTTGGAGAAGATGCCCTCCTTGGGAACTGAATAGCTTTTTAAATCTGTTTCCTGTTGATGGAAGATTGGGGGCTAAGTATGATTTTATATCTTCAACAATCATAAAATCTTTTAGTCCAAGGTGGCAGTTCTTTTGACACCTACTCTAGTCTGCTTCTTATCTGATTCCAGTAAACTGAAAGCACTAATAACCCCCAGCACAGTTTACTTCTAGTTAAATTTTTGGGGGTTTATATATTTTTTGGCTTTCTCACCCCATAATTCTGCCTGGCTTAATTGAGGGTTCCTGAGTTTATCAAGCTCCAGTGAGAAAACTATACCCTTAATATCCCTACTTCACTCTACTACCATCCCCAGGCCATTTGGTCTAACTAAAAGGATTTACTTGACTTCACCTCAGTTTGGTAAAGAGTTTTATTAACAGTGTGATGGTCACAGCTTTGATTTAATCCTTGCAAAGAGGATTAATTGTTATCAGCCTTTGCACACAAAGGCTCTAAATTTTATGTTGCCAGTTAGGCTGAAAAGCAATCCCTTTTTCCAAGCCTACAAAACCCCAAATTTCTGGACTTTTATTCCCTGTTATTTTGGCAGCAACATTTGACTACCACAAATGGTATCACTGTCAAAAGTTTAGGCCAGGGAGCTCCCTGGCAGTCCAGTGATTAAGACACTGCGCTTCCACTGCAGGGGGCACAGGTTTGATCTCTAGTCAAGGAGCTAAGATCCCACATGCCTCGCAGTGTGGCCAAAAATTAAAAAAAAAAAAAATTTTTTTTTAAAGTAGCAGAAAAAAAATTTAGGCCAGAAAAGGAAGTTAGAGCCTTCAGTGCCTTGGTTGTGTGATTTGACTATGGAGGACTTTCTATTTATCTGCCTCTCCCTAGATGGGAGGAGAACATGGGGTGAGGGGAGAGGTAGAATGGCTGTCCTATTAGAACTTTTGAATTAAAAACACCACCGTCACCAAGAAGGGTTGAGGAAAAGTACAGGTAACTTCTGGTGATGGCTTACTATTGGGTTAAAAAATATTCTTTTGAAAAATCCTTGTGATTCATATCTACCTCCTTGAATTTTGAATCTTTTCTGCACTATCTTACGAAATGAGCCAATTAATTTCATGTTCGGCAAAGGCAGTGGAATTAATCTGTTTTTCACCCAATTATTCCTTTTCTACAGAGAGTGCAAGGAAGGCACATCAGGCTGGAGAAATCAGTATTTAATGCCAAGGTGGCAATGTGTGGAGTAGAAGTAATAATCCTACAGGTCTGGTTAGAAGAGCCTGTAGGAAATAAGAGAGAGAAGAGTGGTTAAGTGAGACCAGTTACTAAACATCATCACCAGTGCCTTCCTTTCTCTGTGTGCAAATACCTTTCTTACTCTAGGCTCTGTCCACCTCCTGCTGGCATTATGACAAATTATTTGTAGTCACTGCATTTGCCTCCAATTTGCTTATTTCAATATCTCCTAATATCATTGGGCAATGTATTTCTCAAATGCCACTTTTGTTACATGAATCTACAGTTGTAATTTATTGCTAATGTCAGATTCTTTAAGGCCCTTGCATTTACCATCATATTAAAAATTTGACCTTTACAGCTTAGTTAAGGTTATTATGAGCAATAACACAAGTACTTTCTAAAAGTGGAAAGCACACTATAAAAGTTAACCCTAATTCTATTGTTCTTATAGAAACAGTTCTTGAACAAATCACTTAATCTCTCTAAATTTCAATTTTTTAAAAATCAGTAAAGTGTAGACAAAAATATTTTTTTCTGGAAATTAAATAAATGGGAAGCCTTCAGCAGAATGCCAGGCATATAGTAATTGTCCAACAAAAGTTCACAATTTGGAATTTATTTAAAAACTTGAATATTAATTACCAGCTAATATCTGTATAAGCATTTGAATGATAAATTGAGAATAAGACTTAAGAAAATAAAATCATCTTCGTACCAAATAACTACTCTCTTAACAATCTTAAACTGCTTAATCTAATGATATCCTATGCCCCAGGAAAAACTTACTTTGATCCCTATTCTCGATGCCCATAAATGAAGTCTATCCATAGCTGGGAGATAAAAGTTCTTCTTGAACTGCACATTCCAGTCATTTAACAGGAATCTTAATGATTGTTCTTCACTTCAGGTGGCCCTTTTCCAATCAACGTTCGGTCCATTTTCCTTCTCTTTGCACTTAAACACTTTCAGTGCCACACGGCCCTCTGGCTCCAAATTGCACTCTTAAATAGCCATTTGAAAACTATTCTTCCTTAGAGCCAAGCAAAAAGACAGTATATTACAAAAGGAGAGATCACAGCCATACCAAGCCTAGGTCTACAGTGTGTAAGTCTCCTCTTTCAATCCTGAGAAGGTTGTCCTAGCAACAGGCTTTACTAACTTGCTCTATTTCTCCTCTTAAAGCCTTTGAAGTGAGTCCCTCCTGCCTCACTGCCTTTGAAGTTATTCTTAATAGAATTCTAAACACCATCTATTTACTGCCCTAGCAGATTTCTGAACACCCCAGAAATTTCTGTGCCCCTCCCCCAGAAAAACTTGGGGCTCTTTCTGGAGCCACAGTAACAGCCATTGGCACATGACTTCATGTAACCACAGCCCAGACTGTTAGCGTGACTAACCAACCAACCAACCAATATTTCTTGAACATTTCCTATATCCTGGGCACTCCACTAGGCTCTACAAATATAAGAATGAAACGCAGTCCCTGACCTCCATAGTTTCTATCTAGTACTGTCTAATCCTCTAAACCTGCCCTGTCCAATATAACAGCCACAGCCTCACACAGCTGTGGAGCATTTGAAATGCGGCGTCGCAATCGAGGTGTACCATAAGTGTAAAATACACACCAGGTTTTGAGGACTTGGTAGAAAAAAAAATGTAATATATGTCATTAGTCATTTTTATGCTGATTACATGTCTAAATAATAATGTTTTAGATATATCGAGTTACATAAGATATTAAAGTTAATTTTACCAATTTCTTTTCACTTTTTTTTAAGCGACTACCCGGAAATTTAAAAGGACATATGGCTCACAATGTATTTCTGTTAGATAGTGCTACTCTAAATATATGTGTCGAAATTATCTGAAAAACTTGTTAAAATGTAGATTGCAGGTCCTAGCCCATGTCTGACATTGAAACAGAATATCTGGGTCATGGGGTCCAGGAATAAGAATTTTCAACAAATGTACTGGGTGATTCTTATGCACCTGTAAATTTAAGACTCACTGGTCTCTTGACTACTAAAATCAGAGCCAAGAGTTATTCCTAGTCCAAATAAAATTATTTACATTGTTTAGGCAGATGATGAGAAAGGGTAACTGACAGTTAAGTGGGGTTCCTTCAGTGAGTCCAAAGTTGTTTCTGGCACCATCCCATTGAAGAAGAGGGAAAAAAAACAACACCCTTGATCTTTAACTGGGCAGTCCACTGCACACTCTCATGTACATTATCTGGTGTTACTATGCCAGAGAAGAAGAAAATGAAGGCTTGGTCTTATACTATCTTAACCACCTGGTTTTCCAACTTGATGGGTCACACTGAAAACAATTTAAGGATACAACTCCAACCTTCTCATTTTGAGTCTTCTGTGTTTATGCACCTAATAAAAATCATCAACATTTCTGCCACAAATACTGAGATTCTACTGTGTTTCAGGAAGTGTGAAGGGCTGGCTGTGGCTGAGACTAACTTCTCAGTATCTGCTCTCACCTTCTTTCTTAGTCATAGATTTTCAACTGGCCACATAGGAAACCAGAAGACAAAAAAGAATTCTACATTTGCTGTGATGCTTTTCCAATAAACGTGGCAATATGACTAAGTTCTAGTCCCAGGGATATAAACAGAAGTATTGCATGCCAACTCCCAAGAGCTTCCCTTCATAGATAGTTGGCACTTCTGCTTTTTTTTTTAATTGGAGTATAGTTGCTTTACAATAGACACTTCTGCTTTGCCCATTCTTTCCCTCTTCCTCCATCTTGCTGCCCACAGTATGAATAAATGCATGGCTCCATCTTTAATCTTGAACTCAAGGCCACCTTTTAGATACAGTGGGACAGAAAGATGCAAGTAGCTTGGTTTCATGAGGATTTTGTGTAGAGCCACCATTCCAGCCTTAGACTGCCTTCCTCTGGACTGTTTAAGTCGATGTGACTTGGGGATTTTCTGTTACTGGCAACTGAACTGAATCCCAACTGATAAACATCTCATTTTAAAGCTGTAATATTACAGATTCTCTAGACCAGTGCTTGGATTTTAGCATGTAACTTGGGTCACATTTACACTGTATTTTTTCTGTGGAGATCTCCAGATCCTGTTCTATGGTATGTTTTCAAGTTTTGCAGCCTAATTCTAGTTAGAAAAGTTTCTCAGATTTTCCTGTTAATGTTGTATGAACCTCTCCAAGCTTATCCTTCTAAACTGGATACTAAAGCTTCTCACTGTTGACAAAAAAATTAACCAATGGTCAATCTAGGAAAGAAACAGAAAATTTTATTCAAGCCAACATGGGGATTATAACCCAAGAGACAGTCTTTCAAAAAGCTCTGAGGACTGTTTCACCTATCAGAGGTCAAAGCATGGTTACATACTTTTTTGAGACAACGGGTTATACACCAAATGACATGTTGACAGTTTATACACACAAAATAAGTTATAGGAGGTTGCCAGGAAAAGTACAATTATAAAGTGAGTAGTGGGTCATCTTGACCCTTCACAAGATTAAGAAGGAAGTTTATCTCCTAAGGAGGTCTCTTTAATGCAGGTGCACAATACACACTAAAGGGGAAGTAAAAGGCTCAGAGAAAAGATTTATGTTTAAATTTTCCTTTTCTTGCCCAAAATATATTTCATCATCACTATATTCCATCTGTTAATTTCTCCTTAGATTTGTTGCCGCTAAGTTTTTTCATATTTTTGTAGCTATGTTATTAGATGCAAAAAAAAAAGTGTTCATGAAAGTGATGTGAGGCTTTTTGTGAGTTATAAATGTGTTACCCTATTTTATTTGTGACTTTTTTTCTTATACTCAACTTTAATATGAATATAATGACCCCTCTACTCATTTATTTATTTATTTATTTATTTATTGGATTTTTTTTTTTTTTTTTTTTTTTTTTTTATTGGCTGTGTTGAATCTTTGTTGCTGCACACAGGCTTTCTCTAGTTGCCTCTAGTTGTGGCTAGCAGGGGCTTCTCTTCATGGTGGTGCATGGTCTCCTCATTGTGGTGGGTTCTCTTGTTGCAGAGCACAGGCTTTAGGCGTGTGGGCTTCAATAGTTGTGGCTCATGGGCTCTAGAGCTCAGACTCAATAGTTGTGGCGCACGGGCTTAGATGCTCAGCGGCATGTGGTATCTTCCAGGGTCAGGGCTCAAACCCATGTCCCCTGCACTGGCAGGCAGATTCTTTTTTTTTTTCCTTTAAGAACTTTTATTGAGATACAATTGACATACAATAACCTGCATATATTTAAAGTGTACAATTTGATATATTTTTTCTTATTAGTAATGTATATATGGCAATCCCAATCTCCCAATTCATTCCCCTCAACGCTCCCCCCCCACCACCACCTGCTTTCCCCACTTCTTGGTGTCTATATGTTTGTTCTCTACATGTGTCTCTATTTCTGGCATGCAGATTCTTAACCACTGTGCTACCTAGGAAGTCCCAACCCCTCTATTCTTTGTTATTCTCATACTCTTTTGCTTGGCATATAGATGGATATACTTTGCTTGCCCCTCTCAAATTACTCTCTGCCTTTCTACACTCCAGGAGGCTGACCAATATTGACTGGCCAACGGGGAAAACTAATAGTATATCAGTCCCATAGAGTGAGAGGTCTGGGCATTTACTCCCCTGGCTCCCTCCCTGCAAGGTCACTGAGAACTTGTCCAGAGCTTAAGAACTTGTCAGGTACCCTCTCCACTCTCACTCTTTTTCTCTGGACCATTTAGATCTCCTTTGCCCATTTAGATCTCCATGGTAATAGGTCCCTGCAGTCATTATTCCCAGGGTGTTGTGGTTTCTCTATACTTTGCCCTCACATTTGCAAATAATCCATTTATAAATCCTCCTCAAGTTATTTTAATTTGAGTGCAACATCTGTTCCCTCTTGGGACTCTGATTGATAGACTTAATTGGTGCCAGGAGTGACCCCAGAAAATATATTCTCAAAATAGACTTCTAGATTAGGTTGCTCATATATTTGAGCAACATCAGAATAGCCTCCTTCCTGGGGTGCAGGCAGGGCCAGGACTAGGGTGAGGTAAGTGAAGCACTTAGAGCACAGAACTAAGGAGGCCCTCACTCTCAGGGTGAGGACAAGAGTGAACACACCCTAAGTGTCTTGTCAGCTTCACCCCAGTCCTTTACGCCAGTCTCATCCCTGACATGGAGGAGTGAAGCATGGCAGGCATGGAAATGTACTAACTCATTGCATGATACCATATCCAAATGCCTCAAAGCATCATCAGCATTAGTTTAGGGTTGTGAAATTAACTAAACAAGGAAGCCATTAGACCGAGGTGGCTTTAATGCCATGGCAGCTATTGGGAAAAAATTTTTCCTTTGTCCATGAAAAATTAATCAATCAATCTAACAAAGAAATGGAATATTTTATTCGAGCAAAATTGAGGATTATAATTTGGGAAGAACATCTCAGAAAGCTCTGAGAGCTGTTCTGCCCATTTGAAGTCAAGGCACAGTTATATATAAGTTTTTTGAGACAGATGGCTGTACATTAAATGACATATTATTGAAAAGAGGAGGGCCCTATGGGCTGCTGGGCACAGAAACTTTTTTTTTTTTTTGGTCCCCCGTTTCTTGTAGGCAAGACTCCAGCCTCCATGACCATCCCTGAGTTCAAAAGGGCAGATTTGCAGAGTTGAGTAGTTGTTACAGAGATTGTATAGCCTACAAACCTAAAGTATTTCCTGTCTGGTCCTCATTAGAAAAAGTGTGCCATCCCCTGTCCTTCTAGATTATGGGGGATGGATACTGAGGTATGAATGGTTTCGTTCCTTGGGATGCTATTCCAGGAGCAGCATGGAACTTCATATGAATTCAGTAATAATCTGTCTTCTCCAGCCCCAGTGAAGTTGTATCCATTAGGCATACGTTTGCCTGCAAGTACCATAAAGCCTGACTAAAGGCAGATTAAGCAAAAAGAAGTGTATTTATCTCACAAACAAAGACGTCCAGAAGTACGTGGTCCAGGGCTGGTACAAGATGCTGAATGATGCTTTCCAAATGGGCCCCTTTTTTTTTTTCTCCGCAACCATACCTACTATGTTGGCTTTCATCTCATGCTTATTATAACACTGATACAGCATCTAAAGGCATAAGCATTGAACTGTTGCTAATCAAGGGAGGAGCTGCCAAGAAACCACCTGAGGCAAACTCATCAAGATTAGGAGACCAACCACCTGAGACCCTGCACACACCCTAATCTAGTCAGCACCCCACCCTTGAAGCATTATAAAACTCCTCATCAAACCCTCCCAGGTTGGGACACATAGTTTTTTGAGGCAGAAGCCTGCTGTGTTCCCCTTTGCCTGGCAAAGCAATAAAGCTATTCTTTTCTACTTCATCCAAAACTATGTCTCCAAGGTTCAATTTGGTACCAGTGCAGAGAGACTGAACTTTCGGCATCATTATTGACAGTTTACACAATCCAGATCTGCCAGTACAGAGTGGTGGGTCATCATGACCCCTTACAAATCAAGATGGAATGTTATCTTTTAAGGAGTTGTCTTGTTGATGCTGGAAGAATGTTGCTCTATAAGGTTAAGCAGGTATTTCTGCTGATGGGGAAGGTTTGGTCGATGCATGATGCAAATACACAATGCACAGTAGAGGCGAGAAAGGAGGCCAAAGGTCACAGAAAACTTTTTATGTTTAAGTGTTTCTTGTCTTGCCATAAAATATGAATTTTATTTCACACCTTCTACTCTTCTAGGTTCTTTGGGTGGCCTAATAATCAAATTTCCATAAGACAGATTGACAGAAGAAAAACAACAAAGTTTAATAACATATATACCTCCTATATACATAGGAGAGATTCTGGAAAACTGAGTAACTCTCCAAAATAGGGAAACCATCACCTTAAATACCATCTTTAGCTAAAAACAAAAGAGGACGTTGGGAGTACTGGGAGTCAGTTATGGGAGGATACCAAGAAAAGCGCAGTAAACAAGGGTAAGGTTGTTACACAGATTTAAACCTTTGCCTTCTGCATTGATAAGAGTTTCTAGAAATAAGGTCCTTACAAATGGAGATTACCCTTACACGTGCAGATATCTCTTACAAAAGGGTAACTTCTACCACTCAGCTTTCGCAGTGTCTCCTGTGTCTGCAGTTTCTTAAAAATAATTAGCTTTAAAATAATCCTCATGGGGACTTCCCTAGTGGTCCAGTGGTTAGGACTCCATGCTTCCACTGCAGGGGCCGCTGGTTCAATCCCTGGCTGGAGAATTAAGATTCCACATGCCTTGCAGTATGGCCAACAACAACAATAATAATAATCCTCATGCCAAAGAGACATATTTTGGGGTGTCAAATTCTACTCCCCAACACAGCATACATAACCAAACCAAAATCTAAGCCTGAAAATACCTCAGGTTTTCTAAATCAAAGTACTAAGGTCAACCAGTCACAAACAGCCAACCATATAGCCAATCACACAGTTTCCTCTGTTTGCATCCCCATTTTCTCTATACAAGTCTTTTTTCTGGTTCCTGTGGGCAGAACACTTGTAACCTGCTCTGGTTTGATGCTGCCTGATTTCAACTGATTTTAAACTCTTAAAAATTTTAATATACTTTGGTTTATCTTTTAGCTGCATAAATCCAGGTGAAGGGAAAGGCATTGACCTAGTGGCTTGGGTACTAAGTCAATATGACAATTATGGCAACAGTAATTGTTACTGAGTCCAGTCTTGCTCTGCTTGCCTCATGACAGGCCAATGAATCAGAGACAAGGTGTTGAGGTAAAGAATATGACTTTATTCAGAAAGCCAGCAGACCAAGAAGATGGCAGACTAGTGTCTCCAAAACACCATCTTATTGGGGTCTGGATGCAAGTTTCTTTTATAGAATCAGAGACGGAGAGGTGGTGGGGAAAGTAAAGTAAAAAGGCAGAATAGAGAGGGAGAGGCACCAGGAAGTAAGTAAAAAGGCAGAATAGAGAGGGAGAGGCAGGGAAGTAAGGTAAAAATGGCCTCAGTTTTGCAAAACATCTCCTGGAATGACTAGCCTCAGAGGGGGGGATATGTTAATTTCTTCTTTTCTGCAGCCATTCACAGGTGGGCAGGGTTCTCTAAGGCAGTCTGTTATGTATGATTATAATAACAAAATCAATGAAAGGCAAAGGTTAAAATCAAAGAAACGGATCCAACATGCAGTGCAATTTAGCTCTTCCCTGTTACATAATGACGATAAAGATAGTAAAGTCACCCAGCATCTTTTGATGCCAGAGGATAAAGAGAAATGGAAAGCTATGTGTATGCAACTAAGAACACAAAAGAGAACTAGAAAGCTTCCAAGATGGCTTTGAGGAGTCCCTCAACTCCTACATTGGTCACTGCCAAGGACCAACAACACAACCTGACTGTAAGAGTTGCAGAGTTGCAGTGCTGGACATTTCCATTAAAGCAAGGGCATTGATGGGGAAGGGGAAGGACCCTGAGATACTGCAACAGAGAAAACTACAGGGAAGAAACCATGTTTATCAATTCCCCATAATAAAAATACAAAAAATAAAGTCCTATTTTCTTGGCCAGTATGCTCTTACATTTTTGTCTCAGTTCATTATAACTATATACCATTATTTTATGCTGTGCAGCATTTTTAAATTGATTCAGCAAATATTTATTGGGCATTTACCATGTTTTTAGGCCACAACAGTAAACAAAATCTATAATAACCCCTACTATCATCCATCTTACATTTCTTTCAAAAGTCATAACATACACTTCCTGGGACTTCCCTAGTGGCCCAGTGGTTAAAGAATCCATCTTGCAATTGACACAGGTTTTATCCCTGGTCAGGAAACTAAGATCCCACATGCCGCAGGGCAACTAAACCCACACACCTGAGCTTGCGAGCCTCAACTAGAAAGCCCATGTGCCACAAACTACAGAGCTCAAACGCTCTGGAGCCCACATACCACAACTAGAAAAGAGAAAACCCACCAGCCTGCCACAACTAGAGAGAAGCCGTGTGCTGCAGAGAAGAGCCCACGTGCCACAATGAAAGATCCCACGTGCCACAACTAAGACCCAACACAGCCAAAAAAAATATAATGATAAATAAAAAGTTAAAAATACTTTCTGTTTCATAATTATTTAGACTAAGTTTAATAGGTAAGTGCATTAATTACACACAGCCCCTTATTTCCCATAACTGTTTCCCCATTCTCGTCTTTTCTATGTTTGAGTCTTCTCCCTGTGGTTAAATTACATCATTTAGTTGGTTTGTGCTGAATAGTAGCAGAATATGCCACCCCCAAAATGTACCTCTTTGGCATAAGGATTATTTTGAGCTGGTTATTTTGAGAAACTGCAGACATAGGAGAAGCTCTGAAAAAAAGAGTAGAAGTTACCCTTTTGTAAAAGAAATGTACGTTTATAAAGAAAATCTTCATTTGTAAGTGTCTCCCTTTCTCCCAGGAAGGAAAAATTGACTCTAAATCACAAGAGAATTTTGTCAATAGAGAAGGCACTGACTTAAATCTGCATAACAAAACTTACCCTTCTTTTCACTGCTTTTCCTCATAACCTCCCATAACTGTTCCCCTCCACCCCACCAGAACATCTTTCTTTTCTCTTTTGCTGAGGGTGGTATTTAAGGTGGTGGCTTGCGGCCATCTCAGGGAATTATTCCGTTTTCCTGGCCATGAACCAGGATGTATGTGTACAGGATATATACATGTTGATAAACTTGTATTTGTTTTTCTCTTGCTAATCTGTCTTTTATTACATGGATTCTCAGCCAAGACCTCAGAATAGCAGAGGTAAAATTATTTTAAATAACTTGTCATATAAATAATTTAAATAATTTACATAACAAATTATTTAAATTTATTTCCCTGCTGTGTGTGGTTGGGTTTTTCTTGTTTGTTTCCTTAGGAAAGATTATGGGGACCTTTCTAGAGGATTTGTTCATAAGAGAACATCTTCCTGTTGGTTTTATAAATAAATAACTACTGAGCAGGAGAATCCTATTTTGGAATTTTTTGTGTGTTCAAATATTACTTGAGAAATCCAGTCCAGTCTGATGGATTTCCCTATTAGGTGACTTCTTCTGCCTGGCTGCATGTAGAATTGTTTGTTTTTATTTATTTGTTTGTTTGCTTGTTTTGGATAAGTTTGAGGAGATAGAAAAAAAATAATACAGAGATAAAGAAAAAAATTTCCCAAAGTTGGTCTAGGCCAAAATTTCTCCTCCTTCATAATCTTCTTCTAGGAAGAAATTAGCAGTCCTGATAAAAGGTTTAGGTAATTCTAATAAACCGTAATGGAATTAAAGACATCTGAGAAACTAAGTATGTATTCATCCAATCACTTGACTCTCAGTGAATATTCTAATGATCTTTATCTAGGCAGTCTTTTTTCTCTAATCTAAGGATGATTAGGTAATTGTTTACTCTTTCTCTTTTCTTCTAGAATCTCACTAACAGCATTAATCTTCAGTATATTTAGGTCACTTTCTTTGTGACAAATGTAAATAAAAAAGTTTCATAGGCACTCATAAACAATCAGAAAAAAATTAACAAAAGCAAACCTAGAGAAAGTCGAAAGTAAGAAGCAAAGATAAAACAAATCAAAAAAAATTTTTAAGTTATAAAATATTGGCTATATTTCCTGTGTTGTACAATATATCCTTGTATCTTATTTATTTTACACATAGTAGCTTGTACCTCTTAATCCCCCATCTCTATTTTGCTCCTCTTCCTTCCTCTCCCCACTGGTAACCACTGTCTGTGAATCTGCTTCTGTTTTGTTATATTTACTCATTTGTTTCATTTTTTAGATTCCACGCCTAAGTTATAACATACACTATTTGTCTTTCTCTGTCTGACTTATTTCACTAAGCATAATACCCTCTAGGTTCATCCATGTTGCTGCAAATGGCAACATTCTTTTTTATGGCTGATTAATATTCCATTGTGTATAGACACATCTTCTTTATCCATTCATCTGTTGATGGACACATATTGCTTCCATACCTTGGCTATTGTAAATAATGCTGCTATGAACATTGCAGTGCATATATCTTTTCGAATTAGTGTCTTTGTTTCTTTTGAGTATATACTCAGGAGTGGAATTGCTGGATCATATGGTGACTCTATTTTTAGTTTTTGAGGAGCCTCTGTACTGTTTTCCATAGTGGCTACTCCAATTCACATTCCCACTAACAGTGTACAAGGGTTCCTTTTTCTCCACATCCTTGCCAACATTTGTTATTTGTGGTCTTTTTGATGATAATCAGTTTGACAGGTGTAATCTGAAAGCTGTTTTTTCAGAGGACATGTGCAAATGGCCAATAAGCACATGAAAAGATGCTCAACATCACTGTCTATCAGGGAAGTGCAGAATCAAAACGACACACCCCACTAGGATGGCTATAATCAAATAGACAGATAATACAAGTTTGGGCAAGGATGCGAAGAAATTGGATCCCTCACATGTTGTGTGGGAAAATGGCCTAATTCCCTTAGAAAACAGTCTGGCAGTTCCACAAAATGTTAAATATAGGGTTACCACATGACCCAACAATTTTACTCTTAGGTATCTATCAAGACAAATGAAAACATATGTCCATACAAAAACGTATGCACAAATGTTCATGGTAGCATTACTCTTAATGGCAAGAAAATGGAAACCAACCAAATATGTATCAATTGATGAATGGATAAATAAAACATGGTATATCCATACAGTGGAATATTATTTGTCAATAAGAAATGAAGTACAGGTATATTCTACAATGTGGATGAATCTTATACATCAGGCTAAGTGTAAGAAGCCAGTCACAAAAGACTGTGTAATATCTAATTCCATTTCTATGAAATGTCCAGAATATGCAAATCTATAGAGACAGAAAAAAAATTACTATTTGCCTAGGGCTGGTAGGACTGGGGGCAAATGTAGAGTAAGGGACTGCTAAAAGGCATTGGGTTTCTTTTGGGCTGATAAAAGTGTTCTATATTTAGATTGTGGTGATGGTTGCACAACTCTCTCAATACACCAAAAACCATTGAATTGTATATTTTAAGAAGGTCAGTTGTATAGTTTGTGACTTACATTTGAATAAAGCTGTTTAAAATGTAATCAAGAAGTTTTGTACAAAGAATGAGAGTAAACTGCCACTCTCCTCTCAGCAATCATCCAAAACAAGGATTTGACAAATTAATGAATGTTATGCATTTTTTGACATGAAAAAGCACAGACTAGACTGAGCTTTAATACCTTTCTCCATTCCATACTCCAATACTTACTAATTAGATTTGGCATTCAAGAGGGATTTTTTGCCATTCCAACTAAATGTTCTTAAATATATAAAAATAAAAATTTTAAAATGGTTAGAACGGAATGTAGAAAAAAATGTCACAGTGATGGTATCTCCAGATGATGGAGCTGTTTTTCTGAACTTTCCTAATTTTCCATTTTGAGCAGCATGTATTACTTTATAATCGGTAAAAACTGTTATAAAGTTATTTCAAAATTTCATGAGATAGCAAATTTGTCATCGCTTCCTGAAGAAAATTTCCTGTGTCTGTGAGGACCACAGAGCAATATTCCTTCCAATATTCCCTCCCAATATTCCTATCACAAGTACTCAAACCTGGCCATCAGTGTAGGCTGCACTGATCTGCAGGAGTCACCTCAAAATAAACCACTTTGGCATGAGGATTAATTTGAGCTGAAGGCAATTAAGAATCAAAAGATTGGGGGGAATTCTCTGGAAGTCCAGTAGTTGGGACTCAGTGCTTTCACTGCCAGGATCTGGGTTTGTTGGGATGACACATGGCTCAGCCAAAAAAATTAATGCTTTGTGAAGACCTAAAGGGGTGGGATAGGGAGGTTGGGAGGGAAGCTCATGAGGGAGGGGATATCGGGTATATGTATACATGTAACACCTTTACTTTGTTGTACAGCAGAAACTGACACAATAATGTAAAGCAATTATACTCCAATAAAGATTTAAAAATAAATAAATAAAAATAAAAATAAATAAAATGTAAAAATAATAGTAATTTTAAAAAGAATCAAGAGATTTGGGAAGAGTTTTCCGCCTTCCCCTTATTTGCCTTAAAGCAGAGCATAAAGGAAGGTGGCCCATCACCATCACCAGAGAGAGAAGTACAACTTTTATCATTGAAGACAGGGAGTCAACAGCAAGATGAGTTTGCATAAACAGACCTCACTAAAATAGCCCTTATCTTCCATTAGTTCCCTCATATATTTCCTAGTCATTTTTCCATGATTTATCATCCCTTGAAACCCAACCCCCCTTTCTTTTGTTGTAAGGATATATAAGCCCTTGGGTCTAACCTCGTTTTTGAGTTTTACTTCTTTCCTGTAATTCCCATGCATGTAAATATTAACAAAAATTGTGTGCCTTTTCTACTGTTAATCTTTTTGTTTTTTTAATTTGCATGACCCCAGAGATGGAGGATCATACAAGAAAGATTTTCCTCTTCAATAGTCCCTTATGTTTTTTCAATTTTTAAAAAATATTTTAGTTGTATTTGCATAAAAATGCTGAAGCACTAGAATTTTATCAATATTTCTTTTTATGAGTTTTACTTGTCCAGTATTGTATAAAATTCATTTGCTTTTTTATATGTGCCCTTTCTCCCTCAACTAGATTCCAAGGTTGAGGGAAAGACTATGTCATAATATAATATGGGTATTCTAATTCCCCTAAAATAATTTCTTTACCTAATGTAGGTAATCAATAAGCAGTTTTTGGACCTTTCTATCATAAAACTTTTTTAGTAACAAAAAAGCGTGCAGGGCTTCCTAGGTGGCACAGTGGTTGAGAATCCGCCTGCCAATGCAGGGGACACAGGTTCGATCCCTGCTCCAGGAAGATCCCACATGCTGTGGAGCAACTAAGCCCGTGTGCCACAACTATTGAGCCTGAGCTTTAGAGCCCGTGAGCCACAACTATTGAGCCCATGTGCTGCAACTACTGAAGCCCATGCGCCTAGAGCCCGTGCTCCACAACAAGAGAAGCCACAGCACTGAGGAGCCCGCGTACCACAATGAAGAGTAGCCCCACTCACCACAGCTAAAGAAAGCCCGCACACAGCAAAAAAGACCCAACACAGCCAATAAAATAAATAATAAATAAAAATTTTTTTAAAAAGTAGTTTTTCTCTAGTTTAAAAAAAAGCATGCATTGTAGGTTGCTTTATATAAATGTCTTCAGCAACTGTTTGGTTATTAGCTACTAATCCAGATTTATATAGTTCATTTTATTCTATGCCATGTCATCATGTTTATAAATTACCCTTTGGTTTTTGTAGCTTATTTTAAAATTACCTTTTACTTTCTGATCTTTTAAAAAGTTATCCTATGTTAAAAAAAAATGACATACTTAAGCTGCAAATGTTTTCATTTATGTCTTCCTTGCATCTTATCTTTCCATATCTCATTTACCCAAGCTTGGATTTGAATAAATTCTTCTGATTTCTTTCTTTAGCAGAAATTTACAGCTATTAGAATCAAAAGGAAACTTTCTTTTTTAAATTAAACATTGATCTTATGGAATGTATTTAATAGTAATCAAATGTCTTTAAGCAAACATTCCTCATAATTAAAGTATGCTGTTCTAAATCTTAACTGTCCTTGGGCAAACCCACTACATATGAAAAAGATTACCTTTCATCCTGTCTTCACATTGATCATTTGGTGAGATGAAGGGCACACGTGAGGTAATCCTACACTCTCTATCACTAGGCTGAGTAAAAAGGCTAACTCTAATAGATTTCATGTAAACTACCAGACCCAGACATGATGGAATGTTTTTGATCCCCACCCCCTTCTCACTTCCTTCCTTCCTTCCTTTCCTTACTCAATCCACCCCACCAGTCTATCTCTATCCATTCCTTCTCTCAAACTATCACCAGATCTAGAGTCAATCCTATAACCTCCCTGTATAAGAGTTTTTAAGGCATTATCAATGCCTGGATAAAGTCTAACACGAAAATTAAAAGAAGGCTTGTGGTGAAGAAGATGGTACTGATGAGTAACTGGTTTGTCAAGATGGCATTTGCCTTGCTGAAGTCATCACTTTTGTGCAGGGTCTTCGTTTCAACTAATTTTGCCAATTTACCAAGAGCCTAGACTCCCTAAAGTAACAGAAGTTGATAATGTAAAGACAATACCAACGTATTTGACTACAATGAGAAATTTAACTGGCAAGAGGACTGGCTACTCTAACCAATTCAATATTGAATTCTTGGAGAGAAATGTATGAGAAACCAGATTGTAATTGAAATTATGGTACTTGGACACACGGCAAGAAGTGATCTGTTTTAGGAAACTGCTGGCATTAGCCTTGGCATTTCAGCAAGCAATTCCTATTACACGTTGAATCCTTAACCACAGCAGTCCAGAATATTGCCTACTGGATCACTAGATAGCCATTTTTCAGACAGCCCCATCCCTTCTTTATAAACGCCAATATCATTGATAAGATAAGAGCCAGGTTCTTAATTTTCTTGCTGCTGGACCAGGAAACATTTTATCTCTAAGGCACCTCTGGCACATATCTAGTACCATACGTCTGACTGTATCTCATGATTATACTCTCAGATTGATTTGGTCTTCTTCAGGCCTATGGTGATATGATAGCAAAATATTGTATATAACCAGGACCAGCTACATACGATGTGGGCAAATATAGAGACCCTTGTTTGAAAAGTACTGGCAATTTCAAGACAGTGACAGCAGAGCATCGAACCTGAGGGATTACACAGGTCACACACTAATGAAGTCAGCCTATATATAACAATCTTCTAGTGCAAGAGTTAGCAAACTACCACCCACAGTCCAAATTCAGATGCTCCCTATTTCTGTATAAGTAAAGTTATATTGGAATGTAGCTTATGGCTGCTTTTGCTCTACAATAGCAGAGTTCTATACATGCTACAGAGATGGTATGGCCCACAAAGACTAAACTATCTACTATCTGGCTCTTTAAGAAAAAGTTTGCTGAGACTTCCCTGGAGGTCCAATGGTTAAGACTCTGCACTTCCAATGCAGAGGGCATGGGTTTGATCCCTGGTCAGGGAACTAAGATCCCACATGCCTCGCAGTGAGGCAAATAAAAAATAAAAAAGCAAACAGAAAAAGTTTGCTGACTCCTGCTCTACTGTCTGATCTGTCCATCCTTGCCCCATACCTGCTATTCAACATGGCCACCCAGCAGTCTCAGCTTGATCCACCCTCCCCCTAAAAAACCATGTGGGGCACATGTAGAGCCTGCAGCTATAGCTCAGAAGAGCTTGGAGATTATTGACCCGCTCCAAGTCCACAGGCTGAAGTGCCAAGAATTTCTGTGGCACTGTAGGACAGCATGCATTCCCCATGAATTCTCCATGGGGAAGCTTGCAAAGCTATTTGAACTCTTCTACCCAGACTTCTTGGGTACCTGGGATTTCTAACTATGACTACCACAAAATCAATGCCAGCTCCAAGTCAGAGAACTGGCACTTGCCTTGTGTCTTATGTGTGCATTTCAAGAAGAAATGGGCTCAAGAACTGTTCCTCTTTGACTGACTTGAAAACTCTGAATCCTCTGGTTCCATGTCGCATCCCCGACTTTGATTCCCCTGGATCAGGTGCCCATATAATCTTAATATCTGGGCTTGGGCCCAGATGTCAAGAACTTTAGGGGACCTGAGATTTTACTCTATGTGCTAGTTATCTAGTTAGGCTGCCACAGTTTCATGGATGCTTGCAGAAGACGGGAGACTCCTGTGTAAGGAATGAAGGATAGTTTGTTATAGCAAGAGCAGTAGCCAGAGTAAGGCATTCTTGTACCATTTCCCCAAACCGCAATTCTCACAGGGTGACATGAGGACCAATTTATACCCATACATACAGTGGGTTCCTTTATAGGAAAGGCACCTTGGGCTCAGGGAACCAGAATTCCTTTATAAAGCACTATAATTCTGTAAGCACATGTGCCCTTCTACAAGAATTCCTTTATAAAGTACTATAATTCTGTAAGCACATGTGCCCTGTCTAGTATTTTTACTACACTGGACAGTAGCAAACTTGTCCTTTGCTCTGAAGGGAGACACTATCTCTATCTTCCAAGGCAGTTTGCTAAACAAACATCCTTGAAAACACAGCTCACACAAAGGTTAATCAGTGCCCTTGTTTGCAAGGTGTGCAGCAATGCAAGAAACTCTTAGAGAATTGTCTCTCTCAACAGCCCCTAATGGACTTGGTCTTTTACGGTGACTCCCCCCTCCCATCCCTATAGCTGTAGCTGAGTTCCCCTTTGCCTGGCAGCAAGTTGGATTTTTTTTGCTAATGACTGGTCCCAGGTTTGGTACCTTCTCTTCTAGGTCACAGCTTAATAGCTGGCACGTCGGAGAAATATATATCCTTTCTATTGCCCCAACACTAACACAGAGCTAAATGCTCTTTCTTGTTTTGTGACTTTTCAAGTAGAATTTTCTCAATTGTTGTTTGTATATAGCTATACAACTTAGGTACCACACCTTGTTTAAAGCACATAGCCACTCCCCCCATCCACCCTGTTATTCTCAATTTCCCAAGGTTTTGTGTGTGTATGTAATGATACAAAAGATCATGGTATTAAAGTCAAGTGCCAGAGTATTCTAGCCGTTGTGCCTGAAGTTGGGGTGGTTGTTGGAATCATGCTTAGAATGTTGTGTGTAAGGAGCCTATAGTGCAAATGAGAGGCCAAACAAGAGTGGATAAAAGGGAACAGGAAAAGGAATCAGGAACTGACTCCAAAAAAAAACCCATCCGGAGGAAACAGGATAAGCCTGTCCAGACACTGGAAACTATAATGAGGAAGGAAAAGCAATTACCAGAACAGATGGACGGAAACAGAGCAACTAACAGAGGTGGAACCATGTTTATTTGAGAAAGTGTGTCTGGAGATTTGGGGGGCTGAGTAGAATTTGTGCTTATTCCCCAAAGCTCCTGGATCTATGATGATATTATACGTAAATACTTAACAGGCATGCACTCTTGTAAACAATCAAGATGTTTCTTAAACCTATGATTCCCTGTCCCCTGTGACTTCCTGTGGGTTGTTTTTTTTTTTTGATAGATGTATGTTTTTATTTTAATGATTGCTAACTTGATTTATTCATTTCCCACTTGTCAGAATATTTAAAATATTTGTGTTCCTAGAGAATTGCACAAGTTTATGGAGATGATTAGAAAGGATGTTATAACAGGTCTGTCCTAGAAAATATGTGACAGATGGTTGTGGAGCATTAAAAAAGAGAGCTGTTAAGCCTACAGTGCAGTATCTCATTGTCTGCTATATTTTTGTAAAAGCTTGCAGAGTGAGGCATATGTTATTGTTTCATCTCTTTTGATATAACTAAATTCCTTCAAACACATACAATTAAAAAATAATCCACTCTTGAGTAAATTGCATGTGCGTGAATAAAAATGCAATCTCTTAGATGTCTTGTGTTTTCCAGCTGTCCATGAGATTATTATGTATATTAAATTATATACTCTCTACTCTGCATTCCATGAGCGCTACAAATGAAAAGATTTAGCCATTTTTAAATTCCTTATTGAAGTAAAGCCTGCACTAATTATTCATCAGCCACAAAAACTTTATAATTGTTCAATATTTTGAGGCATTTGGGTGCATAAACTAACTCTAATTTTAGTAGTTTATTCATCTAGTTGCTCTAATATAGAGCACCTTTTTCTTTCATACCCTAAATTAAACATCAAATGCAATATTTTTTAAATGACTAGAATCATTGAAATTTAGAGTGGGAAACCATTTAATTTTCTCAAGGTAAATAAGAAAACTGCAACTCAGTGATTGCCCAAGAATCATATTCCCAAAGGATCTTCCAAGCTAGAAATACATTAAAACCACTTTTTCAGACATTTAAGTGTCCATGTTCCTTCTGTAACATGTAGACTTTTCTATTTGTGATTTCTATAGGGAGTTGAATCTAAATTTATTCAATTAAGTAGTGCCTGAACAGATTTTTATGTATCACTTGTTATCCTACCAGTGGGCATTTCTTTTTTAATCAATTCTTTTTTAAAAATTCAATATTTGTATATATTACAAAATGATCACAACAATACATCTAGTTAACATCTGTCACCATAGATAGTTACAATTATTTTTTCTTGTGATGAGAACTCTTAAGATATACTCTCTTAGCATCTTTCAGATATACGATATAGTACTATTAACTATGGTCACCATGCAGTGTATTACATCCCCATGACTTATTTATTGGTAGTTTATAACTGGAATTTTGTACCTTTTGATCCCCCTCATCCATTTTGCCAACCCTCCATTCCCTACCTCTGGGAACCAATCTGTTCTCTGTATCTATGACCTTAGTTTTTGTTTGTTTGTTTGTTCTTTTATAATCAACATATGAGAGTGTACAGTATTTGTCTTTCTCTGCCTGACTTATTTCACTTAGGATAATGCCCACAATTTCCATCCATGTTGTCACAAATAGCAAGATTTCCTTCTTTTTTATGGCTGAATAATAATCTATTATATATTTATGCATACACACATATATTGGGTTGGCCAAAAAGTTCACTTGGGTTTTTCTGTAAGATATATATAATATCTTACAGAAATATGAATATGAGATATATCTCATATTCAGTTACTCTAGGATTTTACTCTATATTACTATTCCAGATGAATATTTAAAATCCTTCAATCATTCTTATAATAAAAGGTAGACTTTTCTTTGGGAGCAAGCCTATTTTTCCAAGTCAAAACATAAAGCTGAAGCTCTAAACTGAACATAAGTTAAACTTAAATTTTATCATGTTAGGAGGCCAACAAATTTGGTGGTTTTTCAAAGTCTTTATAGAGGTTGGTGAAAAAGACCCCACAGCGAATTGATTTTATAACTTTAGATTATAATGTCTCTACTTAGGGTGTCTGTGGAATGTTTATGAGCCTGAAATACTTAGAAACGTCTATCTGGCTACATTTCATCATATTTTTCTGCTTTCATTCTTCTTTTTTTTTTTTTTTTTAGGAAACTCCATACTGTTTTCCATAGTGGCTGTGACACTGAGGGTAGTCATCAGTAGTTAGATCCATTAAACTCTAACTTGCTTAAGAAATAATGAACTGTAATCTGCCTTCATTGATCAAGCTCACTTTAATTATTTTTACAAAAACTTGCATGTCCTCCAAGCCTAAACAGTAAGGTGTTTGCACAAGTTGTTTTTCAGGAACTTGGAGTCAGCTGTGTCTGGTTTGGGCCTGAGTCAGTTAAGACTGGTTAAGACCATCAACCTTCCAACTAGGCATGCTGTGTCTGATTGGTGACCTTCTGAAGTCAAAGAGCCAAAAACTCCACCCTCAGAACACTCTTGCACCACTATTTTCATCCCATGAAAAAGCTCGTATCTTAGGTGCACCTGTTGTGCCTGTGAAGACTGACAATTACCTAACCTTTTTCTTATCTCCAATCACCTTTCCCCATGCTCCCCATGCCTCGGCTTTATCCCATAAATACCCCCAGCCCCCTGGCTTGGGGAGGCAGATTTGAGATTTGTTCTCCCATCTTCTTGCTTGACTGCCTTGTGAATAAACCTTTTCTCTGCTGCAAACCTCAGCAGACTCTGCATTTGACTTGCTGCACATCCAACAAATGCTTTTGGTTTGGTAAGAGCTATAACAATTTATATTCCTACCAACAGTGTACAAGGGTTCCTTTTTCTCCACAACACTTGTTATCTTTTGTCTTTTTGAAAATAGCTATCCCAACAGGTGTGAGGCAATACCTCTTTGTGGTTTTGATTTGCATTTCTCTGATGATTAGTGATGTTGAGCACCTTACATAAACCTGTTGGCCATTTGTATGTTTTCAGAGAAAGATCTATTCAGTTCCTTTGTCCATTTTAAAATCAGGTTGTTTGTTTGTTTTTCTATTGAATTGTAGGAGTTCCTTATATATATTGGATATTAATCCTTTATCAGATATATGGTTTGCAAATATTTTTACCCATCCTATAGGTTGCCTTTTCATTTGATTACTTGTTTCCCTTGCTGTGCAGAATCTTTTTGGTTTGATATAGTCCCATTTACCTAATTTTGCTATGCTTTTTGTGTTATATCCAGAAATCATTGCAAAAGCCAATATCAAGAAGTGTTTGGCTATGTTTTCTTCTAGGAGTTCTATGGTTTTAGGTCTTATGTTTAAGTCTTTAATCCATTTTGAGTCAATTTTTGTGTATAATATAAGATAAGGGTCTAATTATTTTCTATTGGCATTTTATCTGTGGTCCTTAGACCAAAAACTCCTGTTATAATGGCCCTAAAGTAAGCTATGGGATTTTATAATTATATTTTATATTATTTATAAACTATCTTTTCTTCCAAATCCATATACTACCTATAAGACTTTTTTACACTAGTTAAAATTTTGTCAGTTCATATTAAATGTCTACACAGCTTTCCTACTTTTCTCTTTCCAAATATTGCTTATCATAGTCTTCCAAACTCTAAGATTAGATTTTTTTTTCTTTTTAAATCGTAGTTTTCTTTTTTAAAGTCAAACCTAAATTCATAGAGTCTTTGGTAAAATTTTGAATTAATCTTGGTCAATTGCCCAGAAAATTGTGGTAAAATACACATAAGGATAACCATTTTATTAATTTTTAAGTGTACAATTCAGTGACAATAAATATGTTCACAATGTTGTGTAGTCATCACTGATTAACTTAAAAGTAATAGTGATACCATTCATTAAACTCCTTCTATGTGTATTTATTTCATTCATTTTTCAAAAGCCCAATGAGCTTGCAACTGGTCATCTGCCCAAGGATGTATGACTGGGAAGTGGCAGACCTGGGTTCCAACCCACATCTTTCTGACTGACTCAAAATCCTATGTTCTTTTTAAAAAATTTGTACAAGGTTAAAACTTGTATTAATGTAATACATGCACATAGTTGAAATATCAAATAGGAAACAGGATGATAATGGAGGAGAATTAAAGAATAATTTGTTGATGGCCTTAATATAAGATCTTCTTCTTAAGATAACAAAAGCAAAGGACAAGAAGGAAATGTATTGATAAATTTGACTACATTAAGTTTAAAATTTTGTTTGATTAAAAAAATATACCATAAACAAATATAAAGAAATGGATAGACCAATAGGAAATATTTGCACTGTAAATAACAGGCAAAGGTTTCTGTCAGAATATATATTCATATATATGTATGAATATATTTGTGTGTATATCTATATCTATATATCAATAAGAAAAAGATAAACAACTCGATGGAAAAGTAAACAAATGATATGAACAAGCAATTCATAGGCAATGAAGTAGAAGTAGTCAACAAGCATCTGAGAAGATGCTAAACCTCACTGGTAATAAGGGAAATGAACATTGAAACAAAAATAAGACACAACTTTTCAACAAGCATATTGTTAAAAATTTTAAAGTTTACTGTATCAGGTTTGGTGATGTTATTGGAAAATGGGTGTTTCTGTTCAAAGTTTAATTGGTAAAACAAGTTTGAGGGTAATTTGGAAATTCATATTCCACATGACCCAGCAGTTCCACTTCTGTGTACCCATGCTAGAGAAGCTCTAACACATATATGCAAGCAAACTCATAAAAAGGTATTATTGCATCATTTTTACAATAAAACATTAGAAAAAACTAACACGTCCACTGGTAGAAGAATGGCTAAATAAACTGTAGTTATGTGATACTATGCAGGCTTTTAAAAGATGGTAGCTTTATATGTACTAGGTGGCGTACATTTCAGTTAATCTAGGATAGCCCCAGTTTGTACTTGTTCCGCTAGTCACACTCAAAAGTGCCGCACTGGATAGCTGTGCAACCTATTTTGGTATGGGGGAAAAAAAGCAGGAAACCTAAAGACACACAGACAAGCCACCACAAACTGGGTGCTTAAAATAACAGGAATTTCTTGTCTCATAGTTCTGGAGACTAGAAGTTCAATATCGATGTGTCATAGGGGCCATGCTCCTTCCGAAAACTGTAGGGGAATCCTTCCTCTTCCTGGAGGAATACTCTTCTTAGCTATTGATGGCCCCAGGTGTTCTTTAGCTATGGCAGCATAACTCCAATCCTGCATCTTCATACTGTTTTCCCTCTGTATGTGGCTGCCTCCATGTCCGAATTTCCCTTTTTATAAGGACACCAGTCATATTGGATTAGGATGCACCCTAAGGACTGTGATTAGCTGTAAAGACCCTATTTCCAAATAAGGTCACATTATGAGATCCTGGGGTCTAGGACTTCAACATATCTTATTTGGTGGAGGGATGCAATTTAATATGTAGAAAATAGTATATCATATATGGAAATACACAAAGAACAATACCATATATTTTCAAGAGTTTATATATATATATGTGTAAACACAGATGAAGATATTTAGAAATATACACACTGAACTGATAAAATGGTGTCTGCTGCTGCTGGTGGGTATCCCTAGTGGATTTTAGCCTTTAGCCTTATCTGCAATCTTTACATTTTTACAAGAAAATACATTACTGAAGTAATTTTTATTTTTTGTCTTTTTTAATTATTGTTGGAATATAATTGCTTTACACTCTTATACCAGTTTTTGAGGTACACCAAGGTCAATCATCTGTATTTATACACATATCCCCGTATCCCCTCCCTCCCTCGACTCCCCCCCACCCTCCCCGTCCCAGTCCTCCAAGGCATCATCCATCATCGAGCTGAACTCCCTTTGTTATACAGCAACTTCCCACTGGTTATCTATTTTACAGTTGGTAGTATGTATATGTCTGTGCTACTCTCTCACTTCGTCTCAACTTCCCCTGAAGTAATTTTTAAAAATCAAATAATACAGAAAAGTTTTAATGAAAAACAGTGGAACCCTGCCCCACCTTTCTGTATTTCTTTGTCCCATTTTCAGAGGGAACCGCTTTTAACTCAGCTCTTTCTCTTAGTAACCTTCATTAATTTAAATAACATGTTTAAGAAAATATAATATCTACCCCATAGGATTATTGAAGGGTATAAATGAATTATTACATATTAAGAACTTAGAACTGTGTTTGGCACATTAGTACCTTTTTTCAATTGAGGTATAATTGATATAAAAATTATATTAGTTTCACAATACAACATAATGATTCCATATTTTTATATACTGCACTGTGAAACATTCATCACAATAAGTCTAGTTAACACCTACCACCATTCATAAAGAAATTTTTTTCTTACAATGAAAACTTTTAAGATCTACTCTCCAAAGAACTTTCAAATATACCATACAGTATTGTTAACTACAATAGCCATGCTGTACATTATATCCCCAGGACTTATTTATTTTATAATTGAAGTTTGTAACTTTTGACTCCCTTCACCCATTTTGCCCACCCGCACCCCATTAATACTTAAAATAGGTTGACTACTAGTATTTTCATTATACCATTGTTTTGTCATTGATCAATTTTAGACATTACTTACTGACTTCAGCAGAGTTAAAAACAGATTTAGAGCTATTATATCACCTCTCCCCTCTCTTATCCTCTCAATTGCTTAATCTTTTCAACTACTGATTAACTCAGTTTGAAGTTCTAAGTTGTTCTAATTCTCCCATTGCTTCTGCTTCAAACTCACCAGTATCTAATAGACTCTTGTCAGAATTACTGCAGTAGAGAATTCCCTGGTGGTCCAGTGGTTAAGACTCTGCTCTCACTGCCAAGGGCCACGCTCTCAATTCCTGGTCGGGGAATTAAGATCCTGCATGTCATGAGGGGGTAAAAAAAAATATTGCAGTAAAATTTGAAAGAGACTCTGGTTGCCTTAATTGTGGAGAAGTGGTTTTTCATTTCTTGCTGAAGTTTACCCTTTCTTGGCCTTTTTTTTGTAAATTGAACTAAATTATTACTGTGCTTCTATTTTGTTTCCTCCAGCTAGTGTCAGAGTGCTGACCTAACTGATACTGTCAACAATCAATATTTGTTGATAGATTGAAAGTTCTGTTTTTGTTACCTTTATAGAAAAGGCATGTTTTAGTCTTCCCAAGTTAAAAAGAGCTCCCTGAGAAAGCCTACTCACAGCCCACAAGTGTCATTTCATTCTCCTACGTGCTACTTAATGAATTTGGTGTCACCAAATTAAATGGTGTGTTAGCTTCCCTTTGGGTTATGATTTTACTTATAACTATAAAACAGTAAACAAAGAACAAAGGTGTGTTGCTTATCACCCAGTTACACAAAGATTAACCCACTGCAGTTGGTGACCGACAGTATACTCCATGCTCCATACAGAAGAAATGAAGATGATAACAGGGTCCTCTGTGCTTTGGACATGCAGACCCCTTAGATAGATAGATGTATATCTCAGGAAGCGTTTTAATGAATCCAACTTCTTGCATCTTTCCATACATAGAAAAGCATTAAAATCATTAATTTGAGATATTTGTTCTTTGTGACTAGCAGCATCTTTTACCAAGAGGTACCCCTGACTGCACATATTCCCTAACCAAAACACATATAAACTGGCTTCTCTCCCTACCTCTTTAGAACAGCTTCCTCAGAGCTACTGAGTGGCTGTCTCCTGGGTTACAGTCCACAGTAAGGTCCCTGAATAGAACTTAAACTCACAGCCCTTACATTGTGCAGTTTCCTTTAAGTCAACATGAGTTTACTTACAGCTATCATCATCTTGACCCACAAGGCTACCCTGATTTCATGTTAACTTTCAGGAGCAAGAATGGACAAAAGCCTTTTTTAGTTTCCTCAGATAGAGTTGAAACAGATTGAAGTATTTTATTTTAGATAACTTACAAAAATGAAAATGAGTGTAGAGTACGAGGAACAACAGTGGTCTGGCTGACAAAGAAGAGATCATATATTTTTTAAATAATTCACATACTTTATTTTTTTTAATATTTATTTATTTATTTGGTTGTACTGGGTCATAGTTGTGGCAGGCAGCTCCTTAGTTTGGGCTCGCAGGCTGCTTAGTTGCAGCATGTGGGCTCCTTAGTTGTGGCAAGCATGTGGGATCTAGTTCCCTGACCAGAGATCTACCCTGGGACCCTGCATTGGGATTGTGGAGTCTTAATCACTGCACCACCAAGGAAGCCCCCAAGACAGCATATTGTGCAAGCCAGGGTTTTATATTCCTTTCACATCCTGTCTGAGAGATTTAATGTATTTCCCCCTAAGTGAATAGCATTAAGTGGCCTTAAAATAATCTCTCATATGTGAAGTGATCTTATAGTAAAGCTCTAGTAGTGCAATATTATAATGTGATAATCATATACCAGAATGATCCACAAAGAAAGGAAGATGGTTTTTTCACTATGCACATCAAATAAATAGTCAAGGTAAAAAAGAAAATGTCTAAGCACAGAAAGCCTGGTTTCTGTGGGGCTGAAATAATTGACATCTCCCTCCACCTTGCAAGGAAGTGGGGGTAGTGGAGAAGCAGTTGGTGCAGAAGATATAGCACTCAACTAAGTACTACATGACCTGGATTCTACTAATCATTCTTCCAGTTGTTCAAGTAGAGCTCTCTGACCTTGGGAAAGTCAGCTTTTCTGAATCTCAAATTCCCTTATCTAAAGAATGGGCATGCTAATATTTACACTACCTATCTCTCAGGGTTGTTCAAATAATTGTCAAGGCAACAATTTATTGCAAGCATAGTCAAAGTTTCTCTCAATCTTGCTCAAGGAAACTTGAAGGAAGTCAGTTTATAGATATCTTTCATAGACACTTTTTCTAATAAGACTGCATAGTGAGATAAACATTTTTAGGCTAAGTACAAGGAAAACTATCTGGGTACAGTTTATCAGGCTCCTCATGTGCAAGTTACCCCTCACAAAACTGGGTGGGGAAATCTAATATTTATATAGGCTCTTTATTTTAAAACATTTTATCATGGTTCAAATATACACTAATCCTTGAACAACACAGGGTTAGGGGCGCCAATCCTCCATGCAGTTGAAAATGTGTGTATAACTTTACAGCTGGCCCTCCCTATCTACGGTTCTACATCCTCAGATTAACCAACTGCAAATCTCGCAGTACAGAACATACTTATTGAAAAAAACTCATGTATAAGTGGACCCATGCAGTTCAAACTTGTGTTGTTCAAGAGTCAACTGTATACAAAATTAAAGAGAATAGTACAAATCACCTTACTTCAAATCAGTCTTATTCATGTGCATTCCTATCAGCTTCCGCTCCCAAACTGGATAATTTTAACGTGAATTCCAGGTTTCACCTATAGGTGTAAGGAGATCAGAATATGCCACCCCAAAGTATACCAATCTGGCATAAGGATTATTTTGAGCTGAAGGCAGATGCAGGATGAGCTCTCAAGCATCCTCCTCTCTTCCTGAAAATATCATAAATTCCCCTTTTTGAGGTACCTTCCCCCATTTTCCATACAAGGAAGAGAATAACAACCTTTTCACCCAAGAGAAGATGGCGCTGTAAAAGGGTCTACATAAACAAATCTTCCTAACAAGTCTTTATCTACCACTAGTTTCATCATATATTTGCCCTCCTACAATTTGCCACCTCTTGAAGCTCAAAGTCCCTCTCCTTTGTCTTGTCACTGCTCTTTAAATGTAACATCTTTTGGAGAATGGTATAAATGCTTACAAGCCTAGCCATTTCTTTAGGGGTTTTCTCTTCTCTTTATGAAGTCCCTTCATGCCACATAGAACTTTAAACATCAGATAAATGTGCATGTCTTTTCTCCTGTTAATCTGTTGCCAGTTAATTTTGCAAAGCCTGCTGGAGAACTATGAGAATAGAGGAAAATATTCCTCCCCAACAGAAACAGGTTTGATGTTCTAAGATAGCTGCTCTCTTTCTCTTTTTCTCTTTCTCTGTCTCTGTCTATCTGTCTGTCTCTCTTTCTCTTTTCTTCTCTCCTTCTCTCTGTCGCCTCATTTTTTGTTGATGTTGAAGAACCCAGGTTGTTTGTATTTGCATTGAGTTTCCCATGTTCTGGATTTGGCCAATTTGCATCTCCATGTTTTTCCCTTGACATGGGGAATTCTCTGAATTTCCTGTAAATTGGTAGAAAGGTCTAGGGGCTTGATCAGATTCAAGTCTGATTTTTTCCCCCAAAATAGTTTATTCATGGTACTATACATTCTCTATTGCATTACATCAAGAGGCATATAATAATTATGTTCTCTCTTTTTGTGATGTTAATATTGATCTCTGGTTTCTGGTTTCTGGTGCTATTGTCCTAATCCATTCATTGTAAAATTTCCCACCAACTTTCCACCTAATGGTTTTAGCAGCTATTGACAATCACTTCCTAGATCCATGATTTCATTAAGGGATATGTGGTAATATCATAATTTTATAAATTCTTCTATATTTACAATCTAGAGTCCTTCTATAAGGAAGATTTTTCCCATGTAATTTCCCTGAGAGGCAGGATAACTTTTTATTAGCAGTATAAAATATAAACTTATTATAATTATACATATTTCCAATATTTTAAAGAAGATATAATTTAGAGAGAGGAAGAGTAAGAAGAGAAAAGCAGGATAGAGGTGATTAGCAAAATCTGGAGATTAGTTACTGAATCTACTACTTTCCCCAGCACCATACTGATGCTTTTTTCCCCCTTTAGTCTTTTCTATTTATTTATTTCTATTTATTTTAAAAGATTTTCATTTTTAGAGCAGTTTTACATTCACAGCAAAATTGAGCAGAGGGTACAGAGAATTCCTGTATACCCCAAACTCCCCACACAGGCATAGCTTCCCCTGTTATTAACATCCTCTGATGAACCCACATTGACACATTATTGTCTTCCAAAGTCTAGTTTACGTTAGGGTTTGCTCTTGGTTGCTTTGACTTTTAATTTATTGAAATCTATTGCCTGAATTTTTAAAAGCTTGTTATTGTCTAAAATCTTGGAAAAGCAGAAAAACACATGCAAGAAAATAAAAAATCACCTGTACACTCACTCAGGAAAAGACCACAAAAATATTTTGATATACAGTTTTCTAGGTCTTTCTGTTCTTCCTCCCTTCTTTCCTTCTTTCCTTCCTTCCTGCCTGTCTGCCTGCCTGCCTGCCTTCCTTCCTTCCTTCCTTTCTTCCTGTCTTTCTCTCTTTTGTAACAGTTTTTTTCACCTATTTTCATTTTCCTATGCTGTTTTCTGTTCACAACAGTATTTTTAGTGGCTACATAGCATTTCATTGCATAGAGACAATGCAGTTTATTTAAGCAAACTCAGTACTGGTTCATGGGTTGTTTCTGCTTTTTTGACTATTGTAACTACTGCTGTGATTTTTTAAAAACTGTACCTATGCAATTATTTAAGTTCATCCATACTTTTCTCTATAACATAAAGTCCCAAGAGTAGAATGTTGGGGTCAAATGTATAAATGTACATATTTAAAATTGAACTGATTTATCCTTCCACCAGTTCACTAATACTTTTTACAAGATTATGTTTTTACAAAAAGAAATAGGGAGGGGAAGGAAGATGGTGGTGAAGTAGAAGGATGTGGAGTGCATCCCTCTCCACAGATGCATCAGGAATATACCAAAAGCCTCAATAATTCTCACAGAGAACCAGCTGAACACGAGCAAACAACCTTGGACACCAGAAAGGCCTGTGAAGATCCCGACATAACTGGGTAGGACAGAGGGAAAAAATAAAAATGAAAAAGGAGAAAGAGGAGAAGAAAGGAAAGGAATGGGGTGGGGGGATCTGAAACAGAGGGGAGATTATCGAATTAGGGTAAACGTCACTTATCTGACAGGGAAACCCCTTTGCCAATGGGGAATTTCCCTGGGTCAGAAGGGAGGCATTTGGGACTGTTCAAAGAGGGTGAAGCGGCTGAGCTGTGGCAGATGGGAAAGAGTGAGAAGCACACAGAGGATCTGCACCACGGCTCAGCATGTCTGGACTGAGACATTAATTCACAGCTGAACAGGGGGTCTGGGAGATGGAACATGGGAACCAGAGAACTGGTTCAGGATGAGAAACATTGTTGGCAGTGGGGAGATGGACTGAGAGGACAGGAAGGAAGAAATCCACAGCAGAGAGTGCCTACCGCGGAAAGCTGCATGGCCATAGTGGCGGCTCGATACTGCTGAGTCACAAGCAGAGGGGAGGAGCCGCGGGTGTAGCCTCTCTCTCTGTGCCTGCAATGGACAAAGGAAGGACCCCTGTGGGCCTAGCTAACACACTCAGGGATAACAAAGGCCCCTGGGCGGGGCTGCCCTAGAATGCATGCAGCCGAGAGTCAAAAGCCCGCAGAGTGGCACAGCTCTGGAGACATTCTGTTTACACCTGAGCTGCCAGCATACCTCTGCAACAGGCACTGCCATGGCCGACTGAGCCACCATGACCCAGGCAGGGCGCCCCAGTGGAGTTGTAATAGCGGGGAGGAGCCGTGGTTGGAGTCGCTCTCTTGGCCTGAGCCGCCTGAGCCGCCTAAGCCGCCGTGATCCAGGCAGGGCACCACTGCTTACTCACTCCCAGGGAAAGGAGCCACTATTGTACCCTCTCTCTCCCCACACACCAGTGCTTACAGATGAACAATAAAGGAAGCTCTGCTGGTCGCAGAATAATACAAAAAGCCCAAGGTGGGTAGAAGGACATTTACAGCTGAGACCCCAAGGAAACTTAAATATTAGTATTAATTTTATTGATCTGGTCCATTCTGGGGTCAGTTCTAGTTTTTTGTTTTTGTTTTTTTTCTTATTATTATTAATTACGATCTTAGTCCTAAGGGATTTACACATTTTATAACATATTTTTTAATTCTATTTTTTATTCTATTTTTGTTTTTAGCCTTTTTATATATTTCTAGTTCTAGCTAAGTTTTTTGTAGTGCTGACTGTATCTCTCCTACCTTCTTTTCATCTCTATCTTTTATGCATTTCTATTTCTTTCTTATTCTTTTCATATTTCCAGTCACACTATACTCTTCTGTTGTCCTGTCTTCTATCCTTTTTTAGTTTCCTTTATCTTAATATACTTATAAGCAATATTATTGGTCTGCTCTGTTTCCTTGCTTTATTCTCCAGATGACACACTGCTTTGGTTTTATTATTAGGTTTTGTCTTTATCTTAGTTCTAAGTATAATTGTCTGATTTCATTCTGAGAATCTCCAGTCTGTCTGGTGGTACTCTAGCTCTTTATTATATTTGATCCTAGCTTTCAAAATCTCCCTGGATTTGTGTGTGTGTGTGTGTGTGATGTGTCTTGTTTCTTTTTGTTTTTGTTTTTGTTTTGGTTTGGTTTCAAATTTCTGTTGATTTTCTCTTTGACTGTCTGATAGCATACTTGTGTTCTTCTGTCAGGTCTTTCTAGTGCCTTATGTTCTATTGGATTCAGTATTTGTGTGTCCTATACATGTATGTTTACTTGACTTAATATTTGTTTGACTCAACACTCTGCCATTAGTCTGGGGCTTGGACAGTCTTCTTTAAACCCCTTTATTGCCAGGAGAAGCAACCTCTGAAGTTTGGACTACTCCATCCGAAGTCAACTAGGAGGCTCTGGGGAGGGAGCACTGAATCCAGGATGCTAGACTACTAGCGAGTCTTCAGACACAGGAAAGATTAACTGCAGAGAATTCTCACAGAGCCTCATATCAGAGTCTAAGACTAGGCTTCGTCCAACTGTCTGCAACTGCCAGTGCTGGACACATCACACCAAACTACAAACAAGACAGGAACACAAACCCTCCCATCAGCATACAGACTGCCTAAAGCCATATTAACCTCACAGATACCCTAAAACACACCTCCTGACATGCCCTGCTCATCAGAGAGAAAAGACACAGAGCCACACACTGGAAAGCAGACACCAACCCCCCCACCAGGAAGCCTACTCAAGACACTGGAAAAACCCCACCTCAGAGGGCAGCGGGCACAAACAAGAGGAATTACTACTAGGCAGCACAGGGAAAGGAGACAGCATATCCTATAAATTAGACAAAATGAGAAAACAAAGAAAGACCATGCAGGCAAAGGAGCAGGAAAAAAACCCCACAAGATCAAATAAATGAAGAGGAAATAGGGAAATTGCCTGAAAAAGAACTCAGAGTTATGATAGTAAAGATGATCCAAAATCTCAATAACAACGTACAGAAAATACAAGAAACAGTTAATGAGGACTCAGAAGAACTAAAGAGCAAACAAACAGTAATGGACAACAAAATAACTGAAATTAAAATACTCTAGATGGTATAAACAGCAGAATAACTGAGGCAGAAGAACAAATAAGTGACTTGGAAGATAGAATGGGGGAAATAACTGCCACAGAGCAGGAAAGAAAAAAAGAATAAAAACAATGGAAGACAGTCTCAGAGACCTTGGTGACAACATTAAGCACACCAACATTCAAATCATAGGCATCCCAGAAGAAGAAGAAAAAAAGAAAGGGTCTGAGAAAATATTGGAAGAGGTTATAGTGGAAAACTTCCCCAACATGGGAAAGGAAATAATTAATCAAGTCCAAGAAGTGCAGAGTCCCATACAGAATAAACCCAAGGAGAAATACACCAAGGCACATATTAATCAAACTAACAAAAATTAAGTGCAAAGAAAAAATATTAAAAGCAGCAAGAGAAAAGCAACAAATAACATATAAGGGAAAACCCATAAGGATAACAGCTGATCTTTCTGCAGAAACTCTGCAGGCCAGAAGGGAATGGCAGGATATACTGAAAGTCCTAAAAGAGAAAAACCTACAGCCAAGAATACTCTACCCAGCAAGAATCTCATTCAGATTTGATGGAGAAATCAAAAGCTTTACAGACAAGCAAAAGTTAAGAGAATTCAGCACCACCAAACCAGCCTTACAACAAGTGCTAAAGGAACTTCTCTAAGTAGGAAACACAAGAGAAGGAAAACACCTACAAAAACATACCCAAAACAATTAAGAAAATGGTAATAGGAACACACATGTCAATAATCACCTTAAATGTAAATGGATTAAATGCTCCAACCAAAAGACACAGACTGGTTGAATGGATACAAAAACAAGAGCCTTCTATATGCTACCTACAAGAAACCGACTTCAGACCAAGGAACACATATAGACTGAAAGTAAAGAGATGGAAAAAGATATTCTATGCAAATGGAAGTCAAAAGAAAGCTGGAGTAGCAATACTCATATCAGACAAATTAGACTTTAAAGTAAAGACTATTACGAGAGACAAGGAATGACACTACACAATGATCAAGGGATCCATCCAAGAAGAATATATAACAATTGCAAGTATCTATGCACCCAACATAGGAGCACCTCAACACATAAGGCAAATGCTAACAGCCCTAAAAGGGGACATTGACAGTAACACAAAAATAGTGGGAGACTTTAACACCCCACTTACATCAATGGACAGATCATCCAAACAGAAAATAAATAAGGACACACAAGCTTTAAATGACACATTAGACCATCTCGACGTCGTTGGTATTTATAGGACATTCCATCCAAAAACGACAGAATACAATTTCTTCTCAAGTGCACACGGAACATTTTCCAGGATAGATCACATCTTGGGTCACAAATCAAGCCTTGGTAAATTCAAGAAAAGTGAAATCATATCAAGCATCTTCTCAGACCACAACACCATGAGACTAGATATCAATTACAGGAAAAAAATGGTAAAAAATACAAACACATGGAGGCTAAACAATTCACTATTAAACAACCAAGAAATCACTAAAATCAAAGAGGAAATAAAAAAAATCTAGAAACAAATGGCAATGAAAACACAACAACCCAAAACCTATGGGACACAGCAAAAGCAGTTCTAAGAGGGAAGCTTATAGCAATACAGTCCTACCTTAAGAAACAAGAAAAATATCAAATAAACAACCTAACCTTACACCTAAAACAAGCAGAGAAAGAAGAACAAAGAAACACTAAAGAGAGCAGAAGAAAAGAAATCATAAAGATCAGATCAGAAATAAATGAAAAAGAAAGGAAGGAAACAATAGCAAAGATCAATGAAACTAAAAGCTGGTTCTTTGAGATGATAAACAAAATTGATAAACCATTAGCCTGACTCATCAAGAAAAAAAGGGAGAAGATACAAATCAACAGAATTAGAAATGAAAAAGGAGAAGTAACAACGGACACCACAAAAATACAAAAGATCATGAGAGACTACTATAAGCAACTATATGCCAATAAATTGCATAACCTGGAATAAATGGATAAATTCTTAGAAAAATACAATCTTCCAAGACTGAACCAGGAAGAAATAGAAAATATGAACAGACCAATCACAAGTACGAAAATGGAGACTGTGATTAAAAATCTCCCAACAAACAAAAGCCCAGGGCCAGATGGATTCACAGGCAGATTCTATCAAACATTTAGAGAAGAGCTAACATCTATCCTTCTCAACCTTTCCAAAATATAGCAGAATGAGGAACACTCCCAAACTCATTCTACGAGGCCACCATCATCCTGATACCAAAACCAGGCAAAGATGTCACAAAAAAAGAAAATTACAGGTCAATATCTGTATGAAACCAATGAACATAGATGCAAAAATCCTCAACAAAATGCTAGCTAACAGAATCCAATAGCACATTAAAAAGATCATACACAATGATCAAGTGGGGTTTATCCCTGGGATGCAAGGATTCTTCAATATATGCAAATCAATCAATGTGATATATCATATCAACAGATTGAAGGATAAAAACCATATGATAATCTCAATAGATGCAGAAAAAGCTTTTGAAAAATTCAACATCCATTTATGATAAATACTCTACAGAAAATGGGCATAGAAAGAAATTACCTCAACATAATAAAAGCCATATATGAGAAACCAAAAGCCAACATCGTTCTAAATGGTGAAAAATTGAAAGAATTCCCTCTAAGAACAGGAACAAGACAAGGGTGTCCACTCTCACCATTATTATTCAACATAGTTTTGGAAGTTTTAACCACAGCAATCTGCGAAGAAAATGAAACAAAAGGAATCCAGATTGGCAAAGAAGAAGTAAAATTGTCACTCTTTGCAGATGACATGATATTATACATAGAAAACCCTAAAGATGCTGCCAGAAAACTGCTAGCACTAATGGATGAATTTAGTAAAGTAGCAGGATACAAAATTAATGCACAGAAATCTCTTGCATTCCTATACACTAACAATGAAAAAGCAGAAAGAAAAATTAAGGAAACTCTCCCATTTACCATTGCAACAAAAAGAATAAAATACCTAGGAATAAGCCTAGCTAAGGAGGCAAAAGACCTGTATGCAGAAAACTATAAGACACTGATGAAAGAAATCAAAGATGATACAAACAGATGGAGAGACATACCATGTTGGATTAGAAGAATCAACATTGTGAAAATGACTGTACAACCCAAAACAATTTACAGATTCAGCACAATCCCTATCAAATTACCAACAGCATTTTTCACAGAACTAGAACAAGAAATCTTAAGATTTGTATGGAAACGCAAAAGACCTCGAATAGACAAAGCAATCTTGAGAAAGAAAGATGGAGTTGGTGGAATCACGTTTCCTGACTTCAAACTATACTACAAGGCCACAGTGATCAAGACAGTATGGTACTGGCACAAAAATAGAAAGGAAGATCAATGGAATAGAATAGAGAACTCACAGGTAAGCCCAAGCACATATGAGCACCTTATCTTTGACAAAGGAGGCAAGAATATACAATGGAAAAAAGACAGCCTCTTCAATAAGTGGTGCTGGGAACATTGGACAGCTACACGTAAAAGACTGAAATTAGAACACTTCCTAACACCATCCACAAAAATAAACTCCAAATGGATTAAAGACCTACATGTAAGGCCAGACACTATAAAACTCCTAGAGGAAAACATAGGCAGAACACTCTGTGATATACATCAAAGCAAGATCCTTTTTCACCCACCTCCTAGAATAGAGGAAAGAAAATCAAGAAGAAACAAATGGGACCTAGTAAAATAAAAGCTTTTGCACAGTGAAAGAAACCATAAACAAGACAAGAAGGCAACCCTCCAAATGGGAGAAAATACTTGCCAACGAAGCAATGGACAAAGGATTAATCTCCAAAATACACACGCAGCTCATGCAGCTTAATACCAAAAAAGCAAATAACCCAATCCACAAATGGGCAGAAGACCTAAATAGACATTTCTCCAAAGAAGACATACAAACACATGAAAAGATGCTGAACATCACTAATCATTAGAGAAATGCAAGTCAAAGCCACAATGAGGTATCACCTCACACCAGTCAGAATGGCCATCATCAAAAAACGTAGAAGCAATAAATGTTGGAGAGGGTATAGAGAAAAGGGAACTCTCCTGCACTGTTGGTGGGAATGTAAGTTGATACAGCTACTAGGGAAAATAGTTTGGAGGTTCCTTAAAAAACTAAAAATAGAACTACCATATGATCCAGTAATCCCACTACTGGGCATATACCCAGAGAAAACCATAATCAAAAAAGAAACATGTACCATAATGTTCATTGCAGCACTATTTACAATAGCCAAGACATGGAAGTAACCTAGATGCCCATCGACAAATGAATGGATAAAGAAAATGTGGCATATATACACAATGGAATATTACTCAGCCATAAAAAGGAATGAAATGGAGCTATATGTAATGAGGTGGATAGACCTAGAGTCTGTCATACAGAGTGAAGCAAGCCAGAAAGAGAAAAACAAATATCGTATGCTAACTCATATATATGAAATCTAAAAAAAAAAAAATGGTACTGATGAACCCAGTGAGGGGGCAAGAATAAGGATGCAGATGCAGAGAATGGACTGGAGGACACGGGGTTGGGGGGGTGGGGGGCGAAGGGGAAGCTGGGATGAAGTGAGAGAGTAGCATAGACAAATATATACTACCAACTATAAAATAGATAGCTAGTGGGAAGTTGCTGTATAACAAAGGGAGATCACCTCAATGATGGGTGATGCCTTGGAGGGCTAGGATGGGGAGGGTAGGGGGGAGTCGCGGGAGGAAGGAGATATGGGGATATGTGTATAAATACAGCTGATTCACTTTGGTGTACCTCATAAGCTGGTACAAGAGTGTAAAGCGATTATATTCCAATAAAGAGCTTAAAAACAAAAAAGAAAAAGAAATAGGAAACAGCAACTACCAGTCACGGAGCTGTTGGCTTCTAGAGGAGCTAAATGGATATTGGTTTCCATTTCCAAGGAATGGATGGTCACCAGTGTAAGGGACAAACTGGATTCATTCATTGTGCAATTTAGAAGAAAAAGTATACTTGAAGCTCTAAGAAGTTCGGAAATCAAGTATTCCAATAGAAAGTGAGACTTCAAATTGCATTTTTTATTACCAAATCTTATCTGGAGTGATTCAATTCAAATATTTATGAGCAATAAATAGTGAATTGAGTGTAATAAATAGTTATTTCTCTTTATGATTGATACTTACATGAAAGAAGGAAAATATTCTCAGGGGATAAAGGGTGATTGGACCTCATGATTTCAACATGAATTTTAGTTTCCTTTGCAACAAATTACAGTTTTGCAAGAACTTTTCCTTTTTTTCCTTTGAGGTAGGAATGGTGTTGGGGAGGGAGTCTGAAATATTGGGAAATTTTTTAGAAAGATTTCCAAAGATATAAGATTAATCAAGAGGTAGAAACAGTCAACATAGAGCTGTTCAGCACCTACCAGGTTCAAAGTCCTGTGCTGGCTAGTGGGTGTAGGAGGACGATTAAGCTGAGCTTCTGACCCTCATACTCCAATAAGGAGACAGTTAATCATGATACAAAATAAATGACATTGGAGTTCTGGAAAGGAGAAAAATCTCTCCTTGGGAGGTAGGTAAGAGAGGAGACAGGGCTGCTCCAGAAAGACCTCACAACTTTCTAGGGCATCCAGTCATCCAAGTCTTAACAGGCAGCAACAATTTACTATGATTATAACATTAAAAATAGGACAGAGACATTGTTCCCATGAGATTACTTTTCAGAGTGGAGAGCAGTTAGGAATACACACAATCATATAGCTATGAACTGATGTTATCTTTTTAAAAATCAAGTAAATAATATAGAAAAATTTTCAGGATCGATAATAATTTTTCGTCATAATTCTAAAGACTTTTCCCAGTTGTCTTTGAGGAATCCTGTGTGCCTGTTGAGAAGTCTGATTTTTTTTCTTTTTAGAAGCTTATAGGATGTCTCCTCACCATCGTGTTCTAAGTAGACTCCCCCTCCCTTCTCTCTTGTTGTTTGATACCAAGCATGTGCACGCGCACTTCCTTCTGTTCCCAATCGTGAGAGCTAAGACCTGGCTGGCACATTCAACAAGACTTTGCTAAGTACTTAAAGATTTCAGAAGGGAATTGCAATACATCATTGCTATTGTTGTGTACAAGGCTGAATTTTTTGTATTTATCGTTCTTAACCCATAGTGACTATTCAGTTTACAACTTTTCACCACAATAGTCATAATGCCACTTTTCTGACAACTCATTCTTCCAGTATACTGTTTTTTCACTCAAAGACATCCTAAAGAAATACTCTATAAGCAGCAATGTTTTGACATTATGATTTCAGACAAAGACCCACTCACCGGTATACTTGACATAGTTTCTAGTTAAAGAATATCATGTGGAACAAATCTGAATTGTGTGCTATGTTTGACTTTTGTATTGTGTATGATTTCATGTGCATTAAGAGTGAGAGATTTTTTGGTCTGTTTTGAAGTGCTTTTCTGTTTAGCCTTCATTTTGTCCTAAAGGGTTTTTTGTGTCACAACTTCATTTTTAAGAGCACCTGAAGTGCAAAGTAGTATGAGTCTCTAAACGATTCAAATACTGGTGGGGAAAAAATGGTGCAGAAAGAAGAAAAAAGAATACTAACCATTGAACAAAGAGGTGTGTGGTAAACAGAATGAAAAGGTAGAAAATATAAAATGCTTAAAATGTTTTTAAGGAAGAGCACACCATACTGTGTGTAAGAATTTTTGCAAATTATGAGAAGATAAAGAAAAATTCTGAATCAGTCGTACATGCTGGAAAGTCGATCAAGGAGCTGCCTATAGCATCAGTCTCAAGAAAGAAGAGATTATTCTCAGGTGCATCTCACTCTCATCTTGAATATCTGAACATCCATTAGTACCCTCCACTACTTTCCCAGAAAGACTCCCCTGCTTCTTCCTCCACCGTCTACCACCAGGTCTTTAACTCATCCTTTGGCAAGTACAATAAACTTTCATTACATTTCACTTTATATACAAATCATGTGTATATATTTTCAAATTGTTTATTGCTTACATATATTTATTTGTATTACTTGGTTATATTTTTCTGCCAAAATTATATGGGATCTTGGGTTGAGATTTAAGGCATCATAATTTTTCCCATTAAAGTTAATGAAATAAAGTTTTTGAAAATGAATTTTTAATTAGCACCAGTGTTTGGAGGAAAGAATTAAAGATGTTAAACAAAAGGATAATTATAGATGGTGTTCCTCAAACTTCATAGTTTCAAGTCCCAATTAGGGTCTTGAACTAGGAGTCCCTGAACCTGGCCTGCAGGGCCAATCTACTGCTCCTTAAGGGAGTGTCCCTGAGCTAGAATAACCAAATATTTATTGTCCAAACTAGATACTTTCAACAGTGAAAGGGGAGCTATTAATAATGATATCAGATGAGGGATGTCTAGGATGTCACTGTACTGTGAGTCTGTCTCCTTTACCTGGAGTCAGTGATGTGTTAGTACAGGTCTAACTGGCTTGGGGGTTGGGGGAATCGGGAATGTGTCCATTTATGTGTTTGCTAATTTCCATGGTGTAAATAGTCTGACAATGGCCAATTTTAAGCTACTAACAATTTAACAATCATCTCACAAGATTCCTGAATATTTTAGTGACTGGTTCTTTCTAGCCAGTACAAGCCAGCTCTAACACGCTATTACCTGCAGTCCAGACATCAAATTCTTTGAAGCTCAGAGCAGAATTCAGTTTCCCTTCATCTATATCCTATATTCTTGTTTTCTCTCCCAGGATATACTTCTTCCTAACAGACTTCAGATTCTATGACCTTCAGAGGAATCCCCATCCTTAGCCATAGATATGGTCTTGCTTTTTCATTTCTCCAAACATAGTTTATTTATTTATTTAATCTATTCAAGAAATATTTAGTGCATTTTCTATGTGCTAGGTATTATAGTACATAAGAATACAGTAATCCAATATTAGTACCATTATCAGAGTCTGGAATATTCAGTCTTGAATAAGACCATGTACTATCAACAGTCCAGTCTATGTCAAATAGCACCAAGCTCAGTGTAGTTCCTTGGACAGCTTTCCCTCCCACATGAAGGGATAACCAGGCCTGCATATTGTTTCAGCAATCTTCAGGGTTTCTGTGATTTCCTGTGGGCAAATAATAGTATAAACGATGCAACTACAAAATATGGCCCAAGAATACGCAGAATTGATTGCATGGGAATCTAGGAAACAAACATTTCTCTAAATGAGAGTCTAAAAGAAACATAATACATGATTCTGTCCAGCATCAAGACAAATGTTATAAAATTATGAGGGGCATTTTGTTTATTTATTTTTTAAGCTCTTTATTGGAATATAATTGCTTTACACTGTTGTGCCAGTTTTTGCTGTACAACAAAGTGAATCAGCTGTATTTATACGTATATCTCTACATCCCCTCCCTCCCACGACTCCTTTCCACCTTCCCTATTCCAGCCCTCTAAGTCATCACCCATCATCAAGTTGATCTCCCTGTGTTATGCAGCAGCTTCCCACTAGCTATCTATTTATTTCCTCTTCGCCCCCCCCACCCCCCCCCCCCCCCCGTCCTGTGTCCTCAAGTCCATTCTCTACATCTGCATCTTTATTCTTGCCCTGTCACTGGGTTCATCAGTACCATTTTTTTAGATTCCATATATATGAGCTAGCATACAGTATTTGTTTTTCTCTTTCTGGCTTACTTTACTTTGTAGGACAGAATCTAGGTCCATCCAGGGCATTTTAGCTCCTAGACCACAACTCCATTCCAAAAAGCTCTTTACTTTGCATTTGCAGAACTAAAGCAAACTAGAATGGTTTTCCTGGAACTCAGGGATGATTGACCTTAATGTAAATCAAGTCTCTCCCTCTAGGAGGCAGATGATTGTTTACATGTTTTAAGTGACAGTTGTTTTCAGTTTTCAGTGTCTACTCCTGTTGTGCCTAGTCTTAATATAACTCACCTTCCTACATATCAAAACCAATTATTTTTCTCTTTCCCTAATGCCATTCCAAGGCTGTGGGCTATATACTTGGCACTAGACTACAAAGAGAAGTGAACACAAATGCTGCCCCTGGGAAGTCCACACTTCTTTTGGGGAGAGAGGTACAATTATGTATAGAATTAACTATAATGAAAATAAGATTGAAAAAAATAGAGGTACAAACCAAAAACAGACTTAATGGTCATGACACAAACTAAGAACATGTCATAAATTAATTTTCTACTAGCCATTAGCATCTACATGCCATCTGCTATCACTGATTTCCAATATGTACATATACACTTTGAATTTTGCATCAGGCCTATGTATTTCCTGTTCAAGATGAGATAATTTCATTTTTAAAATCACAATTAGATTTTATATAGGACTTGATAAACCGATTATAAAATATGTGGATAATGATGTGATACTTTTTTAAAACTGCTTCCTGATTGTTTAAAGTTTACATGATAGGTCCTGACTAGAATATATATGACTGTGCAAAAAAAAAAAATGTATCTGTATTCTTATTCAAATTGCTTCTGAGAAGCAAAACTCCTTAAACACACTGTGGAAGATAATAAAGGTACTTCATGTTCTTGTGAAAAAAAGTATATGGGATAGTAAACGCAGAATAGTCTAAACAAGGCGGGGGGTGGGAGTGGGGGCAAAACAGGTGAAGAGAATTTAGAGGTACAACACTCCGGTTATAAAGTAAATGTCACAGGGATATAATATACAGCACAAGGTATATGAGCACTAACACTGTAGTGACTTTGTATGGGGACAGACGGTTGCTAGACTTACTGTGGTGATCATTTCATAATGTATGCAAATATCAAATCACTATGTAGTACACCCAAAACAAACATAATGTTGTATGTCAACTATATTTCAAATTTTAAAAATTTTAAATAAATAAAAACTATGACCATATATGAGAAAAAAAGAAATGATGAATATATCTGTTCAATGTTATAGTCATATAAAAGAAAAAAACAGAATAAACTATTTGAAAAGAGAAATAAAAGGGATAGTGGACTTACCTTCTTAGATAGCAATATATATTATAAAGATACAGAGATTAAAATAGTATTCAGGAACAATCAACAAAATGATATCTGAAGCACACCCATGCATATGTGCAAATCTGATGTAAGCTACAGGTTGCATTTCAATTGAGGAGAAAATGGATGAGTCATTTAGTGAATGTGCTTGGTACCACTGGTCATCCACATGGAAATACGAATCAATTTGGTTTTCCCTCCTCTCCTCCCCCCAGCTAATAAAATGTCCATGTCACAGAGTTATTACTATTATTAGGTTGTTAAAAAGAACGAAGTACACTTATGTGTAAAAATATTAAAAGATCTTCAGACAGTAAAGTTGAAAGAGCAAGTTACAGAAAAAAAATCTATACAGCACAATCCTACATATGTGTGTTTGGGTAGTGGGAGGACAAACCTGAAGCCCCAAATACATGTATGTATATGAATACACGTGTAGAAAACAGGTGTAGAAGTATATACAACAAATTGCTACTACTGTTATCACGAGGAGGTGCGTTAGCGCTGGGTTATGTGTACATAGGAGTCGTTATTCTTTATTCCAAACTTCCATAATTGCTTAATTTAAAAACAAATAATACTATGAAATCGTCACATGGAAAAGGTTGTAAAAATTATAAATCACTAAATAAGTATGTAATTATTTAGTAAATTAATCTGTTCAGCTAGCTTTTATGAAAAGTCTTTTACCTGCTAGTATTGGGCTGTCACAATGGTTCTCAAAATGTGGTCTGAGAACTCTGAAAGGTCTTTGATGTCCTTTCAAGGGAGCCATGAGGTCAAAACAATTTTTTAAATACACTAATATGTTACTTGCTTTTTTGCTCTCATAAGTTTACAATGAATTTTCCAGAGAAGGAGGAGGGTGATGAGGCTAATGAGACAGAAGGTTAGGAGCAATAGGAAGATTGTTTCACTATGTAGCTTTCTTTTATTTTTATTTTTTAGCTATATGAATATGTACCTATCAAAATTATACCTTAGAAGGTAATATAGATGAATATTTGTATAATCTTGGGATGGAAGGCATTTCTGAATATGTCACAAAATCAAAAGCTATAAAGAAAAAAAAATGATAAATTTCATGATAAAAAGTTAATGATTTTGTCTAGAAGGAAAAAAAAATCCACAAGATTAAAATACAAATGACACATAGGAAAAAAATTTGCAACATATGGTGTGTGATAAACAATGATTCGTTTCAAAACAATGGAAAAAAAAGATGAGCACACCATAGAAAAAGGAGGCCAAGGCCATGATCAGGCAATCACAAATGAAAAAGATGCAAATGCCTCCTAAATATATGAAGATATGTTCTGTCTCAGCACTAATCAAAGAAACGAAGTTAAAAGTAATAATGACTTACCTTTTTTAGACTTTCAGATTGCAAAGATTAACTAGAATAATGGCAAAGATGTAGGGAAATTGGTATTCACATATAACATTAGTGGGAACATAATAGAAATTATTTCTGAAGGGCAGCGTGGCAATACGTTTAAAGAGATTAATTGTGCAACCCTTGATCTAAGAATTCCACTTCAAAAATTTAATCTAAGTTCACAGAGATAGATGAAATGCAATGAACAATCGTATGTCAGATTACTAATTTCTGCCCCATCCAACCCCATCCAACCTTCCTTTATCCTTCTATCCTTTTACTAATAGAATCTCCACTCCCCTATGTTTTAGGATACATGACTACTCCACTGAAGAGGACATTTCCCAGCTGACCTTGAAGTTTTGTGTGGCCCTGTAACAACATAATGGAAGTAAGTGTTCAGCCTCTGTGTTACCTGATGAAAACTGCCAGTTCCTTTTTTTTCCCAAGTGAAAACATGATGCTGTGGGTCAGATCTAGCCATGTAGACAAGGACAATAGAAATAACAACGGAGGGCAGAATAATAAGCTAGAAGGAATCTGTTGCCTTGAATGACTGAGCAGCAGAGCTGTAAAAGACAAATAAACTTGCTACTGTTTGAACCACAGAAATTTTCACACCAGCTTAGCCCATAACTAATACAAGTTTAAATGTCTGTCAATATAGTTTTTTCCCATAAATATTGTTATAATGGAATCATAGGCAATCATTGAGTGCCTTTACAAATCTATAGATGTCTACATGTATTGTTGGGCTTCTTAGCCTGCTTGAGTTGCTATAACAAAATACCACAGACTGGGTGGCTTATACAATAAAAATTTATTTCTCACAGTTCAGGAAACTGAAAAGTCCAAGATCAAAATTCTGGCCAATTAAGTTTCTGGTGAGAGCTCTCTTCCTGGCTTGCAGACAGCTGCCTTTCTAGGTCTTTGCATGGCCTTTCCTTGGTGTACATGCTCCGGGAGACAGAGAAGGAGATAGCAAGGTGGCATTCACTGCACTCTGGTCTCTCTTCTTATAAGCTCGCCAATTGTATCAGATTAGGGCTGTACACTTATGATTTTATTTAACCGTAATTAGCTCCTAAAGACCCTATTTCCAAATACAGTCATGTTGGGGATAAGGCTTCAATGTGTGAATTTGAAGGGGACACAATTCAGTCCACAGCATTGTGTTTTAAATAATTACTAAAATCATGTATATTGTAATTTTGATTATGTAAAATTATATATGTGTGGGTGTGTATGTATAGAGTATGTTTACATAGATAGAGTCTGAAAAGATGCTCCCCGGTAGCAACGAACTCTGTGGGTGGCAATGACAGGCATCTTTGGGCTGCATTAAGAACAAATTATATAACAGAAAAGGAGACATAACTAAAAGTAGTGGTTGATTATATCACCATCATAAAAGCAAACAAAAGCTATATAACAAATGAAGATTTGTTTCAAATAAATAGTTAAATGTTTTTTAAAATAACCCCAAAGGATGACACTTTTCAAAAGCAGAAATGTGTACAATGAATTCTACTATCAAGTGAAATGTTTCTTGAAAAGTAGAAATTTCCTCTGCTATTGCTATTCTTTGAGTTTTGCCAGGATAAATTTTTTAGAAATTTTTTCTTAAGAATAAACCATGTCATCATTTTCAGAGTCCTTTCCATCTCTTGCTTTGGTCCAATCACTCATCTCTCACTATTTGTCCCTTCTTCACAGAGGCTCACAGATCTCCTCATTCTCCTTACAGCTCCTAGTTACTCCACTTTTCCTTTTCTTTTCTTGTTATCTGCAACAGTTGTGGCTTTTTCCTTTTATTCTGTTTGTTTTCCTTCATTTGTTCTTTTATTATCTTCCTTGTTCTCACCCTCTTTTCTTTTTCTTAGTCCTCTTATTGACTTACTCTTGATCTATTGAGTTTTTCATTGCTTTTTTCTTCTTTTTCTCCTTGCAATCCCTAACCTCAAAATAAAACCCAATATAGAAAAACAGACACATAGATCAGTAGAACAGAAACAAACCCATGCACTTATGCTCAATTAATCTACGGCAAAGCAGGCATGAATATACAACAGACAAAAGAAAGTCTCTTCAATAAGTGGTGCTGGGAAAACTGGACAGCAACATGTAAAAGAATGAAATTAGAACATTCCGTAACGCCATATACAAAAATAAATTCAAAATGGATTAAAGACCTAAATGTAAGACTGGATATTATAAAACTCCTAGAGGAAAACATAGGCAGAACACTCTTTGACATAAATTGCAGCAATATTTTTTTGGATCCATCTACAGTTATGGAAATAAAAATAAACAAATAGGACCTAATTAAACTTAAAAACTTTTGCACAGCAAAGGAAGCCATAAACAAAATGAAAAGAAAACCTACAAAATGAGAGAAAATATTTGCAAATGATGCGACTGACAAGGGATTAATTTCCAAAATACACAAACAGCTCATACAGTTCAATATCAAAAAAATAAAACAACCCAATCAAAAAATGGGCAGAAGACCTAAATAGATATTTCTCCAAAGAAGACATCCAGATGGCCAACAGGCACGCAAAAAGATGCTCAAGTCACTAATTATCAGAGAAATGCAAATCAAAACCACAATGAGGTGTACCTCACGCTGGTGAGAATGGCCATCATCAAAGTGTCTACAAATAATAAATACTGGAGAGGATGTGGAGAAAAGGAAACCCTCTTACTTTATTGATGGGAGTGTAAATTGGTACAGCCACTATGCAGAACAGTATGGAGGTTCCTTAAAAAACTAAAAATAGAGTTACTATATGATCCAGCAATCCCACTCCTGGGCATATATCCAGAAAAGATGAAAATTCTAATTTGAAAAGATACAGGCACTCCAGTGTTCATAGCAGCACTATTTACAATAGCCAAGACATGAAAGTGTCTATCAACAGATGACCTGGATAAAGATTTGGTATATATACACAATGCAGTATTACTCAGATATCAAAAAGAAATAATGCCATTTGCAGCACCATGGATGGATTTAGAGATTATCATACTAAGTGAAGTCAGAGAAAGACAAATAACATATGATATCATTTATATGTGGAATTTATTTTTTTTTCTTTTTTAATAAAGAAAAAAAAAATCTTGTACCCGTCTCTGAGGTACACCAAAGTGAATCAGCTGCATCTACACACATATCCCCATATCCCCTCCCTCCCGTGACTCCCCCCCCACCCTCCCTGTCCTGGCCCTCCAAGGCATCTCCCATGAAGTTGATCTTTTGTTATACAGGAACTTCCCACTAGCTATCTGTTTTACAGCTGGTAGTGTAAATATGTCTATGCTACTCTCTCACCTCGTCCCAACTTCCCCTTTGCCCCTCACCCCAGCCCCGTGTCCTCAAGTCCATTCTCTACTTCTGTATCTCCACTCTTGTCTGTCACTGGTTTCATCAGTACCATTTCTTCAGATTCCATATATATGTGTTAGCATACAGTATTTGTTTTTCTCTTTCTGGCTTACATCACTCTGTATGACAGACTCTAGGTCTATCCGCCTCATGACATACAGTTCAATTTCATTCCTTTTTATGGCTGAGTAATATTCCATTGTATATATGTGCCACATCTTCTTTATCCATTCATCTATTGATGGGCATCTAGGTTGTTTCCATGTCCTGGCTAAAAAGTGCTGCAGTGAACATTATGCTACTTGTTTCTTTTTGGATTATGGTTTTCTCTGGGTATATGCCCAGTAGTGGGATTACTGGGTCATATGGTAGTTCTATTTTTAGTTTTTTAAGGAACCTCCAAACTATTTTCCCTAGTGGCTGTACCAGCTTACAATCCCACCAACAGTGCAGGAGAGTTCCCTTTTTTCCACACCCTCTCCAACATTTATTGTCTCTAGATTTTTCGATGACAGCCATTCTGACCGGTGTGAGGTGATACCTCATTGTGGCTTTGACCTGCATTTCTCTAATAATTAGTGATGTTCAGCATCTTTTCATGTGTTTGTTGGCCTTCTGTATGTCTTCTTTGGAGAAATGTCTATTTAGGTCTTCTGTCCATTTGTGGATTGGGTTATTTGCTTTTTTGGTATTAAGCTGCATGAGCTGCGTGTATATTTTGGAGATTAATCCTTTGTCCATTGCTTCGTTGGCAAGTATTTTCTCCCATTCTGAGGGTTGTCTTCTTGTCTTGTTTATGGATTCTTTCGCTGTGCAAAAGCTTTTAAGTTTCATGAGGTCCCATTTGTTTCTTCTTGATTTTCTTTCCATTATTCTAGGAGGTGGGTGAAAAAGGATCTTGCTTTGATGTATGTCATAGAGTGTTCTGCCTATGTTTTCCTCTAGGAGTTTCATAGTGTCTGGCCTTACATGTAGGTCTTTAATCCATTTTGAGTTTATTTTTGTGTGTGGTGTTAGGAAGTGTTCTAATTTCATTCTTTTACATGTAGCTGTCCAAAAAATGATACAAATGAACTTATTTAAAAAACAGAAATAGACTGAGACATAGAAAATAAACTTATGGTTACCAAAGGGGAAAGTGAAGGGGTGGGGGATAAATTAGGCATTTGGGATTAAAAGATACATACTACTATATATAAAATAGATAACCAACAAGGACCTTCTGAGTAGTACAGGGAACTATATTCAATATCTTGTAATAACCTATAATGGAAAAGAATCTGAAAAAGAATATACATATATATACACATATGTATGTATGTGTGTATATATATATATACATATACATCTGAAACTAATACAACATTGTAAGTCAACTATACTTTAATTAAAAGAAAAAAAAAGGTACCTCCACAGAGCAGACAGACTATTACAATGCAGAGCTTCTCTCTGCCCTTAGATAGTCCCACAACAGTTTGCTTGGGTATTGTTACCAGTTTTTTGGATTTTTTTTTTAATATTTATTTATTTATTTGGCTGCACCAGGTGTTAGTTGCAGCACACGGGATCTTCGCTCTGGCATGCAATCTCTTCGTTGCAGCATGGGAACTCTTAGTTACGACATGTGGGAGCTAGTTCCCTGACCAGGGATCGAACCCAGGCCCCCTGCATTGGGAGCATAACCCAGGCTCCCTGCATTGAGAGCATAGAGTCTTAGCCACTGGACCACCAGGGAAGTGCCTGTTTCCAGTTCTTAAGTTAATTCACTCCAACTGTTCAGAAAGATAGTAAAGTTGACTAGAACCTCATGAGTCAATATTCAGTTTACAGCCCTCTGCATTACTCTTGTCCTTCAAACAAGTGGATACCCCTTCTCCTATTACTCTCTATCCCATACCCAACTTTTCCTTCACAGGTAACATTCCGAAAACATTATTTAGCTGAAAGAAAAAAACCATTGGGGAGGGCAGGTGTTGAGGGAAAAGGAAAATCACCTGCAAATATCTGTCCTGGACCTTACTTACTCTTTTGCAGATGGCTCACAGGAGCAAAAAAATTTGAGGAAAGGAGCTAAAATCAAGGCAAAGAGTTGGAAAGGAGCAGAGGGTGAGAGGACTAAAATGGGAGAAAGCAAGCTCTAGATTTTTGACTTCCATGAAATATGTGAAATATTAAAGGAATACAGAAGAGAAGAAATGGTTCTTAGACTCAAGGAACTCTAATCTAGTAGAAGAATTAACATGCCTTTTGTGTTGGGTATCCCCAAGACCACCCTCAGTTTCAGTGATTTGCTGGAAGCACTCACAAGATTCAGAAAGTTTCTATACTCCCAGTTACAGTTTATTACAGCAAAAGGATACAGCTTAGAATCAGCAAAGGGGAAATGTGCATAGGCAAAGTCCAGGAGAAACCAGGAGCAAGATTCCAACTGTCCTCTCCCAGTGGCATCCCACAAACAGCCTTAATTCTCTAAGCAACTACGAAATAATACGTGCAAAATGTTGCTAACCAAGGAAATTTACTCAAGCCCTGATATCCAGGATTTTAATTGGGGGGGGGGGGGCAGGGGGTCAGTGGTGAAGGCATGCAGCACCTGTGTGACTGACCTTTACTTAGTCTCCAGCCCCTCAGAGGTCAAACTGACACAGCATGGCCCGGGGCCTCAGGTGTGCAAAAACCCGTGTTAACACTGTTAGCATAAATTATCAGGTCAAACAGATAAGAGTGTGGCCCAAAACTTCAAGCATGCAAAAATACTCTCATTAGGTAAGATAACAGTTCAGAGATCAACTCCCAGGAGTTATTCAAGGGCCACTTCTTTCTCTGGAATGTGCAGGATTGTGTAACCCACCTGCACTGAGTTAACCCTTTACTGCATCCCCAAGTAGTATGTAGACTATAAACGTTTTTTAGTTTAAAAAAATTATTTATTTTTTATTTTTTTAGTTTTGGCCTCAATGAGCAACTTGCTGAATCTCAGTTCTCTGATCAGGGATCAAACCTGGCCCTCGGCAGTGAGAGCTCAGAGTCCTAATCATTGGACTGCCAGGGAGTCACCTATAAACATTTAAAAAAAAAAAAACTGAATATATACATTAATATGTATAAAACAGATGACTAATAAGAAAAAATCAAATTTGTACACTTTAAATATATGCAGTTTATTGTATGTCAATTATATCTCAATAAAACTCTTTTTAAAAGAAAACATTTTTCCGATAGCAGAAGATTTAATCCAGTCATATTCTCAGTTACTTTAGGTTTTGTGTGTATTTTGGTTTTGGTCATCATTTCAGGTTTTAAGTCAGTCAATACAATATTCATTCTCCCTTCTATCTAGGGCCAGTTTGAAGATCCAGGGGTGTAATGGCATATGTGGGAGAGACACTGTGTCCTTGAGCATCCTTGGTTTATGGTGGCATCCATAGCATGTGCCTTGCCTCCATTGGTTCTCGATTGCTGGCATCTCCCTGGAAGCCCCCAAGGTAATCCAGGACAATCGTTGGTCCCTGCATACTGCATCCTCCTCGTCCTAACAGTGAAGGCTCAAGTCATCTAAGCCTTTGGGCTACTACTGAAGAGATAGCAATCTTTTCTTTGTTCCTTTAAAGCTATAGGAGATTGAGTGAAGGGGTTATCTCAGACCCTCCTTGTCCAAACCTGGTCACAATCTCTGAGAGTTATATTCAAAAATAATTTTGTAAACTTCCTTGGAAATTCAAGAATTTCTGTCCATTGCTATTTTTTAAGGGGTGGGCTTGAGAAATCCTTACCAGCGTCTAATGCTCTTGTTCTTGTAGACTCCCTTCTCTTCCAACACAGGCAACCGGGTATCTCCTCTCTCAGAGGTGGTGGTAGAGGTGGTCCTGCTGCAGTTTAGAAAATGACAAGCCATCCAATTAGGCTGAAGCTTAGCATGGGTATCAGAAGGTAGTGAGGATCAGGCAGGAAGATCAGATGAGGATATCAGACAGGGATGAAACTGAGGAGAGCCTTGGATGCAGTGGCCATAGAAATTATAGAAAAAGAGAGGGCAATAGAGAGAGCTGTAATTACGGGAGAATAAGAGTGTGGATCTCTGTGAAATATTTTTGCGATACATTTGGGAGGATAATATATAGATAAGATAATCACATGATTAAAAAAAAACCCTAAAACAGTAAATTCATTTTCTGGACTTAAAAAATCTCAGAAACCATATATATTTGAACAAAGTAAAACACGATCGTTTGAATTACACGAGATTAGGAAGTCTAAGGATATGGGAGATAGTTTTCTCTAAAACTGATTATCTATGATGATTTGAGAAACTGAACTAGTGGGTTGTATTAAGTTGCATGGAATTCTCTCCAAACAAGCCTCCCCATTTTACCTCTTATTCTTTTCTTCTCCATTACCATCATCTGAACGAATAAAAGGCACTTCTCTTTCAGTCCGCTTGAATCCTGTATACCACCTCTACAATGAATTATTAGCATATTAAAAGCATTACTTTATAAGTCAGAATTTGCTTTCCTACTATATGAAGATTTTCAAAGTACAGCTACAAAAACAGAGGGTACAGAGGGAAGGGCATTTCAAAACAAAGGGAAAAGCATGTGCAAAGCAGGGAAGAGTCAAAATTGCTGGATCATAAAGTAGTGGGAGCTTTCAGCTTGAGAGGTGTATGGGGATGAAATCATGGAGGGGTAACAAGTGGGTTAAGAAATTTGTTTCTCTAATGGTGTTCCTGGACCATCCACATCACAATCAGGAGATGCTGTTAAAATTGAATCTGGAGAGGACTCCAAGTACCAGCTTCTAAGTAAATTTGCCAGGTGATTCTTATGCAAACTAAGGTTTAAGAAACTATTACTATACAAAATAAATTGTCCTTGAATGTCATTAGGAAGGAAAACTTCACTCTGGAGGCCTATGGAGATTGGATTTAAGGATCTGTTTGGGAAAGAGGCTGCTAGTATTGCAGAAATCGGTCCGTCAAGAAACCAAGCACCACACTTGGAGCGTTGGACAGCTCAGGCTTATTAAGCCAGGGGCCCCAGACGAGCTAATGCTCCAAAGTTCTGGGCGATGAACTCAGGGTGAGCTTTACTTTTATAGTGCACATGTAGAGCATGGAAATTTCCAAACAGAAACTTACAAGAGCAGGTGCAGAACATTCCATTTTTAGCAAAATATCTTAAAGTTACATTGGATTGCTAGGTCATCCTGTGTTTTTGTTTTTCTCCACGCAGCAGCGTGTTTCACAAAAGCAAAACAAGCATGGAGTTATTTTTAGCTGAGTGTAAGTTTCTAACTTTCCTCTTCACTAGGAGAGGAATAATTTGGGAGAGGAAAGGTCTTGAGGGAGAGCTAGGATGCCTCAAGTTTGTGCTCCCCACTGCCATCTCTTCTTCCAGGGTCATTTCAATTTTAACAAAGTCTTTTCTGACCCCATTCCACCCGTCTCAAAGGTCCAGCATCACTTCAAGTGTTCCTAAAAATGGCACTTCCATACAATTTTTTTTTTCACAGTCATGTGTGTACGAAAGCTTTGTTTCCCCCACCGTGTTTCTATACTTCAAGCTCCTTGTAAAGCCTGGCCATTTTTAGAGTGAAAATATGTGTAACTTCTAATAATATGTGTGTGTTTGGGGGGGGATGAAAAAGAAAATTTTAGAAATTTTTGGATATCCGTATTGACATTTATTTCTATTTCTTGTAATGATGCCATATTTATGCAATAAAAACACTTTCAAACAGTCTTTATTAATTCCTTGGAAAATGAACAGTTTTTATTCACTTAAGCAAATCACTGACTTTAAAAATTAATTTCACCTTTTTCACTGGGGAAACCTTTTAAAATTTTCCGACTTGCAAGAGAACCTCCCCTCTTATTCTTCATGCTCACAATTCATCATAGAGTTGAGTAAATTCAGGTGGCAAAATCCATGCTGCCTCCACGATATCTTTTCTACACAACATTTTCCCGTGTAATTCTTTCCTTCTCTGTTCACTCTCTCTACTTTGTCGTCCTTCGACCCTCACACCATATTTACTCCTGCTACAGGACCCGGGTCTGCAGTAGTAAAACGAGTTACTTAATTAACAGCGTCTGCTAGACACAGTGAAGCCCCGCCCTCTAGGAGGAGCTAACACAGGCGGGCCGAATTAGATGGTCGATCGTTAACAAATGAACCCTTAATCTTTTTAGAGGCGCTAAACACACACAAAGGCCCAATCAGAGGCCGCGGTTCCAGGCGTTCGGTGGGCGGGGCTGAGCAAGCGCCCTCCCACCTTCCAGCCTCCCGCTGCGGCCCTCCGAGCCTCGCGGGCTTCGGCACGCCCCGCCCCCCGAGCAGGCGCGGTGGCTATTGGACGGCGCACTCCTTGCCGCCGCCGCGGTTGCTGGGAGAGGGAGGGAGGGGGCGGGGCCTGAGGTGGGTTCGCGGGGCCTGAGAGAAAGGCGGGGAGGCGCTGGGAGGCGCGGACGGGCTGGGCGGGTTCGACGAGCGCGGCGGCGGTTGGCGAAGCGGACGGGGCGCAGCCTCCCCGGTGCGAAGAGCAGTCCCCGCTGACAGATCCCCTTCTTCCGGCCGCGCCACCCGAGAGGCGGATCCCCGGGGCCTGAGGAGGCGTCCTCGGCCCGGGCCTCCCTCCCTCTCCTGCGGGTCACCCGGGCGGCCTGGGAGGAGGAGGAGGAGGAGGAGAAGGAGGTCGTCGGGGGCGGCGGCGGGCAGAGAACGCGCTCCTCCTTTCCCGGCGGCGGCGGCGGCAGGACAATGGAGGTGGCTGTGGAGAAGGCGGCGACGGCGGCCGCGGCGGCTGCCGCCGGGGGCCCCTCAGCCGCGCCGAGCGGGGAGAACGAGGCCGAGAGTCGGCAGGGCCCAGACTCGGAGCGCGGAGGCGAGGCGGCCCGGCTCAACCTGTTGGACACTTGCGCCGTGTGCCACCAGAACATCCAGAGCCGGGCGCCGAAGCTCCTGCCGTGCCTGCACTCCTTCTGCCAGCGCTGCCTGCCCGCGCCCCAGCGCTACCTCATGCTGCCCGCGCCCATGCTGGGCTCGGCCGAGACCCCGCCGCCCGTCCCCGCCCCCGGCTCGCCGGTCAGCGGCTCCTCGCCGTTCGCTACCCAAGGTGAGAGGCGGGCGCGGCGTGGGGTGGGGAGCCCGGGAAGGCCGGCGCCCCGGAGCGGCGCGGCGACCTGCTGTCATGTCGCCGGCGCCCCGGGTGCGCGGCGGGGGAGGGGCGAGAAGGGTCTGTGCTGGCGGCAGTGACATGGAGGGCCCGCGCGCTCTGCGGCGGGCCGCGCGCCCCGCCGGCAACTTGCACGGGCGCCGTGGACTTGGCAGCGCGGCTGCTCCTGCTCCCCAGCGTTCTCCTCCGGGTGCGTGGCCCTTGCGACCCGCACTTTTGAAAACCTCTGTCGGAGTCTGCTGTAGTCTGTATCTCTGGTTCTTCGCCGACTGCATGTAGTTAACTGTTACCCTCTGCCTCCCCAAAGCTTTGTCCGGGTCCATACGATCCTAATCATCTCGTATGTACCCACGTTATTTGAGCTGGAGAGGGGGAGGGAGGGATGAAGATGAAGCGATGGTGACTTTCTTTGATGACTGATTATAGATCGGATGCCGTCTGTGTTTTGTCTTGAGTGTTTTGGGTTATTTGCCTTAATGAGCCCCTAGTTCTTTCCTCTCCGATGGGGACAAAGGAAACGAAGAGGCGGTGTGTTGTCCTTATCTTTTGGAGATATTATTTTGAGACGGTAAATGGTAAAGAGAAATAGAACAGAGTGATTTGGAGTGCAGCATTTTCTTACCTTTTGAGGACAACAGCTGGAAATGTTGAAGTTACTGTTCTCTTTGTCGTGTTTGTTACTGTATAATGAGACTTTTGACAGTTCCCATTGCTAACGTTAACAGGTTTGAGACACTTAAAGTTAGTTAAAGTAAGCACAGTAAATAGTTTCTAATAGAATAGTTGAGGTTTTAAATGTTTATGTTGCGAATATTTGAGCACCTCTGTTTAAAAAATACAAAGTAACTGGAAATAATTTGTTTTTTAATATATACTGCCTTTTTTAAAGGCACTAGATGATTTAATTAGAGATAAAATGCCGATTAAACAATTGAGCTAGGTCAAAGAACGTGAAATTGATGCTTTTAAATAGGTTGTAGTGTTACTCTCGATTTAATTGTATGTTAGGAACAGTGTCTAGTTGAGAGAGACAGTTTTCCATGGGTTTCTCTGTTTCTGCAGGTTTTGCCAGGGGAGGTATTGACTGCCCTTTGTTTCTGTTTTATAAAGGATGTTTGTATAAGGAACAGCCTTGGAAGGTAGAGATAGTGTCTTCCACCAGAGCAAAGAGCAGCCATGCATATGGTGCAGTACAATAAAGATGTCTCCTTCTGGAGTAAGAGGCAGGCATGCTTATTGCCCATCATAAAAGATTAGGGTTCCCTAAGCTTAGGTTTCCTCTGCTGCAACACAACCCATTGCCTGTGCAAGCATCAACTGGCCTTCTTCCCCTTGCCAGGTGGGAACTGGGGTTCTGGGAACCAGTGCAAAATGTTGAGGCTTTGGCTTATGTTATTACTGGAAGTAATAAACTGCCCTTTGTCTCTGACCCACGAGTCTCGTGTCTTCTACCAGCGTCCATGGTTTGTTAGCCAGCAATTAGGGTAAAATCTCAGATCCTTCACGTTAATTTGCTCTGACATGGCCCACCTGTTGGAAAGTTAGTACAGGTGAACTTTAAATTTTCTTAATTTTTAGACACATTTAAGTGTTTCTTTTATTTATATTTTAATGTTTAAACAGGCCAGTAGCCAATTGGATCTGAATTTCGCATAATTCTAGAATTAAAATGTATTGACATTTAGATCTGAAGGAGAACACGGATAATAAAAGCTCTGATCCTCAATTCTGAGGCAAGGTTGCAGTTATTGAGTTCTCAAAATGTTCCAGTCTCCTAATATTTTTTATCTTTGTGTTTATATTGTAAGCAAGAGTGCAGGAAAGCATTTAAATTGAAAGATAATGTTTTTGTTTTTATACTACAAAAGAAGGCTTTAACAAGTGATATTTTCACATATACCTCTAAAAAAGAGAACTATCTTCAATAAAGTAAAAATACTATACTGTCTTAATAACTTGAACATTTTCTCCCTTCCTCTCTCTTTGCAAACTTATTTTAATACTAGCTGTAGCAAAAGTTTAGACAGTATATTTCAGAACTACAATTGACCCTTGAACAATACAGTTTGAACTGCAAGGATGCATTTATACATATATTTTTTTCAATAGTAAATACTAGAGTAGTACAAGATTTGCCGTGGGTTGAATCCAAGGCTTCAGAGCTGGTGATGGGGGGCCGACTGTAAGTTACATTCAGCATTTCAGCTGTGGAGGGTCAACACCCCTAACCCCCAACTTGTTCAAGGATCAACTGTAAATAAATAGGGTTCATTCGATTATCTCTGTTCTTCATTCTTCTCATGAACCTGTGGGTACAGGCATCATAGGTCAAACTATAATACATTCAGGAGCTAAGCAAGTAATTGAGATGGAGAACTATGAGCCTGGGGTAAAATGGTAGGAAATGGTGGGGAGTGAAAGGAAAGGGGAGCAAACTCTACTTAGCTACAGCAGATTGTCCTGTGATAGCACAGGGCCAGGGTTGGAGGATCCTTTATTTATTTTTTAATGAGAAGTGTGAAGTCTGGATTTTATGTAAAATTTCTCTAGTATTAGATATTGGCAAGTAATTAAAAATACACACACACACTGGTAATGTAGACTCATTCTGTAGGCCAAACAAAACAAATTTTGTTGAAGCCACATGTGTTGCAGTTATACTCTTTTAGATTTAGATAGGGGTTTTCAAATTTTAGCTCTACTAGAATCACCTGGTATGTTTGTTGAAAATCTAAATTTCTAGATCTCTCACCCCAGAGAGCCCAGTATGTCATAGTTTTAGAGTTCTAAGAGTATAATCATAAACCCTAGGTTTTTGTGTGTTCGTTTGGTTTTGGGTTTTTTTTTTAGCTCAAGCTGTATCATATTCCAAAGTACACTTGAACAAAGAGGATTCTTTAGAAAATTAAGACCAAAATTCAAGGTGTAGTGTTCTCAACACCATCAGACCTAGTTTCCCTTCCTATTAAGTACCTTTTGGTGCTCTTTGTTAAACCCTAAATGAACTTTATAGAAAGTAAGTCTTTCGTAACACATTTTTTACAAAAATCAACGTAATGGCCTGACCGTTTTAAAGAAGAAACAAAGCTAATTTATAACAACAAAGATATAATTTGTAAATGCTTAGGCGCAATTACACTAGCCACCAAGCCTCCATTGAGAACATTGGTTTAAACTTTTGTAAGGCTACTTGGAAGGAATGAGGGTGAGTGACCACAAGCTAAAGTTGGTTTACTGCCTCAGTCCTGACTTTCATTTTTCTTAGTACTGCAGTAATGTCCAGGGAAGAGCTTAGAAAACATTTTCGTTAGGTACATATTGGTACATGAAGTCAGGAGACAAACTGATCTTGGAGAAATGTTACAATGTTGTGCAATATTTCCTAGTGTGGATGTACTGTTCAGCCAAAGAATAGCAAGCTCTAAGAGCTATTTTTAAGGAATACTGAGAGCACACTTTTGAAAAGGGTCACGTTAGTTGTCAAGGGAGAGTGAAATATAAGAGTCCATCAGTTCTCTTTATTAACTGGCAGTCTGTAAGATGTAACTATCAGTTCTGGGAGCTGATTTCTTTTGGTTCTTGGCAAAAAGTATTAATCACCTTTTGAATACAATATATAATGACAAAGGATTAATGGTATTTAAGAATGATCCATATTGTTTATATCAGTTTTATACATGTACACTTTGTATACAATATTCACCTGTTGGTGGAAATTACTATTGATTTCAGTTTGGCATTATGAATAAAACTTATAAATATTTGTAGGTAAGTCTTTATGAGAATATATTTTCATTTCCTTGGGTAAATAGTTAGAATTGGAATTCCTTGTTTGCATCATCAGTGTTTGTTTATCCCGGTCGTACCATTTTGTATTTCCTCCAGCAGTGTAAAAGCGTTCCAGTTAATGTCCTCACCAGTTTGGGTGGTGGTATTCTTTAATTTTAGCCATTCTAATATATTTGAAGAGGTATCTCATTTTAATTTTCATTTCCCTGATTAATAATAATAAGCATCTTTTCCTGTGCTTATTGGCTGTTTTTAGGTATTTTTGGTAATGCTTCAGTTTAAGGCTTTTGTAGATTTTCTAAAGGAGGTGATTTGACCTGTTATTGTAAATTAAAAATTCTTTTTATATGTCCGGTTTCCTGGCACTCAGTTACACACGTATATTGCAAGTATTTTCTTCCACTTCTTTTGCTTGCCTGTTGTTTTTTGTTTGGTTGGTTTTTTGTTTGTTTGTTTGTTTTGCCATGCCGCACAGCTTGTGGGATCTTAGTTCCCTAACTGGGTATCAAACCCAGTCGGCCTGTGTTGGAAGCGCAGAGTCTTAACCACTGGGCCTCCAGGGAAGGCCCTCATTTTCTTTTTTTTTCTTTTTCTTTTTTTTACTTTTTACTTTATATTGGAGTATAGCCAATTAACAATGTTGTAATAGTTTCAGGAGCACAGCAAAGGGACTCAGCAATTCGTATGCATGTATCCATTCTCCCCTCCGCAACTCCCCGCACATCTGGCTACCACATAGGGTTGAACAGAGTTCTCTGTGCTATACAGTAGGTCCTTGTTGGTTATCCTTTTAAAATATAGCAGTGTGTACATGTTGATCCCAAAGTCCCTGTCTGTCCCTCCCTATTGATGGTGTCTTTTGAAGAGCTGAAGTTTTAAATTTTGATTATCTTGTTTATAATTTCTTTTTCTTTTATGGTTCGTGATTTTTGTGTTCTAACAATTCTGTGCCTACTCCACCTTTACTTAGATTTTTCTCCTTTTCTTTCAGTACTTTTATAGTTTTAGCTTTTATATTTAGATCTGCAGTATATTTTGAGTAACTTTTGTGCAAGTTAAGTGTTGAGGTTTGTGTTTTTAACCATATGTTAAAGCACCATTTATTGAAGAGAGTACTTTCCCCATTGTATTACTTTGGCATTTTTGTAAAAAGTCAGTTGAACATATATGTATGGTTCTGTTTCTGTACCCTCTGTTCTGTTCCGTTGATCTATCTGTTGAGTACTACTAGTTTTTTTTTTTTTTTAATTACTGTTGCTTTTTAAGCAGATTTTGAAATTAGACAGTTTTGTTCTTTTTCAAAGTTGTTTTGGCTCTTTAAAGTCACTGCATTTCTTTATAAGTTTTAGAATCAGCTTATCAGTTTCTACACAGAAGTCTGTTATGATTTTGATTGGAATTGCATTGAATCTAGATATCAGATTGAGGAGAATGATCTTAACGATATTGACTGTTCTTATCCATGAACATGTTTTATTTCCCATTTATTTGGATCTTCAATTTCTCTCAGTACTCTTAGTCTTAGACAATTTTTGTGAAGTTTATTCTAAAATATTTTATGATAATGTTCTTTAACAGTATTGAAAGTGGTGTTTTAAAATTTTTCATTTCCAATTACTTGTTGCTAATATATTGAAATACAGTTGGTTTTTGTATATTGATTGCATACTACTCTCTTGCTAAATTCAGTTATTAAATCTAGTAGTTTTTTGTAGATTCCTTAGAAATTTCTACATAGAATATGATGTTGCTTGCAGGTAGTTTTACTTATTTCTTTTCATTCTTTATAATTTATGACATTTTCGTCTCTTATTGCACTACCTAGGACTTCCAGTAGTACCATATTGAATAGAAGTTTAATTTCAATATTAAATAACAGATGACATCCTTTTTCTTATTCCTGATCTTAGGAGTAAAACATTCAGTAGCTCACCATTAATATGTTAGCTTGTTTTTTTTTTTATAAATGCCCATTATCAAAATTAAGAGGTTCCCTTCTATTCCATGTGTACTGAGGGTTTTTATCATGAATGAATGAATGATAAATTTGGTCAAACGCATTTTCTGTATCTATTACAATGATCGTTTGGTTTTTCTCTTTTTTCTGTTACTGTAGTGAATTACATTGATTTTCAGAGGTTAAACCAGTTTTGCATTCTTGGTATATACCCTACTTGGTCATGATGTATTATCCTTTCTGTGTACTTCTGCATTTGAATTGCTAATACTTTAAGATTTTTTTTTGTTTTTGTTTTCTTTCTTACATTCATGAGGGAACATTGGTGAAATGGTTTTCTTGTGTTTTTATCTGATTTTGGTATCAAGGTAATACCTCAAAATATGGTGTGAGGTGTTTCCTCTGTCTATTTTTTGAAAGAGTTTTTGTAAAATTACTATTAATGCTTCCTTAAATATTTGACAGAATTCACCAATGAATCCATCTGGGTTTGGAGTTTTCTTTATGGGGAGGGTTTTAATTAGGAATTCAGTGTCTTTAATAGAGATAGGGCTATCAGATTTTTTATTTCTTCTTGAATCCATTTTGGTAAATTGTTTTAAAAAAATACTATGATTCAGCCAATTGGTACATTTATTGGCATGAATTTGTTCACAACATTCCCTTATCCTTTTAGTGTTTTCAGGAGCTGAATGATATTTCTATATGTAATTCATATTTACTCTTTTTCTTGGTTACTATTACTAAGGGCTTATCAGCTAAATTTTGGCTTTGTTAATTTCCTCATCTCTGCTTTAAAGGTATAACTTTTTCTCTGAGCCTGTGTTAGCCACCTCAAAGAAATTTTGTTTTGTATTTTTATTAACATTCCATTACAAATTTTTTTAAATTAATTTATTTACTGGCTGCATCTTCGTTGCTGCACATGGGCTTTCTCTAGTTGCGGCAAGCCAGGGCTACTCTTCTTTGTGGTGCCTGGGCCTCTCATTTGGTGGCTTCTCTTGCTGTGGAGCAAAGCTCTAGGTGCACGGGCTTCAGTAGTTGCAGCACATGGGCCCAATAGTTGTGTCTCACTGGGTTCTTGAGCACAGGCTCAATAGTTGTGGCACGTGAGTTTAGTTGTTCCATGGCATGTGGGATCTTCCTGGAGCAGGGCTCGAACCTGTGTCCTCTGCATTGGCAGGTGGATTCTTAACCACTGTGCCACCTAGGATGTCCCCATTACAAATTTTTTTAATTTCTCTTGTCATTTCTTCTATGACCAATAGGTTGCTTAGAAGTGTGTTAATTTGTAGGTATATGGGGGATTTTCTTGATAGCTTATTTCATTGTAGTAAAAAAAATGGTCTGTAGGATTTAAATCTTTTGAAGTTTATTGAGACACTTTATGTCCTAGCATATCATCTGTTTTAGTGAATGTGCACTTAAAGAATTTAAATTCTACAGTTGTTGTGAATAGTGTTCTGTAAATGTCAATTAGGTCAAGTTGGGTTGATAGTGTTGTAAAAAAATTATATTTTTATTGTTTTTTGTTGTTTGGTTTTTGTTATTTTTGCCTGCTTGTTCTATCAGTTGTGGAAAGAAGAATGTTAAAATCTTCAGTCATGATTGCTGATTTATCTCTTTATTCCTTTAATCCAGTTTCTGCTACAGGTATTTGAAAGCTTTGTCTTACTGATGAATTGCCTGCCCTTTTTAACACTATGAAATGTTCTTTATCATTCATACTACTATTTCGTTATGTCCGCATTGCCTTACATTAGTATAGCTACCAGTTTTCTCATCTTTGTGTTTTAAATTGTATATTTTTCCGTCCTTTTAGTTTTAACCTTTATATTTTAAAGTGTATTTTTTGTAGACAGTGTATAGTTGTCTTGCTTTTTTGTCCAAGTTGTAAAATTTTGCATTTAATTGTTTAATTCATTTACATTTTAAATAATTTATTAGTATAATCTAGTTTAAGATTACCATCTTTTTATTTTCTCTTTGTTCCTGCTGGGCTTCTAGTATCTTTGCTCCTCTCTCAATCCCTCAGCAGCTGCTCTCTGTTAAACTTCTGGGAAGTCTCATTCTGAACATGGTAGCCTTCAGCCAAGGATTTGGAGAAACCTGACATAGTCTCTACTGGCACCCTTCCTCTGTGCAGTTCCCTTTTCTCCAGTGCTTCTCTGTTTCACAGCCCACATTTTCCTCTGGCTCCTAAGCTGTGTTCTGCTTAGGCTCTGGTTCCCTGCCAGTGGTCAAGATATAGTTCCCAGACAGAGAATCAAGATACTATAGAGGCTCACTTCCCGGGTTTCCCCTTTTTCAGGGATCACTGGCTTGCCTGAAAAAAGTTAATGTCATAAATTCTTCACAGTTACATATAGTTGTTCATTTCAGACAAGCTTGTCTTGGTACTAGTCACTCTGTCCTGGTAGAAAGTTTATGTCAGAAGACCATTTTTTAATCACATTGCACGTTTTCATATATTCACATGTGGGTAATCAGCAGACTTTGGTTCTTAGAACTCTAGATTTGTCCCTTTAATTTTTCTTAGAGACTACACCAATTTAAACTGTCACCTAGATGCACACATCTCTCATATCTTCCTGTAACCTTGACTCCTTTCTTAAATTTTACCTCATGCATCTTCAAGTATACACTAGACCAGTAGTCTCTAAAATGGGAAGTGTGCTGCATTATGAAGTAAAATATAATCTAGTAAGGTGAGGGAAAACATTAGAACTTATTTGCATAAATTAAGCTTGAAAGTACTTGATGTGCAGATTGTTGTGGTCACATGAATAAGCATGTCAGCTGGCTACGTTGCACATATTGCACAGACAGTATCCTGAGGGAGAAGTCAGGAGTCAGTGAGTTAGAAATAAAGTGGAAGGGGATACATGGCTTAGTAAGTGCAATGGGTATAATCCTCATTTGCCCTCTTAAATTAGGCAGTCCCTTGTGCTGTATCTGAATGGGTCTCCCCTCACCTACCCACCAAGTTTAATTGTGCTTAGAGCCCTGGAAGATTGAGACCTGGAACTAGGGATAAATCTTTCATGAAAGAAAAAAACAAAACTATACACAGCTGCCCTGGAGGTGATGGGATTTCTCTACTGAAGACCCTATTGTGTTTTTTTTTTTTCCCTCCCACAAATTGTAGCACAATTTGGATAAGTAAGTTTATGGATTTTCACATCTGTTTTTAACTAAAATGACTGTCAAAAGATTGAAAGATCATGGTAGCCATTACCAGGATCTTAGCATAAAACCCTCTAATCTCCATTCCTAGAGAAGTTCCATATGGATGCAGCTCAAAAAAGCCTCTCAGTTTCAGCAGTCTGGGAAGTCCCAAAATTATAAGATGTAGGGCACTTGTGCAATAGCCATAAAAAGTGATCTCCCCCCCACATCTATGGTCAGTTAATCTTCAACAAAGGAAGCAAGAATATACAGTGGAGAAAAGGTCTCTTCAATAAGTAGTGCTGGGAAAACTGGACAGCTACATGTAAAAGAATGAAATTAGAACATTCTCTAATGCCATATACAAAATTAAACTCAAAATGGATTACAGACCTAAATATAAGACCGGATACTATAAAACTCCTGGAGGAAAACATAGGCAGAACACTCTTTGACATAAATCGTAGCAATATTTTTTTGGATCTGTCTACTAGAGTAATGGAGATTAAAGCAAAAATAAACGAATGGGACCTAATTAAACTTAAAAGCTTTTGCACAGCAAAGGAAGCCGTAAACAAAATGAAAAGACAACCTACAAAATGAGAGAAAATATTTTCAAATGATGTGACCAACAAGGGATTAATTTCCAAAATACACAAACAGCTCATACAGCTTAAAATCAAAAAACAACCCAATCAAAAAATGGGCAGAAGACCTAAATAGACATTTCTCCAAAGAAGACATCCAGATGGCCAACAGGCACATGAAAAGATCCTCAACATCTCTAATTATCAGAGAAATGCAAATCAAAACCACAATGAGGTATCACCTCGCCCTGGTCAGAATGGCCATCATCAAAGAGTCCACAAATAATAAATGCTGGAGAGGATGTGGAGAAAAGGGAACCCTCGTACATTGTTGGTGGGAGTGTAAAGTGGTGCAGCCACTGTGGAGAACAGTATGGAGGTACCTTAAAAAACTATAAATAGAGTTACTACATGATCCAGCAATCCCACTCCTGGGCATATATCCAGAAAAGACAAAAACTCTAATTTGAAAAGGTACATGCACCCCATTGTTCATAGCAGCACTGTTTACAGTAGCCAAGACATGGAAGCAACCTAAGTGTCCATTGACTGATGACCAGATAAAGAAAATATATACCATACCATTCCATTTTATATATATAATGAAATATTACTCAGCCATAAAAAGAATGAAATAATGCCATTTGCAGCAATATGGGTGGACCTAGAGATTATCATACTAAGTGAGGTAAGTCAGACAGAGAGAGACAAATACCGTATGGTGTCACTGATATGTGGAATCTAAAAAAATGATACAAATGAACTTAGGTACAAAACAGAAATAGGCTCACAGACATAGAAAACAAATTTATGGTTACCAAAATGGGATAAATTAGGAGTTTGGGATTAACAGATACACAGTACTGTATGTAAAGCAGATAAACAACAAGGTCCTACTGTATAGCCCAAGGAACTATACTCAATATCATGTAATCTGTAATGGAAAGGAATCTGAAAAATAATACATATAAAACACTGAATCACTTTGGTGTGTACCTGAAACTAACACAACATTGTAAATCAACTATACTCCATTCAATTAAAAAATTATAAATTCTTTTTAAACAGTGATCCCAATTTCAATTAAAAGCATAGAGATAGTTCCATTTAAGTCTGTAACCAAGGTTGGATACTCTTGGCTTGCTTCTTCCCCAGTTTAGGACAATATGAAGCTGAGCTCAGAGAAATCAGGGCTGCTCATATTTGATCACTTCTTCAGTGTTTTGTAGGGGGATAGATACTTGTCATTCTTGACACCTGAATATGCAGTCAGTGGTGGGTTAGCTGGCAAGGAGATCCATATTCTAGAGAAAGCTTATAACCGTTGCAGCCTCATTTTGTGTTTAATTTTATCAGATGTATGTAGTTGATGGAGTTGTGATTTTTCCCACCAGGCTTAAATTGCTTGAATCTTTGAAGTCTCATTTTCAGCTATGATAAAGATAATACTAATTTGCAAGCATAGCAGCATTAGAATGGCAGAACTGATACTTTATAGGCTCTTTGTCAGTCTTATGAAGTTAACAGCAGTGATTAACTAGGCCTAACAAGAATTGGGCCTATAAGTTTCAAAATTAATAAGATTCTTTGAAATTGACATCCTCTATATTATTGATGAACTATGCCTTTAAGTTTATATTACATCTTGGACCATTAGCCAGTATGGTATGAAGCTTTCATGTTTAGCAGTACATTTAAAAGTATTTCATTCTTTAAAAATATCTTATATTTATGTGATTTATTATGTACAAGATACACTAGCACTTTAGTGTATGTACATAATAAATATGTATGTAGGGTGCATGTTCAAATATTTGAGTTTAAAACAGTACATGAACATATAACTATCAGCTGAATTGCCTCAGTATTTTTGCATGTTTTTCTAGTCTTTGAAATTCTCTTCTTTGAAGTTGCAAAACAACCCTATTCCTCAAAGAACTTTGTTCTTATTTCTTTTGATAAAAATAGTTCATAGGTATTCATATCATGGTATAATACATTTAAAAGAAATTCTTAAATAGTAATTAGGAATTGTAACTACCAGAAGATCTTTATTTTACTTTGTTTATGGATAAATAGTCTCTGGGATCTCTGGACTATATATATTCAGCATTAAGCATAACCAGGAAGAGAGCCTAAAGCACATGAGATTCTTAGTGTCTGTCTCTGTACTGGTATATGTTAGTTTATATTTCTTCCTGTCCTCATCAGTCTTCTAGACTTGACTTGTTGTTGACTTGTTGTTCAAGTTCTTCTACTTCCCTGACCCTTCCTTTTTGGTATCCTTGCTGTCTTCCCTCTAGTTCCTTCCCTTCTACTCTTGGAAAGTAGAGCAGAGATCACCTAGGAGAAGCCTCTAGGAATTCTTATATGTAATGGATGCTATATAAGGATGAACCTACAAAGGAGACTGAGAAGAACATGTAGGAGAAAACCCGAAAAATGTAATGTCATGGAAGTGAAGGAAAGAAAGTATTGAATATTAATAAAGGCAGCAGTGTTTCATAGTGGCAAGCTCCTGCAAGGGCAAGTAAGAGAAGCCAAAAATGCATCAGGGTTAGAAACATGGAAGTTGTGCAAAAGCATATTTTGGTTGAGAGGTAGAAGGGAAAACCATATTGGGGTGAGTGGGAGGTAAAGAGATGTAGATGGAAAGTTTACCAACTCTGTTAAAAAAGAAAAAAAAGTTACTTCTGAAGTGGGGAGGAAAGGGATAAGGCAATACCTGGGGAGAAAAAAATAGCAGTTGAGGAATATTTCTTATTTATTTTTTTATGAATAGGAAAGGCTTAAGCATATTTATTATTATACAGTTTTTAAAGGTTACTTTCAATTTACAGTTACTACAAAATTGGCTATATTCCCCATGTTGTACAATACATCCTTGTATGCTGTCTTACACCCAGTAATTTGTGTCTCCCACTCTCCTGTCCCTATATTGCTGTCCACCCACCCCCTGCCCCACCACTGGTAACCACTAGTTTGTTCTCCATATCTCTGAGTCTGCTTCTTTTTCGTTTTTTTCATTAGTTTGTTGTATTTTTTATAGCACATATAAGTGATATCATACAGTATTTGTCTTTCTCTGTCTGACTGAGCATAATGCCTTCCAGTCTATCCATGGTGCTGCAAATGGCAAAATTTTGTCCTTTTTTTATGGCTGAGTAGTATTGCGGGGGGGCGGGGGTGTACGCCACATCTTCTTTTATCCAGTCATGTGTTGATGGGCACTTAGGTTGTTTCTGTATCTTGGCAATTATAAATAATGCTGCTATGAACATTGGGGTACATATATCTTTTTGAATTTGTACTTTTGTTTTTCTTTGGATATATACCCAGGAGTGGAACTGCTCGGTCATACGGTAGATCTATTTTGGGATCTACTCAAGTGAGCTGTTGAATATACAAAAGAAGAAAGACATTTGTGAGTGTGTGAGGCTTCTGAGAAGGCAGGGTAAGACTGATCCGAGGCACAGGTGGGAGAGATTGGTGATTGGATAGGAAAAGAAACATTTTCTTTATTGTGAACAGGAGGGAAGGCAAGAAAAGGTATAAATATAGAAAGTTTCTCTGTGTGTCCTCAAAGTGGATGGTGTTTCCCAGTAAAATGTAGTATGATTACAGATCATGTTTGCTGCTAGAGATCAAAATTTGTAGTGATTCCTGTATGCCTTATCTGAAGCAGCAGAGTGTTTCAGGTTAGTGCTTGCTGCTGAAGTTGTGGTCCACACACTGTTAACATGAGTCTGAAATGAAGCAAAGAGTTTGACACAGGAAAGTGTTGCGGAGCTAGGACAGCCTGGTACCTGAGGTTCTTGGAAGTATTGAGTGAAAGAACAGAGCCCCACACTGAGAAGAAATTGCTGACCAGGGTAGGAAATTAGGGGTAAAGAAGAGAAAAGGTTCAGATACATGTGGGAAGGGGGAACAGAGGTGGCAGATTTCAGAAAATATTAGAGAAGTTGTTACACTAAGGTACATAGGTTTTTGAATACTTTGTGGTAAAAATGTAGGAGGAAACCTTAGAACTCTGAATCTAGGAAAGTCATCTTAGCCTGTTTACAACTGCTACTTAGGAAACTTCTCTTATAAATACAGGAAAACCCTTAGTATGAATTATGGAATCTACTGTGGTTTTACACCATTCAAAGATATTATGTAAGATAAAAGGACAACAGCCCTCTGAATAGTAGATCTAAAGAAATGGAGACAGCATTGTACCCTGGTCTTAAAGTAGAGATATAATGAAACCTGTTTCTAGAAATAAAACAGTGTGTTATGTAAAAACAACATAAACCAGAATTACAAAAGTTAGAAATGAGATGGCTGTGCTATAGGAGGAAGTCATGAAAAGAAAAACTGACAGGGAATAAAATTAGAAGTACTTCAGAAATAAACCAGAATGTTCTTGAGTGAATAGACGCTCTAGAAACTACCATAAAAGCAGTGAAGGATGTAAAAAGACAGATGAAAACAAAGCAAACAAGTAGAGAAAGAGATCAAAGAAATTCATAGAGAAAGTGACAAGAAGACCGTATATTCACATACTCGTAAATAAATGGACATTTATAACAGTCCCTGAAGAGTACTAAAACAGCGGAACAAAAAAAAATTAGTCTGAGCAAATGTTGTTGAAAAGATGATAAACATTTATATTAAAAGTGTGCCTAGGAAAATTGAAACAGAACAGCCACCACTGAAACATGTTTTAGGGCTTTAAAGAAAGAGAAAACACTTTGAACATCTATACAAAAAGACTACATCACTTATAATAGAAAGAATGGCAGATTGTCATTAGACTCCACCATCAGCATTAGAGTCCAGAAGACTGGAGATTTTAGGATTTTCACAGAAAGAAAATGTGAGTTTAGACTACATGCAGCCAACTGATTTTCAAGCATAAAGACCACGTGTAAGAACTTAGTGAGTATTATTCTTACATGCCCTTACTAAGGATACCAGACTTTGCTATATTTTCTTTAAATTTTTCATATTAGTATACTTAGTTGTTTTTTTCTGACCCACATGAGAGTGAGTTGTAGATATCATGACCCTTCAGCCCTGAACATGTCAATGTCTGAAGGAAAGAAGATTCTCTTCTTAAAAGTTTTTTTAAGCTTTATTGAGATAAGATTAAACATACAATAAGCTGCACATATTTAAAATGTACAAGTTGATGAGTTTTGATATATGGAAAGATAATCCCATGTATAACCACAGTATAGTTACCAAATTAGGAAATTTGACAATGATACAATGCTATTACCTAATACATAATACACATTCAGATTTTGTTAGTTGTCCCAATATTGTACTTCACAGCAGTTGTGGGTTTTTTGTTTGTTTTTGTTTTTGCATGGAGTGGATGTTATGGGGATCCAGATTGCCAGCACATTCCATAGAATACATTTGTAGACGAGTTCCAGAGAATGGATCTCCAACAGATCCCTCAGGTGCAGCACCCTCAAGGTACAAGCCTTGGCTGTGCCTTCTCCAGCAGAGTCTGGTATCAGCCCTGGAGGGAAAATTCTTCTTTGGGCACTCTGTCTCAGCCTTAGAGGTAGTGGCTATTATGCCATATTGTATCATATCATATCTGCTATTATACCTATTTTCTTTAGAGTTCTCTCTACTTCCTACTGACCAGTTCTTGTTAACCCAATTCCTTCATTATAATCATTGTGGTTAACAATTATTAAACTTCTTTTTTCAAACTCAATGTATGGTTTCTTTGTCTTTATTGTATCCAGACTAATGGAACATTTTGGGCGTAAATGATGTGTCCTTTTCGGTGCTTTACATTAGGAAACCATGATCTCATTTTGTCCGATTATTATTAGTGTTGGCTTTGATCACTTGTTTAAGGTGGTGAATGCCAGATTTCTCCACCCTAAGGGTATCTTTTCTCCCCTTTGTAATTAATACGTAACTTCCTCTGAGATACTTTGGGGTCTGTGTGAATATTCTGTTCCCAAACACCTTAGATGGGCATCCACTGCTGATTCATGCTTTCATCAGTTATTATTGATGATGTTGAAAAATGTTGATTTTTATATCATTCCATGCTTATCAGTTGATTCCTTTTCAATTTATTTATCATTATAGGCTTATGAAATTTTTTATTTAATATGTTATAATCCATTTCTTTCATTTTTTATTTTGATAGTCAAATTGTTCCCATTTGGGTAGTACAGATCCTTTCAAGTTGACATCTTGTCTTTTGACACGCCCCTGTTGACTTTTGAGCACTTCCTACTTTTCTGGCAAAACATAGTTTCTAGATTCATCTCATACTTTTTCTATACCAGCCTTAATTGTTTCTCCAAGTATCCCCAATTCCTTATTTTGGTGAAGTCCATTTTATCTTATTTTGATTTTTCTTTTGTGCCATACCTAAGAAATCTTTACCTAACACAAATGTTCTCTCCTTGAAGTTTCATAATTTTAGGTCAATGATCTATTTTCAGTTAATTTTTATATGTGGTATAAAGCATGGATCCAAGTTCATTTTACATATGGGTATTTTAATTTTTCCACCACTGCTGTTGAAAAGGCTATTCTTTTTGTACCACATTGCTTTTGTCAACTGTCAGTTGTCCATGTATATCTGGATTTATTTTTGGCCTCTCTGTTCTGTCGATCTATTTGTCTGTCTTTATGCCAGTACCACGCTGTTGAGTCTGTATATCAATGTCAAAAGATCTTATGCCAGGAAAACAACAGGGAAGATGTTCTGCAGGGAATTCTTAGCTCTAACTGTATAACTGAATTTTAATAACAGGGAGAAGGGATGACAAAGTAGTATGTACTTGTTATATGCTCTGACAATGTAAATATAATACAGTTATTCAAGAACTTAAGGAGTATAGTTCATATAAATCTTTCCTGAGGAAGCTACTAGAGAATAAATTTCTGACAACCAAGAAGTGATTTAATAAGCTCATTGATTGCCTTATAGAAATTCACCAGGGCATCAACGAATGTTATTACTTTAGATGCTGGGAAATGCAGTGCAGAGATAGTATGAGAGGGAGAAAAGAGCTAATTTCTATATTGTTTATACTAGGAAATCAATAGGCAATATTTAAGAGAGGACTAAGGTTATATAAAGGTATTCTTTTAAAAAGGGACCATTAGGACAAAAACCCAAACCTTTCTAGATACCAAAAGAAATATGGAAAGGGGAAAAAAAGAACAAAGAAAATAAACAGTGACATAATTTATATATTCTCTCTGTGAGAGAATTGAGACCATATCAGGCATATCATTAAATGAGTTTAACTGGCTTCTTAAGAGAAAAAAGTATTTTCAGGTTAATTAATTTAGCAAAGTACACCTCTGTTCTCTGTGCAAAAGATAAAACCACAAAACTTAAAGACTCAGAAAAGTTAAGAATAAAAAGTTAGGCAAAGATATGCCAGACAAATCAAATAAAAAGAAAACAGAGGTCACTATTTTGATGTTGCACAAGGTAGAACTCAGGTTAGAAATCATTAAAGAGGTAACATTATAAGGTTACAAGCTGCAAGTCTTAATGAAGATGTATTATTTGATACGTGGATATTAATGACAACTTCGATTTTTTTAAAAACGTTTCAGGAGAGTCAGTAAGAATTAGAGCATATTAATAAAAGAAGACTTAAAATCTCAGTTGAAGATAGGTCAAGTGGACAGAAATTTTATAAGACTATTTAAAACCTAAATAACACAACCAAAAGGTGGATCTTGTGGCTGTATATTGCATAAGGGAGAATACACCATCTCTGAAAAATGCATGTAGAACATTGATGAAAAAATGATTTTTTTGTTGACATATAAAGAAAATGCCCCAAAACTTTCCCTAAAAACAGATACAACATTTTTGGACTGAAAATCAGTACAAAAAATTGAAAAAGGCTCTTCCACCTAGAAACTAACAAACATACTACCAAACAACTCTTGGCTTACAGTGAAAATTCAAATAAAATTGTTAGGTTTCTTTACATGACACACCAGAATCAATACATTATAGCAGGGGTCAGTAAACTTTTTTTTTTTTAACAGGAGAATGGATAGTAAATATTTTAAAGTTTGTAGATCATGTGGTCTCTTTTGCAACTTTCGAACTCTTCCATTATAGTGTGAAAGCAGTCATAGACAATATATAACTTCATCTGGCTGTTCCATCAAAACTTATAAAAACAGGTGACAGACTGGATATGAATGTCTGTGTTATAGCCAAAGCTATTATTGTAAGAAAATTCTTAGCATCAAATGTTTACATCAGTGAAAATGAAAATAAGTGAATACTCAAAAAGGTAGAAAGACAACAACAAAAAGAATGTTTAATTATGATAAAGAGTGGGGTTTATATAACAGAAAAGTAGTAGGAGTAATATATTAAACATGACAATATGCTCATAATAGTAGACGTACAAATTAAAACTAATAGTGGAACACCATGTTTTCACTTGATAGAATGGCAAAAAACAAATCCCACAAAAAAACCCAAAAGTTCGGCATTATACTTTTTGGGTGAAACTGTGGAAAAAGTAAGACACTCAGCAGTATTGTCAGTGGAAATGCAAAAATTGTAAAATTCCTACGGAATGGAATTTGGCAACATCTAGCAAAATGGGAAATGCATTTCCTTATTGCCTAGCAATATTCACTTTTAGGAGTATATCCCAAAGGTAGAACTGCAAAAGTATAAAGTTATGTATGTGTAGGGTTGTTGCAGCAGTGCTTGCAATAATGAAAAATTGGAGTGACTAGCAGTAGATAACTGATGGAATACACTATGATATATGTGCAGATGTAGAAGAGGAATGAGGAGGATCTCTATAGGCTGCTATGGAGTGAATTCCAGGATGTATTGTTGAGTAAAAAATGGCAAGATGCAGAAGAATGCATAATGCTGACTTTGAAGAAGTGAAGTGAAATTGTGTGTTGGTGTGCATTTCTTACCTCTGTCCACTAAAATGGCCTAAAAGCAGTGTCTCAGTAAGAGTAAGAAGAGAGAGGGAGGAAGAGAAAATATATGCTTATATTTTTAAAAGAAATAAAAGACTAAAAATAGCTACCAGTGGAGGCAAGAGGGAATAGGGAAGGGATAGAGATGAAACCAGACCCATGTAAATGTAACTTGTATAGCAGTATTGATTTTTGGAACAGTGTAAATGTGTTATATAATAAAAACTACGGTATTAGCCTCCCCCCCCCCAAAAAAAGAAAAACACTCCAAAAGAAATGAGCAAGTGAATATAGTCAACTGGGTACTTTTTCCAACATAGTAAAGGATTTTTTTAACTGATTTTAAATCACAACATTAACTGTGCATCTCTAGTATGCTATATCCTAAACAGAAAGATAAATGTTATGCTTCATTCTGTGGCTTATTTTTAGTATTATCCTGGTATAGTTAATTTGAAGCTTTCTATTTCATTGGCATAAAGCAAACAGATAATTATGTTAATGTCATCAGGCAAAGGAATTTCCAGGATAACAGTGAAGGAAAGTTCAGGATGGCAGCTTGCAGCAGGCTTGAGGAAGATTGGAGCTGGAGGAAGGACTTCAGAGAAGGATACATCTGAATAAACAAAAGTAAAATTCATAGACTACTTGGATATGGGGCTTATCCATCATTTTCCATTGTACAGTTGGACAAGGGATTCCTGTTTTTTATAACTCTTATACAGTAATTTAAAAAGTACTTGGTGTCGTGTATAAGTAGAATTAAAAAAAAAACTGGAAAGCATGATAATTAATAGGTCAAGGTAAATTAAATTATTTTAAAAGTAGAAAAACGTCTCTTAAAACCATGCCTTGGTAGTATTTAGTTAGTGAAAGTCAACTTGTTTAAATAATATTTAATGTGATTGTGGAAAAGTTCATTATTTATATGTTATTTTCTCCTATATATTCAATATATGTTTAAAAGTACCAAGCTAAAAGTTAAAGCTTCTTCCTTGACTTTTTTTTATAAATTTATTTATTTTTTTATTTTATTTATTTATTGGCTGTGCTGGGTCTTCGTTGCTGCACACGGGCTTTCTCTAGTTGCTGAGAGCGGGGGCTACTCTTCATTGTGCGCAGGCTCCTCATTGTAGTGGCTTCTCTTGTTGTGGAGCACGGGCCCTAGGCGCGTGGGCTTCAGTAGTTGCGGCACATGGGCTCAGTAGTTGCAGCTCACGGGCTCTAGAGCACAGGCTCAATAGTTGTGGCTCACGGGCTTAGTTGCTCCGTGGCATGTGGAATCTTCCCAGGGCAGGGCTCAAACCCGTGTCCCCCGCGTTGGCAGGCAGATTCTTTACCACTGCGCCACCTAGGAAGTCCTCTTCCTTGACTTTTTAAAGCTACCCTCCTAGACAGATTTTGTCAGCTTTCCTTTTTACATCTGTCAGAAATTTGTTCCCTTCTTTTTATCCTCTTAGTTCAGGCCTTCTCTGTTTCTTAGGGTTATTTCAGCTACTTCCTAACTGGTCTTCCTGCTTTTTCAGTTTTGTTGAGTAGGTTCCACCCCACCCCCCACCCCCGCCAAAAAAAAAAAAAATTAAGACTTTTAAGCTTTTTAAAATTGTGCAGAAAACACATGTGCAGTTAACAGTTTAAGTGAACACTCATGTAACTACCACCCAGATCAAGAAATGAACATTGCCAGTACCCCAGGAGTTCCTTTGTGTCCCTTTTTCATCAACATTTCCCATCCCATAGATGGAATCCCTTTGCACAATGTTAATGTTAATCACTTTCTTCATTTACTTTATGGTAAATATAAATTAGCCTGTTTGGGACTTTGTGTAAAAGGAGCAATATTGGTATATTTCATTTCATTTCTTGCTATTTTCATTAAGCATTGAAGGGGTCATACATGTTACTGCATGTAGCTATATAGTTCATTCATTTTTAATACTGTTTAATAATACATTGTACAAATATACTACAATTTTTTTATTGTTGCTGGGCATTTGAAATGTTGCTTATTTTGGACTTTTTAAAGCAGTGCAGCTATTAACATTCTTGTTAACGAAGCCTGCTGTTCATGTATAGGAGTCCTGAGGGGTTTTTGTTTGTTTCTTTTTGTTTTTTTGCTTTTTATTTTTAACTGAAAAGTAGAATTCTGGGTCATGGGGGTATGCAAATATTCAGTTTAACCTTTACCAGTTCTCACATACCCAGCAACAGCTAACCTGTGTTCCTGGTGGCTAAGATGTGGATGCTTACCAACATTTGGTGTTATCCTTTTTATTTTTTGGCAACCTGATGGATGTTTCCTGTTAACTTCTTCAGATATGACACTCATATTGACCATTTGCATTTCAACTATTGTGAAGTGCTTGTTCAAGTCTTTTTCCCATCTTTATATTGAGTTTTTTATTTTAATATTAATAGGAATTCTTTAAGATACCATCTCCCATTCTGTTTGTCTTTTTTTATATGGTCTTTTAACCAAGACCTTGATTGATTGATTGATTGATTGATTGGCTTGCGGGGATCTTAGTTCTCGGACCAGGGATTGAACTTGGGCCCTAGGCAATGAAAGCATGGAAGCCTAAGCACTGGACGGCCAGGGAATTCCCAGCCAAATTTAATTTAGTGAATCCTCCTTTGTGGTGGTTAGTGCTTTAGTTTTAAGAATCTTTCCATACCCCAAAGCAACAAAATTATTTTCCTCTGTTTTCTTTTAAAAGTTCTGTAGTTTTGCCCCTTACATTTAGGTTTCAGCTTCAACTGCAGTTGATTTGTATATATGGCAAGAGGTTGGAGTCTAGTTTCATTTTTTACCAACTGCCCCAGCACCATTGCTGCAAATACCATTCTTTCCCCAATGCACTGCCATCCCTGTCCGTTATTAGGTATTTATATAAGCATGAGTCTGTTTCTTAGTATCTCAGTTTCTCAGCCAATTCTGATCTTTTGTCTACTTGTCACTCCCCTAACCTATGCCACACTTTCTGAATCACTATCTCTTTACAGTAGGTTTTGATAACAGATAAAACAGGTCGTTGTGTAAACCTCCCCTTCCACCATTTGTTGTTATTCTTCAGAAACATCTTTTGACTATTTTTAGCTGTTTGAATTATCATATGAATTTTAGAATTCAGTTTCAAGTTCTACAAAAAAAAATTGATAGAATATTGATTGTGGAAAATTGTTTCAATTTGGGGAGAATTTATATGTTTATAATGTTTTGTAATCTGCAGCTGTGCTATATCTCTTATTATGTTTTCTTTAATGATTCATTAAACATTTGTAATTGTTCCTGCAGGGATTTTGCACATATTCTCTTAGGACTTTTCCTAGGTATTTGATAGTTTTTGATGCTGTTGTAAATGGTGTCCTATTTCAACTTCATTTCTACCTTTTTGTTCCTGGTAAATACAAATACAAGTGTGTTTTAAATATATATTTCTTTTCAGTAACTTTGTTGAATCTTACTAAATATATTAATTTCTCTATAACTTTGGCTTTTCTACATATAGTCATATCATCTGTGAATAATCATATAATCTGTGAATAACAACACTTTTTATTTCATCATTTCCAATCCTTAAATCTTTTCTTTTTCTTCCTTTACTGTGCTGCCTAAAATCTCCAGCACACTGTTGAATTAAAGTGGTGCTAGTGGTATCTTTGTCTTGTTCCTGATCTCACAGAGAAAACTTTTTTTTTTTAATTTTTTGGATTAGTTTATTTATTGGCTATGTTGGGTGTTAGTTGCTGCGTGCAGGCTTTCTCTTGTTGTGGTGAGTGGGGCCTACTCTTCATTGTGGTGTGCAGGCTCCTCATTGAAGTGGCTTCTCTTGTTGTGGAGCATGGGCTTTAGGTGCATGGGCTTCAGTAGCAGCGGCACACAGGCTCAGTAGTTGTGGTTCACGGGCTCTAGAGCGCACACTTAGTAGTTATGGTGCACAGGCTTAGGTTGCTCTGTGGCATGTGGGATCTTCCTGGACCAGAGCTCAAACCCATGTCCCCTGCATTGGCAGGCAGATTCTCAACCACTGCGCCACCAGGGAAGTCCCTTACAGAGAAAACTTTTAACTGTAAGTTGCTGTAGAGATTTTATAGATGTCTTTTATAAGATTATAGGTGTTATTTTAACTTATTGAACATATATTGTTTTAATAGCCTACACTTTATTCCTTTGGTGTGGGAGAGACACCCATCATAAGAATGGCCCAACACACCACACCTAACACTAGACATATGAGATGGACAGTAGTGTATTAGTCACATATACTCACAGCCTTAGGGAGAGGCCACTGCATGCCATGCAAGGCTGCACAGGGGCAGAGTGAGCACCCAGGTACTGTGAAAGGCAGGCTTTGTGTACTATTATGAAAGTAGGGTGCCCCTGGTTCTCACAGGAGAATGTGATTGGCAGCAAGGAACTGAAACCCACTATTCAAGAATAAGCAGAAACTGTCTTGTCCTTTCGATAAAGGAGTAATGGTTTGTTAGGGGATCTTATCTGTGGGAGTAGAATAAGGAGGGAAACTTGCAGTTAAGCTATCTGAGGCACTCCCAATTTTACCAGAATTGAGGCAGCACAATATATTAAGCCTGTATTTAGGCCTTACACCACCTCATTTATTCCTAATATCCACAAAAGGGATTTGGTTTGTTTTAAATTGTGAATAGATTTTTTAAAAAAATCAAACACGTTCTGCATCTAGTGAGGATAAGTTTTTCTTTGTTATGTGGTGAATTCTAAGATTTAATTTTCTAGTAATAGAATAACTCGCATTCCCAGGCAGAATTCTACTTAGTGATGTTATATTATCCTTTTACATGTCGAAGAATTTGGTTTGCTAATATGTTATGATTTTTGCTTCTGTGTTTATGGAGTAGGTGGCCTGTGATTTTTCCTTTTTTATATTGTTATGAAATTTCCTTTAGAGTTATGCACACTTCAGGATGCTCTAGCAGTCAGTTCCTCCACTGAAACAATTTTAAAAAAACTGGAAAAACTTATCAGAATCAACTATTTCAGACTCTGGACCTTGATTAAACACTCAAAAGAACCAGGGGAGTGCTTGATGAAGGGAGAGGCTGCTGCTCATTGTAAGAGGGCTCCAAAAATTGGGGGTTTTGTGTTTTAATCAGTCCCACAGATCCGTTAGGGGTAGAGGGCTAGACTCTGGCATTTGCTGAGATTTAGAGGTGGTACCTCTCTCCCCTTTTGGACCCAGACATTTAAGGAAATCTTTGTCAGGTTACAGACTGGCTGCTAGATAGTATGGGACAGAAACTTTAGTGACCATGCTCACAAGGAATTCATACACACTGTACCAAATAGTTTGGAAGAGTCACAGATGGACTGCTCTGGCAATCAGTGAGCAAAACTCAGCAATCCCTGAGGAGTAGGAAAATTGTAGAGTCCTAGAATTACCATAATAAACAAGATCTTGTTTGGAGTTTGTTGACCTTCTTAGACATGTAGATTCATGCCTTTCATCAAATTTAGGAAGTTTTCAGTCATTATTTCATCAAATATTTTTCTCCCTGCCCTTTTCTCTCTCCTCTTCTGGGACTGCCATGATGTGTATGTTGGTATGTTTGATGGTATCTCACAGGTCCCTCAAGTTCTGTTCATTTTTCTTCATTCATTTGCTTTTTCTTTTAAAAAAAAAAAAAAATTATTTATTTATTTATTTATTTATTGCATTGGGTCTTTTATTGCTGCGTGTGGGCTTTCTCTAGTTGTGGCAAGTGGGGCTGCTCTTTGTGGTGCATGGACTTATTGTGGTGGCTTCTCTTGTTGTGGAGCATGGGCTCTAGGCATATGGGCTTCAGTAGTTGTGACATGGGGGCTCAATAGTTGTGGCTTGTGGACTCTAGAGCACAGGCTCTGTTGTGGCACACAGGCTTAGTTGCTCCATGGCCTGTGGGATCTTCCTGGACCAGGAATCGAACCCATGTCCCCTGCATTGGCAGGTGAATTCTTAACCACTGTGCCATCAGGGAAGTCCCTCTTTCTTTTTTTCAAATTAATTTTTATTGGAGTATAGTTGATTTAAAATGTTATGTTAGTTTTTGCTGTATAGCAGAGTGAATCAGTTATACACATATCCACAGTTTTTTTAGATTCTTTTCCCATATAGGTCATTACAGAGTATTGAGTAGAGTTCCTTGTGCTATACAGTAGGTTCTTATTAGTTATCTGTTTTATACGTAGTAGTATGTATATGTCAAGCCCAATCTCTCAGTCCCTCTCCCTTTCCCTCTTGGTAGCCCATAAGTTTGTTTTTTACATCTGTGATGCTATTTCTGTTTTGTAAATAAGTTCATTTGTGCCACTTATTTTAGATTCCACATATAAGTGATATCATGTGATATTTGTCTTTCCCTGTCTGACTTCACTCAGTATGACAATCTGTGGGTCCATCTATGTCACTGCAAATGGCATTGTTTTGTTCTTTTTGTACAGCTGGGTAATATTCCGTTGTATATATGTATCACATGTTCTTTATCCATTTAACCATTGATGGGCACTTAGGTTGCTTCCACATCCTGCCTATTGTAAACAGTGCTGCAATGAACTATTCTTTGTTCATTGCTCATTGTTCATTCTTACTACTCAGACTGGAAGATAGCCTTATCTTCAGGTTTGCTGATATTTCTTCTGCCTGTTCAGATCTGCCATTTCCATCAAATTCTTTTTTCCTATGAATAGTTCTCATTTCCTGGTTTATTTGTATGCTTTGTAATTTTTATTGAGAACTGGACATTTTTGAGCATTGTGGTAACTCTGGAAGTCATGTTCTCCCACCCTCAGGGATTGATTTTTGTTGGTTGTTGAGGTTATCAGGTATCTATCTGTACAGCAACTTTTCCAAACTACTTTTGCAAAGCCTTCCTTCTTATGTGTGTTACTGGCTTGTTATCTCAGCCTACGACCTCTCAGAGGTTTCTTTAAATGTGTAGATTTAAAAGTGTGTATACCTCTTTAATGTGTGCTGCTAGAGAAGCAGTGGCAGCCCAGGGGAACTAAAGAAAGCCAAGCATCTAAGCTGACCCTCAGGGAACCCTCATGCTAACGAAATCACATAATCCCCAAATTTTAGAGTACAAGATTCTTACTCTCCACCTGGCACCAGGCAGCTACTTTAGGGATATGGGCTGCTGTCCCCACTTTGCAGCAGAATTAAGGAATTGGACATGGTAGCTGGTTCAAGCAAGCTTACCAAAGTTCAGCAGCCCCTTCCTTCATTGAGCTCTTCCCTGATTGCTGTAAACATCTGAACCAGTTTCAAAGTTCTGGAATAGTTTTTTTCCAGCTTAATGGTTGTTTTTGTAGAGAAACCAACCCCTGAAGCTACCATTTTTTTTTTTAGTGACATCCTTTGCTGCCAATTTTGCTACTTTAAAGTAAATCACAGATTTGGCATTTCATCCTTAAATAGTTTAATTTGCATCTCCAAAAAATAAAGTAACCTTGATAATCCCAGTATCATTATTACCATGGACAACTAAAATAGCCATTATTTCCAAGTGTTCTAGTATAAGTCCATCTTCATATTTACCCCCCCATCACATTTGGATATCATGTTTCTTAAGTCTTTCTTAATCTAGAGTAGTTCCCTCTCCTATCTTTATTTCTCTTATTTGTACTTGGTGGAGAGAGCCAGTCAGTTGGATTGTAAAATATTTTGCACTCTGGATTTGTGTGGTGTTCTCTCATAGGCTCTTTTCCTCTCAACTAGAAGTTTAGTTGATTAAAGTCAGGTTAAAATTAGGTAAGAATATTCCATAGAAGATGCTATATACTATGTATATAGCAGTTTGCTAGTTTTTGTGTTTGAAAAAGGTATTTTTGCAAAAAGAACTTTTGTGGAAAGAAAAAGTTACTTAGAAGGATAAGCCACAAATATGGTTTAATAAAAATGGTTAGCTATAGGGAAGTGGAGTAGATAGAATGAAATGGATAGAGGGAAGGGGATGCAAGTGAACTCAGGTATACTTTCTAATATAGTTTTTGACTTTTGAACCATGTAAATATTTTACATATTCAACAATAATTTTTAAACCAAAATAAACTTTTAAAACTAAAAGTATTATTTATCTAAAGAAACTAAACCAGCTTGGAATAGAAGTTGTGAGAGTGGACACACTTGCCTTCTTCCAAATTACACCAGAAAGCATTCAGTATTTCATCATTAAATATGTTAGCTGTGGGATTTTTATACTTGGTTTTTATCAGGTTGAGGAAGTTTCATTCTGTTTCTAGGTTGCTGAGATTTTTTTTTTATCTTGTGTGAGTGCTCAATTTTTCAAGATGATCACTTGGCCTTTCTCCTTTATTTTATTAATATAGTGAATTACTTTAATTAATTTGAATGTTCAACCCTTCATTTCTGTAATAAACCATATTTAAATGATGTGTTATCATTTTTGTGTATTTCTGCATTTGATTTTCTGAATTTTGTTAAAGAGATACTGGTCTGTATTTTTCTTTCCTTGATTTTAATATCAGGGTAATATTGGCCTTATAAAATGAGATGGGAAATGTCCCTTCTCTATTTTCTAAAAGAATTGTTTAGAGTTAGTATTATCTTTAAATATTTGATGGGATCCAGTGGTCCCTTTTAGATCTAGACTTTTCTTTATGGGAAAGGTTTTAAGTACAAATTCAATTTCGTTAATTGATATATTCAGGTTTTTTGTTTCTTCTTGAGAAAATTCTGATAATTGTTTCTTTTAAAGAATCAACACATTTAGTCAAGTTGATAATATTCCTATACTTTTTTAAGCTTTGTGGAATCTGTAGAAATGGCCTATTTTGATTTTGGTCCTTTTTTCCCCCCCCACTTGATCAGTCTAGCTAGAGGTTTATTAATTTTACCCCCACCCCAATGAACTGGCTTTGGTTTCATTGATTTTTTTTTTCTTATATCGCCATTTTCTTTCTTCACTGTATTCTGCTCCTTATTATTTCCTTCCTTCTACTTTTTTTTTGGTGATTAATTTGCTCTTCTTTTTCTAGCTTCCGGAGGAGAATGCTTAGATCATTAGTTTTTAGACCTTTTTTCGTTTACATGTGGGTTGGTTGGAAGTAAGTTGTTCCGTTTCCAAATATTTGGGTGTTTTCCAGTTCTCTCTGTTACTGATTTCTAAGTTTATCTCATTGTACACATGGAACATATTTTGTGTGTTTTTAGTTCTTTTAACCCATACTTGTTTTACTATGCTGTAAAATCAGCAAATCATCATATGTTATATCTTGGTGAATATTCCATTCACAGTTTAAGAATATGTATTCTGCTAACATTGAGTGTTCTTTAAACATCAGTTGAATCAAGTTATTTGATTCTTTTGTTCAAGTCTTTTATGTCTTTACTGATTTTCTGTCTAGTGCTCTATTGACTACCAAGAGGAGAGTTGCAATCTCCAACTATCATGTGGATTTGTCTGTTTCTCTTTACAGCTGTATCAGTTTTTATATAACGTGTTCTGACACTGTTAATTAGGTACTTGCATTTAAAATTATATGTCATCATGAGGAATCAAGTTTCTTATCATTATAAGTGTATATCATTGTAAGTGTCCTCACTTTATATCTTGTAAGAGTTCTAGTTCTGTAGTCTACACTGTCTGATACTATTATAAAGTCCTCCAGGTTTCATATGCTAATTCTTTGAATGTGTATCTTTTCCCATCCTGTCATTTTTCTAACCTGTGTGTGTATTTAAATTGGGTTTCCTGTAGGTAGCATTTAATTGGGTCTTTTTGTTATATGTACACCCATAAGCTTAAGTAGCAAGCTATCAATGGTATTGACAGGACCATGGACAGAGCACTATTTTGCATTATATAGATCCTCTCCTTTTTCCTCCCATGAATGTTGAAATATAGTTGCCTGACTGGTGGTGATCCATCTCATGGTCCTATTCTTCAGCTCACTTATGTCTGTAGTCCGCAGTGTGTAATAAGAGGCTTTGAATCCATGTACATCTCTTTTATGGAGGTGGGCAGTCAAAGAGTTGCCAGCCATTCCCAGTACTTAATGTCAAAGCATAAGCTCTGCATTATGCTTACGCTTAGACACTGAAACTTCACAAAAAGGAGATAGAAAATCATATTTACATCTCCAAACCCCAAAACTGTAAACATTTAATTTGTAGGAAAAAGAATAAAAAACCAGATCCTAGTAAGTTACTTTTATAAATGTGTAGCTTATGATCTATCATTAATCTCTTATATCAGTCATGTTTTTATGACTTTATAATTATCTAAACATCTTTCATGATTTCATTTAGCAAACACAAAAACTTACATGTAACTTCAACAGTCCTTTTCCTTTAAAACACAGATAAATATAATACTGAAGTATTAGTTGTTTCAACTTGATAAATAGTTGATTTCCTTGTTTAGCTTGTTCACAGCACATATCAACAAAGAGAAGCAATTTGTAGTATTTGTATTGGTCTGTTTGCTTTACTATTTCTCTTGAATTAAAGTTGACTCTGCTTTCCTTTCAGATTTCAAATTTTCCCTTTTCAAAAATGGGAATTGTATTATGTTTCTGCAGTATCCGCATGCTTTCCAGGACAGTGTGTCAAAAGAATCAACTTTCTTCATATAGGCATTCGGGTATTTACTATATAATGTGTAGTGCCTGGTTTTTTTTCTTATACTGACAAGGTACATCTTGAGCTTGGAAATGAAGTATGCATAAATATACAAATTTGAGGTTCACCAGCATTTGGCCACATTGTTCCTTGTTACGTTGAGGTACCTCTATGACTCAGAGTTCATTTGTGTAGTCTTAGTAGATCATATGAGAGAATGAGGTAAGTGAGGTTGTACTGGTCCTTTCAGGAGTCAACTGTTATCTGATTTTAACTCGGGGCAGAGTATGATGCACAGGTTAACCAGGTACTAGCCCAACATCTTTGGCCCTTTTTATACATTTATTAATATAATTCTTATAACAGTTCTGCCTTAAATTTGTTCTGTCGCACATAAAATATTTGGCACTATAATGGGAGAACAATATGTTCTCAATATGGTAATGATTATCATGTACTGCTTCTTCACAGAAGAGGAGATAGAGGCTCATAAAGATTGTTTAGGGGATATAGAAGAGTCAAAAAAGAGGAATAATATAGGTCTATATAGCTTTAAAGTCCATGCTATATCCTTTTTGTTTAAATAGTTTCCATATAGAATGTACGCAAGATGCAAGATGCATAGTCAGGATTTAAATTTCAGAGTTGCCACTTAGTAGTTGAATGACCACAAGCAAGTCATGGTGCTCAGTTTCCAGTTTCCTAATCTGTAAAATGGCGATAATACTTACTGCACTAGAGTTGGGTAGCTGTGAGGGTTACTAGTCCTCAGGCTCTCTTTTTAACCCTAGGCTAGGCATGAGGTTTCCTTAGCTTGCACCCATTTATCTCCATGTGCTTTTAAGCCTTGGAAGTGGTTTGGTCCAGGAAAGATAGATGGGTTGAAATTAGAATTAGAAAGGAACTACTTGTTCTTTCCTCCTTCCTAGGCATAGCCACTATCCAGAATTTTGTGTTAATCATTCCCTTATTTCTCTTTATCAGCTATATATATATATATATATATATATATATGCTTCCTTTTTTTTTTTTTTTTTTTTTTTTTTTTACAAAAAACTGCCTATATTTAGAGCGTACAATTTAGTATCCCAATCTCCCAACTCATTCCCCCTCACCCTCCCTGCTTTCCCCACTTGGTGTCCATATGTTTGTTCTCTACATCTGTGTCTCTATTTCTGCCTTGCAAACAGGTTAATCTGTACTATTTTTCTATAGTCCACATATGTGTGTTAATATACGATATATTTGTTTTTCTCTTTCTGACTTACTTCACCCTGTATGACGGTCTCTAGGTCCATCCATGTCTCTAAAAATGTCCCAGTTTCATTGCTTTTTACAGCTGAGTAATATTCCATTGTATATATTTACCACATCTTTTTTATCCATTCATCTGTTGATGGACATTTAGGTTCCTTCCGTGTCCTGGCTATTGTAAATAGTGCTGCCATGAGCATTGGAGTGCATGTGTCTTTTTGAATTATGGTGTTCTCTGGGTATATGCCCAGTAGTGAGATTGCTGGGTCATATGGTAGTTTTATTTTCAGTTTTTCAAGGAACCTCCATACTGTTCTCCATAGTGGCTGTATCAATTTACATTCCCACCAGCAGTGCAAGAGTGTTCCCTTTTCTCCACACCCTCTCCAGCATTTACTGTTTGTAGATTTTCTGATGATGCCCATTCTAACCAGTGTGAGGTGATACCTCATTGTAGTTTTGATTTGCATTTCTCTAATAATTAGTGATGTTGAGCAGCTTTGCATGTGCCTCTTGGCCATCCATATGTCTTCTTTGGAGAAATGCCTATTTAGGTCTTCTGCCCATTTTTTGATTGGGTTGTTTGTTTTTTTGATATTGAGCTGGATGAACTGTTTATATATTTGGAGATTAATCCTTTGTTGTTTCATTTGTAAATATTTTCTCCCATTCTGAGGACTGTCTTTTCGTCTTGCTTATAGTTTCTTTGCTGTGCAGAAGCTTTGAAGTTTCATTTGGTCCCACTTATTTATTTTTGTTTTTATTTCCATTACTCTAGGAGGTGGGTCAAAAACGATCTTGCTGTTATTTACATCAAAGAGTGTTCTTCTTATGTTTTCCTCTATGAGTTTTATAGTGTCTGGCCTTACATCTAGGCCTTTAATCTATTTGGAGTTGATTTTTGTGTATGGTGTTAGAGAGTGTTCTACTTTCATTCTTTTACATGTAGCTGTCCAGTTTTCTCAGCACCACTTATTGAAGAGGCTGTCTTCTCCATTGTATATCTTTGCCTCCTTTGTCATAGATTAGTTGACCGTAGTTTATCTCTGGGCTTTCTATCCTATTCCGTTCATCTATATTTCTGGTTTTGTGCCAGTACCATATGGTCTTGATCACTGTAGCCTTGTAGTATAGCCTGAAGTCAGGTAGTCTGATTCCTCCAGCTCCATTTTTTCCCCTCAAGATTGCTTTGGCTATTCGGGGTCTTTTGTGTCTCCATACAAATTTTAGGATTTTTTGTTCTAGTTCTGTTAAAAATGCCATTGGTAATTTGAAAGAGATTGCATTGAATCTGTAGATTGCTTTGGGTAGTATAGTCATTTTCACAATGTTGATTCTTCCAATCCAAGAACATGGTATGTCCCTCCATCTGTTTGTGTCTTCTTTGATTTCTTTCATTAGTGTCTTATAGTTTTCTGAGTACAGGTCTTTTACCTCCTTGGTTAGGTTTATTCCTAAGTATTTTATTCTTTTTGTTGCAATGGTGAATGGGATTGTTTCCCTAATTTCTCTTTCTCATCTTTCATTGTTAGTGTATACAAATGCAATAGATTTCTGTGTGTTAATTTTGTATCCTGCAACTTTACCGAATTCATTGATTAGCTCAAGTAGTTTTCTGGTGGCATCTTTAGGATTTTCTATGTATAGTATCATGTCATCTGCAAACAGTGATAGTTTTACTTCTTCTTTTCCAATTTGGATTCCTTTGATTTCTTTTTCTTCTCTGATTGCTGTGGCAAGGACTTCCAAAACTATGTTGAATAGGAGTGGAGAGAGTGGACATCCTTGTCTTGTTCCTGATCTTAGAGGGAATGCTTGCACTTTTTCACCATTGAGAATGATGTTTGCTGTGGGTTTGTCATATATGGCCTTTATTATTTTGAGGTAGGTTCCCTCTGTGGCCACCTTCTGGGTGTTGAATTTTGTCAAAAGTTTTTTCTGCATCTATTGAGATAATCATATGGTTTTTATCCTTCAGTTTGTTAATATGGTGTATCACATTGATTGATTTGCATATATTGAAGAATCCTTGCATTCCAGGAATAAACCCCACTTGATCATGGTGTATGGTCCTTTCAATGTGTTGTTGGGTTCTGTTGGCTAGTATTTTGTTGAGGATTTTTGCATCTAAATTCATCAGTGATATTGGTCTGTAGTTTTCTTTTTTTGTAGTATCTTTGTCTGGTTTTGCTATCAGGGTGATGGTAGCCTCATAAAATGAGTTTGGGAGTGTTCCTTCCTCTACAGTGTTTCGGAAGAGTTTGAGAAGGATGTTGTTAGCTCTTCTCTAAATGTTTGATAAAATTCACCTGTGAATCCATCTGGTCCTGGACTTTTGTTTGTTGGGAGATTTTTAATCACAGTTTCAATGTCATTACTTGTGATTGGTTTGTTCATATTTTCTATTTCTTCTTGATTCAATCTTGGAAGGTTATACCTTTCTAAGCATCTGTCCATTTCATCCAGGTTGTCCATTTTATTGGCATATAGTTGCTTGTTATAATCTCTTATCGTGCTTTTTATTTCTGTGGTGTCCATTGTAACTTCTCCTGTTTCATTTCTAATTTTATTGATTTGAGTCCTCTCCCTCTTTTTCTTGATGAGTCTTGCTAGAGGTTTATTGATTTTATTTATCTTCTCAAAGAACCAGCTTTTAGTTTTATTGATCTTTGCTATTGTTTTCTTTGTCTCTATTTCATTTATTTCTGCTCTGATCTTTATGATTTCTCTGCATCTACTAACTTTGGGTTTTGTTTGCTCTTCTTTCTCTAGTTTCTTTAGGTGTAAGGTTAGATTGTTTATTTGGGATTTTTCTTGTTTCTTGAGGTAGGATTGTATTGCTATAAACTACCCTCTTAGAACTGCTTTTACTGCATCCCATATGTTTTGGATCATTGTGTTTTCATTGTCATTTGTCTCTAGGTATTTTTTTATTTCCTCTTTGATTTCTTCAGTGACCTGTTGGTTATTTAGTAGCATATTGTTTAGCCTCCATGTGTTTGTGTTTTTTACAGTTTTTTTCCTGTAATTGATTTCTAATCTCATAGCATTGTGGTCAGAAAAGATGGTTGATACGATTTCAATTTTCTTGAATTTACCAAGGCTTGATTTATGACCCAAAATGTGATCTATCCTGGAGAATGTTCCATGTGCACTTGAGAAGAATGCGTAATCTGCTGTTTTTGGATGTAATGTCCTATAGATATCTATTAAGTCAGGCTGATGTATTGTGTCATTTAAAGCTTGTGTTTCCTTATTAATTTTTTGTGTAGATGATCTGTCCATTGGTGTAAGTGGGGTGTTAAAGTCCCTCACTATGAATGTGGTACCGTCGATTTCCTCTTTCATAGTTGTTAGCATTTGTCTTATGTATTGAGGTGCTTCTGTATTGGGTACATATATATTTATAATTGTTATCGCTTCTTCTTGGATTGATCCCTCGATCTTTATGTAGTGTCATTTCTTGTCTCTTGTAACATTTTTTAAAGTCTATTTTATCTAATATGAGTATCACTACTCCAGTTTTCTTTTGATTTCCATTTGCATGGAATATCTTTTTCTATCCCCTCACTTTCAGTGTGTATGTGTCCCTAGGTATGAAGTGGGTCTGTTGTAGACAGCATATATATGGGTCTTGTTTTTGTATCCATTCAGCCAGTCTGTGTCTCTTGGTTGGTGCATTTAGTCCATTTACATTCAAGGTAATTATCGATATGTATGTTCCTATTGCCATTTTCTTAATTGTTCCGTTTTTGTAGGTCCTTTTCTTCTCTTATGTTTCCCGCTTAGAGAAGTTCCTTCAGCATTTGTTGTAGGGCTGGTTTGGTGCTGCTGAATTCTCTTAGCTGTTGCTTTGTCTGTAAAGCTTTTGATTTCTCCATCGAATCTGAAAGAGATCCTTGCTGGGTAGAGTATTCTTGATTGTAGGTTCTTCCCTTTCATCACTTCAAATATATTGTGCCACTCCCTTCTGGCTTGCAGAGTTTCTGCTGAGAAATCAGCTGTTAACCTTATGAGAGTTCCCTTGTATGTTATTTGTCATTTTACCCTTGTTGCTTTTAATAACTTTTCTCTGTCTTTCATTTTTGTCAGCTTGACTACTGTATGTCTTGGCGTGTTTCTCCTTGGGTTTATCCTGCCTGGGACTCTCTGTGCTTCCTGGACTTGGGTAGCTATTTCCTTTCCCATGTTAGGAAAGTTTTCAGCTATAATCTCTTCCAATATTTTCTTGGGTCTTTTCTCTCTTCTCCTTCTGGGACCCCTATAAGGCGAATGTTGGCCCATTTAACGTTGTCCCAGAGGTCTCTTAGGCTGTCTTCAGTTCTTTTCATTCTTTTTTCATTATTCTTTTCTGCATTGGTGATTATCACCATTTTTGTCTTCCAGCTCACTTATTTGCCCTTCTGCCTCAGTTAATCTGCTACTGGTTCCTTCTAGTGTATTTTTCATTTCAGTTATTGTGTTGCATACCTCTGTTTGTTTATTCTTTAATTCTTCTAGGTCTTTGGTAAACTTTTCTTGCAACTTTTCAATCTTTGCATCCAGTCTTTTCTCAAAGTCCTCGATCATCTTCACCATCATTATTCTGAATTCTTTTTCTGGAAGAGTGCCTATCTCCTCTTCATTTAGTTGTTTTTCTGGCGCTTTATCTTGTCCCTTCAGCTGGTACGAAGTCTTTTGCCTTTTCATTTTCTCTGTCTTTCTGTGGCTGTGGTTTTGAGTTCCACAAGATGAAATACTTCTGATACTGCTTGATTCTGCTGTCTGCTCTCTTTTGGAGGAAGCTGTCTAGGAGGCTCTTGGGTGCTTCCTGATGGGAGGGACTGATGGTGGGTTGGGCTGGGTGGGTGGAGCTCAGTAAAACTTTAATCTGATCTGGTGGGTGGAGCTCAGGGACACTTTAATCTGCTTGTCTGCCAATGGGTGGGGCTGTGTTCCCACCCTGGTGGTCGTTTGGCCTGATTTGGCCTGAGGCGACCCAGCCCTGGAGCTTACAGGCTCTTAGTGGGGCTAATGGTGGACTCTGGGAGGGCTCATGCCAATGAGCACTTCTCAGAACCCCTGCTGCCAGTGCCCCTATCTCCCTGGTGAGCCACAGCTGCCTGCCACCCCTGCAGGTAACCCTCCAACACCAGCAGGTAGGTCTGGTTCAGTCTCCTTTGGGGTCACTGCTCCTTCCCCCGGGTCCTGGTGAGCACACTTTTTTGTGTGCCCTCCAATAGTGGAGTCTCTGTTTCCCCCAATCCTGTGGAGGTCCTGGTATCAAATCCCGCTGGCTTTCAACGTCTGATTCTCTGGGGATTCCTCCTGCCGTTGCTGGACCGCCAGGTTAGGAAGCCTGACGTGGGGCTCAGAACCCTCAGGACTTCTGCTGTATACCTGTTCTCCAGCTTGTGAATCACCCACCTAGCATTTATGGGATTTGATTTCAACGTGATTGCACCCCTCCTACCATCTCATTGTGGCTTCTCCTTTGTCTGTGGATGTGGGGTGTTTTTTTTTTGGTGAGTTGCAGTGTCTTTCTGTCAGTGATTGTTCAGCAGTTAGTTGTAATTCTGGTGCTCTTGTAAGAGGGAGTGAGCACACATCCTCCTACTCCGCCATCTTGATTGCTCTGTATATATGCTTTCTTATATAGTAGTTTTGAACTTTGATAGAATATAGTATATATTCTTCCAAGACTTTCTTCACTCGACTTATTTTTGAGGATTCAGCCATCTGTAGTTTACATGTATTGATTTTGATGCTGTATAGTGCTCTCTTATTTAAATATACTATAATATTTTTGTTCCACTGTTGATGGACATTTGATTGTTTCTAGTTGTGGACTTTTATGAAAAATTGTGCTATGAACATTGGTGAGCATGTTTCCTGTTGCTGAAGAGTTTTTCCATAGTGAAATTGTGGATCACAGGGTGTGTGCATCACTAAGGGAGTTCATTCACTCATTCATCAAATATTTACTGAGTACTGCTTCGTGCCAGGTACATGTTTAGGTGCTTTGATGTATCAGTGAACTAAACAGACAATTTTACCTGGGATAGCCAGACAATAAACAGTAAATATAAATAAATGAAACAGGAGGATAACTGCCAGAGAGAAAAGAGAGTAGGATTAGGGGAATCTGCTGTACAGGAAGTGGGGGGGGGGGGGCAGTGCAGGCATCATCAAAGGTAACATTTGAAAACAGATTTAAAGGAAGCTGTGCACCATTCAAAAAATTTTCAACCTAATAAATAACAGAAAAACAACCATGGCCATTAAGCACACAGTGATAAATGATTAAAGAAAAAATCTCCACACTTCTCACAGGACTATTTTTTCTTTAATTAATCAGATTTTAATCACTGATTTCTTGAATGATATATGCTGATCTCTACCAGTCTGTATAGAGGAACTTTAAATGTGCTCAAACTTGAATAGAAATTACATTTTCCCATAAACTTTTTATGGGTAACAAAGTATTGTTGAATTAGCATTTATTTGGGTTTAAATTCATTTAGATCACATTCACTACCATACGCAAATTGTATTTTTAATTCATGGACTAATATCCTATCTGCCAAAATGATGCAGTCTATGAACCCATGGCTTTCTAAGACATTTTTGTAAAGTGTGGTAGTACAGAGCCTTCACTCTGGGGTCAGTCAGCCGTAGGTTTAGATCACAGCTCCACTACTGTGTGACCTTGATCAAGTTAATCAGATTCTCTGACCTCCATTTCCTCATTTGTTTGAGGATAAAGCAGTACATACAAGGAGATCACTAAATAAATGTTCTTTTTAGTTTTTTTTCAACTTTTTATTTTGAAATAATAGATTCATGGAAAGTTACAGAGAGATCCTTTGTACCCAGTTTTTTCTAATGACTACTACTTATATAACTACAGTGCAATATCAAAACCAGGATATTAACATTGTTACAATAGTGAGTATAGTTTTTTTTTTTAAATAGGTTTGTGTTGGTTGATTGATTGGCTGCATTGGGTCTTCCTTGCTGTATGTGGGCTTTTCTCTCTAGTTGTGGCAAGCAGGGACTACTCTTTGTTGTGGTGTGCAGGTGTGCGGGCTTCTCACTGTAGTGGCTTCTCTTGCTGCAGAGCACAGGCTCAAGGTGCACGGGCTCAATAGTTGTGGCTCACAGGCTCTAGAGTGCAGGCTCAGCAGTTGTGGCACATGGACTTAGTTGCTCCGTGACATGTGGGATCTTCCTGGACCAGGAATCGAACCCATGTCCCTTGAATTGGCAGGCAGATTCTTAACCTCTGCACCAGCAGGGAAGTCCTGTGAGTATAGTTCTAATGCAACTTTATCACATGTGTAGATTCACATGTGTAACATCACAGTCAAGATGCAGAACTATTCCATCACCAAAGCTCTCCCTCTTGTTACCTCTTTATAGTTACACCTACCCCCTTCCCCCACACCCTATTGTCCCTAATTTCAAGCAAAGCACTAATCTGTTTCCCATCTCTGTAATTTTGTCTTTCTGAGAATGTTATATAAGTGGATCATCCAAAAGACCTTTGGAAATTGGCTTTTTAAAAAACTCATATTAATGTCCTAAAGATTCATCCAGTTTGCTGCATATATCAATAATTAGTTCCCTTTGATTGCTGTTATCCCATGGTATGGATGTATCACAGTTTATTTAACCATTAACTTATTTAAGGAGATTTGGTTTGTTTCAAGTTTGAGGCTAATATGAATAACACTGAATTAAGATATTTGGGCTCAGATTTTTCTGTGAACCTAAGTTTATTTCTGCCAGGAGTGAGATTGCTGATTCATATGATAAATGTTATGTTTAGTTTTTTTTTAAAGAAACTGCCAGACTTTTCCAGAGTGGCTCTATGCTTTTACATTCCTACTAGGAATGTATAGGAGATCTAATATCTCCACATTTTTGCCAGCATTTTGTATATTCATTACTTTTAATTTTAGCTTTTAATTGCTTTGTGCTGGATATCCCATCATGATCTTAATTTGCATTTATTTACCTGATGGCTAGTGATGTGTGGAACATCTTACCATGTGCTTATTTGCCGCATGCATATCCTTATTGGTGAAATGTCTCTTCATATCTTTTGCCTGTTTTCTAATTGGGTTGTTTTGTTTTTTTGAGTTTTGAGAGTTCTTTATATATTGTAGTTATGAATCCTTTGTCAAATCTGTGGTTTGCAAACAAGCTACCTGTGTGTAGCTTTTTTTTTTTTTCATCTTCTTTATAGGTCTTTTGCAGGACAAAAGTCTTAAATTTTGATGAAATCAAGTTCTTTGATATTTTTCTTTTATGGATTGTGTTTTTGATATGTCTAAAACCTTCAAGTCCTACATCCTTCAGGTTTTCTCCTGTTTTCTTCCAAAGATTTTATAGTTTTATGTTTTATATTTAAATCTGATCCATGTTGAGTTAATTTTTATATAAAATGTGAAGGTTAGGTTGAAGTCCAATTTTTGCCTGTGATACCCAGTTGTTTTAGCAATTTGTTAAGTCTTTCCTTCTTCCGCTGAATTGTTTTCACACTTTTGTCAAAAATCAGTTTTGCTCATTTGTGTGGGTGTATTTCTGGGTGCTGTATTCATCTATGCATATATCCTGCTAATACTACCCTGTCTCAGTTACTATCTGTAAGTCTTAAAGTTGGATAGTGATTCTTCTCACTATATTTTTCTTTTTCCAGAACTGCTTTAGCTATTTTAGTTTCTTTCCTTTTCCACATAAATCTTGGAATAATCTTGTCATATTCACAAAAAGATATTGCTAGGATTTTGAAAGGAGTACACTAGCCTATAGATCAATATGGGGAGAATTGACCTCTTTACTGTGATGAGTCTTCCAATCCATGAACATAGTGTATCTCTCATTAGCATTTTGTACTTAATTGGCATAAAGATGCTTTTGCACCTCTGTCAAAAATCAGTTGGCCCTACTTGTGTAGGTCTATTTCAGGTCTCTATTTCATCATCTATGTGTCTGTTCTTTGGTCAATAACAGACACTCCTAATTACTGTTGCTATATGTCTTGAAATTGTATAGAGTGATTCCTCCACTTTATTCTTCTTTCCATTATTTATTCACCTATTATAGTGCATTTGCCTTTTAATGTAAATATTAAAACAATCTCATCTATACCTGCAAAAGAAAACATTGTTGGGATTGTGTTAAGGAATTCTGTTAAACTGGTAGATCACATTGAGGAGAATTGACCTCTTTACATCGATTATCTCTATCCATGAACATTGTCTCTCCATGTATTTAGATCTTTTTTGATTTCTTAATTTTATAGTTTTCAGCATACAAGTACTGTACATGTTTGCTAGTATTTCATTTTGTTTAGAGCCAATTTCCTTATAGTTAAAAGGCTGTTCAAATTATTTCATATTGGTTTGTGCCTTTTGAGGAATTGGTCCATTTCACCTATATTGCCATTTTGCATGAGTAGTGTACTTAATATTTCCCTGTCATCCTTTTACTGTCTGTGTGGTCTATAGTGATACCCCCATTTCTATTCCTTATATTTGGTAAGTTGTGTCTTTTCCTTGTTTTAGTCAGTCTTGCTAGAGGTTTGTTAATTTTAATGACCTTTTCAAATAATGAGGTTTTGTTGAATTGACTTTTCAGTTTTCAATTTCATTGATTTCTGCTCTTATATTTATCTTTTCCTGCCTCCTGTGAGGTGGAGGTTGAAGTCTAAGTTTCCTGTGCTGCATCCCTTGATATCCTGAGGGGGAGGGCCTTCTCCTTACTGGTTGATGGTGTGAGGAAGTTGATGCTCCCACCAGGCCTCTGTTGATACCTCCCTGGCTGGTAAGGGTATGGCTGCCTAATTACTGCTCCCCATGTGTTTTTCATTGACACATCTAAGGAGCGGGAACATAGGGGTGAGGGAGGTTACTGGTAAATAGTGATAAAAGTTCAGACTTTCCACTAGGCCTTCACCATGGAGGCAGAGGGGTACCTCATTACTGTCCTGGAGGTACAAGCTAAAGCTCCTCACATAGTCTCCACTGACACTGCTGGGGGCCTCATTACCACCCAGTGAGGACCAAAGTCCTAGCTCCCCACCAGGCTCTCTGACACAGCCAGCAGGGGATGGTTGGGGCATCTGGTTTGTGCTTGGCCATGGAATAAATCTAGGCTTCCCGCTGTGTCTTTGCTGGTTGGAAAGGAAGCATGTTTTTTTCTGTGGTGTTTAGCTGGAGTAGTTTTCTGCCTTGCCAGGCTGCCCTTTTCCTCGTCCTTTGGATAGAGGGGGCAGGCTTTTGTGGACTTCTCTGTTTACACCTGTTATTGTTTCTGAGATGGTAGCTTCATGAGGACCCACTTTGGCATATATGAGGCTGAAAGGAAATCAAGTGAGCTCACCATTGTTATCCCTTGGGTCCTGAGGTCTCTAGACAGTCTGCCTCCTCTCTACCTTTCTCAGTTTTCTGTAGAATCTCTAGAGTCTTTAGCTGTACTTATCTGGAATAAGGAAAAATGTGTTTACTCCATCTTTCTATTCTGTGAAATGCATTGTCACATTTTTACAGATTTTAATTACTAATTTCTTGTTAGTTCTATGTGTTAGGTATATCTTCTCCCAGTTGGGGCCTTCTCACTTTTCATGGTAGTCTTTTGTCTAACTATAGTTCTTAACTTTAATGAAGTTGAATTCATTTGTCTTTCCCTTATGCTCTAAGGTTACGTAGATATTCTCCTATATTTTCCTCATGAAAGTTTTAAAGTTCTTAATTTATCCTAGCCAAAAGAATTATTTTTTGAATTAAGTAAAGTACGGATCTGATTTTATCCCCCTCCCACTACAGAGAGCTATAGCACCATGAAAAGTTCATCCCCTTCTCCACCAATTTCTAGTGCCACATCTGTCTTGTGTTTCTGGTATGTGTATTCTGTTCCATTTTTGTTTATCCTTTAATAAGTATCACACCATCTTAATTACTAGAGCCTTATATGTTTACTGTGTTATTTGGTAGACATGTTCCCCCAGCTTGTCAAAAGTCTCTTGCAATTCCTATTGGGATTATTATTAAAAACTGCATTGAATCTATAAATATGTTTGTGGAGAATTGAAATCTTTTACCATCAAGAACGTGGTATTTCCATTACCTACTTTTGTTTTTTTTGATGATTCTAAGTATAGCATAACATTTTTCTATGCAACGGCCTTATACCTTTTAAAAAATTTACTCCTAAGTACTTAATATATTTTTGTTGCTATTGTAAAATAGTTTTTTTAATTAGAATTTTTGTTTACTGCTTGTATATTCAAATGAAGTTGACCTTTGGATTACTTTGTATACATTCACTTATCTGGGAACCTTACTGCAGTCTCCTTGGTACAAATTACAGCACCAAGTTTATATTAAATTTTTTAATTTAATTTAAAATTTAGATTAATTCATTCATAATTATTAAGTATTTATTGTTTTACCAAGCACTATGAAAGATCCCCCCAAAGAAACACTATTTGCACTTGTTAAAGGAAGCGGGTTGGTGTTTCTGAATCCCCCATGGAGATTTTAAACAAAAGCATGTCTGTGTTCCATTTTAAGAAATCCTGATTCTGTAGGTCCAGAGAGAACCAGAACTCTTGTTCTTTTAGAAGTCTCCATGTGATTCTACACATCTCTATTTGAAAAACACTGTGAGAGAAGTTGCTAAACAATAAAAAGAATAGCCCAAGGGGATATTTATTTGAGAGGGCATCACATTTAAAATTATGAGCATGTATTCATCATTTATTATACTAGTGTGGGACATACACACACACACACACACAGACACCTACACCCACATGTATACATGCACTTGGGTGCGCGCACACATATAAAATCCATATATGTACATAAAATGAATTGCTTTTTGTTAAGTAACAGCAGGTATGAATTTGAAGAGAGTGGGCATTATAAAAGAACCCATTCACAGTTTGAATGAAAGATGTGTTGGATTAGGACTCGGTATGTTTGTATTAAACTTAGAATATGAGCTCATGAATATAAAGAACAGGATTGGTGGTTGCCTGAGGTGGGGGTGGGGGTGAGTGAAATGGCTGAAAAGGATAAATTTTCAGTTATACGATGAGTAAGTCATGGGGATGTAATGTACAGCATGGTGACTCTGTATTGCATATTTGAAAGTAGCCAGGGAGTTGATCTTAAAAGTTCTCACCACCGGGGCTTCCTAGGTGGTGCAGTGGTTGAGAATCCGCCTGCCAGTGCAGGGGACACGGGTTCAATCCCTGCTCCAGGAAGATCCCACATGCCGCGGAGCAACTAAGCTCGTGTGCCACAACTATTGAGCCTGCGCTTTAGAGCCCGTGAACCACAACTATTGAGCCCATGTGCTGCAACTACTGATGCCCATGCACCTAGAGCCCGTGCAACAAGAGAAGCCACAGCAATGAGGAGCCTGCGCACCACAACGAAGAGTGGTCCCCACTCACCACAACTAAAAAGAAAGCCCGCGCACAGCAAAAAAGACCCAACACAGCCAATAAATAAAATAAATAAATAAATTTATTTAAAAAAAAGTTCTCACCACCAAAAAAAAATTGTAATTGTTTATGGTGACAGATATTAACTGAATTTTTTGTGGTAATCATTTTACAGTATATACAAATATCAAATCATTACATTGTACACCTTGAACTAATTATAATGTAATTATATGTCAATTTAAAAAAAACTTAGAACTCAATTTTGTCTTTCCCAGTTGGAGTCATTCGATGTCCAGTTTGCAGCCAAGAATGTGCAGAGAGACACATCATAGATAATTTTTTTGTGAAGGACACAACTGAGGTTCCCAGCAGTACAGTAGAAAAGTCTAATCAGGTAAGTGTATTAAGTCTTGAATCTTTTGCCTCCTCTTAATGAGGCATGGAGAACCAAAATGCTGGGAACTTGCCATGCATTGGGTTGGTTTGTCTCAAATTTCAAATTACCCCTTCGCCTTGATTGGCTTTCTTTTTCCTCCCTATTAACATATTTGCTGGATAAACTGGGTTGTTAGTCCAGTAGAGTTAGCCTTATTCAGAATTTTGCTGACCTCTTCTTAAGTCATGTAACATGCTTCCCTGTCTCCTGTATTTTGTGAGAACTGGTAATAAAAATGTAGAGGCTAGTTTAGGCTCAAGTCCCATTGGGTGAGAGGACATAAGAATACTTTCATCCATATGGCTGTGTGTATTTCCAGCAGGAAGCTTATGATGTTTGGTTGTCTTTTGTTTCTAATGTTAATGATCACTGCCAAGATTCCATATTTAATCAGGACTTTGAAAAATGGTGACATTTTCATTCTGTCATTCCCCTTTATTTCTCAACTGGAATAGAAAGAGAAAAGCTTCCTTCTTCTATTCTTAGGTAGTTAAATGCTTGATTCTTTCCCTTCAGTTGCTAATTTTTAGCGAAGTGACTTAATTTCTTAGCATTCTTCAGAGGTGACTAATGAGTGGTGTGTGTATGTGTTTGTGTGAATTCATGAATTTTTAACATAAAATGTGTTGTGGTTGTTATGCTTATTGGTGCTCAGTTTGTGTCATCTTGGCAGTGAGGACTCCTGAGTCCTTTTGACACAATCCCAGTAGTTATTGCCATCTCCCTTGCTTTTTATTTTGACAAAATATTGTTCATTTTCTGTTTCACATCTGGAACCAGCAAGAGCTGGTTTTCCTAGGAGCCTTGGTTCCTTTTAGTCTGAAATGGTACTTGGAGAGCACTGTGTGGATGCCAGGGGTGCTCATCACCACTGGGTTGGTCATTTTTCTAGGACCTTGAGAAGAATGATTTAACAAATACTTTTTATTTTAAAAAGAGAGAAAGGGAAAATATATCAAGTATATTGACGTTTTTAAAGTCAAATCTAGAATTGTAGATGTTCACAGGAAACTCAAGCAAATAGGTCTTCCTAAGATGATCAAGTCCCTTTTTCTTCTGGCATTGCAGTCTTCCTCCAGCACCACCTATTGTGAGAATCTAATGTGAAACCAGCTCATTAAGCATAAATGAGGCTTGCAAAATGAGAGTATAGAAGAACAGAGTTAGTACTGAAAGTAGAAGTTATAGAATTGTCTCTGTTAAAACAGAAAAGAAGATAACAATTACTACATGTATGTACGGGAGATATTCAGTCAAATTATCATGCTTTGAAGTTACTTGAAATAAGTAATTCTTCTCTGTATGGTTTAGCCACCCACTTGATAGGCAGGTTCATTTGTTTCACTTTGCTTTTGCTGAGGGTTTTGTTTAGGGCTTTAGTATTTTTTCATTTGAAATTTGTGTTACTACATATAAAACATTCATATATTGGTTCCAAAGTAAAATCCATGAAACAGAGTGTATTCAGAGAACTCAGACTTCTATCTCCATCTCGCCTGCCCCATTACCTTATTTTTTTCTCTGTCTTATAGCTAACCATTTAATTTCTTTTATGGTTCATCCTTAGCTTTTAATTATTTTATAATCTAAGTAATTTTATTTTATTTTTAAGATTTAAGCAAATAAGTCATCCCATCCTATCCTCATTTTTCTTAGATAAGCAGTAGTATGATATGCTTTAAAACTTTGCTTTGTTAATTTTACTTTTTATACTAGAAGTCCTTCCCTAACTTTATGTATAGAAATCTCTTACTTTTTGCTGCATAATGTGGAGATTAAGTTTTAGATGACATCCTTATACAGGTGAGAGTTGAAGCTGAGGGAGTAGATGAGACCAATCCCCAGACCTAACAAAAAACTACAGAATCAGAGGAGAAATAGTAGTGGTGGGGTCCAGAGAGGCAGTCTGGGAGATAAGAGGATCTGGATGTATCAGGGAATCCAAATGATTTCTAGGAAATAAGAGTCAGTGGCATCAAATGATGTTAGAAAGGTGGAAGACAAGAACTGAGAGAAGGCAGGTTTTGGTTTATGGAAATATTATCCAGGTATTTGGAGTTTGGCTAATGTAAATTATTGACTGAGGAGAAATAAATTTTCCCTCTACATTGCAGGGACAGTGATTTTTTTTTTTAAGCATTGGAATATAATTACTTTACACTCTTGTACCAGCTTATGAGGTACACCAAAGTGAATCAGCTGTATTTATACACATATCCCCATATCCCCTCCCTCCCGCAACTCCCCCCCCCCCCCCCCCCCCCCCCCCCGTCCCGGCCCTCCAAGGCATCTCCCATCATTGAGTTGATCTCCCTTTGTTATACAGCAACTTCCCACTAGCTATCTATTTTACAGTTGGTAGTATATATATGTCTATGCTACTCTCTCACTTTGTCCCAGCTTCCCCTTCGCCCCCCGCCCCCCTAACCCCTTGTCCTCCAGTCCATTCTCTGCATCTGCATCCTTATTCTTAAGGGACAGTGATTTTAAAAAAGCACATCTGGCCATGTCACTCACATACTTAAAAGCTTTTAGGAGACTTCTTCAGACAAAGACCAAAATTGTCATGTGATCCTGCTTGATCTGGCCCCTGCCTGCTTTGCCATCAGCTTCTTCTCTTACCAGTCTTCCCCTTGATCTCTCACTTTAGTCATACTGGCTTTCTGTCAGTTCTTTGAACCTGCCATGTTCTTGCTGGAGGCTTTGGTACATGCTGTTCTCTCTACCTAGAAGGCTTTCATCAGTAACTGATGACTCAACTTTCTTATCGTGGTGCAAATATAATCTCCTTAGAGAAAGCCTTGCTTGGTTAATGTCTCCTCTCACTTTTCCCAACCCTTCCACCTCGCTAAAACCAGATCGCTTTCCCCCATCATATGTTCTTATAGCTTCTTATACTTTTCCTTTATGGCACTTCTCAATTCGTAGTTATGTATTAGTGAGATTATTCCAATAATGTTGACTTTCTCATGTTTAATCTTCACAACCACTCAGTAAAATTCATGTTATTACCCTTATTTTAAAGATGAGCATTTTAAGTAATCTGACCAAGACTACTCAGCTAGCAAGTAGGGGAACTGAGATTTGAACCCACACTTCATCTAGGAGACAAGGTGTCATAAGGGCGAGGATTGTGTTTGCTTTTTCTGATTGTTATATCCCCAGCACTTAGCATAGTGCCTAAATGCCGAGACCAGCTCGGCGACTCGAGGTGAGTGACGGGTGCCGCAAGCTTGAAGAAGACACAGACACAGACTGAAGAGAAAAGTGGGACCGGGGGGCTCAAGACCTCTCGGATCAAGAGCCCTGATGACTCATCCCAGGTTGCTTTTATTGAGTTCTTCTGCTAACATTCTCAGGTTACACCCATAAACAATCAAAGGCCTCACATGACTGAGGCAATTATCTTTGTTTGCTTCCTGGGTCCGAGTTGAGCAGGTGTGGATTTGAGCTGGGCCTGGAGAGCAAAACAGCCCTGGGGGCAGGAGACCTCTCTCAGATATTGGGGGTTGGTGCCCCACCCCTGTTGGCCCCTTTGCGACTGTGCCTGTCTTAGGTTGTTCCTCCCTTGAGGAATCTTACCCGTCTCTGGCTAACCAGTCATCCTCCAGGGCCAAACAGGGTGATATTAGTCTCCACGCCCCGCACCCTCAGTTCCTCCACTGCTCAAGCAGGACATTCTGAATCCCATCGCTCGGCCCACATACTTTAACATTTTCAAGGTTTCAGAAAGGTTCCTGAATGTCTTCCCACACCTAAAATGTTTGATATATTGAACTAAGGGCAGTGTCCTTATATTTCCATTTCATATGTTTATAATTTAAAAGGTAGTGTCAGTTTAAATTTATGAACGCTGTTAAGAAGATAACTGATAGAATCAAGTATGGTTGGTACATCATTTGTGTATGATTAGTCATGTGACCACCTTTTCTTTATTCTCAAAAATTGATGTGACGTTTCTTTTATTAGGTATGTACAAGCTGTGAGGACAATGCAGAAGCTAATGGGTTTTGTGTAGAATGTGTTGAATGGCTCTGCAAGACATGCATCAGAGCTCATCAAAGGGTGAAATTTACAAAGGACCACACTGTGAGACAGAAAGAGGAAGTATCTCCAGGTAATAAATTAGTTTTTAAGTTTTGTTTTCTCTCTGTCCCTCCCAAGTCATTCTTTCCTTTCCATACTAACTTGTTTTGATACACTTGTAAGCATTAAATATACTCTTGTCTTTTAATACAGATAAGTCTATATTATAGTTGAATTTGAATACATGTAAATGTTGGTAAGTATAAATAGATATAGAATTCTTCTGCTTTATATTTATACTCGTAACCCTCCTTCTCCTATAAATGCCTTAATTTGGTATGAATGTACAACATATGAAAAAGTTGCTTTTAAAACTCTTCTCTCTTCTCTCTTATTTTTAAGATGATAAGGGCTGGGCTTAAAAAAAGTTTTACAACTCTTTTCTCTCTGTTATTCTTGTAGTAAACCTCTTTCATAATATTAGTTTTGTAGATAACCAAAGAAGCTTTGCTTTCCATGTAATTATGGTTTCTGGGTTTTTATTGTGCTTATAATGTAAAGTTCACTAATACATTTTTTATTATAGTAAAATATGTGTAACTTAAAATTTGACATTGTAACCATTTTTAAGTTTACAAATCGGTGGCATTAATTGTATTCACAGTGTTATGCAACCATCTCACCATTTCCAAAACTTTTTTTAACACTCCCAAAGGAAACCATACCCAATAAATAATAATTGCCCATTTATCTCTTCTCACCAGCCCCTGCTAACCTCTAATCTACTATCTGTCTCTGTGAATTTGCTTATTCTAGATAATTCATACAAGTGGAATCATATGATATTTGTCATTCAATGTCTGGCTTATTTCACATGCCATAATGTTCTCAGATTTTATCCGTGTTGTAATATTTATCAGCATTTTGTTCATCTTTGTGGCTCATTAATATATTTTTGTTTAAAAATTAATCCACTGCTTTTTATTCACTCAGCCAACCAGTGTTTGTATGCCTATTCTATATTCCAGGAACTTTGCTAGATTAGAGAGATGAAAAAGTAAGACAGGTACTTCCTACACTCCAGGAGTTATTAGTATGATGAAGACTGTGAACAAATTAGCAGTCATAAGTTCTATAGGAGCACATGAAAGGAGTACCAAACTCAGATTTGGAGATCTGCATTGAAGGCCACATCTGGGACCTGAAGGATGAATAGAAGTTCAGCACATAAATGAGAAGAGTGGGGAAAACTGAAGCACATGCACAAATTTCCAGAGGGGGAATGTTGAGTGTAGTTGGAGAGTAAGACACAAGAAGAGGAGTAGTAAAAGATGAGGCTAGGACTCTTGAGACACAGGGAAAGGGGGTATAATTTCTGAGAACACCAATGAAGAAAAGACACAAAAGAGAAAAGTCCAGGTATAGACTCAGGTAAAGTTAATAGATTAGTGCTGGAAACACTTCTGTTTTTCTGTGAAGTCAGCCATCTATTGAAAAAGAGAGTAGAGGAAATAGCACTAAAAGGTAAGAAATATGGAGGATATTTGAAATAACTGCAGTTGAAAGAGAGCTTTAGCTTTGGAAATAGGATTGCTTGGTAGCGTCAAGGTTGCATTTGATATAGTCCTTAAAACTTCCTCTATCAGTCCTCGGCAGTCTGATGTGGTCATAGAGAAGAGTTGAACTATTTAGGGTTGGGGTTTAGCTGGACCAATATTCTAGAAGTTCCACAGGGTGAGAGATGCAGATAATGGCATGTGTTGACATGAAGAATTTGGGGATTTTAAATGTGTAAAGGAAGTGAAGTTGATAAGGTGAAAAAAATGGTTAGGGACTAGAAATATCAGTGAGGTACAGTGAGAGTAGTTTAGGAATTGGGAACTTAGAAAGTAGAAGTTATTAGAGTGGGATATTTGAATTTATGATTATAGAAATTTATTGTCCAATAATGGACAGTAAATCTAGGGTGGGACCATGATATGTATTAAATGGAATAAGTAGTTAAAATGAAGTATAGGTCTCTAGAGATGAAAAAGTCTGAGAGGCTTGTCTTTATGTGGTATTCTCTGTGGACTTCTGAATCATCCAGGATGATGATGAGACTAAGGACTAGGAGGATGATTATGAGTCAGGATTGAAATTCTTCATAAATAAAGGAATGACATGAATAAATGGTGTGACATGATGTCATAATTATAAATGGGTGATTATCTAAATCAGAAGCACTATAAATAATTATTCCTGAAGAACAGGTGCAAACCAGGGTGTCCCAAGCCAGCTAAGGATGTGTGGTCACCCATCATCTACTGTGATGCCCAGATGATATGAACCTCAAGGAGAAGGGTACAGGGAGCTATGACAATAGTAATATTAAACCATCTTTGGATGGAATTAATTCCATTCGGTCTTGATGTGTTGTGCTTTTAGTATTCTTTTAATACATTGCCAATTTTCTCCATCTGGTTATTTTCCCTTTTTTGTTTAGAATTTTATATATTTTCCCTTTTTTTTAATTAATTAATTTATTTTATTGGCTGTGTTGGGTCTTTTTTGCTGTGCACAGGCTTTCTTTTAGTTGCGGTGAGTGGGGGCTACTCTTCGTTGTGGTGCATGGACTCCTCATTGCTGTGGCTTCTCTTGTTGCGGAGCACGGGCTCTAGGTGCATGGGCTTCAGTAGTTGCAGCACATGGGCTCAATAGTTGTGGCTCACGGGCTCTAAAGTGCAGGCTCAATCGTTGTGGCGCACGGGCTTAGTTGCTCCGTGGCATATGGAATCTTCCTGGAGTGGGGATCAAACCCGTGTCACCTGCATTGGCAGGTGGATTCTTAACCACTGCGCCACCTAGGAAGCCCCCCCCCCCTTCTTTTTGATATGACTAAATAATTTACCTTTTTGTTTTTATCCCTAACTTTATCTAATTATCCTCCATATTTTTTTAGTTCATTAATTTTATTTTTAATTCCTCTCAGCTTACCTTATTGCTTAATCAGTCATTGTATTTACTTGTTAAATGGAAAAATTATAATACATAACATGTAACATAAGCATTGCCCAGTTTTATCTCCACTCTAGATAACTGTTAAGAAGTTATGTAGATGACTACAGTGTAATAGTGTGAACTTTATGATTATCTCTGTATTGATGGGTATCCTCTGCTAGAAATTTTGTAAAAGTGGAGAAATAATTTTTCCATCCCCTCTTTTATACGTTTTTATTAGATTTTTCTGCATTGCATTAAAAAAAGTCACATTTGGAGTAGGAAACACTGCAGTTGGTTCCATTCACTTATCTGGACTATTAAGATTTTTTAATTTCATAAAACATCTTTTAGCTACACACTTTCTTTTTCTCCTGAATTAATTTTAATTTTTATACTGTAAAGTGAAAAGCTCATTTATCTTTTCCTTCAGAAATGCAAAAAATACTAATATTTTATTATTCATAAAACCTAGTGGTAATGGTGGTGGCAGTGAAACTAGCTTCTTTATATCGCAGCAGATTTGAATTTAAATGAACAATCTAACTATTTACCATTCAATTATTAATTTCTTCTTTTTGCCTCCCGTTGTCTGTACAGAGGCAGTTGGTGTGACCAGTCAGCGACCAGTGTTTTGTCCTTTTCATAAGAAGGAGCAGCTGAAGCTTTACTGTGAAACGTGTGACAAACTGACGTGTCGGGACTGCCAGTTATTAGAACATAAAGAGCACAGGTACCTGAATCTTTCATTATATACAGAGATTTGTAATACAGCTTTGTGAGGACTAGACGATTACTGCAAATGGCAGCTTGCAAATAGTGTTTTGTTTGGCCAACAGTATGTTGGCTTATTTCAAGATTTTTGAGATTTGGCGCTGTTGACTGTTGTGGGGGCTGTCTGGTACATTGCACAGTGTTGAACTGCATCTTTGACCTCTATTTACTACATTCCAGTAGCATTCTCACAGTTTTGACAACCAAAAATGTCTCCAGATGTTGCCAAATGCCCTAGGAAGCAAAATCACACTAGTTGAGAACAACTGGCCAACACACTTGTTAAAAATATATGGAGTTAGTTGCCAGTGTTGTAAATAAGTTTTTACATTTTAAAAAAAGTTTAGATCTTTGCTTTTGGTTTGGTTTTTTTTTAAGAAAATTGAATCTGTTGTAGCCCTGGGCCCCATATACTTTCCTTTTTTTTTTTTTTTTAAAGATTTATTTATCTTATTTATCTGTTATTTATTTTATTTAGTTTTGGCTGCATTGTGTCTTTGTTGCTGCATACGGGCTTTCTCTAGCCATGGTGAGCGGGGGCCACTTTTCGTTGCAGCATATGCGTTTCTCAGTGTGGTGGCTTCTCTTATTGCAGAGCACAGGCTCTAGGCACAGGGGCTTCAGTAGTTGCGGCTCATGGGCTCAGAGATTGTAGAGCACAAGCCTAGTTGCTCCATGACATGTGGGATCTTCCCAGATAGGGCTCAAACCCATGTCCCCTGCATTGGCATGTGGATTCTTAACCACTGCGCCACCAGGGAAGTCCCCCCATATACTTTCATGTCCGCATTTGAGTGGAATTGACTTTAGTCCTCTTTAGAATGGATATGCTTTTCTAATTCATCATAGTTCCTACCAAAGCTTACTTTTAAATCTGTCTTCCATAGGCATTTGAATTAGCAACAGCTGAATTAAACAGTAAGATTCTGATAAATTGATGCAAATATAATTGGCTGAAAAAGGTCTAGGCTCCCAATAATGACAGACTAGATAATTTGGACAAACCGTATCAGTGAGGGTAACTAGAAAACATGGATGAAATACAGAAATCATTGGTAAGATATTTTAGAGCCTGGTAATAAAGAATTATTGGATCAGGATTGGGTTGGAATGGGACAGAGAATGGCACAGGCATTTTTCCCCTTTGAAGCATTTTCCTAGAGGTTGGGGAGGTGCTTTTAATATGCCCACAGGGCTGAAAGACAGAGTTTGGAGTTCAGGGGATCACAGGGCTTAAAGGCTTCTCCTTGCCTTGAGTTGTGATCCTGAAAGTCTGCACTATTATGGTAAAGATGAACTAGCTAGTAAATAGTTCCTTACTGGAACTAAAGCACAGAATCAAGTCTTCTCAGTAACCAAAGTTGGATTAAATTGAAATCATATTGCTTGTGCCCCAAGGTACCTGGTAGAATAAAATGTAAATCCTCTCTAGAGGAAGAGAACATCATCCTAGACCTCAGATTTATTTAATAATGAGTTTTGCAAAATGGTTCAGCATACAATTAGAAATAACCAAATATGCTAGAAGGTAAGGCAATATGAACAAAGTCTAGAACTTAACATTACAGTAACTGAAATTAACTCAATAGAGAGTTTAAGAGCAGATTTGACCTGCTAGGCAATGAGAATTAATGAACTGGAAGAAATTAAGGAAACATCAAAATGAAGCATGATAAACAGAAAGATGGAAAATGGAGGAGGCATCAAGAAGATGTAACACAGGGTGTAACTGGGGTCCAAGAAGGAGAGAGAGAATGGGGAGGAAGCAACATTTGAAGGCAGAATATAATGGCCTAGAACTTTGTAGTACTGAAGAGAGACATCCAGCCCATATTCAAGAAGCCCCATAACTCCCCAGCAGGATAACTACAAAACTAAACAAGAAAATAACTACAAAACTAAAATTCTATACCTAGTGAACATATTCTTCAGCACTGAAGGTTAATGAGAAAGACGTTTTCAGGCAAAATAAACTGGTAGAAGGCATCCCCAGTAAACACTCACGAAAACACACATTAGGCAGAAGAAAAACGGTAAGTGATGCACAATGAAAAGGACAGCTACAATGACAAGTATGAGTAAATCTAAATAAACGTTGACTTAAATAGTAGTGTCTCGGTGTGTTGTGTGTGTGTTCTATATTGCACAGCAGACATACATGTGAGGGGGATATGGAGTTCGTGTTCTTAGTTTCATTCATTGCTTAGGAAGAGGGTAGTAAACTACAAATTAATCTTAAATGATAAGATCTGCATTTTTTTTAATGCAAAGAGTAGTCACTAAAAGGATAGTAAGTCAATATCATTATCAAGATAACAGAGGGAGAAACTGGAAAAATCAGCAATTAATTAGTCTAAACAGGCCAAAAAAGAGAAAAGGAGCAAAGAACAAATGGTATTTAATAAGACTTGATAAGTTGGTGGATCTCTAAATACATTTGTAATTATAGCAAATGCAAATGGATAAAATGCTCCAAATTAAAAGGTTCAGGGCTCCATAAGAAAGCAAATAGAGAATCTGCTACTTGCTTTTTTGTGAGAGAAACATCTAAAACCTAAGTATATAAAAAGAATGATGGGAAAAGCTGTGCCATACAAACACTAATCAAAGGTAAGCTGGTGTATCACAGTATATTACTTCAGATAAAGAGAGAAACTTTATAACAATAAAAGGCTCTCTTTATCTAAAAGATACAATAGTTCTAAATTTATATTCCTCATAGTCTTACAACATATAAAGAAAAATGACAGAACCTGGAACATAGAGACAAATCCACAGAGTGGGAAATGTTAACATATTTCTCTCAGTAATTGACAAAACAAGCAGACTAAAAGGAAGGATAGTTCAGTAAGAGTCAAATTACACAGTTAGCAAACGACCTTATGAACATTAAGGAACACTGCACCCAGTAATACACATTATTTCTAAACATAAAAGGGAAAAAATTAATTAAGCATATGCCAAGGCAGTTTTACATTTCAGTGGGTTGAAACCATATAAATTATTGTGTAAACTCAATACAGTCAATCTACAGAACAATAGTAGATGAGAAAAATCTCCATATGTTTGAAAATGAAGAAATGTAATTTACATGAAAACTAAACACAATGATGCATGATCCTGGACTGTATCCTAGACTAGAGAGGGAAAATGATATAGAGGGCATTACAGAGACAATCACACAATTGGAGTATGGTCTGTAGATAAGATGAAAGTATTATCTCAATTTCAGTTTTCCTGTATTTAATAATTACACTATGGTTACGCAATAGAATATCCTTGCTTTTAGGAAATGCATTCTAATTATTAAGGAGTTAAAGGGCTTTGCTGAGGCAATATTTGAAAATCTTTGTAAACGTATATGTGAAATCTCTGTGCTATTGCAAATCTAACTTTGAAATTATTTCAAAACTAAGCAGTTAAAAATAAATATAAGCATCAAAGAAGAAATTCCAATAGATATTAGAAAATATTTTTATCTGAATAATACTGAAAATACTATCCTTGACATATACTGCTAAAGCCATGATTAGAGGAAAATATATACCATTAAATGCATATATTAGATATTAAGGATAAAAATAAGTGTGTTACACATTTATCTCAAGTTAGAAAAACCAGCAAATTAAACCCAAAGTAAGTAGCAAAAAGGATACGATAAATACAATGCAGAAATTAATGAAATACAGCTAAAAATTGGATATTTCAAAAGATTAATAAAATTAAGAGAACTCTTTGTGAATGATTAAAAAAACAGACTCAAAAAACCAATGCCAAGAGTGAAAAGGGACCATCACCACATTTTCTGCAGGCATTTAAAAATAGAAAAAGGTTTTTTGTCAATAGATTTGAAGATTTTTATGTGAAATGGGATAATTCTTAGAAAATATACCTACCAAAACTAACACCAAAATTCCATAAAGAAAATTACAGACCCAAATGATTTCACTGATGAATCTGCAAAATAGGTGAGGTAAAAATAATGCCTTTCCTATACAATCTTATCCATAGAATGGTAAAAGAATGAATTCTCTCCAGCTTGTTTTATGAAGAATAAATATAGAAAATTACAAACCAGTTTTACCCATGAAATGAACTTAAAATTTTTAAAAGAATACATAAGGAAATCAAATCCAGTAGCATTGTGATTTTTGGACAATATAATCACAACCAAGTTGGCCTTATAGCAATACAAAGTTTATTTAACATTTGAAAATAATTCATGTAGTTGGTCCTGTTAAAAGAATAAAGAAAAAATTATATGACCATCTCAATAAACACAGAAGAAACATTCAGTAAAAAAATATATATCCATGGTATACAATTTTAGCAAACTAGGAATAAAAGAAAATTTCTCAAACCTGATAAAAAGATTATCTGTGGAAAGAGCTAGAAAACATCATAATGGAATATTGAAACTTTTGGGTTTAGGATAAACCTAAATAAAGATGACCAGTTTAACCATTTCATTTAATATTACAATGTATTAGGGTCCCAAAGAGTGTATAACAAAACAAAGCTTACTAAGGTAAAAAAAACTTGTTACCTAAGAAGGAATTTTAAATGTTGTTATTTACAAATGATGTATATGAAGAAAATCCAATAGCATTATTACTAACTGTGTGTTTCCCCCCACCCTTTTTTGTAACTCTGGCAAACCTACTTAGTTGGAGTCGTCTTACATAGTTTGTCAGAGATTATCAACTTCACTTCCAGGTCAAGTTTTCTAAAATTTAGGTATTTTATGATATTGTTGCCTGAAGCTTTATCATGAACAAGGCGTAACATCAGGAGTTTTACCCCCATCCCCCCACTTACCCCATTTATTAAAAGCATGCAATATTTATTTGTGACCTGTACCACAACTACCTATTGTTTAAAAGTGATCTACAAAATATTTATTTACAAAAGCATCAAACTTTCATAATTATGAAATTGGAAAAGTTAATAAATCTACTTAAATATCTATGATTACTTTTTGCCAGGTCCGCCATGGGAGACTGTTGTAAAACTATGAATGATTGAATGTGTTTTTCTCAGATTTTCAAAAATTTTTAAAGAGTGTCCATGAGTAATATCTGTAAAGACTCTCTCCTTCTTAAGGGATAATTTTGAGAGAAGGGGAAAACCTGTCTTCCACGGATATATTTGGTATTTTAGAAAGATTACTCTTTATATCCTTTATACTCATTATCTTAAATAGTTTTTTATTAGTTATTTGTTTGCTTTGGGGCATTTCCTCATTTTAGACAGACATATTTGGGTGAAATAATTTGCTTATTTTTTTTTTCAGATATCAATTTATAGAAGAAGCTTTTCAGAATCAGAAAGTGATCATAGACACACTAATCACTAAACTGATGGAAAAAACAAAATACATAAAATTCACAGGAAATCAGATCCAAAACAGGTAAATTTGTATTTATGGTATATTTATATTTATGGTATTATTTAAATCATCTTTATATAATGTGTTGAGTATATTAACTTTAAGAACAGACATTTTACTTAACTCATGGTGAAGTACATCCAAGTAAGCTGTTAGATGGGTCTTATAACACATAGTTGATAAGATGTCTCCGGAAACTTTGGATTTCTGGAAAGTTTGGAAAGTATTCTTTTCAGCCATGAAATTCAAAACTATTATGGTAATTAGCTACATTTATTTATCAAGTAAGTATTAATAGTTTTTAATTATTTGGTGTTTTCCAATTTCCCAAGAAATGCCAGGATTTAAAAACAAAATCAACTATTTTTGCTAGTACTGTAAAATATTTTAACATATAATTAGATAAATAATTGCTATTTTAAGGATTGCTTAACTTTGAGATGCCTCCCCTGGGCTGTCAGCTTTTAATTGCAGTGAGGTGGAGATCACAGAACACCAGGAGACAGGGCTTGTTAAACTTTTTCACACATCTTTTATTCCTTGTCGGATACAATACTTAAACAGTTTCTACATATCACCTGTTACACTATTTGTCCTCCAAGGGAGTAAATCATCAACTGTCTAAAGGCTCATGTCTTAAAAATTCAGCGATTAGGGGAGCAAACCACTGACCTGTGGGGAAGAGGGAGTTTGTTACCCCCTTTGTATCCCATTTGAGGCACTTACTGACATTTTACAACACTCGTGTCCCATTCCCTTTCTTTTGTTGTTTTGCACATAAAAGTAATGTGTTGCTGCTCAAGTAGATCAAGAAATGCGTATTAGAAAGAACCTGAATAAGAGAGGCCTCGCAGGGACTTTGAATGTCGTTCATAGGGAAAAGTATATCAGCCTTTTGCAGTTCATTTTCCTTAAGATCAGTCGTCATAATCTCTTACTCTTTTCATTTTGCAGCATGGCTAGGGTGGGGCATTTGGTACTTTTTTCCAAAGAATTCCTTGGTTTACCTGATTTCCTTAAAGCAGATATTAAACATAATTTAACCTTCTTTATGCCCTGGTGTTATTACTAAATCTATCTATTATTATACGTTGTGGTAATAAAAGTTCTGTGGTGTCTTAGTTTCTGTTATTCTTTTGTTATCAGCTCTCATTTCATTTTACCTTTCTCTGTCACATAAGAACTCTAGCTGACCAAATACTATTTCCTTTGCCATATTCTAATCACAGTACTATATTTTGCCAAATTGATATAATTGGTGGGTTTAAAATTTTGTATCTGAGTAATTGAAAATATATAATGAATATTTATGAAATGATGAGGATAGATAATTTCTACTATCTAGTGGCAAACAGCAGTTGTAAAATAACTAATTTTATGTAAGCCATCCACCCTTTAGACTTTTCTTATTCTTTCACTATATATATGGTATGAGCTATGGGCCAAAGTTTACCCTTTTTTTTTTTTTTTAAACACATGGATATCCATTTTCTGACACTTGTTCCATTTGTCAAAAAGACTATGCTGTTGCTCTTAAATTGCCTTGGCACCTTTCTAGAAAATCAATTGACCATATATGTGTGAGATTATTTTGGACTCTATTCTGTTCCATTGTGCTTTTCTTTTTGCTAATACCCCCACTTTCTTCATGACTACAGCTTTTTATAGTAAGTCTTAAAATTTGTTTTTTTACCTTTTTTTTTAAAGTAGTTTATACTTTTTTTTTTTACAAAATAATATATTATGGTGTGGAAGGATTTTAGTTTTTGAATTGTGGTAAGAATTTAAAAATCTTTGAATTAGATGCTAATTGTTCATATCTTTATAGCCTACCTGATTATGGAAGGATTAAATTTACTGAACTGACTTTGCTATTAATTCATTTTTGTGCATGTGCAAATATGGCGTTACTTGTCCCTTTTTCATCCTGTTTTACCATCATGAGGATTTAAATTAGTTCTGTTTTTTGAGGTTGTTTGCTTGCCAGATCTGTCTGGTTTCCTTGATCCTCTAGCCAGTATTGACATCAAATATCTTGAAGAATTTTCAACATTAGGCGATGATAAATTAAGAGTTTTGGATTAACATATACACACTGTTGTTGATATATATAAATAGGTAACGAACACGGACCTACTGTATAGTACAGTGAACTCAATATGTTGTAATAACCTATAAGGGAAAATAATCTGAAAAAGATATATATATCTCTGAATCACTTTGCTGTACACCTGAAAGTAATACAACATTGTAAATCAACTGTACTTTAAAAAAAATTTGCAACAGAGAATAAAATTCCTGCTGTTTTGATCTTAAATTGTGGAAGATAACTATGGGAGAAGCAGACAGAAGAAATGAAGCCTCTTATTTATCTCATGGTGTTTGATGGTGGATGCCTCATTATTCTTTTCTGCTTCTATGAGATATTCTGGTGTGATGCTGTGTATTTTTTTTTTCCTATCCATCTTGATCTCCATGAAAACAGCATTCCCATTTTCTCTAATCAAAGGAAAAAATGTATACAGTGGTTGATAAAAACATAAAGTAGTTATTTGGCTGCTTATTTCAAAACAAATGTGTTATTAAAAATAGCAAACTACTATTATTATCTTTGGCTTTTATTCAGATATAATGAATACTGTAGCAGTTCAGATGACTAAGATAATAGTGACAATTTTAGACTGTTCTGCTTCTTAGTTGCAGTGAATACAATAGAACTGATTCAGAGTCTTGATTTTCCTTATCTTGTTTATAAATCATTTTTTTTGTCCATTCTTTTAGGTTGAGAGTTTTTCCAGGTGTTGTCATAATCTTTCCAAATAATATTTTCTTGAAATGTGTTCATTCTCTTGCATTTCATTATCATACACTTTAAGATTGAATTAAGTGACTGTCTTTGGAAGAATTATATTTCTGCTGTCTTATCTTCAAGAAAATCAATTTAAACTGAAGGATCCTGAGAAATAGCTGAGCTTTTAAGAGCTGAAAACTTTTTGTTCTAATTTAGACATTAAAAAATCAATATTACATATTCTAAAACATCTTCTGCCTTAGATTTTAGATTTTCCCCCTTTTGTTTAATTTTCAGGATAATTGAAGTAAATCAAAATCAGAAGCAGGTGGAACAGGATATTAAAGTTGCCATATTTACACTGATGGTAGAAATAAATAAAAAAGGAAAAGCTCTACTGCATCAGCTTGAGGTAGGTTACTGTTAATGGGACAGTATATTGTAGTGATTTAACATAGTATTTTCTCATGTATTTGTGAATTTGAAATCACAGACTTTTTCATATAATTGTTTCCATTTATGATTCAGTAATATTTCTTCTCTATTTGCAAGTTTTTGTTTGCCACACTCTACCTTGTAGCTGACAATTTATGGCTTTATAATATACTAGGGATATCTTAATCCTTACTGTTTACTTCATAGCACAAAGCATAATGTCTTGCTTGAAAGGGGAGCTTAGTAAATGTTGAAGAGATTAATCATTTTAGAGATTCATTGATTTGACAACTTTGGGTCACCAAAGAAGTGCAATTAAGTAAAGTTTTTCAGAAAGTTACACTGTTATATTTAGTTCTCAAGTATATACATTTAAAGCTTATAAGAAATAGGTAAAAGGATGTGCTTCCTGCCCTCAGCAGTCTTGATTGTGAAAGCAGTACTCAGGGAGAGATGCTCAAGGCACTTAGGATAGTTGTTTTTCACTGCAGGTAAGAAAAATATTACTATCTTAATAGCTTTCTTATACTCATGAAGGTCAAGATCCAGACTCAGCGTTTGACTCATATAATGTGAAGTTACAACTTCTACATGGTATCTTAACACAATGTTAATTGCATGATATTTTGGTATTTTAATATTTTGGTGCAGAAAGAATTTAACAGTAGACAAGCAAATTAAGAATAAGAAGAGACAAAGAATCCTGATGTTCGAAGATTTAAAAAAAAAAAGGTTCCTAGAAATAATATAGTTCAACCTCTTTATTTTATAGTTGACAAAGGTCAACTATAAAATAAGGTCTTTGTCAGAAAGTTCAGTTCCTCCTGGGAAAGCATGGTCATTCCCATGGTTTATCAACCATACAGGAAACAAAGACCAAAATAACCCTGTCTCCTTTTGAAAACATACTTAGTGAAAAATATTCTGGCCAGGAGGAATCAGACCCCATTTACAGTAACTATTTTCAAGGTTCTCTGGGGGTTTTTGTTGTTGTTGTTGTTGAAGATAGACACAAACTATCTTTAAAAGATTTCAAAGCTGTGCTTAAAATCAAATGTCACAAAGATTTGCTTTCTCAGATATGAATAGTGTATACATTGCTGTAGCTGTTTCCAAACTTCACTGTAAATCAGAATCACTTGAGGAGCCTTTTTTTTTTAAAAAAAAAAAATCAAGATAAAGAACAAAAGATGACCACATCCCCAGATCTCTAGGAATGAACCTGGTCATCAGTATATTTTAATCAGCTTTATTGACTTATAATTTTTACAGCACCTTTTAAATATACCTTTCAGTCTTCATACCTTTTCTCCTGATTCACAGAATCCTCCTTTAAGATGAACAAATGTTCAGGGTTTATTTGTGGGGGTAACAAATGTTATGCAATTGTACAAAAGTCACACAACTCTGTTCATATACAAGTCATTAAATTGTACACTTTAAAAAAAAAAGAAAAAGATGAACAAATGTAGTCATTATTTTTAAGACTCAAGAGAAATCAACCCAGATAGTTGTTGCTGTAGAAAACCAAGAAACTTGGGCTTCTGATTCTTAATTTGCAACATCCCTAAAAGTCAACAGAATTTCTGTTCTTTCTAGAATGTCTCCAAAGAAGCGCTTAGTTTTTACAGAGGTCAGAAATAGACTAATAATCTCTGAACTTAAAGTTAGACATGACAAAGTCTTTGATAGTCACTGCAATGATTTAATTCAGTTTAGCATATGTGTATTTCCCAAATTTGAAACCAGCTAGGGCCAGGATCTCAGTTCACTTTTTTCTATTGAGAATATAATTCCATATTGGAGTGTAGCAATTTTACTTTTAAACTTTTCATTAGAGCCAATAGAAGGCCCTGTCCTTTCCTCCTTTGCTTGCCAGGTAAAAGAGATTCTGAGGGTAGAGACCTTTAAAAAAAAAGCCCAAGTTCAATGGGTTTTTCTTCCACTTTTGACTAACCTATGTTCTTGCTTGTGTAATTCCCTTAGAGAAATTCTATAGTCTGCTTTTCTGTAACTTTTCTGAGAGGACGTTGGTACCATTAGTCACTATATCTATTGGTTCCCATGGTAATTTTCAATAGACAAAAGTTGTATGCTTCCTTTTTTTACTGTATATGAAGCATAAATGTTGTCTACCACATGGCATGACTTGGCACAAATTGGTTGCAATCAGGATAAGAATGCCTAAAAGGTGAAATTATGTGCTTGAGTAAATCACGTGATCTGGTAACTTTACTCGATTGCTGGACAGTTGCACCTATTTTATTTGTGAGTATTGAACTTAATAGGCATATACCGTATTACAGGTAATCCACGGTTTTATACCTTTCTGGATACTGAAAGATACATGAACAGAAACCTACATCCCAGAAAATGTAAAACCAGTCCAAGGGTCTTCGAGAGAAGGGGTGGACAGCAGAGACAGGGGTGGCATCAATGGCAGCTGCAGCACTGGGACATGGTTTTTTACTTCAGTGAGAGTGATCCTTTGTACCAAGGGATAAGTTACTATCACTTGTGTTCTTAGAGGTGATGGTTATTCTAATTTGGTAATCTGAAAATGACCATTAAGATATGTTACATGCAGAACTAATTTTGAAACTTTTTTTTTTTCCAGAGTCTTGCAAAAGATCATCGAATGAAACTTATGCAACAGCAACAGGAAGTGGCTGGACTTTCTAAACAGTTGGAACATGTCATGCATTTTTCTAAATGGGCAGTTTCCAGTGGCAGTAGTACAGCATTACTTTATAGCAAGCGACTGGTAAGATAAACTAAGTATGGCATTTAGCATACTATCAAAATACAGAGAGAAACAATGGAGTTATTAGAATGCTTAAAATTTAGAAATGTTCATTACTCTGTACTTAAATGTTTTTTACCTTTTTTCTAATTTTTATCAATCAAAATGTTTTGGTTTTAAAAAATCTTATTTTAAACTGCCATGATTTAGGTTTATCTTCAATTTTAATCTACCATTGTCACTCCTATTTTGTTCTTTCCCAAGTTTTCTCTGTCTTAGTGACAGTTGAACTTAATACTAGCAATAATGATAATAGTAAACATTTCCTGATCACCTGTAGTGTGTCAGGCACTAATTCTAAGCATTTCCATGTAATACTTAAACATTTACATCATGTTTATGGTATTAGGTATACCTATCCATCCCCATTGTATGGGTGATGAAACCAAAGCACAAAGTTAAGTAACATGCCTAAGGCCACTCAGAATTCCAACTTGAGCCCAGAGGCTGTGTTCCTCTTGTCAACACTACATTGTTTACTCTGTCAGCAATATATGGTGCTGGATATTTCAACCCCATTTCCAGAGAAAAGTGGCTCTCACTTGATCAACTATTTTCAGAGTAGTCTAGAACCTTGCTACTGAAAATATGGTCGCTGCATACTAATCACCTGAGGATTCTGGTTCAGTAGATGTGGAGTGGAGCCAGATTCTGTAGTTCTAACAAGCTCCCAGGTGATGCTAATGCTGCTGGTCTACAGACCATGCCTTTAGTAGCAAGGATCTAGAAGACATTTAGCCGTGGAAGTCAAACCATATAAGCATCCTTAAAATTCCTGCTTTACTCTTATTTTATTAAAGATTCCATAGAGATTTATACTTTGAAATCAAATTATGACATCCAAATCTATTTTCTGTTCACTCTTTCTTTTGTGGAAGAAATTTTCTGTGACCATTTTGAAATAAGGAAATGCTCTTCAAGATAAACTTTTGTAAACTAGGTTCAAATATTGAGTGACTTATTAGAAAACTGATTTGTAACTGTTTCTAAAATGATTCCTAATCATGAATTGTATTCAACTTTTAAGATTTTTTTTCTTTCATAATTATTAATGATGTGGTCTCTCAATCTTGAGTCTTTTTTTCTTTTTCTTCCTTTTTACTGCTTCACTGGTCTAAGTGAAAAACAACTTCTATACAGTACATACCTTCTCTGTTACTTATATTTTCCTATAAGTCAAACAAAACAGGGATAAAAGGAGAAAGTGAGAGAATTGTCTTTGTTCAACTAGACCCATAATGAATATTTTTATTTGTATGTGTGTAAGAAAGCATATTATTCACACAATCAGATAGTCATTCAATCTCCTTATCAGGTTAAGAATTTGTTTCTCTAATTTTATTCTATGATTTTGTTTGTGATTATAATGTGAAGAAAACAGTAAAAATAGATGGGATTACTTAATCTGCACAATGATCTCTTGAAATAGAAAAGAGGGAGATTGTTCTCTATATTATACACAGGAGGAAATAGACACAGTGAAGCGTAAAGAACCAGTATTATCAGCCTCCTGATTGAATAAATTGTGTTTTTTAATTTTTTAAAGCCAGTGGCACCCAAGTGGGCCTTGCTGCATCACTAGCAGCGGATAGAGGTAGTAAAGTAAGTTACCTATAATGAACTCAGAGCTAAAGCTTGTGATTACTTCTGAACATTTAGAAGGATTTTTAACCTTGGGAATTTAAAAGTCACTGTATTATGCAATGCTTTTATGCTTCGTAAACATAGCCATGTTTACGCAGATTTGGGGGTTTTGTTTTTTTTGGTTTTTTTTAATATTTGGCTACATTGGGTCTTAGTTGTGGCACATAGGATTTTTCATTGTGGCATGCAGGCTCTAGAGCATGCTGGCTTAGTTGCCCGTGGCATGTGGGATCTTAGTCCCCCGACCAGGGATCAAACCTGCATCCCCTGCATTGGAAAGCAGATTCTTTTTTTCTTTTTTTTTTTTCCTTTTTAAAAAAATTTATTTATTTATTTTATTGGCTGTGTTGGGTCTTCATTGCTGCACACGGGCTTTCTCTAGTTGATGCAAGCGGGCTACTCTTCATTGTGGTGAGCTTGCTCCTCATTGTAGTGGCTTCTCTTGTTGTGGAACACAGGCTCTAGGCACGTGGGCTTCAGTAGTTGTGGCACATGGGCTCAATAGTTGTGGCTCACGGGCTTAGTTGGTCCACAGCATGTGGAATCTTCCCAGAGCGGGGCTCGAACCCCTGTACCCTGCATTGGCAGGCGGGTTCTTAACCACTGCGCCACCTAGCAAGTCCCTGGAAGGCAGATTCTTAACCACTGGACCACCAGGGAAGTCCCACTCAAGTTATTTTTTAAATGATGGCTTTTATATGCTTAAAAATTAAAAAGAAACACCTTGCTGGCTGAAATTTCTAGTTTAGCTTGCAATTCTTAGTTCATTTTTTTGCCATAGGAATTATAGTCAGGAAAAGATCAGACGCATTGGAATAGCAGAGTCCTTTCAGAAGTCCAGTTTTAAGTATACTTTTGAACATTTTTACAGTATTTCCTTAGGATTCTTCTGCCATCTGTTAAACATTGAGTTTATCCTTATATTATTTAGAAGGAAGTCAAGAAATATTGACAGAAGAGACTAGGAGAGTAAAACACAGTTATTCTTTTTGTTAGCAGTAGATATTTTCTATAATACTAGTGATTAGAAAACTGATAATCCAGCTCAGTCTTCCATGACCAAGACTGGGTTGGATTATCCTCTTCTGTGTTTACAAAGCCCTTAGGCATATATCCATCATACTGTTACTGATTTTTATCTATTATTACATTTGCATATATTTCATTAGACTTTTTACTTCTTAAGAGTAGAAATTTTCTGTTATGCAGTGCTTGATATATAGGAACGCAATGAAAGATTGATGGTAAATAAATAAGGTACCAGATAACACCTCCTATCAGAAACTATAAATAAGTATAGACAGAACTTTGTTATATTTTACAGGATTGGAAACTCAGATACTAAATTTCTTTATTTTAACTTCAGTGGAAAGGAGAGAGCATACAGTATTGATATCTCAAAAGCTGTTTTGACATCTTTCTTATTTTTTTTTTTTAATTTGTCTTACTTTTGAACAGTAGCTAAGTTTTCAGTGTGAAACCTGAGTTTAAGTTCAGATACATCTGAAGGAATGAACAAGTATATTTAATTAACCTTTATTTATCTTTTACAGTAGCCAGGGTTTATGACTCCTCAGAATTCTCAAACATGCATCAGGAGTTTCGATAAGTATAATGGTTTACATCTGAGATGTGTAATATAATTTGATGAGAGGTTTTATATCTTTACATTGAAACTAAAATACAGCAGAAAAAAATGTTACTTAAGATAAGGAGCAGAGTTTGGCCAAATTTGATATTACTTTTAGACCATACCACAACTTAATTAGCAGATAGATACTAGCTATCTGAGTTATAAATTCTGTGATTTTTAGCTTTTCATCAGCAAAAGAAGGAATTTATAGCAGAGTACTCCAAGGGGAAAAAAAGTGAAAGTGTGTCCAAGCGATTTACCTCATAGTTCTTCTAATTAAAGCTGATTTCCTTCTAAGGAAGTACTTACATTTCAGACTTAATTTTTTTTTTTTGGCACAAAAGCTTTATTCTTCAATTTCCACACTAAAACCATAATATATTTAAAGTGCTAAGTTATTGTAGTGTGTCTAAAGGAGAGGAAAAAAATTTTTTTAATAAAAAAAGATCAAGCAGCTCCCCTTCCTGACATGGAGGCATTAGCGTGGTGACTGTGAGGCCACAGGGTAGTGAAGAGGGTTTGGGGACCACATACAGGCACCAGACCCCTAGCCAGAGGTATAAGGTGTGAGTGGGGAGCACAGTGGTAGTAAGCAGAGTGTCATTTGGATTTTGGTTACATTATAAGCAAATAAGTAAATGGACTGAGCAAGTAAGGAAATATATTGAGGGTAATGGCAGCCAAGTTTTTTTTGCTATTAGAGAAAATATTTAGAAAGAAAAAAACATTAATAAGGCTATAAAGATCCCTAAGGTATGTTGGATTGGACTTGGAGGTGTAACTATGAGCTCAGAGTTTTATACATATACACAAAGAGATCTAGAAATAGTTATAAATTATGTGTAAGTATGTATCTGTATGTGTATATATGTTTGCGTTCTAGTCCCAGTAGCAGTGAGCCCAGTGTCCTTCCAGATGTTGGTTTCTAAATATCAAACAAAGTGAGGGAAAGTACAAGTCATACCCAGAATATCTTGAACTAGTGAAATGATGGGGCCATGTCAAAAGGACTAGGATCCAGCCTAAGGGGGCTCCCCTGGGCACACACACAAATTTGAGGCTCAAACTAAATAAACATAATAATGGATTATAACATTGGATTAAGTAGGAATAAATGAGTCCACGAACACAGAAATAAGTAAATGACAAGGGAAGCATTTATGTCAGAATGTAAATTAAATAAGTATAGGAAGAATAGTGAACATAAAAGATGCACCTGTCTGCAAAATACTAATCAGTTACAAAGGAGGAGAGTGGTGAATTTACAGTAGAGAAACTGGGCAGCAGAACTGCCAGGTGATGAAGATTAGTATCAGCAGTGGTTGGACAGGTTGACATCCTGAGCTTCCCGATATGACACACTGAGAAGTGTGCATTATCATTTGTGTGGTTTTCCTGACAAGAAAGCTTAACCTAGTCTGGAGGAAATATACTCAAACCCAGGTTGCAAGTCATCCTACAGAATATAAGGCCTGAAATTTTTAAAGCCATCAAGGACGTGAATGACAAGGGAAAGACTGAAGAGACATGGCAACTAAATGCAACCCATATTCCTTGGTAGCATCCCGGAAAGAGACACTGTTCAGACAGTTGACATTTGAATGAGGTCTCTGGATTGGATGGTAGTGTTGCGACAAACTTGCTTTCTGAATTTGGAGTTTGCTGCTTATGCTAGAGAATGTTTGTTTTAGGATATACTCACTGGAGTGTTTAGGGGAAACAGCCTATGTCTGCAGCTTGCTATCAAAAGGTTCATAAAAAGACTAGTAATAATAGTGTATGTGCACAGGAGCAGCTGGGTGGGCGCTGAAACAAATGGCTTAATATATTAACAGTTGGGAAATCCAGGTGAAGCGTTCTTTTTGCTTTATTACAGTTTTAAAATTACTTAAATTATTAAATTGTAGAAAATGATAAAGCATGAGGACTTTACAAAGGAAAGTTTTTTGCATAATTCTTTTGATTAGCATATTATGAGCATGTTTCATACTGAGAATTATTAGAAGATGGAACACAATTAAAGGTACAAAAATCTAGGGGAAAAAACATGTTGAGTGCTCTTTGTGAAACACTGTGCCGTGTATTCTACTTAGTCCTAAAATAAATACATGTTTTTTAGACAGAATTTATTATGGCTGTTTGAGATAATTTAGCAATTGAATGAAGCAGACATTTATTCAACAATTATTTATTGAATACCTGTTATATATCAGGCAGCATTCTAAGTACTAAGGGAACAGAAAACAAAAAAATCTCTGCCCTCAAGAAGTTGCATTTTATTGAAGAGAGATAAACTATTTCAAAATAAGTAAAATATATAGACTATTGCATGGTATTGAGTGCTCTAGAAAAAAGTAAATTAAGGGAAGAGTCTGGGAACACTGGGGTAAGATTGTGATTTTAGATATGGAATTCTATCTAAAGAGGGTGAGGGACTTCCCTGGGGGTCCAGTGGTTAAGACTTCACCTTCCAGTGCAGGGGGTGCAGGTTTGATCCCTGGTCAGGGAGCTAAGATTCCACATGCCTCACAGCCAAAAAACCAAAACATAAAACCGAAGCAATATTGTAACAAATTCAATAAAGACTTTAAAAATGGTCAACATCAAAAAAAATCTTTAAAAATAAATAAATAAATAAATAAGGTGATATTTGAGCAAACACCTGAAGAAAGTGGGGAAGCAAGCCATGCAGATACTCGGGGAGAATATTCAGGTAGAGCACAAGTACAAACAGCAGGTACAAAGACTGAGGTGAGAGTTATTTGTGATGTGGACAGCATGTAGGCCTAAGAGGCTGGACACAGTGAATGAGCAGACAGTGGGATGAGTAAGGTCAGAAGTACTGGAAAGCCAAATAGCACAAGCCTTGTAGTTCATTATGAGGACTTTGGTTACTAATCTAAGTGAGATGGGAAACCTTTGGAGGGACTTAAGGAGAGGAATGACAGAATATGATTTATATTTTAACACAAACACTCTCGCTGCTGAGAAAAAAAACTAGGTGGTTGAAGGCAAGGTAGAAATAAAGGAGACCAGTTATAACCTTACTGTAATGAGGTGGCTTTTCCAGAGTAGTAACAGTAGAGTTGGTAATGTTAATGGGAGAATTAGTAGGATTATCCATATCTTTTAATGATAGAGCCAACAGGATTTGCTGACAGGTGGAATGTAAGGCATGAGGAAAAGAAAGGACCCAAGGACTAAGCAGTAGGAAAAATAGCGTTGCCAGTAATTGAGATGGGAAAGATAATAGGACAAGTAGACTTGAGGAGAAGGATCCAAGAGTTTCCCTTCCAGACATACTAAATTTGAGGTGCCCGTTAGAGAACCAGGTGGAGATATTGAGCAAGCTGTTGGAAGTGCAAGTTCAAAGAGGGATCCAGGCTTGAGATATAAATTTAAGAGTCAGATAAATAATGAGACTGCATGAGATCACTAGAAGTATGTGGGTGTAGGGAAAAAAGAGAGGAGTTTACAAGACTGAGCCCTGGGGAATTCCTGGTATGGGAGAGGAAGGAAGAACCAACAATGGAGACTGAGATGATACTTTGGGACTCAAACCTATTCTCATCGGCCTTAAAAGGTAGCAGCTGGTGAAATAAGGGGACAACCATGAGACCATAGTTTGCTAGAAGCTAAGTGAAGAACATGCTTCCCTGAGGGCCAAGTGCCCACCGCATGAAAAGTACTAAGCCTGAATGGAGTGGTTTCTGAGAAGAATGGAAGGAGGGAATGGGTCTTTTAAAGAGTTTTGCCATAAAAGAGAGTAGAAAAATGGGAGTTTTGCCAGAAATGAGAGCAGTTGATGGTGGGAGAAAAGGAGCCAAGAGTTTCATTTTTAGCTGGGAAAAGTTAAACATGTTTATGTGTTAATGGGACTGATCCAGTAAAATGGGAAGCTTGATGATACAGGAGAGGGGAGAAAATTGCTGAGCGGTGTCTTTGAGTCGGCAAGAGATGTTGGGCACTATTGCATGAGTGCAAGAATCGGCTTTAGCTAGAAGCGTGGCCAGTGAATCCATTGTGATAGAAGGGAACAGTAATACTGGTAGGTGGAAGTTTGTGGAAGGTCCCTGATTGTTCCTGTTTTTTCAGTGAATGGTAATCAGGACCATCAGCTGAGATGGAGAATGGGGGCAGCGATGGTGGAGATTTGCAAAGAGAAAGGAGGTGTGAAATAGTCATTTAGGAGAGTAGGGACATGAAGGACCAGAGGCACGTCCTATGATTGCCTGTCAACCTTGGGGGCCTACCTGAAGTAAACAGGCTGTGTTTGAAGTTTGGTCAGTCCTTTTTTCAGCCCAATTATAGTCAGTCAAAAGTTAGATTTAACCAGTGTTGTTTTTTGGTTGTTATTGGGGGAAAAAGGTTCAGGAGAGGAAAGGGAGTATGTAGTATGTGTAATTTGACATGTGAGAGAAAGGTGTTGAGGGTATATGCAAGGATATGATTATGAGGATTAACTGCGATTTAAGCTGGATAAGAAGAAATTGAGGGATAGGGTAAGAGTATTGGTAAGATGAGATCAAAGGACGGAAAATTTTAAGAGCAAAGGTTTATAGTACCTTTAGCATTTGTAGGATTATTGGTATCTGGGCACTGGAGGGAATAACCTGGAAAGAAAGAGAGAGAGAGAGTTGGGGAAGAGGGGGTTGATGACCCAACATTCACAGCATAGGAGCAAGGAGAGCCTTCCCACGGTAGGCCTAGCTATGGCTATACTTATGTTTGCTGAGCAGAGAATAATTTGTATTTTCTCTAATTCATTAGTCCCCTAATCTCAACTCTGAATCCTTCTTTGAAAGAGTAAGTAAAATAAATAATAGAGCAGAATTTGTGGAAAATTTTTTATTTTACAGATATTTGGTTGGTGCTTCTGTGAAGTTTTAGTAATTCAGAAAACTAACTTTAACCAATCACTTTTAGGTAGTTTTCAGTTTTGTGTTCAACAGTATAGCTAACTGAGTTGTGCCTCAAAACTTCTAACATGTTTTGGAAGGAAAACTGCATTGTAGTCTACTTTTTATAACTTATATATATGATTGCTTATTTTGTCTTGGCACACATATGATATAGAGACCATTTTTTGTGTATTTATTGGGAACTTAATAAATTATTTGCCTAATAAAGATTTTTTTTCCATTTTATTTATTTATTTATTATACTTTTTTGGGGTACACCAAGTTCAATCATCTGTTTTTATACACATATCCCCGTATTCCCTCCCTCCCTCGACTCCCCCCCCACCCTTCCCGTCCCAGTCCTCTAAGGCATCATCCATCCTCAAGTTGATCTCCCTTTGTTATACAGCAACTTCCCACTGGCTATATATTTTACAGTTGGTAGTATATATATGTCTATGCTACTCTCTCACTTCCTAATAAAGATTTAGATGTTAGTTGTCTCTCTGTTTCTTCTAGATTACATACCGGTTACGGCACCTCCTTCGAGCAAGGTGTGATGCTTCCCCAGTGACCAACAATACCATCCAGTTTCACTGTGATCCTAGTTTCTGGGCTCAAAATATTATCAATTTAGGTAGGCCATTATGTACATTTTCTCAAAGTGCCATTTGTTTCTGGAACTCTTAATGATTATGAGATTATTGAAAGCGTATTCCCTTCCACCCCCAAAGTGTTTTTATTATCTTGTTTTAAAGGCATGAAATTTTCGCTAGTATTTCATTAGTGTGTGTATGTATGTGACACATGCATGAATATAAACACACATGTAAATATGTGAATGATATGGAACATCATTTATATTGACTCACAGGGTATCAAGATTTCTGGATTTAGGAGTTTTTTGGTTTCTTTCTTTCCCGTAGAATCTTGCTTGTACTGTTAATTACATATTTATCAGAATAGTTGATAAAACTCTGGACTTGTGACTGTCATTAATATAGGATTTTTTATATTTAGAATATTTTCTGTTAAAACAGTACTTCTCATACAATTATTAACTTACTCTTGAGACCCAGTCATTAGGCACCTAATGGTTTTATTTGCTTTATCTTGCTAGGGAAGATGTCTCATTTTTTTCTTTTGCCTTTTATGTAATAACTATATAATTTTTAACCTCCTAATTGAAGTGAAATATGCATGCAAATAAGTGCCCAAATTTTAAGTACTAGAGCCCACCGAGTTATGACAAAGGGAGGCTATCAGTTGGTATCATTTGGTAACATCACATATCCTTGCAGGCAGTACTTGTTACATTATGTGCTAGTAGAAAAAGTCATCAGTTTTTGCCTCCTTTCTTAATTTCTCATAGGGAAACTATAGAAACAGAAATTTAAGAACTCCGTATACATTCTTCATCAGCCAACAGTGTTCCCTTTGATGACAGTTTTTGGGCTTATTGACTTTGTTTCAGAATCATGAAAGATGGTTGCTCTCTTATTCCCTAAGCTAGATTCTGGGTAAGAAAGGAAGAAATGGCTGGAAAGAGAGCCAGTGCTCTCAGAACACACCAGGAAAAGAAGAAATAGGCTTACACAAATCTCATCCATACATGGGAAGAACAGAAAGAATGGTAATAGGGTGACCCTTTGAAGGAAACGTGATAAGTTGACTACTGCAGCTCAGTCTGGAAGCACATATTTATTGATTGATACACAGCAAGCAACTGGAATCATACACACTCTTACCTATGTAACTAAAAAGAAGCATCTTAACACAAAGCGTGTATATAAGTAACTCTCTCTTACCCTTCCCCGCCCTCCACCACACATACGGCTATATATTGAAAACCTATCACAGTTATATATCCACACAAATAGTCATGTGTAGAGTTATATGTACTTATAAGCATATCACTTAAAACAGACCACATGATGTAGATATAGATAAAATTAAGAATATGTGTAACCGTACACACATAAATGAATATAGTTTTAGCTAAGTCTACAGCAAAGACAAAAACATCTGTTTGTGAGGAGTGTGTAAAACAGTATCCTTTACTGTAGGGCTTCTTAGAGATGTCCTATACAGCTCTGTAAATTGTCATTTACAATGAGATTTACATTTTAAATCTTCTAAGAAGGAGACAAATTTCCCAAACTTGTTTATTTATGGCTTCTGAGAAACATTTTATAGAACACTGCAAGGGAGAAATATTGATTTGGATGAATATTCAGTTAGTGTCTTAATGACTTTGGGTAAGTTGTTCAGTCTCTCTGAACCTTAGATCCCTTATCTATACAAAGGACTTTAACAATATACATAGACCTGCTTTCACAGTGCCTAATACAGAGTAAGTATTTAATGAATGATAACCATATTTTTAGGATGCATATGCTTAGTAAATCAGAAACATTTAACTGAGTTGAAATCAAGCTTTGCCTTGTGCTTGGACCAGACCTGTTAGAGGTATCTTTAAACTCTAATGGTATAGTTACAAGGCAGGGTATTCTCCATCAGAGAACTAACATAGTATGCACTGGGAAGGTGTAAAGGACTTGAGAGAGAACTAAATTAGAAATACTCTGTGGTATTGTTTTTAGATCCAGTATAAGTTTGCTTTTGTTTTGTTTTGATAGACAACAGCAGTTCTCAAAGTAGGGTCTGGGCCTCCTTCAGGTGATGACAAAGGCCTCCCTTTTCCAAGTACATATCCATGTATGGCTGGATTTTCTTCATATATTTCAACTTAAACAATATATTAGACAGGTAATGCAGAAACAGATACGAGAACTCAGCTATTAAGCCTGGCATTAAAAGAGATGTTCAAAAATGTAAAACAGAGCCACTCTTCACCAAATTTTTTTTGAAAATAAGTGTTTTTTCATAAAAATGTGTTATTATGGGTTGTCACTTTTAAGTGAATTAGTGAGAAAAAATGTTTTTTAATTCTTATTTTTAGTTCCAAATATGGTAAACTTTGATTGATAGAACCTACATAAACAGAAGCTCTTTGGGGTTTCTATTTTTAAGAGTATAGAGGGTTCCTGAGACAAAAAGAAGTTCCTTGGCAATTCTAAAGATCAGCAAAAGTAGCCTTACAAAATATGGTATTTCACTATCAGAAAATCTTTAGAACTTAACCTTTTCTCTTTAATTAGGTTCTTTAGTAATCGAAGATAAGGAGAGTCAACCACAAATGCCTAAGCAGAATCCTGTCGTGGAACAGAATTCACAGCCACCAGGTGGTTTATCTTCAAACCAGTTATCCAAGTTTCCAACACAGATCAGCCTAGCTCAGTTACGACTCCAGCATATGCAGCAACAGGTAATGGCTCAGAGGCAACAGGTGCAACGGAGGCCAGCACCTGTGGGTTTACCAAACCCTAGAATGCAGGGGCCCATCCAGCAACCTTCCATCTCTCATCAGGTAAATTTGGAAGCAGGCCTGTCCTAACTTAGATAATTATAGTACAGTTGTATTCAGCAGCTCCTAAAATAACCAAGACATCTTTCATCCGTGATTTAAATATTTGAATTTGTAAAAATTTATCACGTTAAGGATTCCTGATTTAACTCTAGTTTTTAGCCCTTCTCAAAAAGAAATTAATGGTTTATTTAGCCGGGACATATATTCTCATGTGCTCTTTGTCATCTTCAAATTATAACAGGATAAATGATCGCATTCCTAAATAACCCATGCATATGATTTATGGGAAAAGTTGTGTACCTGTAACTCATTACAATTCTTATGCTAGTGCTTCAGGATGACTGATACTTTAGATATCTGTCCTCTGTAAGGATGCAGTGTTTAGAAAACCACATTGCATCTTAGAACTAGGACAAAATGAAATAGAAAAGGGCAAGAGTGTAATTTGTTAGAAGTCTACCTTTTTCAAACTTTATTTCTGAACAAATGTTCCATGAACCATTCTTATTTTCATTCATACAAGTTGTTTGTAATTTTCAGTTACTTTTATTTATTAATTTATACTCCCTATTTCTCAGAAGAATTTGAACTGATTTACAGTAAATGACACAAATGAAATGACACAGGGATTAATAAGTATTAATAATACTCAAAGCATGCAGAACTAGGTCAAGGATTCTCATACTTGAGAACAAGACTTAGCTCAATTTTTGTCAACCAAACAAAAAAGAGACAGGAATAATATCTGTATTATTTGATTAAAAGGAAACATGCCATTAGAGGAGAAATTTTTTACTAGTATTTTTCTAGCACTAAGAGGAGTATATAATGTGATTCTTTATGAAAAAGCAATTAAATAGCATATAGCATTTTTTGGTAGCAGTTTTACAAAACAGATGATCTTCGTAGGACTCTTACTTCAACCCTGAATAAAAGTTGTGGGCATATGTAGTCTTGATTTTGTTAAATTGCTTCTGTGAAGGCCTGAGGTGTGATGTATTGGCAGTTTATGGCTGTCTAGTAATTTGATTAAGAACGCATGTAAAAAAAAAAAAGAAGGCATGTCAAATCCAGGAGAATATTAGCATCACCAGTGGACTATTCCTCTCGAACTTTGTTTTAAACCCAGGTTTTAAAAGGAAGTAAATAACAAGCAATTTAAGAGGTCTTTGTTTGGTGAGTGTTCCATGGGAAAAGACGTGTACACTTTCGATACCAGGAGCGCAGCTGACAGAGATGAAATTTTGTTAAGGAAATTGAGGAATAATTTTGTCACTGCCTCTGCAGACTGCAGGGTGACGCATTGCAGATAGACTGCAGAGCACCCAAATTGTTCTGAAGATAAATGCAAAAAAGAAAAGAGAAGATAATTACTTGTTGAGTGACTAGTGCTGAGCATTTGCGTGATTAATATTTGTGTCCAAGAGATTTAAAGTAATTTTTCATTTAATACTTGATTAACCTGAAATAGGATAAATCCATCATTTGTATTAATTCCCTTTTCACTAAGGAGTGAAGAACTGAGGCAGTTAATAGATACTATGTGACTTAGTCACATTTTCATAAACATTTATATAAGCAGTGACAAACCAGAAGTGACCTTGGTTGAGCCTTTAACCTGCTTATCTCAGAAATTTGCTTTTGATCTTATTATTTCTCTCTAGGATTTACTGCTATATGATATATATGTAATGTACAGTCTTTATTATACAGCCTAATTTCCTCACTTATCAATACACTTGACCCTTGAACAATGCAGGGGTTAGAAGCACTAACCCTCCATATAGTTGAAAATCCACGTATAACTTATAGTTGAAAAAAAGAAAAAAAACTTAGAGTCGGCCCTCCCTCTCTGTGGTTCCACCATATCCACTGTTCTGCATCTGAGGGTCCAGCCAGCCACGGATTGTGTAGTACTGAAGTATTTCCTGTTGAAAGAAAATCCATGTCTGAGTGGACGTGCACAGTTTAAACCCATGTTGTTCAAAGATCAACTGTAAAGTAATTTTCTCATCTTTTGGTCATTACCTCTCACACTGCTCTTTTTCTGTCTCCTCTTTGGCTCCTGAACCCTCTTCCAGTACGCTCATCTCTCATTTTTATCTTTTCTCTGCCAAACACCCACTCCTACATTTTTCACTCATCAATTTTCCCTCATCTATAAACTTCACACTGCCCTGCCCACCTGCTTTTTTAGTTTTCCAACAGTTTGATATTTTCCCACATGTATATGCAAACAGTCTGTAAACAGGTGTGTATGTGTGCCTCTTTGTGGGTATGTTCAAATCACACACTATATCTGTCCGTAGGACCCAGGTCAACTTAAAGGCCCACTTCTAGAATCACTTATATAATAGTTACCTATTTCTTCTTCCTCTGAAGATTAGCCATGTAATCTGAATGATTAAAGAGTTGAGTGATACAGAGCTAGAATACATAGTTATATGACTGAGTGATACAAACTGGGTAAACATTGTGCATCTCTGTTTATTGCCCAGTGTACAGTATACTCTATCATACTCTCATGGACAGGTCTAAGTTTGCTAAATCTAAGTATGTTATTTTATACATAATGGTTCTCATTCCTGGGCTAGATGTACTGCTCTGGAGATACTCTCATTCACATGTGTACATTCATTTTCCTAAACAGTGGGTGGATGTTAGAAGGACATTGCTATCCTTCATGGTTATACTGACCTAGAATAAAATTAAAACCTATAATAATAAAAGTATTTAGAGTGAAGATGAGGATAATGATGACTACATGTCAGTTTGCTTAAACTCTCAATTATTTCTCTGTTCTCTCCCTTTTTTCCTTCTTGCAAATTGATTGATTCCATTTCATTAAAATAGCACTGGTTTTGCTATTTCTTTTATGCTCATAACTAGTTCCTAGTCTTATTCTTTCAAATGGCTTTTCCTGTCACAGGGGTCTTAGAAATTAACTCAGTCAACTATAACAGTTTGGGAGAGGAGAGAAAAATCACCTTACATCTTACCACACTGGGATTCCTTGATGGGAGAATTGACATCCAGCCCCACAATGATTTCTCACAGAATATAGTACTCTGACAAGAAGTGTCATTTCTTGACTGAATCAATATATAAATCTCAGTCAGTGCAGGGGTAGGCAAAAGACTTCTATAACTACTTTTGTTCTCCCTTAAGGATCATTTTGGGTGCTTTTCCACTTTTTAAAAAAATTATCTCTTGGATAAATTTATAAGTTTTCCACTATGAATCCCCAGTTCTTTTCTGTTTGTGTTTCTATGAAATAAAACCCTTCAAGGCACAAAACTTCACTAGAAGAATCAAAAAGAATTGCTATGGCTTCAGGCTTACCTTTCTTTAAAATTGTGACATTTTCTCTCTTTTTCTCTAATGTTTTTCTATTCTTCACCTACAGAATTTCCCTTGATCTTGAAATAGTATCTAAATCTACTTTTCATTGGGTCTGTAATTACTGGTCACTCTCGAAAGTTATTGAAGGTGAACCCAGTGCCAACTAATTTGCAAGAGAAGGGAAAAAGAAGCAATTTACCCAGGAAAGGAGATAAATTCCAAAAATGGGAGAAGGAAAAGAACAAAAAGAGGGCAGGGCTACACTGTATAGCTGTTTGCCTTCACAGTGTCAAAGTTTAAGATGCTGCTACTTCAGCTTTATAAATTCCACATTTATTTTGTCTGCCCTTGAATATGGGAGTTAATAGTTCCCTTTCTGAGAAGTTCTGATCATATACAGTTAAAATAGCCTGAAAGTAAGTATTTATTTTGCAAAAAGTTGCCAACCTTACAATTGGATAGTCAGGATGAGACTGGCATATAAGGTTACCTTTTTCTAGAACACTGGTCTCAATTTCTAGGGCTAGCATTTACGAGCAAACTAGGCTTGCCTTCCCAGCCCTTACCCTGTCCTATTATCAACCAGTGTTGTCCTTGAAGGGTTTCCTTTCAAAATCTATTTCCTTTTAGAGAGGCTCATCCTCTAATTAGTACCATAACACCCAGCCAAACACTAGAACATTTTTGGGTAATGAAATGGCAGAGTAGTTTTGGATTAAAGCCTTAGTGCTGCCTTTAATGAGCTGTGTGACTTTTTTCAAGTTATCCCAGCTTTTTAATATTTAGTGTCCTAATCTGTAAAATGAGAGGAGGGTAATAATGAGATAACATATAAAATGCCAGTCGCAATGCTGGGCACATAGTTTGATCTCAGTAAGATCTAAAATCCATTAATTTTTAAATGTTATTAATATTCATCTGTTTTCATTATTAAAGTTTTACTGCTTAGAGTGCAGACCTTGGAGCCAGAGGACTTGAGTTCACATCTCAGCTCCATTCCTTCCTATCTTTGTTAATCTTGGACAAGTTATTTAAATGTTATATCTCAGTTCCCTTTTTTGTAAAACAGAGATAATCCCTACCTCAGAGGATTGCTATGAAGATTAAATGGGTTAACACATGTAAAGCACTTAAAGTAGCACCTGACATGTAATAACTACTCAATAACTGTTAGGCATTATTATTCTACCATCACATCATTTTAAGAAGTTTGGAGAGGGCAGTTCTTTGCGGAAGATAATCATCAGGGACTTAGAAGGATACCAAAGACAAGTTTTCCCTATTTCCCAATGTGGCCTACATCTAATCCTGGTTTAACCTACTTACAGTTGGAAAATCCTCTTCCCAGGGTCTTTCCTAATAAAACTTCTTTTCTTTAAATTGCTTATACACATTCTGGAAGGTTGTCCCCTCCCCCATACCCTTATTGTAATATTAATAAATGATTCATCTGTGACAGAATTGCTGTCTTTCTGTAAAAGTTATAAAATAGAGTTCTTTATAATTTGTCTTTCAGGAGATGATTGTCACTGAACTGGTCTAATTTCTTTTTTCCAGCAACCTCCTCCACGTTTGATAAATTTTCAAAATCACAGCCCCAAACCCAATGGACCAGTTCTTCCTCCTCATCCTCAACAGCTAAGATATCCGCCAAACCAGAGTATGCCACGACAAGCAATAAAGCCCAACCCCTTGCAGATGGCTTTCTTGGCTCAGCAAGCCATAAAGCAGGTATATATGTTTATTTCTCCACAGTTGCCCATTCTGCTTCTCTCTGCTTCCACATCACATTGAATTCATGAATAGAGCAGTGGTGATGAAGAGCAAGAGTAAGGGTTTTCCCTTTTTAAATAAATGTGAATTACAGAGTTTATTACAGACAGGCCTATAAAGACAAAGCTAAGAGAAAGGGTCTTGATGCTTTCCAATTAACAAGAGAAATCAAGCCACTTACACAGAGGTGAAGGCTCAGGATAATCGGTGAGTCATAGGTATGAATTTCTCAATATTAATGTGTGTGGTTTTTAGGTGAATACATTAACTTTCCCAAGACAAAAGTATTCTAACAAATACAGATTGCATACTTCAAAAGAGACCAATAAACAAATTTTCAGAGTGTTTCATGGAGACTTTTTGGATACAAACTAAGTATCACACAGTTTTAATATGGAGTACATATACATCTGATAAACTTTACTATTTAAGGTTATATATTAAATCTTAGAAGGTTTAATATTTATCTGTTATAATTTATATTTATGTTATATAAATTATTATGTAATTATATATATTTATATAAAATAAATATAAATTATTATGTATCATATATATTAATGTTTTCAGGTAAAAGTATTTTTTAGGAGGGAGGGCATATGGGGATATATGTATAAATACCACTGATTCACTTTGTTGTACAGCAAAAACTGACATAACGGTGTAAAGCAAATAAAGAGCTTAAAAAAAAAAACCAGAAGAATATTTTTTAGATATTACGCTGCTTTAAAAAGCTAAAGTTCTCCCAGTGCTTTGTCTTCTCCAAGTACTTGTGTCAAGTCTTTCCAGCTTACGACTAGTAGATTGGCTTCAGTTTAACTTTTTTGCCAAGACCAAAATACAGAATATGATGCTATTCCCGTAATTCTGTGGCATTTATTCTAATCAAATGATTTGAAAGTAATATTCTAAAAGTACACATGCTATGTGTGGCTTTGATATAATAATAATACACTTTCTAAAGTATTTTGATTATTTTCAATAAAATTTATACCTATCTCTGTTTCATCATTAGTGGTAAGGTGAAAAGGGACCAAGCTGCAGGTTGGTCTTAAATTCTGTTCATTTTCCTAATACTTTTGTGGCCTTGTACAAGTGTGCTCTTTTAAATCTCATTTTCCCCCCACTGTAAAGTGAGTACCTTGCAGAGTTGTGCTAAGACTTAGTGCTAGCATATATAAAAATAGCTAGCACATTCTGGGTACTCAAATGTTTACTTACCTCTTCCCTGTGCATTGGGTTGGCCAAAAGGTTAGTTGGGATTTTTCCGTAAGATGTTACAGGAAAACCGGAACAAACCTTTTGGCCAACCCAGTATTATTTTTAATGGGTAGACGCACACTCTAAGAATGTTTTTAAAAATGTTTCCTGGTCAAAAATCTAAACACGAATGAATAAGTGAACAAGCTAGAAGAGATAGTGGGGGATTTGTTTTAATTGATAGAGTAGCTTAACAAATTATAGTATACTTGTATAGTGGAAATACTTTTTAGTTATTAAAAGGCAGTAATCTATGTACAATCTCCTAGTATATGGGAAGAAATGTTATCGGGGTTTTGTGGGTTATTCTCAACTTTGTGGTTTTGTTCTTGTTTTAAATCTCAAATACATAGAAAAAACCTGAAAAGATACACATCAGCTGTAACTGTGCGTATTCTGGGGAGGGAAGGAGGAAGAGAGAGACAGACGAGGGATGGATATGAGGGATGGGTAGGTGGTAAAGATGACATTCATATTCACAGGGTATTTTACTTAGTTTTTTCAGTGGAGCATATATATTAGATTTTTCAAAGTTAGAATATTTCCATCACTGTCACTCTGTTGTGTAGTCCATATAGAAATGATACTGTGTTTGGGAGTTTTTTCCCATGCATAATCTTAAGATACCTCTCAGTGGCTTCCTCCCCCCCGTCCCCCACCCCCCAGTATTGTATCATAAAAATTTTCCAACATAGTAAGTTGAAAGAGTTGTGTACGGGTTAGATTGCTCTATTTGCCTTCTTACTTATTATCCATATACCCATTTATCCATCCATCAGTCAAACCTTCTTATTTTTTTGATAGATTTTAAAATAAAATATAGACAGCAGCATGATTCATCTCTACATACTTTAGCATTCCTGTATTAATGTGTTTATCTCAGCCTGTAACATAAATGACAGTTTCCTCAGATGTTTATTAGTGCTTAGTTGGTGTTTGTATATGAGAAATGGGTGTTTTAAAAAAAAAGAAAAGAAAGAAAACCTGAAAGCCAGGGTGTGGAGCTAACGTTTAATGGCTGAACTTCACTTTTACATGAGGGCTGCTAGGCATGTTATGTTTATTAGGAGAGTTACCTATGTCACCGTCTTTAGATAGTGGTCCACTTCCCAAAAACCTTTCTGTTTCATGCCTGAAACGCAGGGTCTGGCTGCTCGTTGAAGCCAGCTAGGTGAAGAAGATTGGTAGCGGGCCAGAGGCAGAGTGGGCAGGAAGCTCAGCATTCAGTGTGTGTATGGTTTCTTTTCATTTTCAGTGCAATACTTCTGCCTTCAGCTGAGCCTGGTGCTCATAAGCCCAAAGACTGTTTTAATTACTTATTCTAGAAAATTAATTTCCAGCCTTCTTCTGTGGAGGTGGAAGAAGTCCTTATTATCGTGGGGTAGCTACAGGTTAAGTAGGAAAGGACCATGATATTTAATCTTTCTTAAACAGACTCTCAACAGTTCTTCCTCTTCTTAGCTCCAGTTTCACCTCTTATGCTTCTAATTCCCAAGCTCTTAGGGGTTCTGTTGCTTTGCTTCTCTGTTTTCCTCGCTGCCAGCTTAGGTTTCAGCATTATCAAATTGACTGTGACTAATTCATTTGCTTTTTGTCCATTTGCCGTCCAGCTTCCAAAATGTGATTTGTCTTCTCCCCTGCTTTCTTTGTCTCTATGGGTCAATGCCTTTTTTAAAAAATTCCCTTAACTGTCATTTTACTTTCAGGTGTATCAGGTAGGGACAGTAGAAAATGTATGTTTTCAGCCCTCCATCTTTACCTTAAAGTTGCTGTGCATGTGTTTATATAATTATAATCTTTTATATATATATATATATATATATACACACACAACTGGAAAGTTTATACATATTGGAAATATGTGCTTATAAATAACCTGGAAAGATTATATAATTATAAAATCATATATATAATTTATTATGTAAAATAAATTATAATAATTGGGTGCTGTGGTCTTTTGTTAGACAACTAACTGTTGTCTTCTGGTAAAAATAGGTTTATTTTTTATGTTTGGACAGGATTAATGAAAATAATACATACCTCTGTCCTCTCCCCTTTCCATTAAAATTACAGTTGAATACAAATAGCAGAATGTGTCTTTTACTTTGTTTTGTGTCTGGAACAGAAATTAGATGGACATTTTATGTTACAGTTCTGCTGATAGACAGCCTTTCTTCTTTCTTTCTTGCTACCACAGTGGCAGATCAGCAGTGGGCAGGCCACCCCATCAACTGCCAACAGCACATCCTCCACTCCTTCTAGTCCTACCATTACTAGTGCAGCAGGATATGATGGAAAGGCTTTTGGGTCACCTATGATTGATTTGAGTTCACCAGTGGGAGGCTCCTATAATCTTCCTTCTCTTCCAGATGTAAGTATACACAAAATTTATACTAAGAATCTATTTTAAAAATTTGAAGTGAACTTGGATCCGGTAAAAGGCATGGGTTTGTTGGATTATAGGCTGTGTGTTTGTGTTTAGAAGTTGTTTTTATCCTTTAGGAATATTGTAAGAGCAGGAATAATGAAAAGAATAATAACATTTAGACATACTGTAGAATGTCTTTCAGGGTACTGGAGTTAAAGTGTTTGTAAATGAATGATTATGGTTCTGGATTATGGAATCTAAGCTGGGAAAGGAGGGAAGTAAGGACATGGGAGGAGGTACTGGAAAGTTGAATTGCTGGAATGTGATATATTACAGTAGAATACAGTTAGAGAGAGAGGCTAACATTTAAGATATCAGAAGAGATGGAGACAAGTTTAATAATAGAAATGATGACATTTACTGACCAGTGCAAAATTACCTCTGATTTCTTTTTTATTTTATTTAAATGCATTTAATCTCTAAGCTCTTTGTCAGTATGACTTATTAAAAAATCTTTTTTAAAGGCAGAAAATATAGCACTGAATAAACAAATCTTTATACTTAAGATGATACCTGTTTTACTTTTTCTCATCCTACAAGCTTAGATAATCACTCATACAAATATAAAAATTTTTAAGAAATCTTGTAGGATTGTGAAGAAATCTAAAATTTTGTATTATTTAATTTGTTTTTCAAGTTACTGCAATGAATAATATTTCCTAAAAGTTGCATCCTTAACCTTAACAGAGTTATTTCATTTTTTAACTAGTTGTATATACTTTATTTTTTTTTTTTTTTTACACTTTGGGTATATGCAGTTTATTGTATGTCAACTGTATATCAACAAAAGTTCTTAAAGAAAAAAAAGAAATAACTCAAGATTTTATATAATTATAAGATATGCAAAACTACCTATGTAATTTAGCTGTGAAATGAGGTAAGCAAAAGTGGAAATTTATTTTAAAGCAATTATAATGGTGATTATTGTTCATTATTCAGTCTATACATACTATTGTTTGGAATCTTTTTTTTTTTTTTTTTCCCCGTTTTATATTATTTTATTTTATTTTATTTTTTTGGGGGGGTACATCAGGTTCAATCATCTGTTTTTATACACATATCCCCGTATTCCCTCCCTTCCTTGACTCCCCCACCTCGAGTCCCCGCCACCCTCCCTGCCCCAGTCCTCTAAGGCATCTTCCATCCTCGAGTTGGACTCCCTTTGTTATACAACAACTTCCCACTGACTATTTTACAATTGGTAGTATATATACGTCTGTGCTACTCTCTTGCTTCGTCTCAGCTTCCCCTTCACCCCCCGCCCCCTCTCATACCTTGAGTTCTCCAGTCCATTCTCTGTATCTGCATCCTTATTCTTGTCACTGAGTTCCTCAGTACCATTTTTATATACAATGGAATATTACTCAGCTATAAAAAGGGATGAGATGGAGCTATATGTAATGAGGTGGATAGAACTACAATCTGTCATACATAGTGAAGTAAGTCAGAAAGAGAAGGATAAATATTGTATGCTAACTCACATATACGGAATCTAAAAATGGTACTGAGGAACTCAGTGACAAGAATAGTTGTATATACTTTAAGTGGGTAAAGTACATGTATTTTTCACGTATAGGCGATTGATAGGAAAACTTCTTTTATGTCATTCCTGTAATTTTATTTTAGCTACTAGGATTACTCCACAATATAAATAACTTTTCTTACATTAAGATCTAACAAATCTAGTCATTCCAGTACTTTTTGCACTCTCTGAAAAGTATTGGCCAAGATAGTGCCCAAAGAATATTAAATGTAAATAACCCTGTGTACTTGCCCCATCCCCCAACTGAAATAGGACCCACGGAAAGTAAATTTTCCTCTGCAGTCCTCAGATACAGATGACCCTTTGTCCACCAGCCTTTCTTAACTGAAATTCCTCATCTGAACCACAGAATAAAGAAACTGATTTGAGTGACTGTTTTCTCAATCCTCCCAAAGATGGTTCATAACTAGTACAGATGCAGAGGCGATAATAAATTCATTATATACAGTCTGTGCCCTCAGATGGTAGGACTTAATTATCTTGGAGAATCCTGATTGAGAAAGGCTGGAACTATTAAACTGGATTTTAATCACACAGACGTTCTTGGAAAATAAATGGTATATTTAAGCATTAAAAATATTTGCATCTAAAGGGGGGTAGTGAGGGTTGGATTGGGAGCTTGGGATTAGCAGATGCAAACTGGTATACATAGAAGTGGATAAGCAGCAAGGTCCTACTGTATAGCACAGGAAACTATATTCAGTATCTTGTGATAAACCATAGTGGAAAAGAATATGAAAAACAATGTATGTGTGAATAACTGAATCACTTTTCTATACAGCAGAAATTAACAAAACGTAATTAAACTATACTTCAATAAAAAAAATTTTTTTAAATATTTGCATCTAAAGTATTAAAGTCTTACTCAGTAGAAGTTTATCAATATTTTAGCTTAGCTGTCAATTAGGAAAGCAGTCAATTATTTGTATACCTGTTTATATTAAAGCAGGAATCTATAAGGGATCAATTTTTTCCTACCAAACATTAATAATGTATTTAAGTGAGGTTAGTATTCTGGAAATGTGTTATGTGTGGACTTGCTTCATCTATCTAGTGCATACCAGAGCATCAATTCTCAAAGTATGGGCCAAAGTGTATGGACATGGGGGGTCCATTCAAACTTTTCAAAGGCTCTACTAAGTCCTCCCTGTATAAGACCAGATTTTCTTCTTTTTCTTCAGCCAAAACCACACATCTCAGCAGATTCAGTAAAAGATGCAGGATTCCAGTTGGCCAGACACTAAAGATATTTGCAAAATGTGAAATTATGCTACTCTTCTCATCAAGTTTTTTTAAAATTGGCACCTTTTATTATTTTTATATAAATTAAGAAATATTATTAGAATTACGTTCTATAATTTTGTTTTAATTTTTAAGGATGTGTAGTACACAGTACTCCTTCCTCCCAGCTAATTACTTCTGAAATAGTGTGACCTCAGTATATTTACTAAGATGAAATGTTAAGAAGTGTGAAAGATTTTTTTCAAGATTGTTTATGGGGAAAATGTGCATTCAGAACTTCTCAAATGATATTTACATATTTTATTATTTGATAATAATTAAACTATTAAAATTTTCTTACAAATTTAAAGTAGCTTTTAACTTGCAAAGTCAAGGTGCCATGAAATAATTTATTTTCTTATCAGATTGACTGTTCAAGTACTATTATGCTGGACAATATTGTGAGGAAAGATGCTAGTACAGATCATGGCCAGCCAAGACCACCCTCCAGTAGAACCGTCCAGTCACCCAACTCATCAGTGCCATCTCCAGGTCTTGCAGGTAAAGTGGGCTTTTTTGTTTTTTTTTTAATTTTATTAGTTTTGTTTTTTCCAGTTTTTATTCTACTTAGAATAATTTTCAAAAAAATCACCCTCTGCCTCCTCCCTTTTTCTGTTGGATGATTAAAGTGGGTCAGTGTTTTGGGTACTCTTTACAATTAATATACTTTTGAAGTGGGAAGCAAAGGTTAAACCTCTGTACATTTTCAATTTAAATAGAGCTTATAAGCACTATAGTGCTTCTAGGAGGAAATTAGTATTGTACTTTCTCTTTTTGATAAGTTACTTGCAGTATTGTCTCTTTTTGCATAGAATTTCCCTAGCATCAAAATTTATCAGTGACAGTTACTCTTTTGGTGTTTTTTGGGTTTTTGTTTTTGCTGTTTAATTGTGTTTAAGAATTTTTGACACTAATTTCCTCCAAGAGAGAAGCATTCTGACTAATGCTACTCCCAGAGACCTTGGCAAATAAGATGCCTTAGACCAAAATAAAGGAAAGAGGAGAATTTCTTACACCAGTCACACAAGCATAATAAAGCAGTTGTAGAGTTTTAAAGGAGGTGCTTATTTAAAACATAAACAAACTGAAAGGAAATTGTTGACAAAAGTGGTAGAGAAACTGTTAATTATGTAACAAGTTCATACAAATTAATAAAGTACTCAGTCTTGTGAAAGGACATGAGTGGATTATTCCCTAAAGAGGAAATACATTTAGTCAGTAAAACAGGGAGAGGAAGAAAGATAGGTGGTTCCATCTCACTAGTAGTCATTATAAAATCAAAAAGACATAATTTCTAATTATTGAATAAGCAAAGATTTTTTTCCCCAATCTTTATTGTAGTATAATAGCTTTACACTGTTGTGTCAGTTTCCACTGTACAACAAAGTGAATTAGCTGTATTTATACATATATCCACATATCTCCTCCCTCTTGAGTCTCCCTCCAGAGCATCCCTCCCATCCTCCCTATCCCACCCATCTAGGTCATCAGCAGTCATCGGGTTGATCTTTGTGTGTTAGGCAGTTGTGAATAAGCAAAGATTTAAATAGTGAAAGTACTACTCATTGATGAGGATGTGATGGGAGAAATGCTCTCTTACATACCTGGTGGGAACATAACTTGGCAAAACATTTCTGGAAACCATTTTGGCGCTATTACTAAAGCTAATGTTTATCCAGTACTAACTCTGTCAGGCAAGGGACAAAATACCTTCTATGCAGTGCTTCAGTGTCTTCCATTAATTAGCCTCTGTGTGGCTTTCTCTCTTGGACTGCTTTTATATCAGCCCTACTAACATTTTATTGTCCTCTGTAGATTTTGCTGGCACTGGTGTCCTCACTAAGCTCCTACCCTGGTTACTCTAACATGGGACATTCAACAGTGTTTGGAGACATTTTTAGTTGTCACACCCTTGGTTTGCTAAGTATGTAGAGTTGCTACTGGCATCTAATAAGTGGTAGAGGCCAAGGGTGCTGCTAAACATCCTTACAATGCCCATACAGCCCCCCACATCAAAAAATTATCTGGCCACAAATGTTAGTAGTGCTGAGGTTAAACAGCCCTGCTAGGTCAGGGGGACTTAGACTGTGCTGGGACTTCAGCAACTACTTTTGTTTTTATATAATTTCATTATGTGTTTTCAGTTTCAATACAATACATATTAAGTGAGAACATTCAGTAGGAATTAAATACACTTAGTAATTCATTGTACAAACGTGTATGATTTCTTCCTCCTTAGGACCTGTTACTATGACAAGTGTACACCCACCAATACGTTCACCTAGTGCCTCCAGCGTTGGGAGCCGAGGAAGGTAAACTAACTTAACTTACTCTCTAGCCTATAAAATCTGTAACTAGATTTCTCTTGCCAGTGTTCAGCATGCTTTGGTACTCAATACATTTTGATCACTTTCTCTTATTTTTAACTTTTAAGTTAAATGTTTAATAATTGTTATATATGTTAATGTAATACATTAATGGGTTAAGTAAAGTACAATTTTATCTTTAAAGATACAAAAATATTTGTTTATGTGTTGAAAATAATAAGAAAATACATTTGACTTTAGTATAATAGCAAGAAAAAAAAGAAGTGAAGTGTGTGTAACACACTGCATTATATAGGAACACACACAAAGAAAAACAGGGAAAACAAATAATAATTTTATACTAAAATTGGTGTTCTGACATTTCTAATAACCAAGCATTGATTTTGCTTTAAAATAAATTTACAGTTGTTGAAATTGTATTTTAACTTACTGTGTTACACACCCACCCATAATGCTTGCAAATTTCTCCTAGATAGTGAACCCAATTCTTACTTTCCTAATCGTATGGAAGAAGCATATTCTGAAGGAGAAAAATTTGGGTTTAATCCTATGAGAACATAGTAGCTATCTATAAAAGACTTTTTTGTCACACTACATTTTTTAAAGTAGCAGAACACCAGTAAATTATGAACCTGGTTAATTATCTTCACACCTCATGCCAGTAAATCATTAATATGAGCCTAGACTAGAGAAGGAAATGGGAGCCCTGACTAGAGAAGGAAATGGGAAAGCCTAAAAAAAAAAGATGGTAGTTCTAAGATCTGGCTGCCCAAGTTTAGAGCCTTGGGATATTGAAGTCAGTTTTAATTAGGTTTTATTCAAATATCTTTCCAGGTATGTAACTATTTAGGTTAATATGTGGAACTTTTTTTACATAAATGAAACTGTTTTGGATACAGCAGATGCACTGCAGTTACGTATCATTTATTGCTAATGTAACATAGTTACCATTGCTGTGAAGATACAGCATTATTCCCCAAAGCTATTGTTATACCTTGTTTTAGGATACTTAAGGTAGCTTTTTTTGGTCTTTCCTTCCTTTTTTCTTATAGCTCTGGCTCTTCCAGCAAACCAGCAGGAGCTGATTCTACACACAAAGTCCCAGTGGTCATGTTGGAGCCAATCCGAATAAAACAAGAAAACAGTGGACCACCTGAAAATTACGATTTTCCTGTTGTCATAGTGAAACAAGAATCAGACGAAGAATCTAGGGCTCAAAATGTAATTGTATTATGATTGCAATATTACTCCTTCTTAAGGGATAGGATGAGAGAAACTCTTAAATAGCTTGTAGGAGATAAAAACTATTATATTCAAATCTCTCAGTAGATCACAACAAAAAGATGGGTGGTAAACAGGGAGAAGTGTTTGAAAAGTCAGAGGCTTAAATGAGGAGGTTGGGCATTTGAAAGAGAGAATACAGTAAAGCACAAGGAAGGTAATTGCCAAAGCAGTAATACAAGGAAACTTCCTGTAACTGAAGGACATGAGCATCTGAATTGAAAGGGCCTACCAAGTATCAGAACAATTAAATGAAAAAAAGGCTGAAGTCATGTCATCATTGATTTCAGAATAGCAGTATTCTAAACAGAGTCTAAAAGCTTCCAGAGGAAAAACACCTTACATAATGGATCAGACATCATAATGTCACCAAGTCCTCAACACAGACTCTCAAAGCTGGAAGCCAATAGAGAAATATCAAAATTGTGAGGAAAGATATTTTGTAGCCAGGATTCTGTACCCAGGCAAATTATCAATTATGTGTAAAGATTAAATAAACAATTTTAAACATGCATGCAGATTCTCAAAAATTTAATTCCATGCACTCATTCTCAGGAAGATAATTTGAGAATATGCTTCATCGAAAATGAACTAAACTCAGAAGGAGGAAGACATAAGATCCCAGAAATGGGATCTAACACAGAAGAGAGGCAAAGAAAAGGTAGTTAGGCCCCAGTACAACAGCTTCTCCAGTACATCCCGTAGGAGGAGGACAGAAGACTCCATTAGGAATGTATGAAGGGGGAGAAAAATGCCTTGACAGTATTGAGAAGCATTTTATAACCCTCTTAGGGACTGTGAGAATGACAGAGATAGAGATCTAGAAAAATAAGCAAATGGATTAAATTTTTAAATAAGATAATTATTGACTCATAGTAAAAGCAAAAAGTTAGACAAAAAAGAAAGTGTAGTCATAGTACATGCTGTAGTTATGCATTGTACATTATGTAGTCATAATGATGTAAACAAACACCTGAATACAAATTTAAATAAAAACTAGATATAATCAGGATATAATCCTAACATGGATTTGACCAAAAATTGATTTTTTTAGGATACTTAACCAGTACAGCTATGATACTGACCAGTTGGAATAGATGCTGGCTATAAACAGTTATACCAGTGCTTACCAACTAAAAAGAAATCAGTGCTTCATAAAACTATGTTAAGAGGATGGCAGGAACGGTGTATGTAAGTGTGAGTATATGGAGGATGTGGAAAGTCAAGAAGGAAAAATCTCATCTTCCATAGTAAGGAAAATATATACATATAAAACTGAAAATACGTTTAAAGTTGAAAATCTGAAAAAATTAACAGTATAAGCATACTGTTTAGAAATATAGAGGTAAATAGCAGAGGGAAAAGCTAAATAATTTGATAATAATTGCCTCAAAGGAATGATATTATATGCCCATGTTTTTAACTAAATCTACGTTTATTACTTCAAAATTTTAAAAAATATTTAAAGGAGATAATAGATTGTTATAAATTTGAAATTTTCACCATTCTAGGGCTCAAACATAAAATTTAGGTTCATCTTAAAGTTATTAATGGCACTTGCAGAGGTAAAATTACTTCTAAGAATTAAAGCAATATACCTTTTTATGGATGATAAAAGATCTACAGTAGGCATGTTTTGTGTTTAGGTATAATTTGAGTTAACAGCTCCAGTAAAATGTATTTACAGTTCACATGGTTGACTTCTGCTCTACCCACCTGTTCTCCTGTATCTGTAGCCATCACCAGATTCAAAGATTTTTCCTACATTATCCACACTCCCTTACTGCTGCCAATCTTCTGTTTTGAAGACATTTTTCAGTAGAGGTCCACGTCTTCTTTACCATTAAGGACAGTTAGCAGTAAACATATTCTGCTCTAATGTAGATTCACAGACTCCTTTGAAATAACCACATGCTCATGAGTGAGCAGAGTGCAGTCCAGAATTGCAATAGCACTAATAAAGAATGCCAGTTTAAGATATCCATATACAAATGTTAACTCTTTCCATTGCAGACCAACTATCCAAGAAGCATACTCACCTCCCTGCTCTTAAATAGCAGTCAGAGCTCTGCATCTGAGGAGTCTGTGTTAAGATCAGATGCCCCTGACAGCACCGGAGATCAACCTGGACTTAACCAGGAAAATTCCTCAAATGGAAAGTCTGAGTGGCTAGATGCCTCCCAGAAGTCACCCCTTCATGTTGGGGAGACTAGGAAAGAGGATGACCCCAATGAGGACTGGTGTGCAGTTTGTCAGAACGGAGGGGAACTCCTGTGCTGTGAGAAATGTCCCAAAGTATTCCATCTCTCTTGTCATGTGCCCACGTTGGCAAATTTTCCAAGGTAAGATGGTGCTTGCTTCCCTTTGTTACATCCTTTCACTATAAATAACAGCAATAAATTTTGATGGTCAGTATGACATAAAACCTTTGTAAAAACTTAAACATAAGTCCACTTGGCATAAATGCATACACCAAAATTCTCAGCATTGGGTTTCACATTCCCTGCCTCCCATTCCCTGTGCTTTTCTCAAAAAGCTAGTCTGTTATGACTAGGAAAAAAAAAAAAAACTGACCCTTTAGTTTATTACAAGGAAATTACCATAAAGAACAGTGGTCTTTAGGCACAACTGCCATAATTTAGTGAATCTTATTTGCCAGGCATGGAGCTATATTATTTATAAATATCTTGAGTAAATTCTCAAACAGACCCTGTGAGATAATGGCGGTAATAGAGAAGAGCCATTGGCTTGACCTCTTAGTTCTCCAAAGGCTGTACTTTCAAAAATTTATAATTTACAACTTAAAGTTAGAAGAATAGTACCAAGAGTGCTTCTTTTTCTTGAGTCATTTGGGGGGAGATGTCAGTTGTGCCTCACATCAGCCATAGATTAATGTGTGTTTTGTTGTTGTTGTTGTTTGTGTGTGTGTTTCATGCCTTCCTAACTAGACTACCACTTAGGCCCGTGAACTCTATTTCTGCAGGCAGGCTCACCCAGCACGGTGCCATGTACACAGTAGATATGTGCTGAATCCTCAGTGATTAACGTTTATGCCAAATAAATAATCCTGCATCATAGAGGGCATGGAGGGGGGTGGGAAAGGGAGATGGTGAAGAGAGAAATGATGCATTAGGAACTCAGATGCTTTATCGCCCAACAGTGGAGAGTGGATTTGCACTTTCTGCAGAGACTTATCTAAACCAGAAGTTGAATATGATTGTGATGCTCCCATTCATAACTCAGAAAAAAAGAAAACTGAAGGCCTTGTCAAACTAACACCAATAGATAAAAGGGTAAGTTTCCAACCTAGACTGTTAACAGTTGGTTTGGTTAGATGCATTATTGTAATGCCTTCATCACAGAAATGTGTATTCAGTCAAATTTGATACTGACTTTTTTCTTTAGTACTCTTTTTTCCCCACAAAAATATAAGAATCTTAAATAATGACAGATGATTTATGTGGTCTGGACTTCTAAATTTAGTCTACCTTTAGTAAATTTTGGGTTTGATTCAGGTAAGTTTTCTTCCTCAGAATTTGTTGAGAATTGGCACCAAGAAGATGGGTTTTTCTATTTACTTTTCCTGGAAATAATTACATTCTTTCACCAGATGGTACTAGATTTATACCTCAAAGCCAGCTAATATATTTAACTGTAATTAGCATTTAAAGCTATTAAGTCAACACTTCTTTATCACTAAAGAAGCTCCTTTGTCAAATTATTAAGTAGAACACTCAATATGAAAGTCGTCATGCAAGAGAGGACTGAAACATGCACTGCCGGCTGCTACACAGTGTTTACTGGGGTAAACTGGTAAGCAGAGAAGTAGCAGATTATGTGATGGGAGCATCTGCATTCAGAGACAGGCCTTAGGACCCAACACACTATGGAAAGGGCTCCACCTCTGGATCTCTTAACATATGGATGTTCTTCTATTGACTTAATAATTCAGTACACAAATTGGAGAGATGAATGGAAGTTTATTTTTAAAGAACTTCAGATAGGTTTCTAGTAATACTGCTTTTGTTCTTAAGGACTGCTCTCATACATCACATACACCTGAAAATGTCAAACAGTAGATTGTAGTAAATGATTGGAAAGGATATCAAAGGTCCAAATAGCAATATTTTTCTTGTATTCATCTGGTTTTAATTTTTATTCTGGTACTTTGAGACCTGTAACATTGTTACTAAAAATTAGCTGTGACTTCATTATTTCGTTATATTTTTGTTTATTTATTTATTGCTTAGAAGTGTGAACGCCTACTTTTATTTCTTTACTGCCATGAAATGAGCCTGGCTTTTCAAGACCCAGTTCCTCTAACTGTAAGTATGAGTGTCATTTTGTGCTTTTTTTGTATAGTGGTATTATTTTTCTGAAACTTGATTTATGACAGCCTAGTTTCTGTAGCGTTTTTCAATAGTAAGTTTCTTAAATTAATCCAAATCTAAAGCTTATTAATACATACGTAATGCTTTAATCTTCAGTACATTTTAATGTTAATAAGCTAGCCCAAAACTTCTTTTCTGATACATTCCTTTTTTCTCATTTCATGTATTTTACCTACTATTCTGTGGGATGATTTTCTATCAATTGTTTCTCTCTCAGGAGTTTTAGGTATATATCCTAAAACTGTTGGGGAAAAAAACTTTACATTTGAGATAAAGGCCCCCCCCCCCCAAATTTCTGTACACATTTTAATTTATAGGTCCAGACTTCAAGTGATAAGTAGATTTTAACAGCAGAGGAAGAGGGGGTGGGGGTGTGTGTGTGTGTGTTTACCATTGACTTCAAAAAGCCTCATATTTAAAATTTGACGTAACTTCAGTGCATAATTTTAGAGTGCTGGAAATGGCCTGCTACTCAAAATGTGTTGTTCTATTCTCTGATATCTGAAATTCCTTTAAGAAACTAATAGATTTGTTGTACAGTTCAATACATTTAAAAAATTTAATGCAACGTTAGAAGAGAAAACTAGCTTAGTAAATACATTGAGGTGATAAACAGTGAACTCCTTCCTTGAAAACAAGTTTTGAGAGGTTGAGATAAGAAAAAGAAATACAATTGACCCCTAGAACATGTTAGGGGCACCGACTGTCTGCACAGTTAAAAGTCTGCATATAACCTTACAGTAGCCCTCTGAGTCTGCACATTCAACTAACCATGGATCCTGTAGCACTATAGTATGAATTTATTGAAACAAAAATCTGTGTATAAGTGTACCTGCACAGTTCAAGGGTCCACTATAAATAGTTTTTAGGGGGAAGGGCCCTTTGTACCCAAAAGAGCCAGGGCAAAAATATGCCAGTAAAAACTTTATTCATGTAAAAAGTTAACCTAGAATTTGGCACTTTTTATGATGTTGGCTTATAGTTACATTTGGCATTAATAATGGCAACATCAAAATAGCCCCCCTTTTCTTAATGTATCTCACCTCATTTAGTCTTTACAAAATCCTGTGAGATTTAGAATTATTTCTATTTGAAATACGAAGAAACAGGTTCAGTGAATGACTGAACCCAGTAACTTACCCAGGAAAATGCTATTGAGTAGCAGAGCTAGGGTTCAAACCCAGATTCAAGGCCCAGTATAACACATGCAGCAAAAACATGTCAAATCTTACTAGAAGTAATACTTTTTCTAGTGATTGCTTTTTGTTTAATAATGAAGAAGGAAAATAGTAAAGAAAATGTAAGTTTTTTTCATTGAAAATAACTAGTGAAAATTTTTGATAAAAGTGACACTAAACGTTTACCAACACGTGGAAGCATTTAGGCACTTGTAAATTTTGCTAAATAGATTTCCTTATCAGTGACAGAATAGAACAGCAAAAAGCAGTAACAACAATCTGAATTTTATACTACTACTTATAGAATTTATATAGGACCAGGTAGAATTTATTTATTATAGCATCTCATTTCTTTCAAAAGGTGCCTGATTATTACAAAATAATTAAAAATCCAATGGACTTGTCGACCATTAAGAAAAGACTACAAGAAGATTATGCCATGTACACAAAGCCTGAAGATTTTGTAGCGGATTTTAGATTGATCTTTCAAAACTGTGCTGAATTCAATGAGGTGAGAAGAAAAAAATAATAGCAATGTGAAAGTAATGTTAAACCAAACACCTATCTATGGTAGCATAAATATCCAAAAGTTCGAGTCTGTTAAGGAATGAAAGAGGTAATGAGGAAGACTTTATCCACATGTATGTTCAAAGATTTATTGTATGGTGAGTAGAAATGCAAATTACAGCTGACAACCTGAAAACAATTTAGAAAGTATTTTTATCTAACCAGAAGCATTCTTTGTCATTCTCACCTTTATTTCTTGAAATATGGCACTTCCAGACTTTAGTCTTTGTGATGTTGATATTGAAATATTAAGAATGTGGTTTAGATAGTTCTTAATTTTCTCAACAACTTTATCATCTGTCAGTTTATCTAAACATCTGTCAGACTTAACACGCTTTTGTTGATAGTTTGTCCTTTGTGTTCGTTACTCATTCCAGAGTTCCACATCTCATTTAAATTGTTCTAAAAATACCTGTTAGATGATTCTCTGATTATGGCATCTCTGTGTTATCTCTTTGGTAATCCAGACGAGTCAGAGCTTTTTATTCATTTCTTATCTGTTCTCCTCTAGATTTTGTCTGGCTCCAGACTGTTATTTACTTTATATCAAAGTTATACATAGTGGGTTTTTTTTTCTTATTAGTAATGTATAAATGGCAATCCCAATCTCCCAAATTGTGCTCTTTAAATATATGCAGTTTATGGTATGTCAATTGTATCTCAAGAAAAGTTCTTAAAAAGTGACTCGAGAGCTTGAATTCCTGTCTGGTCACATGAATCAAGAGCACAAATCCTTATCATACACAGACATGGTGACCTGGAAATGAGCCCGAATGAGACACTTTTTAATACAGTCGTCTGAAAGAGCAAACAAGAATGTTGTCTTCAAATATGAGAAAAATGCCAACAATAATCAGCAGCTTATTGCTGTTCTTACTTCTCTTCGCTTTGATCATCACATGAGCTATTGCTGCATAACAAACTATCCTCAGAGCCAATGATATAACATATTCCTTTGTTACCACATGATAATGGATGACATGACATTGTTCAGAGCTCTGCTGTTCTCCTTATGAATCTATAGTCAGCTGTGAGTCTCTACAGCTGTTTCTAAGGCTCATTAATAATGTGTGTGGCCAGGTTGCACTTCTCCCTAGAGTCCACATACAATTAGCTTACTCTGTTTTTATACCTAGGTTCACATTTTATTTTGCATAAGAGTATCAAATGTGAGTTCCTTTAATTTACTTCTATTATTGCTATATCTATATGTGATAATTTATTTCTTCCCAGGTAGGACAGATACCTCCTATCACTGCCCAGTGATATCACGTACCTGTGCTCTAGCTCCTACTCTGATGTGTGCAATGTTACATTTTTTCCCTTCTAAGAATCTATTGAACTATAATTGGAGTATACCACACCATAAACTGCACATAATTAAAAGGTACAATTTGATAAATAAAAGGAGCCATACAAGAAGTACAGTACATACCTCATGTTCCCATTTGTGTAAAATTCAAGAAAGTACACTGTAAACTTTAGTGTCTTCTTATGTAATTGTTAAAAATGTAATATTTCTGATTCTCAATTTTCTTATTTCTGAATGTCATGTGGGATTGTAAACATTTCAGACAAATGTTGCATGAAATAAATGAAAGGTATGAATATTTTTTTTAAAAAAGCTATACATAAAACCTTTTTTCCAAAACAATCCACTGATGTTCATAATCTTCGGGAACAAAAATGTGAGAAATCTACTTTATTGACTATCTAAAAAATTTTTTTTAATCCATTTTTTTATTTTTATTCAACAGCCTGATTCAGAAGTAGCCAATGCTGGTATAAAACTTGAAAGCTATTTTGAAGAACTTCTGAAGAACCTTTATCCAGAAAAAAGGTTTCCTAAATTAGAATTTAGGAATGAATCAGAAGATAATAAATTTAGTGATGACTCAGATGATGACTTTGTACAGCCCCGGAAGAAACGCCTCAAAAGCATAGAGGAACGCCAGTTGCTTAAATAAGCAGCACCACTGGCGTGTGCTGGTTTTTAGATTTTTTTGTTTGTTTTCAGAAAACATTTTGTCAGTAATTTAACATCATTACCAAGAAGAGTTTGTGACCACTCTAAGTTTTCAATGTTTACTAAACCCTGATTTCCTTAACAACCCATTTCTTTTAACCTTCTAATTAAGAAAGAAAAAGAGGGAGGGAGGAAGGAGAAAGGGAGAAAGAAAGAAGCATCAACAATGAAATAAAGACATTCTTCCCACTTACTGGATTTCAAACTGCAGTCTGGAGTGATAGCTATTATAGAAAGGAAATAGACTTTGTATGAACTCTAAGTTGAAAATTTAATGTGGTTTGGATGTGTGCATTAATCCATTTTTAGAAAATACCACTATTCATTAATTATGGACCAACCACGAGTTAGGTGTACAGTATGTAACAGCAGTACTCCATGAATATGAGTGGTAATAAGAGTTCTATCCTAGGATGCCCACTGGTGCAACAAAAAAGTAGATTAGATGCTATTAAGAAGGCACCTAATAGTATATCATGTAAGATAGCAGTTGTATTAAAGAAAAAGGAAAACAAATGTTTGATTTTTGTTTTTGTTTTTTTCTTGTCTATAGAGGTGTTTGGTATAACAGGTTTTCAAGCCCATTTTTCATACATTTCTAAACCTACCTTCTTCCACTGAGGAAGTAAGTGTACTCATTTGGTTTTGCTTTGTGTCTATGTGTGGTTTGTTGTTTGCTTTTTAACTGTGCAAGTGATCCTTTTCTAACAAAACTCATTGTTTGCAGTATGGCTTTTAGTGGAGCTATCCAGAATATGAAATACAGCAGTGTGTGCCGTATTTGATGTAAGGATTCTTCAACTTATACCCTATTGGGCATTAAATATAAATTCCCCTGAAAGGGACCTGTTTTTGTGGTTTTCATCTGTCTTCATAAATTGGAATGAAAATGTGTTGTGGAATTTGGAAGCAGGCAATTGGAGGGAATTAGAGTGAAATTTACATTTTTTCTGAAGCATCTATTTCCCATTCGTCAGAGTCAGAACCTCAGACTGAATCTTTCATCTGACTTAATTCTGGACTTCATTTTCATTCTCCAGATACAGACACAAAAGACTTACCTTGTGAGTGCAAGCATATCCTTAATGGGTCAGACCTGGCTAGTTTACTGACTTTCATTTATTCCTTTTACTTGTTTTTCTGTATCAAAGAAGGAAACTAAGTTAAAATAGAAGAAAATTATTGTGCCATTTGTTAATCTAACATTTGACTATATTTATATGTGAACTTTTTTAGTTTGCCAAAGTAAACCTTTATTTATAAAACATTAATTGCCTGAGGAAATTTTCCTCTTTAGGCTGATAGAATAAAAACATAGCTGACTTGGAAGAATTTTATCCTTTGGATGGTGTCATCTCCAATGGACTCAACCTAGAGGACTTGCTTTTTATCCACATGGCATTACTTCTTAAAATGGATGATTTGAAAATATCGTATGGCTAAGTCATTGGGTTTTCAGATACTGCTAAAGATAAAATGAGAAAATGTATTGACAAGAGGGTCTCACTTTCTGTGTAGACTTAGGTTTAGTGCATAACATGTCAATTATGTATTAAAGGTTAAAAAGTCGTAATCAATTTTCCAGATATATATTTCAGGGTAGTTGTTGTCATGTTGTTTTGAATATGTGTTTGACATATATTCTCCAAAGACTTGAACAAATTTTGATAATAGTGCATATACCACTTAATTATCTGCTTGTGCTGCAGCATTTTTAGCATAGCAGCCATGCAGCTTTTGCTAGGAGTAAGTTTACTGTTTTTATCCTCGAATACTGTTCTTATGACAGTTTTTTCTTCGATACTTGTCTCCTGAGTTAAAGCAGGGCACCACAGGTAAATTTTGAGGATGATCACAAAGGGAAGTAGCACTTAAGAAAGAAAAGTTATAATTTCCTAAATGCATCTGAGCCAGAATTTCTACTAATGTACCCAGAATTTTCACTGTTATAGTCAGTGCTGTATTAATCTTTTAAAGTGGTATTTTCATTATCATTTTTTTTGCTGAATGAAAGGCCCTTGAAAACCATCTTTCATATAATCATACATAAGTGTTTCTCTCTCCAAATAACATTTTCTTAATAGTCTTTAAAATTAAAGTCCTGTGACCTTATTAACAGGTACCTGTGTGTCCAGGTGGATCCCAGCAAAGTAGTCTTTAAATTATAATGGAAGTAATCTATAAGATGAGCCTAACTATACCTCACGCCCATTTGGAGAGCATTCCTTTCAAAAGGTCAGTGCAACTCAAGCAACCTTGACCTAAACTTAAAAAACTCCAGTGTTCATTACCTCTGATCAAAAACTCCAGGAGATTACCCTCTGGATTTAGAACCAATAGCCTCATGTCATATTGGTAAGACCCCAGTGCTGAATGGGATCACATGATGAGAAGGCCATGTAGCAGCCAGAATTTACTCAGTTCAGCTCATTAAAAGCTTTCCCAGGTGCCAAGCATCCGATCTTTCCAGCAATAAGGAAACCCAATACACAGTCAATGACTTACATAGCTTTGGTAGAAATATAAATGGATAATGTATACCATATTAAATTCAAAATACAGTTGTACATCAGCATCTGGCAATGCAGTTATTTTGTTCTTTGAATTAACAGGCCCTGCTTGTCTTTTCTGAATGGAAGGGTAGGAAATTGGAAGGTCCTGAAAGAAAAATGTCCTCTTCCCTTGGTAGGTTTACTTTCTTTTCCAAGCTAATGAATAGGCCCCACATTTTACTACTACACAGTAGTGTAGATGTAATACAACTTAGGAATGCTTTCAAAAAGAGTCACTCCACAGTCAAAAGGGTGAGTATACAGCCATTTGCTCCACTTATGAATTTGCAGTTCAATTTTCTATGTTGTTACAGTGTTTAAACTTGTAAATTTAGGTTCTGTGGAGAGACTAGTCAGACAGTGAAAGGACAAACTCCTCCTTTTGTTGAGGCCTGATCTACAAATGAACATGAATCCCAGCAGTAGGTTGCTGCATGGGAGCAAAAGGATTTTAGGTTTAAATAGAAGATGTATTTATTTTCTGTTTGTCTGTATCTCTTATGAATGAGAGAAATTGAGTGATCTGATTGGCCATTTAAATTATGGACATAACCATGAGTTCAACCATCTATTTATTGAAATAGAGGCCCTCCTTTTAAATAACCATGCACACACATATTTTTTAAAGTATTTTATAACCTCATGTAAGTTGAGTTCATGTCTTTTTATATATATTGCCCCTTCATCTTTGGTGTGAATTTATAAAAATTCACAGGTTGGTGGCTCATGTTCTTTAGTGAGAATAATGCTAGCCAATCAGATCACAGATTTCTCTCCCCCATGAAGGTTTTGCTTATTGTGAAGGATGTCTGAGACAGTAGTCTTTGTTGTTGTTTTTAATTTGGGGGAGTCAACTGGTGCTTTGATTTTAATAAAAATCAGCTTTGATGAATTTTTACTGTGAATATTTTACCACACAAGGGATTTTTAATGGAAAAATTACTGTATGTCATTGAGTAGAATATTAACTAGTGTGGGTCTCCATCACTGCCTTTGTATGTTTCTCTGTAAAATCAATACATACAGGGATGAGCTACTAGTCCATAAATAATAGGAAAACTTTTTTTAAAAAACTCTAACACATGGATTTCACCAGCTTTAAAAGATAAGCAAAAAGTTTGCAGAAGAAGGCGATAGATATATTCAGTTGCTGAGCCCCCCCCCCCCACTCGAAAGTAGGAGAACCAGAGATGCCATGAAAAATCCCACTCACCTGAATTTACAAGTCACTTTGAAAGGTTGCCTATGTTAATTTCACCTACAAAGTTTGGAAAGTCTGATTCTCGGATATTAAAACTATTTTTAAAACGCCATTTTGAATATTTTATAGGTTTTACATTGATGGGGGTGGGAACAGCCTTCTATTTGATTCTTAAGTGAGTTTTTAACTAAAATAATAAAGTCCTAATTTGAGTCCTAAAAGAAAAATCCTTCCTTAGAAGGTACAAGTTAAACATTTAGCAAAATTCTGTCTTGCCCACATTCTCAAATGTGGTGTGGAAGAAAGTCTATTTTAATATCGTCTGTTATATATGAGCATACTTGTGAATGTGAATTCTTCGCCCATGTCCTCTACTGCCTTTAACCCAAGACAAGTGAGCCAGAAAATTCAGTCAGGAAACAGTGGCTGAAGCCTAGTTGTTATCAAGGGGAGGGGATAGAATAAAGGATCAACCAGGGTCATGCAAACCTTCGAAGGTCTCAGCCTTTGAAGGGGAATGTACTGACCTGAGAAGTGACATTTTCCCAAAGAAAATCAGGGCATTCTTAATAAGAAAGAGGAAGAATGACAAGCTCAGTGAGCCACCAGGTGCCATGCTTTGGCAGTGACACTGGTTCTCTAATTTGATTGTTTAAGGCATTTACTGATGAGGGTGTATGTTAAGAAAGCCCAAGATACAAAAAGTCCAAAATGAAGGTTTTGACGTTCATATTACAGGAGGATTTTTTTTATTTTTTATTTTTTTGCACTATAGACTGTGCTTTGAAGAGACTTACAGAAATCAAATTCCCTTCTATACATAAAATTATAGATTTAGACAAATTCTAGTGCATAAAGCAAAATATGCTTGTACAGAGATTCCAGTTATGTTACTGTTTTTAATACCTTAACCAGTGTTGTCTTTTAGTGGGCTGTGAAACCAATCCAAAAAAGTTTTTAAAAGTAAATGACCTGAAATTTGTTGACTTCCATTTCTACTAGTGCCTGATACTATTAAGGTAAGCAATATATATGAGTTTATAAAGGATTTCTGAAATTTAGTATTTGAATTAAGTTATGATGATAAAATTTCCTGTGTCTTCTAGGAAACTTGGGTACTAGACAGTGCTAGACACATTGTAAAGTATCTTAAACCCTGGATACCTCCACAGGTATTGAAAGTTCCTGAAATCCTTGGGAAGGTGCTTAAGCATCAGTTTTGTCAGTGATTGGCTGTGGTTTTCATTTTACTGTTATCCTTGGGCTTTAATTTATGAATTGCTGCTAATGTCGGCGTTTTGAATTACAGTTTGTCATGGGTTGTTTGGCTAATGCTACATGTGTAGCCAAGACATCTTTGCATCAAAAATATCTTGGCCTAAAACTTTCTAACAACTAGACTAAGATGGGCCTGCAAACTATTTAAAATGATTAAAGATGACAGTTTAGGTAATCCAAACTTTAACACTTCATGAAGAGGGAAGTTTCCATTTGCAAGGGTTCGAAGAACAGCAAAGCGGGGTGGAAGGCAGGAAGTTTTTATGAGGTAGAGAATAAGGAACAAGGAAGTAAGTATGGAGACCAGAGTTTGCTTGGCGTTTGGCGACTGACTGACTGGATATATGGTGTTTCTGGCAAACAGAGCATTTATTGGAACATGAAAGTTATTAAGTTTTGATTTGCCTATGTGGCGCCCCCAGCAGGAGTGGCTTCATCTTGGGCCTAGAAGTGGCCTGGTACCACACTTTGATCATCCTTTTGACCATTTGAGAATTTTGATTAAAAATTTGAATTTTAGTGTGACTTTCAGTTACCATTTCCTCTTTGGTTCTTAGTGTAGTATTCAGAAGAGATGTCAGGCTTGTACTCTTGAAACTGGTTCTGTTCTGTTCTCTTTTGTTGTTTTGATCAGATGATCTGTTAGCTGGTCAGTGGCTACCCTCAAGCATTTAAAACTTTTTTGAGGACACAGCATTTTAGTTAATAATAATTATTATTATTAGCATCAAAATCATGCCATGGTTTGGAGAGTGTTCCTGAGCCAGGGTTTCCATGTCCCAAACCAGCTAGAATCAAAGAAGTCAAGAAATAGGAAAGGGGGGGTATACTTCTTTAAGCCAGTTGGCCTATTTAAGTATTGGGTTGGCCAAAAGGTTCATTTGGTTTTTTCCCTAAGATGGCTCTAGTGGCACTTAGTTGTCTTTAACTTCATTCAAAACAGTTTCGTTAGATTGTATGTGACAGCTGTCATATCAGCATGCATTTAAAAAAAGACTTACCGAAATTGGTGAATTTTTGTATAGCCATTTTAATATTGAAGATGAAAAATTTTTTGGCATATTATACTTTATTTCAAGAAAAGTGAAAATGCAGCTGAAACACACAAAAACATTTGTGCAGTGTATAGAGAAGGTGCTGTGACAATGTGTCAAAGTGGTTTGCAAAGTTTTGTGCTGGAGATTTTTCACTGGTCAGTGCTCCACGGTCAGGTAAACTAGTTGAACTTGACAGCGATCAAATCAAAACAATAACTGAGAATCATCAATGTTATACCACGTGGGAGATAGCTGACATACTCAAAATATCCAAATCAAGCACTGAAAATTGTTTGCACCAGCTTGGTTACCTGAATCTCTTTGATGTTTGGGCAGATAGTAACTATTCCTGGCAGTACTGAACACCACCAAAAGATACTGCTGACCCAAGATCCAGAGCCACTCCCAAAGATAACCAGGAGAAAGAGGACTTGGACAACCCCCCTGAGAGCTGGCAGCAATTGGCAGACTGCAAATGGGATGCACATTTGGGGCCTGATGGTTGAGCAGCCTGCATACACAAGACCCAAACAACCAGCATGTGCCCACAGGCAGAGAGCTGAGCCAGGTTCTCGGGACACAAGACAAGAAGGCGATACCTGTCCCTGGGAGAGAAAGGCTCGATCGATAACCAATGCGTTCCCAAAACCAAATTCCCAGGAGTCTGACTTTGGAAAGGGGAGGATGTGAAACTTCTCTTTTGACCAAGAGCTACAGGGACAGGTAGAGCTGATTTGAGTGAGAATTCTCACTTTTGGCTGGCTTCTGCCAGTTTCCTCAGGGTCCCATTCTACAGACTCCAGTGAATGGAGTTTACAGTAAAGAGTGTAAGTTCTGATATCTACCAAAATTTGACAAGGCGTTGCATTAGTTTTAGTTTCCCCTTGCCTGATTAAGGGAATAACTGATAGGAGTTTATCAGAATCCCTCAGAGTCCCATCAGCCCTGGGAGGGGCCCACATGAGGGCCCTCTTTTGAGAGTAGATATGGGGGTATTCAGTGAGGTTGGGGGAAGGGTATTATTGTCTTAGCTTTCTGGCCTTGGAGCTGTTGCAATTTTAAAACCAACTTGATGGATCTTTGGTTTTGGTCTTGTCTCTTCAGAGCAGAAAGGCAATTCAGATAAGAGGATTACTAGACAGTGAGTACTCAGGTAAAGGAAGATAGATGGGGGTTGTAGGAGTCACATCAGTCTTATAGTCTTGTTTCATTCTTTAATTTTTCATTAGCCTTTTGCATTGAATCTTTCAATGAAGTTGTTCTGGAATTTTGAAACCTTTTGGCACCTTCTGTGTACCAATTAAAATAGGTATCCCATTCTGGTTGATTTGGGAACACTTACTTTCAAGTATGGTTCTTAAATAAACAGTATGTTTAACTGGAATGTTCCCCCCATGATGGCCATTGTAATGGTAGGTTGTCTTAGTGAGATTTTGCCATTTTTGTAAATGTCTACAGCTTCCAGGTCCACAATTATTAGACAAAATAAGCAGATGTGCCCGAAGGTGGAGTGCTCAATATTTTGAAACTTGAGGATCCAGATTCTTAGGTAAGCATTGGGTCTTTGAGAACCAAATTAATGCCTAAGAGAGATGTACTGCTCGGGTGAGGATTTTGTGGTATTTTACAGTAAACCTTGTTGCACAGAATTTTTCTTGAGGTTGTCAGATGGCCCAGTGTCAACCTAACCCATTCCATGACCACTTAGCACAGGAGTCTTAGATTTAGGTGACAAGTGCTTTAACCTTTAAGTGTTTGATCCATGCCCAATTTTGTAGCTTTGGCTTCAAAATTCCTGTTAGCAATTGATCTATTTAATTCTTAAGTGAGAAGATTTCTTTATAAAAGTGGCAGTCACCCTAATGACTTAATAGTATGACTAGTGCTACTAAGATTTTGTTATGCTATTAGTTCAAATAGTTCTAATTTCTTGTCTTAGTTTTGCAAATCTCCCTGTGCTTTATGCTGTGGACTTATCCTTATGCATCCCCTAACTGCTGCCACCCGTTGTAGGCTCCCAATATAGCTGTCCTGGAACTTTTCTAGGAGGGGTTTTGTGTGTGTGTGTGTGTGTGTGTGTGTGTGTGTGTGTGTGTGTGTACACTTTTTTTTTCCTTAAATAAAGTTTGGATCAGAACTGTGTGCAAAGGATCAGAGGCTCAAATCCAAAAGTGGCTTGCCCTCGGTTTTGATGAGAAAAACAGTGAACACAAAGCGTTCAGTGGGCCCTCTGCCTGTGCATTTTGTCCCACAGGCCATTAGCAGTCAGCTTTGGATTCCGTCTTCATCACCAAAGACTGTTAAAGATGATCAAAGAAGACAATTTAGGCAATCCAAACCATCAGACACTAGAGGAAGCAGGCACTCTCTATTTGCAAGGGCTCAAAGAACTGCAAAGTGGGGCTGCAGGCAGGAGGATAAAGAGCAAGGAGGTGAGTAGAGAGCCCAAAGTTGGCTTGGTGTTTGGCCAGCTGGATATACTGTGTGTCTGGTCAAGTGGAGCATTTACAGGGACGTGAGGTTAAGATTTGATTTGCTGATGTGTCACCCAGGCAGGAGTGGCTCCATCTTTGGACCTACAAACTTATTTCAACAACACTATGGCCTGCTTTTATACAGCCTGAGAGCTAATAATGTTGTTTACATTTTTTAAAGGCTGGCGGGGGCTGTTGACAGAGACCATATGTAGCTCAAAGTCTCAAATGTTTACTCTGGCCCTTTATAGAAACGGTTTCCAGACTTTAAGCCATTTGTGCCTGTAGTTCAAATAAGGAATGATTTGCACCCCTATTGAAGCAGGGGTATAAACCTGTCATACACTTAGTTCGCTAGTCCAGGGATACTTCATCATGGTAGCTGCAAATTCTTTTCTTTCCACTGCAAAATGGGGGTGGAAGGGAGTAGGTGAGTCAAGTCTTTGGGGATCCCAATTTCAGAAGTCTCTTCAATAGGCCCAAACAGCAACAAAAGACTAACTTTAAAACCGTGGGTATTTTTCTTCACAGCATTCCTGTGTGCACAGGTATGATATCATGCATGCAAGTGGTTGCTCAACAAAGGGCATATAATTACACAATGTAGAAAAGCTTGCTGTACTCTTTTTTTGTATTGCATCATGGAAATCAGATTTCCCCTATAAAATTAATGACATTAGAGTAGAAACAGAGACTGTCTGAGGAAAAATTAGTTTATTCCCAGCTCCTTTGGTTATTATATACAAGACTGCAGTGAGTTTAAGCATATTATTTTATGAATAAGCAATTTTCATTATAAAGTATGCAGGTCATAATTCAAGTACTCTAATTTTAATTGTGAATTTGATGACTTCTATTTGTATTGAAAGGCTTAATGATACCACCACAAATTCATGTCTTAGCTACAAAATTTCAGTCCAGCTTTTGCTATAAACCTTATGGGAGAATATCAAGTATATGTTTTGTCTGATATTACTTAAACATGAACAGACTTGATGCCAAGGAAGGAAAGCCACCTTTCCCCTACCCATCTCTCCTAGATCCACCTTGCCAACCTTAATGTATGTTTTATAAAAGTTCTCTATTGATCTCTTCCCTGAGAGACTGTATATACAGCTAACCTACTTCGTTCTCATGTGTCTTATTTTTCAAAAATACATAATTTCTTAACTATGAAGTAGCATACTGAAATTAAACCAGGTGTTTTTTAATGTGCCACTGATCTTTGTGAAGATAAAAATACATTTTTCTCCTTTGGAAGACATAGGTTTGCAGGTCTTCATTTAATTTGCTGGTAAAAAGAAATAATTTACTAGTCAGTACATGTAATTTTTTAAAAAGTCTTCTCCATATTCAGCTATCTGGCACTAAAAACTAGTAATAGAAGGGTCTTTAATAAGCTTATAAGGAATTAAGGGTCTAACATTTACCTTTGTGTATCTGACAATGCAACAGTACCTTTATAATTCAGTTATTGTAGTGCAATACAGACATCATTCAGGAAAAAAATCACATTATAACTACTTCTTTCAAGAGTTCTTTGATGGCTTACCAGGTTCAAAGTTTTTTAGAGTAATTCTAAAGTGGAATTACTACTATTAAACTATTGACCAGATTGATTCATCCAAATTATTAGGGATGCTGTCTATGCTATTGAAGGTTAAAATTTTTGGCATGTTTTAAACATTTCTAGAAGTTTTATTGTATTAGTCACCAGATAGTTTCATGTGTTAAGTGCTCACAACATTGAGATACACACAAACACGTTTTAAGATTTGCCCAAATACATATAGCCTTTGGGTGGCATGCATGCCCCTACAATTGTATTTATTGGATCCACACGGTAAAGTGGTAGGGACTGATTACTGTCTTGTGAACAGACATGCAAAATAATTTCACTGCAGTGCTAAAACCAGGTCCCAGTCAACAGAAGAGAGAATAGTTTTCATTAGTGGATATGGCTTGAATTGGAAATCCATAAAGCACGTGAGATGAGCCAGGTTTTGTTTTATGTGTATTGCTACTACTTAAAAAAAAGAAAAAAGGCACCACCACAAAATTAGCATAAGATTTAGCCTCACTTAATTTTGCAGTCTGGTTTAAATTCTAGTCCCACTGTATATAGTGTGTTTCTTTATACAACTAACTCCGACTTTCCTTTGCCTGAGTTTCCTCATCTGTGTGAAGCATGTGATAATTTTAAGATTAAAAGGAATCATTTGAATCACCTAATTCAATCCCTGGGTTTAGGTATTCAATGAATGGGTCCCCTTTCCAAGAAAGGAACCTAAACAAAGCCCTAAATTTATAATTACATAGCAGGTTATCTAATCTGTCAGTAAAATGAGTATTACCTTAAAGATTAAAAGTTGGGGGAAAATGGAATAACACATTTTGGATCTAGAGCAAGAAAAAAAAATTGAGACTGGTGTTTTTTTGTTGTTGTTTTTGTTTTCCCCCCTTTACTCAAAGGTACCTTGTAACTACTCACAGACAACAAAACACATCTAACACATCTAGTACCAACACAAATATTAACATGTGTCCGCAGTTCACTATAAATAGGATACGGGCGGGAGGGCAAGCCACATTCAGCCAAAGAAGCATGATGACTTCAAAGTCCCATTTAGATGTGGCAGCTCAGATCAAACTACAGTTAACCCTTGGACAACACGGGTTTGAATTGTGCAGGTCCACTTTTACATGGATTTTTTCCAACTGTAAATACTCTAGTACTATAGGATCCACGATCTGTGGTTGGTTGAATCCACAGATACGAGGAACTGTGGGTACTGAAGGCTGACTATAAGTTATACTGGCATTTTTGACAGCCTAGAGGGTTGGTGCTTCTAACCCCCCTGTTGTTCAGTTATCAGCTGTGTACAGCTAACCCCTTTCCCAGTGTGTACGCACACACCCCCTTGCATACCAGCAATCAGCTTTGTGTTTTAAGGCAGGGAAACAAAAGAGCCATCACCTATGCTTTGAGATGGAGCCAACATTAAGGGCAAAGGGCTAGGAGAGGCCATCTCTGATACAACTTTGCCCCCAGGAGCATACCTCGTACTTTTGGGATATCCTTTTTTATGTACTTTGTGTTTGACTATTAGTATTGGATGACAATTGGTGCTGCACAGAAGTGTTTGCCTCCACTCTTAGCACAGGCAGCTGATGAAACTCCGGGAAAGGTAGCTAGACCAATAGTAATGACCCTGTGATCCTAAGGGCGATGCAAATATCTGTTTCTGATCCTTTGGCCATGTTTAGCTCTTTTGCAGTGCTTACAAACAGAAAAGTGGAAAGGGTAGAATGCTGAGGAGTCAATAATATCATTCATTTTAGTCCCAGTTCAAGCTACAGCTTTTATAGGAAGCAAAGCGTTGAAGTGAATAATCTGTTTGCTCCTCAAAGTTATATGCAGGAACACTGGATACCCAGTTTTTCTGCCAGAACCCACTAAACAAATGTACTTGGAGATTCTTTTAAGCAGACGATGATGCCCATGTGCCAAGCTCATTTCCTTTGGTCAAAAGTTGTTAGTTGAGAATACTTAAGAGATTCCTGCATCACTTACCTGTAGGGCCCGTCCTTTGGTTTCAATGGGGAGAGTAAATGCAGAAATGGCACACACAACACAGACAGATGAGAAAAGACACAGGGCCCCCAGGAATGATGCACTCATGAGAACCTGCAAAGCACAATATATTGTGCCCCAGTCACTTTCAAACTGATTTTTATGACAAAGGAAAAATAAGGATTCACCTCACCAAATACATAAACAGAAGGTTTTGCAGCCGTTTTGTAAATTGTGCATTCCTGACTTCCTAGGTCTATTTATTTGGGCCAAGCTGTTGTAGGCAATTCTGTGTGACTCTTCTATGAGCTGGGAGTGACATTAACATGCACTGGCAAGGTCAGACTTCTCCCTGCATCTACCTCTCAGGCATCTGCAGAGCAAAGATGGGAGAGCTGCCTGTTTTCCGACCCCCGTCTCATACCAGTTCAGCTTGCCTAACTTGTAACCATCTCCTTCCCTGCAGTACCCCCACTGCCAAAAGTCTGCTTTCCCTCTTCAGTTCTGACAGCATGCACCAGGAAGAAGTCTTTTGGGAATAGATGTAATCTCATGGTCTCTGAAATGATAACGTCTGTTCAGGATGTGTCATGTGTCACAACCAATCGAAACTTACTGTGGAAAAAATGGACACCAAACAGAAGGAGTGGGTTTCTGCCAGTTTATATCCAGTGATCTGGATCTTCTCGTCCTGATACTGGTTAGTTTAGACACCATCTCACACATCAGTTTCCCTAGGACTTTGCCCAAAGTTAGCAAAAAGCCAAGCATATGGTAGTTGTCAGCTACTCTCACAAGGATGGTTAACTGAAATGAGTAAGGAAGGGCTAAGTGACTACTTGTCCAGAGTCACAGAGAGATCCCTACTGCTGTCACCACCACTGGGGTTCCCCTAAGATACACAATTTGAGAGACCATCCTGTGTATAAGGCCTACTTGCCTTTTTTGAGGGGTGGGGAGGAGGTGTCCCTTGCATTGGATGCACAGGGTCTTAACCACTGGGCAACCAGGTAAGTCCGCCTACTTGCCTTCTAAAACAGTAAATTATTCCACTTGTCAGGCAAATAGAACCCATGATATTAACCACATTTACTAGTTGGTAGTTGAATTAGCAAGTGATAGGTATTATTTTCTGATTTTATCTCCCAAAATAAAATGTTACAATTTTCACCAAACAGGAGTTTGGGAAACCAGGATCATACAAAGGAAAAGAGGTAGAAGCCAAAAGAGATCAGGCAGTCTGAACCATGGCCAAATGATGCCACAGTTAGGCATGTGTCTAGATTCTGCCATTACGCCCACTTCTGTTTTGACACCAAAATTCTCACCACTACCAGGATGAATTCTCAACTAGCTCTACTTCACATTCTTTGCACAAGATTCAAAGTCCAAGGTGGTGTGAGACCCTGATGGTTAAGTTTAGGTCATAAAACTGTGCTCCACCAATTAGGATCAGGGAGAGCAATTCCTTCATCTCTTTGGCTTCCCTAGAAGGGTTTAGGGCTCTACTTTTAGCAGAGGAAAGCCAGACTCTAGCAATCAAGTCAGTTTTACTGGATATTCTTTCAATAAATTCCTTTCTGGGACATCCCTGGCAGTCCAGTGGTTAAGACTCTGTGCTTCCACTGCGAAGGCACAGATTCAATCCCTGGTGAGGGAACTAAGATCCTGTATGCCATGGAGTGTGACCAAAAATAAATTTCAAAAATAATAAATTCCTTAATGCCTAAGTTAACCAATGTCAATTTCTATTGTTTGTAAGCAGTAACTGAGTAATACCTAATTACAAAAATCATCTGGCCAAAGAGGAAATACAGATGACTAACAGGCACATGAAAAGATGCTCAGCATCACTAATCATCAGGGAAGTGCAAATCAAAACTACACTGAGAGATCATCTCACACCTGTCTTTGACTATAATCAAAAACAACAGATATTGGGGAGGTTGTGGAGAAAAGGGAAACTTCGTACACTGCTGGTGAGAATAAATTGGTGTAGCCACTGTGGAAAATAGTATGGAGATTTCTCAGCAGTTCCACTCCTGGGTATACAAAAAACCAAACAAACCAAGAACACTGAAAATCATCTGGGAATTTTGTTAAAATGCATATTTTCAGGTCCTACTCCAGATCCACTGTATCGAAAACAACAATCTGTAGATCGCTACTTGTAAAAATCAACCCAGACCAAGGACAAAAGGGTATTACACAATGACAAAAGGTTCAGTCCAACAAGACGACACTCCTAAAGGTTTATACACCAAAGAGCTTCAAACTACATCCTTCCAGTAAAAACTGAAAGGAGAAACAAATCTACATGTAGTTGGAGACTTTAATACCCCTCTCTCAACAATTGATAAAACTACTAAACAGAAAATCAGCAGGCATATGGAATTTTATGACACCAGCAGTCAACAGGATCTTGACATTTATAGAACATCCCACCCAACAAGCAGCAGAATACACATTATTTTCTGCTCGTGGAACACTCACCAAGATATAGCTCGTTCTGGGCCATAAAATTAACCTCAAAGGACTTAAAAGAAGTGAAGTCATAGAATGTGTTCTCTGACTAAAATGCTATCAAAGCTAGAAGTAAACAGCAAAATCTCCAAACACTTCTAAACAATCCACGGGTCAAAGAAGTCTCAAGAAAAATAACAGAGCATATTGTTTGTTAGACACAGATAATAGGAACAAAAATAAAATACGTAGCAATAAACAAGAAATGTATGACATGAAGATTAAAACTCTTAAGGAACATGAAAAATTGAGTAAATTTGTTTAGTTCTTAGAAAAATGCAGTATTGTTTTAAAACCTACTTCTCAAAGTAATCTGTAGTGACTGTAATGGATTCTCAATCAAAATCCCACTAGGATTTTTGAGTCAATTAATTGATTCTAAAGTTAATTTGAAAGCATTAGCATGTTAAAGAAAAATCAAACTTCTGAAAACAGGTTATTAGCCTAAGGGGCACTAAACAAAGTTCCAATCATTAGCAATATGATATCAGTGCCAAAATAAACCCAAGTATCTATGAAAATTTGGTTATTATAATAGGGGCATGGTAAATCAATTGAGAGGAAACAAAAGGACGCTTAATGGCCTGGGAACAACCAGCAAAGATTGTTTTGTTGCTTTTTAAAGTTGAACCTTTACCTCAGGCCTTAAACATAAGTAAATTGTGACTAAATCAAAGAATTTGTTTTAGATGAAACATTGAAAGCCTTTGAACTTTCAATGTTTTAGACATATTTTTAGAAATATGGATTAATGGGTGCTGAAGGCCGTTAAACATGACTCAGAACACTAACTCAAGTGAAAATAATTGGTAAGCTGACTACAAAAAATTTTAATTTCGTATGCCAGAAACTTTGATAGTAACATCATAAGGCAACCACAAACAATGAAAAAATATCTCTAGTATAATAAATAGCTAATGGCTTAGAGAAATTTTGCAAATCACATAAATAAGCATTTTACCAAAAAAAAATGGATAATCAGATGAAAGATGCTCAGCCTTACTAATAACAAAGTACAAATTAAGGCATAATTTATTGTCCACCATATCAAAAAAGATTTAAAAAGTGTGTTTTTGGTGATGATGTAAAGAAACAGGGATGCTTAAGAGTGTATTAATAGGGCTTCCCTGGTTGCGCAGTGGTTGAGAATCCACCTGCCAATGCAGGGAACACAGGTTTGAGCCCTGGTCTGGGAAGATCTCACGTGCTGTGGAGCAACAAAGCCCATGCACCACAACTACTGAGCCTGCGCTCTAAAGCCTGTGAGCTACAACTATTGAGCCCATGCACCACAACTACTGAAGCCCGTGCACCTAGAGCCCGTGCTCCACAAGAAAAGCCACCACAATAAGAAGCCTGCGCACTGCAATGAAGAGTAGCCCCTGCCCTCTGCAACTACAGAAAGCCCAGGCACAGCAACAAAGACCCAATACAGCCAATAAATAAATTTTTAGAAAGTGTATTAATATATCAAGAAGTATGTAAAATTTTTAAATAAAAATAATTTGATAAAATCCATTATAATTTAAAATATGTACACCCTAAAAATTATTCAGTAGACTTTTTCTACAAAAGAATGCTGTTCTTTAGACATACTCCAAGGTCATTCCCATATGACTCTGCCCTATTGTAGAGGCCCTCCCTAACCCTATATAGCAGACCACCCCCATCACCTTCCCATTTTATATGTATTTATATCATTAATCATATTGAACATATTAGCAAACTGTTTGTCCCTTGTCCATCCTCCACTAGAATGTCACTTCAAAGAATCTGGGACCTAGGTTTTTACAGTACCCGGAATATAAAAGAGCCAGTGACTAGCATAGTTGCACAGGTACAGAGGTGTGTGAGATGTTCAGTGCCCCATTGTATGTAAAAGCAGAAAGAAATAACCTTAGAAACAACTTCTTCATCAACAAGTTAATAGTTATCTAATTATGCACATCCCTGCAATGGAAATGTATGCACTTAAAGAATGAGGTTGATCTACACATACTAACATAAAACAATTATTAATGACAAAAGGCAGTTACAATATGTAGATACAGGGGAATTCCCTGGTGATTCAGGGGTTAGGACTCTGCACTTTCACTGCCAAGGGCCCAGGTTCAATCCCTGGTGGGGGAACTAAGCTCCTGGCAGCCACGGCCAAAAATATGTGTGTGGATAGATGGAAGGACAGGTGTGTGTATTTGAACATGGGCCTGTCTACATGTGTACTCACACAGACATGGATACATAGTGTAATAAGAGTCTGACTCCACTTGATGACTGCCAGCAGCCTTTAAGCCTCACTTTTCCCTCTTCCCTTTGTACCCCAATTTCCGAAAAAAAACTGATAAGAAAACCTGGGTGCTTTATCCTTTGGTGCTGGCAAGAGATTCAAACCACACAAGACCCTGTCCTAGCACGGGAACCCTCAAATTTGGCCACAAGAAAAACCCCAGCCAGTCTCCTTGCCTGCTTTCTCAGGCCATTTCATATCTGCTTGAGAGGACTACCCTGCTCTCCCAGAGACCTCAACTACGTAATTAAGCAATAAACCTTTCATACCCTCTTGGTGTGTGTGTCATCAGTCTTGACATCAGACCCCAAATTTTTTTGGTTCCACCTGTCTCTGCAGTGATGATAACATTTAGATACACAGATAAGTGTAGATATTTATGAAGTAAGTATCTACATATATACAAGCATCTATGTATAATACGTACTTTAAAAGTTTTTAGATACACATACGACACTGGTATATTACTGATAATAATAGATAACACCAAGAGACATAAATATACATGCATAAAAAAGCATCTGGAAGAATATACCCCAAACCATTAAGAGACACAGTGGTTATCTCTGGTGAAAGAATTGCAGAAAATTTTTCCTTTCTCAGCTACACATTTCTGTATTTGACATTTTACAAGCAGGTAACAGTACTAGATAGGGGCCTCATAGCTCAAGCCCTGTAGTCCGTGTTCAGGATTTTGGTCTTTATTGTTGAGGAATGGCAAGGGCAAGACAAAGGATTTAAGCACAAGAACAATGTAAGATCTGCCAGATGCGGTGAGGAAAATGAGTTGAAGGTGAGTAAGAGCATACAGAGGAGACTCGGCAGGATGCTACATTAGCTGTCCATGGAAAGGTGATGGTATTTCAAACCAGAGTGATGCTGGTGGTGGAAAAGGAGATAAGATTCAGGATTTGGCATCTATTAGGATGTTAAATCCACATGGTTTGGGGACTGGCTATGACGATGAGAGAGAAGGGAACAGAGGAGGACAGTTCCAGGTTGGATATTGATGCCATGCACTGATGGAAACTGAAGAGGAGTGGTTTTGAGGAGAAATGTCATTATTTTAATTTTGGACATGGTGAACTTAAGATGAGTTTTAGACATTCAAGCAGAAATGTTGAGGGGATGAATGGATATATGAATCTGAAGTTCAGAAGAACAGCCTAGTAGGGAATTCCCTGCTGGTCCAGTGGTTAGGACTCCACACTTTCACTGTCAAGGGCCCGGGTTCAGTCCCTGGTTGGAGAACTAAGATCCCGGAAGACTTGTTGGCCAAAAAAAAAAAGAAAGAAAGAAAAAAGAAAAGACTTAGTTGGGAGCCATGAGCATGTAGTTGGTGATTAAAATCATAAAAATGGGTGAAATCACCTAGTGGAGAGTAAAATATGAAAAGATGAGGGTCTAATATTGAACAATAAGAATCCTCAATAATAAAGAGTAGAGGAAGATGTATCACAGAGAGATTGAGAAGGAGCAGTGGAAGAAGCAGGCGGAAGACCACAAAATGCAAGGTGATGAATGCCATAGGAAGGGGACAGAGTGCGAGGGTGTGGCCATCGGAACTTAAAGTGAGGGCGAGGTCCCACTAGATGGAGGATCAAAACGACATTTGGATTTAGAGACGTGGATGTCACAGAAAACTTATCAAGCATTTTGGTGGAGTCAGGATGGCTGCAGCCAGTTGGAGGGGGTGGAAAAGTGAGTGGAGGGAAGGAAATGAAAGTGAAGAGAAAAATCTTTTTTTTTAAGTAGTTTGACTGGAAAGAAGAGCAAAGAGTGAGTTAATGGAGTTTACAGTCTGTAAGCTGTGGAATCTTAACGTTAAAATGCTGACCAGAAGGATTCAACATGGTGGGACAGATTGAAATCACAGGACAGATACAATGATAAACCTGACAAACTCAAAGAGTTTCAAATGAAAACCCATCGGAATGAGTTCAGTAAGCTGGCTGTTTGAAAATCAATAGACAAAAAACAGCCTCTCTAAATATAAATAAATAGACTATTAAACTAGAAGTTATAACGCAAGAAAATCATCTGTTTGCAATAACAATGAAAAGCCTTAAAATGCCTAAGAATAAACTTAACAAGATGTGCAGGATCTATTTGAAGAAAACAAGAAAATCCCAGCACGGAGCACAGAAGGAACATTGAACAAACAGAAAAACCTTGTTCGTACATGGGAAGACAACACTAAGAAAAATAAGGCAATTTTTCCTAAATTAACTGGTACATTTAATGAATTAACAATTAAAATCTTAATAGGATTTGGGCAGACAAGGGAGGCACATTGCAAATAAATGATTCTAAAGCTTATCTGAGAAAGATTAGCCATGAGGTGAGGCTTACACAGCCAATTTTGAAAATGTACTATAAACCCCATTTGACTAATGAAAACAATATGACAATGACAAAACCACACAGATCGATGGACTAAAATAGCAAGGCTAGAAATAGACCAAGTGATTGTGGGAATATAAGCAGACACTTCTAATCCATGAGTTTAAAAAATAGGTAAATAAAGAGTTAAATAAATAGTGTAGGGACAACTGGCCTGCCATTTAGGACATCATAAAGCTCTTTCCTGCATTAGCTCTCACACTTCAATACTACAACAGCCTGAAAGAGAGCATGTTAGGAATTTCTGGGTCAGAATCTGGTATGCATTTCACTTTGAATAAATTGATTAAGTTGTACACATGATTTGGACACTTTTATATGCAATATTTCAATAAAAAGTTTGCACACCTTTCCCCCCAAAAAGGCAAGGCCAGAGAAGGATTGGAAGAAAAGAGATGTGTATTCTCAGAATTCTAATCACAGAATCCAGAAATTGTAAAGGAAAATATTGATAAATTTGAGCATCTATGAACTTTAAGCTTCTACACAGAAAGAGGACCATAAACAAGAATGAAAGACAAAAAAAATGGAAGGAATATTTGCAGTATGTCAGGGAAATGATCAAAATCCTTTATATCTATGAAGGACTCTCACAAAGCAATGTATTAAAGACTGAATTGAAAAATGGACAGGGACTGGGACTTCCCTGGTGGCGCAGTGGTTAGGAATCCGCCTGCCAATGCAGGGGGACAGTTTCGATCCCTGGTCTGGGAAGATCCCACATACTGTGGAGCAATTAAGCCCATGGGCCACAGCTACTGAGCCTGTGCTCTAGAGCCCATGCTCTGCAACAAGAGAAGCCACCACAATGAGAAGCCTGCGCACTGCAACAAAGAATAGCCCCCGCTTGCCGCAACTAGAGAAAGCTCACGCACTTCAGCAAAGACCCAACACAGTCAATAAATAAATAAATAAATTTGTTTTTTTAAAAAATGGATGGGGACCTTAGTGAACAAGCTAAAAAAGATAGATACCCAATTAAAGTATGAAAAGAGCAGTTTCATGCCTAATTGAAGAGCTGTGAATTAAAACAACAGAGATTGCCAGTAAGATTGGCAAAGATGAAAAAGACAAACCCAGTTGGCAAGTATGTGAAGCAGTAAGGCCTAACATATCGGTACAACCTTCCCAAAGAGAATTTTAGCACAATGTATCAAAATGGAAAATGAGCAGACCCCTTGACCTACCATTCCAATTTCTAGGAATTATCCTAAAGAGATAATTGCATAGTTGGATAAAAATGTAAGCACAAGGGGTACTTATAATTGTTGTTTAGAACAGACAAATATCAGAGTCTAGACATTAAACAATATGGCACTGATAAAGTTACTGAAAGTAACTTTTGGAGTATACGTAGAATGACATTTTTCAGCATGAAAAAGGGCTTGACTTTTATTAACATGAAAAATGTCTGTAACATATTGTTGCATACCAAAAGCAGGCTATAAAAAGTCCATGAAGGTTTGGGTTCAAGTTGAACTCATCTCTTCTCAGACACACTGAATCTACAGCTAAATACAAAAACAATATCCTCTGAAAGAAACCCCAAAACTAGCTAAGTGACACCTACACATCAGGCAAAGAAAAAACACATCAAAATGGGTAGAAGAGGCCGAGACACAATCTTACCATGAACCCACCCCCAGTTCAGTGACCCATAAAAAGAGGGGAACTCACAACCTTGAGCTTCTCCACGAGGAGTGAAGGGTTCAAATCCCACATCTGGCCCCACAACTTTTAAGACCTGCACCTGAGAGATGAGCCGCCAAAACATCTACTTTTAAAAGCCAACAGGGCTTGCATGCACTACAACCACAAGACAAGGCTATAGCAAACTGAGCATTGTTCTTGAGACCTGGGGACTCACCTGGCTATCCACGGAGGGCCCAGTGCAGAGGCAGCCCATTGAAGCACAACCAGTCTTTCTGTGAAAGAGGCTTGCTTGCTAATTTTAAATCATCACCTTGTGGGGCAGGCATCTACTTTAACATACATCTAGGAGCCTACTGAAATACTCTGCAGAGATGAAGGCTGGCAGGTGCCATCTTTGTGCTGTCCCTCTGCTTTGCTCCAGATCTCTGGAATCTCCCAGAAAGGAGCTTGTGTACACGTATGGTGTCCACGTTTTTATGGCTACTGCCCAAGGGACACCCCTTGATCATCTGGCTCTGGTGGCCCACAGGGTTTATGTTTGTGGGTCCCACAGACTGTAACAAACAGAGACAGTTCTTAGTTAAGGCACAGCAGCAGAGAGCCAGCAGACTGAAATACCTTCTTTCTGGGAAAGAGGCCTATTAGCTTATCTTAATAGCTTCAACCTGAGTGACAGTCTTCTAATTAAACACACATCTAGGGACCAACTATAATCCTCACCAGCGACCTGGAGGCTGTCTGGTATCATCTTCCTTCTCTCCCTCTGCCCATGCAAAAAACAATAAAAATAATTATCACTACAATAATGTGTTAATGGATACACAAGATAAAAATATGTAAATTGTGATATCAAAAACAAAGTGTGGGTGGGAGTAAAAATGTAGAGCTTTAGAAAGCATTTGAACTTAAGTTGCTATCAAATTAAGATAGACTGTTGTATCTCTAAAATGTCTTATGTAAGCCTCATGGTAGCCAAAAAGCAAAAACCTATAGTAGATACACAAAAGAGAAAGAGAAAGGAATTCAAGCATACCGTGAGAGAAAATTGCCAAATCACAAAAGGAGAGCAAGACAAAAAGAAATGAACCAAGGAACAAAGATAGAAAACAGTGAAAAAATGACAATAAGTGTATACCTAAATTCTCCAATCAAAAGACGGAGTAACTGAATGGATTTTTCAAAAAATAACAAGACCCATCTATATGTTGCCTATAAGAGATTCACTTCAGATGTAAAGACACACAGACTGAAAGTGAAAGGATGGAAAAAGATACTCCATGCATTTGGAAAACAAAAAGAAAGCTAGGGTAACTATACTTTTATCAGGCAAAACAGACTTTAAGTGACAAAGAAGGTCATTACATAATAATAAAAGGGTCAATCCAACAAGAAGATATAACATTTGTAAATATTTATGCACCCCATGTAGGAGCACTTAAGTATACAAAGAAAATATTAACAGATCTAAAGGGAGAAATAGATGACAATACAGTAATAGTAGGGGACTTTAATACTCCATATTCACCAATGAATGAATGAATGATTATTATCCAAAATATAAAAAGAACTCATACAACTCGATGACAAGAAAACAATTCAATTTAAAAAAATGGGCAGAGGATCTGAAGAGACATTTTTCCAAAGATGACATATAGATGGCCAAAGGTACATGAAAATCTACTCAACATCACTAATCATCAGGGAAATGCATATTAAAACCATAGTGAGCTATCACCTCACACCTGTTAGAATAGCTATTATCAAAAACGCAAGCAAGCGACCACAAGAGTTGGTAAGGATGTGGAAAAAGGGACACTTTTGAACTTTAACATCCCACATTCGCCAATGGTGGGAATATAAATTGGTGCAGCCAACATGGAAAACAGTATGGCAGTTCCTCAGAAAATTAAAAATAGATCCAGCAATTCCAGTTCTGGGTATTTATCCTAAAGAACCAAAAATACTAACTTGAAGAGATATCTGCATTCCCATGTTCATTGCAGCATTATTCACAATAGCCAAAACATGGAAACAACCCAAGTGTCCATTCAGTGGATGAATGGATAAAGTAAATGTGGTATGTATATATACAGTGGGATATTATTCAGCCATAAAAAAGAAGGAACTCCTGGCACTTGCAACAGCATGGATAGACCTTAAGGGCATTATGCTCAGTGAAATAAGCCAGATAGAGAAAGACAAATACTGTATAATCTCACTTATGTGGAATCTAAAACAAACATACACTGTCACAAGTACAGAGAATAGACTGGTGGTTGTGAGCAGCAAGGATGGCGTGAAATGGGTGAAGGGGATCAAAAGGTACAAACCTCCAATTGTAAAATAAATAAGTCCTGGGGCTGTATAGTATAGCATGGTGACTATAGTTAATACTGTATTATATACTTGAAAGTTGCTAAGAGAATGTATCTTAAAAGTTCTCATTACAAGAAAAGAAAAATGTATATATATGGTAATGGACATTAGGCTTAGTGTGATCATTTTGTAATATATACATATATAGAAACACTACATTGTACACCTGAAATTAATATAACATTTTATGTCAATTATTTCTCAACTTAAAATGTATATGGGAATGGGATCAAGATGGTGGAGGAGTGGGACATGGAGCTCACCTTCTCCCACAAAAACATTAAAAATACATCTGCAAGTAGAAGGATTAACACAGAACACCAGCAGAAGACCTCAGACTTCTTGCCCAAAAGGGCAAGAAAAACTCTATGTAACCAGGTAGAACAAAAGGAAAAAGAAAAAGGAAGGAATTGGGATGGGGCCTGCCCCCCCCTCCCAGGGAAGGAGCTATGAAGGAAGAAAGGTTCCCATACCCTGGGAAGCCCCCTCAATGATGGGGGAGATCAGCTTGGATGGAGGGGGAGCTTCAGAGCCTTGGAGGAGCGCATAGAAACCAGTTTTTGGAAGGCAAAACAGAGAGTAACCTACATGGGAGATTGGCACTGCTGTCCTGTGCTCCCCCTGCCTGAGATACTCATCTGTCAGTGTGTGTGGCAGCTGGGTGCTGAAGCTCAGGCTTCAGAGGTCAGACCCAGGGGGAGGACTGGGGTTGGCTGCATAGAGACAGCCTGAAGAGGCTGGACTGTAGCAACTGAGGGTGTACTCAGAAGCACCCTGGGCCCACCAGAGAGGCAAGGTGCCATTACTGGAGGGTGCACAAGGAGAGGGGCAGGACCACCAAAAAAGCTTCTTTCCCTATGAGCATTCTAAGGCAAGAGGACACTGCCTACAGGAATCCAGGGGCAGGCATAATTCACTGCCACCACTACGAGACCCGTGAGCAGGTGCCAAGTGCTGTGACCCCCCTTCCCAGGAGTGTGAGGACCTCAGTCACTGCCACAAGAGGCGTGAGCAGGCACCAAGCCCTGACCCCACTGTCCTGGGAGTGTGCAAGCCACAACCACTCCTATGAGACCTGCAAGCAGGTGCAAAGCCCTGCCCCCACTGTCCTGGGCGTGTGCAAGCCACAGCCACTCCTACAAGACCTGCAAACAGGCGCCAAGCCCTGACCCTGCTGTCCCAGAAGTGCACTGGCTGCAGCTGCCACTGTGAGACCTGTGAGCAGGTACCAAGTGCTGCCCCTGCCATCCTGGGAGTGCAAAAGGGCTGGTGCACCTGTATACCCCATATCAAGTGGAAAATGTCCAGCACATACTGATGAAAGAGGAAGCAAGCATCCAAACTAAAAGCAGCCTCTCGATTCTGGACAAGATGGTAGAGTAGAAGACTTGAGCTCACCTCCTCTTATGAAAACACCAAAACCACAACTAACTGCTGAACAACCATCAACAGAAAAGACTGAAACCTACCAAAAAAGATATTTTACAATTCAAAGACAAAGAAGAATCCACGATGAGATGGTAGGAGGAGTGCTTTCATGACATAATCAAATCCCATACCCACTAGGTGGGCAACTCACAAATTGGAAAATAATTATATCACAAACGTTCTCCCACAAGAAAGTTCTGAGCCCCACATCAGGCTCCCCAGCCTGAAGGTCTGGCATTGGGAGGAGAAATCCCACCTAGAGCAGTTGACTCTGAAGGCCAGCAGGGCTTGAATGCAGGAGCTCCATAGGACTGGGGGAAACAGGGACTCCACTCTTGGAGGGCACTCACAAGGGTTCATGTGCACTGGGACCCAGGGCAAAGCAGTAACTCCATAGGAGCCTGGGCCAGACATACCTGCAGGTCTTGGAGGATCTCCTGAGAAGGTGGGGGTTGGCAAATGCTAACAGCCATTAAAGGAGAAATAAACAATAACAATAACAGTGAGGGGCTTTAACACCCCACTTACATCAATGGAGAGATCATCCAGACAGAAAATCAATAAGGAAACGGGCCTTAAATGACACATTAGACCAGATGGACTTAACTGACATTTATAGAACATTCCATCCAAAAACAGCAGAATATACTTTCTTCTCAAGTGCACATGGAACATTCTTCAGGATAGATCACATCTTGGGACACAAATCAAGCCTCAATATATTTAAGGAAATTGAAATCACAGCAAGCATCTTTTCTGACCACAATGCTATGAGATAAGAAATCAATTACAGTGGGGGAAAACTGTAAAAAACACAATATGTTACTAAACAACCAATGGATCACTGAAGAAATCAAAGAGGAAATCAAAAAATACCTGGAGGGAAATGATAATGAAAACACAATGATCCAAAACTTATGGGACACAGCAAAAGCAGTTCTAAGAGGGAAATTTATAGCAATACAATCTTACCTTAGGAAACAAGAAAAACCTCAAATAAACAACCTAATCTTACACCTAAAACAACTAGAGAAAGATCAAAAGAACTCCAAAGTTAGCAGAAGGAAAGGAAACATAAAGATCAGAGCAGAAATGAATAATATAGAGATGAAGAAAACAATAGAAAAGATCAATGAAACTAAAAGCTGGTTCTTTGAAAAGATAAATACAATTGATAAACCTTTAGCCAGACTCATCAAGAAAAAAAAGGGAGAGGACTCAAATCAATAAAATTAGAAATGAAAAAGAAGTTACAACTGACACCACAGAAGTACAAAGGATCATAAGAGACTACTATAAGCAAGTATGTCAATAAAATGGACAAACTAGAAGAAATGGATAAACTCTTAGAAAGGTACAACCTTCCAAGACTGAACCAGGAAGAAATAGAAAATATGAACAGACCAATCACAAGTACTAAAATTGAAACTGGGATTTAAAAATTTCCAACAAACAAAAATCCAGGGCCAGGTGGCTTCACAGGAGAATTCTATCAAACATTAGATAAGAGTTAACACCTATCCTTCTGAAACTCTTCCAAAAAATTCTAGAGGAAGGAACACTCCCAAGGTCATTCTATGATGTCACCATTACCCTGATATCAAAATGAGACAAAGATACTACAAAAAAAGAAAATTACATGCCAATATCACTGATGAACAGACACAAAAATACTCAACAAAATACTAGCAAATGAAATCCAACAATAAATTAAAAGGATCATACACCATGATCAGGTGGGATTTATCCCATGGATGCAAGGATTCTTCAATATCCACAAATCAATCAGTGTGATACACATTAACAAACTGAAGAATAAAAACCATATGATCATCTCAGTAGATGCAAAAAAAGCTTTTGACAAAATTCAACACCATTTATGACAAAAACTCTCCAGAAACTGAGCACAGAGGGAACTTACCTTAATATAATAAAGGCCATATATGACAAACCCACAGCTAACATCACATTCAACAGTGAAAAGCTGAAAGCATTCCCTCTAAGATCAGGAACAAGAAAAGGGATGTCCACTCTTACCACTTTTATTCAACATAGTTTTGAAAGTCCTAGCCACAGCAATCAGAGAAGAAAAATACATTAAAGGAATCCAAATTGGAAAAGAAGTAAAACTATCATTGTTTGCAGATGACATGATACTATAAATAGAAAATCCTAAATATACTACCAGAAAATTAATAGAGCTCATCAATGAATTTGGTAAAGTTGCAGGATACAAAATTCATACACAGAAATCTGTTGCATTCACATACACTAGCAACAAAAGAGGAGAAAGAGAAATTAAGAAAATAATCCCATTAACTATCACGTCAAAAAGAATATAATACCTAGGAATAAACTTACCAAAGGAGGCAAAAGACCTGTAGTCTGAAAACTATAGGACTGTGATAAAAGAAATCGAAGATGACACAAATGGATGGAAAGATATACCATATTCTTGGATTGGAAGAATTAATATTGTCAAAATTGCTATACTACCTAAAGCAATCTACAGATTTAATGCAATCCCTATCAAATTATCAATGGCATTTTTCACAGAACTGGAACAAAAAAATTATAAATTTGTATGGAAACACAAAAGATCCCGAATAGCCAAAGCAATCTTGAGAAAGGAGAACAGAGCTGGAGGAATCAGACTCCCTGACTTCAGACTATACTTCAAAGCTACAGTCATCAAAACAGTATGGTACTGGTGAAAAAACAAAAATATAAATCAATGGAACAGGATAAAAAGCCCAGAAATAAACCCATGCACCTATGGTCAATTAATCTATGACAAAGGAGACAAGAATATGCAATGGAGAAAAGACAGTCTCTTCAATAAGTGGTGCTGGGAAAAATGGACAGCTACACATAAAAGAATGATATTAGAACATTCTCTAACACCATACACAAAAATAAACTCAGGGATTTCCCTGGTGGTGTAGTGGTTAAGAATCCACCTGTCAATGCAGGGGACATGGGTTTGAGCCCTGCTCCAGGAAGATCCCACATGCCGTGGAGCAACTAAGCCCATGTGCCACAACTACTGAGCCTGAGCTCTAGAGCCCATGAGTCACAACTACTGAGCCCATGTGCCACAACTATTGAAGCCCACTCACCTAGAGCCCATGCTCCAAAACAAAAGAAGCCACCAGAGTGAGAGGCCAGCTCCCTGCAACTAAGAATAGCCCCTACTTGCCGCAACTAGAGAAAGCCCTCACACAACAATGAAGACCCAGCAGAGCCAATAAATAGATTAATTAATTTTAAAAAATAAGCTCAAAATGGATCAAAGACCTAAATGTAAGGCCGCACACTATAAAATCTTAGATGAAAACATAGGCAGAACACACTTTGACATAAATTGCAGCAATAACTTTTTTTGATCTACCTCCTAGATTAATGAAAATAAAAACAAAAATAAACAAATGGGACCTTATTAAACTTAAAATCTTTTGCACAGAAAAGGAACCCATAAACAAGACAAAGAGACAACCCTCAGAATGGGAGAAAATATTTGCAAATGAAGCAACGGACAAAGGATTAATCTCCAAAATATACAAACAGCTCATACAGCTCAATATCAAAACAAACAAACAAACAACACAATCAAAAAATGGGCAGAAGACCTAAATAGACATGTCTCCAAAGATGACATACAGGTGGCCAACAAACACATGAAAAGATGCTCAACATCACTAAGCATTAGAGAAATGCAAATCAAAACTACAATGAGGTATCTCCTCACACCAGTCAAATGGCCATCATCAAAAAGTCTACAAACAATAAATTCTGGAGAGGGTGTGGAGAAAAGGGAACCCTTCTACACTGTTGGTGGGAATGTAAATTGGTGCAGCCACTGTGGAAAACAGTACAGAGGTTCCTCAATAAACTAAAAATAGAATTACCATATGATCCAACAATCCCATGTATCCCGGGCATATATCCAGACAAAATTATAAATCAAAAAGATACACGCACCCCTATGTTCACAGCAGCACTATTCACAATAGCCAAGACATGGAAACAACCTAAATGCCCATTGACAGATGAATGGATAAAGATGTGGTACATATATATAATGGAATACTACTCAGCCATAAAAAAGAATGAAATAATGTCATTTGCAGCAACATGGATGGACCTAGAGATTATCATACTAAGTGAAGTCAGTCAGAAAGAGAAAGACAAATCCCATATGCTATCACGTATATGTGGAATCTAAAATATGACACAAATAAACTTATCTATGAAACAGAAACAGACTCACAGACATAGAGAACAGAACTGTGGTTGCCAAGGGGCAGGGGATTAAGGAGGGATAGATTGGGAGTTTGGGGTTACCAGATGCAAACTGGTATATATAGAATGGATAAACATCAAGGCCCTACTGCATAGCACAGGGAACTATATTCAATATCCTGTGACAAACCATAGTGGAAAAGAATATGAAAAAGAATGTGTGTGTGTATATATATATATATATGTATAACTGAATCACTTTGCTGTACAGCAGTAATTAACACAACATTGTAAATCAACTATACTTCAATTAAAAAAATAAAAAATAAAAAAATAAATAAATTGGTATAACCACTATGGAGAACAGTATGGAGGTTTGTTAAAAATGAAAAATAGAACTACCACATGATCCAGCAATCCCACTCCTGGGCATATATCCAGAGAAAACCATAATTCAAAAAGATACATGCACCCCAATGTTCATTGCAGCACTATCTACAATAGCCAAGACATAGAAGCAACCTAAATGTCCATCAACAGAGGAATGGATAAAGAAGATGTGGTACATTTAGACAATGAAATATTACTCAGCCATAAAAAAGAACAAAATAATGCCATTTGCAGCAACATGGATGGACCTAGAGATTATCATACTAAGTGAAGTAAGTCAGACAGAAAATGACAAATATATGATATTACTCATATGTGGAATCTAATTTTTTAAAATGATACAAATTAACTTATTTACAAAACAGAAACAGACTCACAGATTTCATAAACAAACTTACGGCTACCAAAGGGGAAATGTGGTGGGGAGGGATAAATTAGGAGCTTGGGATTAACAAACACACAGTACTATGTATAAAATAGATAACCAACAAGGACCACTGTATAGCACAGGGAACTCTACTCAATATTCTACAGTAACCTACATGGGAAAAGAATCTGAAAAAGAATGAATATATGTATAACTGAATCACTTTGCTGTACACCTGAAACTAAGACAACACTGTAAATCAACTATACTCCAGTAAAACTTAAAAATTAATTAAAATAAAAATAGATCTCATTAAAGTGGGATCACCCTATGAATGTTATATCATGCTAACAACTGAATTTCAATAAAGTATTTTAAATCCGTTAAAAAAATAAAAAGTATATGAACTAGGATCATATTTGAGTAAAATGTATATGCATATTTTTATGTACATATGCTTAGATATATTGCAAGGGCTTCATTAAAATATTTATATTTGGGACTTCCCTGGTGGTGCAGTGGTTGAGAATCCACCTGCCAATGCAGGGGACATGGGTTCGATCCCTGCTCCAGGAAGATCCCACATGCCATGGAGCAGCTAAGTCCGTGCACCACAACTACTGAGCCTGCACTCTAGAGTCTGTGAGCCATGACTACTTAGACCACATGCCACAACTACTGAAGCCTGCGTGCCTAGAGTCTGTGCTCCACATCAAGAGAAGCCACTGCAATGAGAAGCCTACTCACAGCAAGGAAGAGTAGCCCCTGTTTGCCACAACTAGAGAAAGCCCATGTGCAGCAACAAAGACCCTATGCAGCCAAAAAAGTAAATTAAATAAATTAGACTCTAGAAAATATATTTATATCTGTTATCTCTATTTAAATGTTAGGTAGTAAAATTTTATTTCTAGTTTGTAACTTTTGTGTTCTCAGTTTGGAAGAAAAAAATCACATGTGGTCAAAATTACCTTCGGAAATCTCATAAATCACTAAAAATTCCATAAACATAAACGTATTTATGAACCACACTTTACATTGACAAAAACTTTCTCTTTGAGAGAACCCTAGCCAGGCTTTTCTAAGCCACTTCTCACCTGGGCCTCGACCCTGGTATATAAAGATTTGAACAAAGACTCAGTTTCTAACAGCTTAAAGCCACACCCCTCAGATGACCCTAGCTCTCTTAAAAGTGCCTGCCTGAAAATCCTCAAGGCTGCCAAAACATTTGTTTGTTCCAATCAATACCTGGAGATAGGGCTCCTCTCTGGGTTTCATATGGACCAACCCCTCTTGCCACTTTTTGCCAATTTTCACTTCTCCTTTTCTACTGAGACCCTCCTCATGCTATTCCCCCTTCTCCCTTTAAAAAGCCCAGTCACCGCCATACAAATCAAGGTTGAATTCCGTTCACACTGGACTCTTTTTCCCTATTGCAATAATTATTAGCAATCAAAGTCTGTCCTTACCACTTTAACTGGTGTCTGGCTTTATTTACCTTGGACCACATAGTTTCTCAGTAAGTATATTGCTTACTAGAAATCACTTAAGAAATTACGAAAGGGATAGATTTTTTTCCTTCCCGTTAACTGGTAAAGTTCTGTGTATCATCTTGTGCACTGACTCACTGTGCTTCCCTGCTCCTGGGGAGGGTCAAGGATTCAACAGGACAGCAAAATCATTGCTCAGCTGTGACGATTCAATTAGGGTTTTTTGAAACCCTTGAAAAATAAAGATCTGTCTTTCATTCTTGTCTAGTATTTTTTTTTCCTGGGCAGAAATTTAGATTTTTTTTATGTAGTCTTTCCCTCTATCTTTATACTATAAGAGAAACGGTTTTCCAGAATTCTGAAATCTCCCTTTTCACGTGAGTATATGGCAATGTGAAATTAGAGTCATATGATAAGCTTGTTCCCCCCCTTGCACTCTCCCAATCCCCTGCCAATTCACTCTTTAGCAACCAGAGTGCTTTTTGTAAAATGCAAAACTGATCACGACACTGCTTAAAACCCTTCAATTACTTCCCACTCCTCCTGAGGAAAAAAAAAAAATCCAAAGTATACCTGCAAGGCGCCCTGCCTCCCTGCACGGTGCTCATTACAGCTATTTTCTATTCCGAGAACACACCAAGTTCTTCCCATTTCCAGGACCGTGGGCCAGCTGTCATCCCACCTGAAATGCTGTTTCCTTTTACAAGTTGTCAGCTTCTCATACGTCAGGTCTCAACTCTGATGTCACCTTCCCAGAGAGGCCTTGCCTCTTTTTATAATTTTTAATTTAAGTATAGTTGATGTACAATATTACTTAAGATATAGGTATACAATACAGTGATCCACAATTCCTTTTATAGTTATTATAAAATATTGGCTATATGAAGCCTTGCCTTTTAAAAAGGCCTGTCCCTAATAGAATGTATGGATCTTAATTCCGTTTATGTTTCAGTAAAGGAATTTTGAGCCAAAGGGCGGGGCGGGGGGCAGGGGGAAGGTCTATCATCCCTTGAATTCATTACAATTGCCTCCAACTTACTTTCAAGTTGATTGCTTTACAGATATGTAAATAATTAACTTGAATCATCTTGATTTTTTGCATATTTATAAAGTACCCAACTTGAAAGTAAGCCTCTTGAGTAGGACTCTTGTGGTGGTGTGCTGCACAATGTTTTCACAGGCTTTCCAAAAACAACCCTGACAGTAGCATTTGCCTGCGACCATGGGATACATACACCACCATGATAATTTCAAGCTGCAATGTGACATCAACTAGCTTGCAAAATAATTTCCTGAAAATTTAACAATCAGCTTTCATAAGCCAGTGCAGGCCAGCTCCAGCACACGACTGGAGCCTGGTCTAGCTTATTTACTGCTGCATATAAAGAGAACAATGCCAGGCATAGAGTAAGCATGCAATAATGCTAGTTGAATGTTGAACTGGGATTTTTTTTTTTTTTTTTTTTTGCATTAAGATCCTCGCAGCATGCAGGATCTTAATTCCCCAGTTCCCTGACCAGGGATCGAACCTGTGCCTCCTGCAGTGGAAGCATGGAGTCTTAACCACTGGTCCGCCAGGGAAGTCCCTTATAAATTCATGATTCTATTCTATCAAATATAGATTGTAGCTCATGGAGTCCTTTTTGGCATTCTAACTACCAAAGTGTGAAAGCGGGTACCTAGAATTTGCAGAGAATTGCTCTGAAAACAACTTGTTGAATGAGTCACGAAAATAAGTCCCTAAATGAAGGACAAAAGAAAGAGAAGTAGACAGAGAAGGGGATTGGGAAGGAAAGGAAGAGGAGGAAAAAGAGTTAAGTAAAAGTAAAGCCAATCTCCCCGGTGCTGGCTGCATCTCTCATTGGTCCACAGACCACTGGCATCCAATTCACTCTAGGTACCTGTTAAAACCATAGGTGATGGTCTCATATACAGAATCAGAATCTCTGGGTGAAGTCCAGGGATCTTCATGTTATCAAGTTACCTAGTAACTCTGATATGCACTGACGTTTGAGAACCGCACCAAGGGTACACTGACCGAGGAGCGCATGAGCGTGTCACCAAGCTCTACGGTCTGCTTGGAGCAGCCCAGCCCACCCCAAACCCAGGCAAATACTCTACGAGCAAACACAGATCTCCCCCGATTCTAACTTCCCATGCTAAACTTGGTGAGGAAAGCAAAACATTCCAATAGCGTAGTGACTGAAATAACTCAACTGGACTTAAGAGTATTTTTATGATTGAGAAATAGGTATTTGAATATTTAGCATTTGGCCTCGATTGTTATAGGTCACTGTTATCGTTGTTAGCGAACACTTATTGAGGGCTTACTATGTGTCAAATGCTGGACTCATAGCTTTGCAGATATTCATCTCATTTCATACTGAGAAGAAACCTATGTAGTGAGTGCTACCGTTTATCTTCATTTTACAGATAAGGGGGGCATAGAAAGTTGGGTGACTTAACTGTAAAGAGTGGAGAACTCCCCGAGCCAGGGTGCTTAGCAGAGCAAAGCCCTACGCCCCAGGAGACCTGGTCCCCGTTGAGATCTTTCCTGGTCCACAAAGTCACCGAGAGCAGGGTGGTCTCAAAGACAAATACACACAAATACCCAGAGAAAATGTTCCAAGTGGTTGAGAACCAAGAGACTCCATTCCTAAGTAAAGCCTGGAAAATAAACTACACCTCACTCTGACCATCCAGAAATAGGATCAATATTTTACTGCTGCCTTTCACCATTAGTTCTTTTCTGAAAATGGTGAAATAATAAGTGCAAAAAAACTGTGTAAAGCAAGATTGAAAGACCAAAGCTGCCCTTATTTTTAATGAAGATGAGTAGGCAAAATAGTCCCAAGATAGTTTGAAGAAGGGTGGTGGCAAAATCCCATTACATTGTATGAAATACACACTACAGTCTGTTCAGCCCATGCCAACCCCCTTTCTCTGAAAGCTGCTCCTCCCCAGCTGCATTCATTCATACGCCTGACTCTTGGCCACAACTGATTTAGCTCAAGAATGAACAGCCGACCAGGCCTGGCCAGCGGGATGCAATGAGAGCGTCTTTCTGGGATTCAGAGAGCACATTGGTGTCCTCTGATGGCTGGATCTAAGGACAGATGTTTGGGATTTGTGGGGTGGCCGCATCTGTGGGCAAGCATAGCACACTGGTCTTGAGGGAGTACAGCCTGAATGCTCAGTGACCACGGGCCCCAGACAGATGTGAGGAGGACAGAGCCTGGGTCCCTGACAGCCCTCACTGCCTGGATGAGGCCACCCAGGGCCCAGCCTCACTCTCGTCTTTGGCTGCAGCCAGCTCAGGTGGATTTCTGTTTCTTGTGGCCAAAAGAAGGATCAGTACAGAGGGGCAAGCTGTTTGGCCTTCTGAGGAACCATGACCATGCAGGTCACCGTATCTTCCTTGCTTTCTCTCCTGAAACAAGGCCCACCCAATGGTCCAGATCAACCCTGGATTCTCCCCCAGCCCGTGCCTGGTTTGTCCAAGCACTGGACTTAACCTGCCCAGGTTCAGCCTCCCTGCACTTTCGTGCTCTGTTTTTCAATTGCACCCTCGACAGTGTCAGGGTTGGAGCCCCTTGTCATTCAACTGCTCCAGCAACTTGTGTCATCCATGTCTACTGCATCCTCCGCCAACAAAGTCTAGCAAAATCCAAACCCTGCACACAGTGCAATACATGCTATTGACTGGAAGCCTGGAAGCATTCATTTAGCCTCTTTTCCCACCCAAATTAACCAGACAATGGGAAAACAGCACCTCAAGGAAACTCAAGGAAACAAATCCTTGGTTAAACCCTTAGCCTGAAGGGATCCAGGCCCCTCTTGCCCCACCTCCCTTAGATATATTCTCCCCACAGAGACTCCTGGGCTGTACCTGGGCTATGAATGGTGCCACCATGGCACCAATGCGACACAGGGAGCCACTGGTCCCCATCCCCAAAGCACGCATCGTCGTGGGATAGACCTGGAGGAGAGGAGGGTAGAAAGCATCAGTTAGTTGAGACCCCTTCTTTCCCAAGTCCTCTGCCCTTCCCTCTCCAGGTCAGGCTTTGGGATACGTAAAACACCCAGTATTCTATACCGATATATAGGATATAGAAGAGATGTTCATTTTCTCAGGTACGCAACTTTGCATTTTAACAATATCAGAAAATAAGCGCTTAGAAATCATCCTCTAAGCTAGCAAATTCCAAAATATGTGTGTGATATTCCAAACATAATTTTAGAAAGGTAAGCTTTGGAATCAGACAGAAGATTTCCACTTTAGAGCTATAAACATATAAAGGTGGTTGTACTGAATGGAAAGAGAATACTCTCCAGATAATAACAATCCAACCAAACCTCTACAAACACAGATACAGTGAAAAGAACTGACCAGCGTGCCAGATACATGCTGTACCATGCACCATGCTTGCACTGCAAACTCTATGGCAGAGCCGCCTTTCTTGCTGTAACTTTTTTGCATTTATGGTAAAACCTCAATCTGTACTTCACTGTTTCAGAATTCTGAATAAAGAAATTAATTTAATAAAGAAGATTATAAGGAGAATATATGAAAGAATGCTGCTTTTAATTTTGTAAATTTTTCTCTTAGCGCTATGTAATACTGATCAAACAGTTTTCATCAATTCACTAAAGCAAAGCACGTGGCCTCCTTACTTGGCTACATCATGTTAACCGCCATCTGTCAAATGCAAAAACAAAATGCTTTCCTGCCCCAGGAGACAGGAAGTATTTATAAAAGGTCTAGGGGTGGAGTGCCTTTTCACAGAGATTTGTTCTTTTTCTGGAAAATGAGGCTGCTGGCTATTGAAAACAATGGATTTAGATACATAGAGATGATCTTTGCTCTAATATCAATATTTTTTGTTCATTTTTTACAATTCTAGAAGATGAAATAGAAGACAGTCATCTGCAGATACACATCTGATTTTTTTTCTTTTTTTAAGCAGTAAGTATCAGGGAAAAAATACTTAGAAATGACCCTTCAAATGAACACATTCCAAAATATGTTAAATTGAATATTCCAAACATAACTTTAGAGGCACACCACACTACACATAGACTTTTAAGTTCACAAATTCACAATAATTTTAGAAGATTTTGTTAATGGAACTAAAAAAAGTATTACACATATGTCAAATATGTCATAATTTCTATCTGTGTGAGGGGAAAGGAATATTTTTCTCTGTGGTTTTAATGGGTTTGATACGTCACATCTGTATTCTGAGCAGACGTCTACCTCTCCCGAGATAAAAATGAAGGCAACTTTAACAGTCCCTACAGCACCACTTTCTCCAGCTCAATGAAAGACAAAACAAGTTAAAGCACTAAGTCACCTATTCAGATGTTGCTTATTTCTAAGAATATTCACTCTTTAAAGCGGGGGTTTCTGAGGAGCTCCCTCAGAAGTAGATGTATTAAGTAGATATAGTAATTCAACAAATTAAGAATAAATTACTATTTGAGTTTAAGCTACCTACAGCAAACAACAGACAGTGGGATGTAATCTTTCAAAAGAATAAAGGTGAAACATACATTCTAATTTCAAAAAGAGAGAGAAATAGGGTGCTTTACATTTTATCAGCAACATGCAGGTACCGGGTCCTATTTCTTTGGGAAGCATGGTATGAGGGCAAGAGTTGTTTTTAACATGGGTGGGGTTTCGTGAGAAAAGGGGAAGGTCCTATCTTTCTTCTCAGAGACTGGTTTTCACTAGACCCCATGGGGCAGGAGAAAGGCCACATCAAATAAACCTTCTGCTGTCATCTTAATAGGATGTTTTTAGAAAAACATGAAAAGTCAACGGAAGCCAGGGATGTGTTATTTATAGACGAACACCCGCTCTAAGGAGCTCACCTCACACACCTTGATGTCACCAACCCCTTCCCCAAAACTAACCTCAGCAGTATAAATGTAGATGGTGTTGAAGTTGGCCGCCACCAAAGCCCTCAGCATGAAGAGGAAGCCAATGAGGCCGGCACTAGGGAACCAGAAGCGAGACGTTACCAAAGGCAGCACAGGGGGCCTTCTGGGGCCCTGATCCCAGTGCATTACAGATGTCAACACACACCCACGGAGGCCAGGTCCCGAGGGAGCTGCTGCTCCTCAGCTGGCCTGCCTGTGGGGTCCTAACGCAAAAGCCTGACTCAGACCTTCAATCCTGTCCCCCCAAAGTGTACCACTCTAGCCCGGCCCCCCCGATGAGCACACCTCTGCCACCACCCCTGCAAAATGGTACAGTGTTCAGCATAAGTCATATATATTATAAATAAGGCCACTCTAGGGTCACAAATTCAGAGGGCAATGAATTTTCCCACCACAGGCATGCTGTCTACATCACTGTCCCGACAATGGTGTAGATCACTCGGTCAACAACTAGGGTCCCCATTCTCTAGGGACCTTTGCATAAAGATCCGAAATATCTTGGTGAGCGAACGGAATACCCCCACTCTGGCACCCATGCCCTGTGACAGCTAAAAATGGGCCTGGTCACGGGAAAGAGGGGAGTGGGAGGGCAAGGGCAGGTACCAGGGGCAGGGGCTTGTTTACTCATTCTAGGCAAACGTGCAGCCTGTACTCTACTCTCCCCGTGAAAGGGACGTGCCCCTGACCTCCACTGAAGGCCATGGGTCAGGAGGCCTCATTTTCAAACCACTGCACAGAACTAGATTATTTCAAAGCAACCAGAGAGAGAATACCTTGAAGTGCAAATATTGAGAAGAAGGAAGAATAAAGCTGTACATCCCATGGTAATAGAAAGACTCAGCCGTCTTCCCAGGAAATTAATGCCCAGGATATTTAAAGGATTCACTAGAAAAAAATGACAAAGAATTTTCAGAACCTTGAGAGCAAATGACATTTATCAGCACTGGCATGGATCCCTCCTTGTCATTTCAGAAGGAAACAATCCAAACCTCATGCATATTCCAGCCAAGACCCAGTCACATTGTTATCACCTTCATGACTCCTTTAACGTGCTGTTCCCATATGGGTCCACGGATGACAAGCACTGGTGTATATAAAGGATAATTTACGTCGAGGATGCTTTTTTTTTTTTTTTCCTTGGTGGGATCTTCCTGGGGCAGGGATCGAACCCATGTCCCCTGCACTGGCAGGCAGATTCTTAGCCACTGCACCACCTAGGAAATCCCAAGGATGCTTATTACAGCACGTCAGTCTACTGTAAACTGCCAACTTGCTAGACCTGTACTTTAAATGTTTTATACTGTTTTTCAAATTCAAGATGCCATTGGTGTTCAAGTACCATTATTTTCTGTCTATTAAAGCAGAAAGTGCTTTCAACTGAACTCTAACAAGCCACTGTAAGACAGATCCCAGTTTCAGAGATGTTACCATGTGGGGGGATGCATCTTAGAAGCGATATAAGGCACTAATTCAAAGCTCTGCTCCTCCAGACTTCTCCTCCCCACACTGATCCACGCTGGAGACACGTCAGCGTGATCTGGGGACTCATCCATTTCTACCAGGTAGGAGCCACGTGCGGGACAGGCCACTCGTCTCTCCTCTGAGGCTCTGAGGTACACGTCTCCCACCCAAAACAGAGAGCCTCCCAATACAGAGAGACACTTACGAGCAATTTCGCCCACAGTGCTGATAATCATGGTCTGGTAGTCGGAGGGGGCAAACATGTGGCAGTGGCAGGGGCCCTGGCTCTCCCCGGAGACCCCCACAGTCATCACCACCTCAGACTCTGGCCGCGAGCCGCAGACCAGGTCCCGCTCCAGCAGCTCGGCACTGGCCAGGATGACCCCGTAGTAGGCAAAGGAGATGCCCAGCCTGGAAGCAAGAAAAGATGGACATTAGGAAAAGCTGTCGCCAGGCCTGAAGGAGAGGTAGCACCAGGACGGTGCAGGGAGGGGAGAGGAGGGGGTGGAAAGTGGGGCCACATTTCAGGGGGGAGGCTGGGGGTGGGGCCTTCACCAGAGGCTGCATGGTGGGAAATGGATTTAACAAGAAAAAGCAGGATGGAACTAGAGGGTGAAGGACCCCTCAGGCCAGGAAGGAGTTTTGTAACAGAGGCAGAACAGAACTAACACCACGTTGAAACTGCCTGCCTCATTCTTCAGTTGATGTGCTCTGTTACGTTAGCCCTGACCACAAAGAGGTAAATATTAGAGACGTGTTGCATGTGCCCAAATAGCTCATTAAGTTCCCTGAAGAAAGTCCCCATCCCAGGTGGTCCCAGGTTAGTTATGGCTACTACTTGCAGATAAATGATAACTTCGCTTTCAGCTAGCAAATAAGCAGAGATAAGAGTGGTGAAGTAAAAATAACTGCTAAGGACTTGAAGTTTTGCAGCACCCTTGTGACCCAGCTTTGTGAACAAGCACAAAGAAATGTTATGCTTCCCTTGAAGGCCAGGTGGCTCCAAGAAGTCTGTAACCTGCCTTTCCCCTTTAATCTTGACCCCTCCAGCTTCCCCTTTTCCCTTAGTATAAAAGCAGCCTGAATTCTATTCCAAGCTAAGATGGTTCTTTAAGACTTTAGTCCACCATCTTCTCAGTTTGCCGACCTTCCGAACAAAGTCAACATTACTTGCCCCAACACCTTGTCTCTTATGGGCCTGTCATGTGGGGAAGAGTAAGAACTTAGACTCAGTAAAACAGTTTGATTTGTTTTCTGCAGCTGCTGCAGCAAATTAGCACAGACTTAGTTCTCTAAACAAGGCACAGTTATTATCTCACAGTTCTGGAGGTCACCAGTTCAGCGGTTCTGGCTGACTTCTCTGCTCGGAGTCTCATGAGGCAGAAATGAAAGTGCAGGCGGGGCTGCTCCACTTTCTGGGGGAGAATTCATCTCCAAGCTCACCCAGATAGTTGGCAGAACCCAGCCACACGGGGGTGTAGAACCCGTGTCCCTTTCCTTGCTGGGTGTTGACCAGTGGTTTGCAGCTTCTGCAGGCTTCCCTCATTCCTTGTCTACGAAGCCAGCAGCAGCCGTTCACATCCTTCCCGTGCGCTGAAGCTCTCCTTCTACCTCACCTCACGCTTTCTCTTCTGCTGCATCTCTGATTCCAGCTGGAGATATTTCTCTCCTTTTAAAGATTCAAGTGATTAGATTGAGCCCACCTGCCTAATCCAGGATACTGGCCCTGTTTTAAGGCTCGTAACCTTAATTACATCTACACAGTCGCTTCACATCCACATCCAAATAAGTTTGATCAAATCACCAGGTGTTGGAAATCTTGGGCGTCATCTTTAGAATTATGCCTTTTGGAGGCCATGAAGCTATGGAAGGTTTTTTTCTTTTGCTTTATATTTTCTTACTATCTTTCTTTCTGCCTATTCTTTAATAGATTTTTTTATTGAGGTATAAACACAACATACAGAAAAGTTCATATATGGAAGTCAAGAAAAAGAGTATCACAGGAATTTCCTGGTGGTCCAGTGGTTAAGACTCTGTGCTTTCAATACTGAGGGCCCAGGTTCCATCCCTGGGCAGATCCCACCAGCTGTGTGGCCAAGAAAAAGAAAAAGAATATCAGCCTCCCAGAAGCCCCCCTCATGCCTCTCTCATTTTCACAGAAATGGTTGTAAGAGCCACGTGTAAGACAGATGGGGACAATCAGGGAAAATCCCATATGATCTGCATAGTGGATGATATTAAAGTGATGACTAATCTTGTTGGTGTGATTTTAGGGTTGAATCATCTAAGAAAATGTCCTCAAGTAGTTGAGACTCTTAATGAAGTATCTGGGGATGAAATGGCATGAAGTCTCGGGCCTACTTGAAAATACTCCAGAACAGAAAAAACAGCTGAAGCAAATATGGGTGACTGTCAGTGATTGTCAGACCTGGGCAATGAGTAAATCAGTTCATCATGGTATCCTCCCTACTTTTATGTGCGTTTAGAAATTCTCATAATGAAATATTTAAAAGAAGACAATAATCACAATATCTTTCCTTGTTATTAAGGTAGCTTTAATATTTTTCTGTTTAATTTCCAACTATTAAGAGTATTTTTGTTTTTTTAGCTGTGCTGCACGGCTTGCAGGATCTCAGTTCCCCAACCAGGGACAGAACCCGGGCCATGGCAGTGCAAGGCACCGAGTCCTAACCACTAAACCACCAGGGAATTCCCCAAATATTAAGAGTATATTAAAAATTCAAAAGTGTCAAGAGGAGACGCCAACCTATTTTTAGTGATTATATCTGGGAAAGGCAAATAGACAACCACTTTCCTGAACTTCAAACACGATAGATTAGTTTCTACTGTTTTGAATTTTATATACATGGAATCACATAACATGTATTCTGTGTGTCTGACTTTCTTTGCTCATTATTACATTTGTAGGAGTCAACCACATTGTTTTCTCATTTTCATTATTGTGTAGTATTCTATTTTATGAATATAACACAATTTATCCATTATACTACTGATGGACACATGGGTTGTTTGGAGACTTGGGATGTTATGAATAAAATAATGCTATTTTATTTTACTATGCATTTCTGTTGGGTATAAATCTAGGAATAGAATTGCAGAATCATAGGATATGCATACCTCCAACTGTAATAGAAACCTCTAAACAGTTTTCCAAAGTGGTTGTGCTAATTAGAACGCCAATCAGGAGTGTAGGAAAATTCCAGTTACTTTACATCCTTCCCAGCACTTGATATAGTCAGTCTTTTAATTTTAGCCATTTCGGTGGATTTGTAATGGAGTCTCATTTGGTTTTTTTCGGGTTTTTTTTTGGTTTTGGTTTTGGTTTTTTTTTTCCAGTGCTAAATGGTTTATTGTGATTGTCTCACGTAATCCTCACAATAACTCTGTAGGCAGATAGCATCATTGTTCCCATTTTGCAGGTAAGGAAATGGAGCCTCAGAGACATTAAAGCATTTGCCTGATGTCACATAGCGGTGAAGCCAAGTTTCTGTGTTCTTGGTTAAAACAGTTACGCATTGTTCTCTGCCGTTTCCTATGTCTTATCCAACCAGCCAGGCTGCTAAGAACATCATCTTGGGTTTCTTTCTTTCTTTTTTTTTTTTTTTTTTTTAAGCTCTTTATTGGACTATAATTTCTCCACACTCTTGTACCAGCCCCTGAGGTACACCAAAGTGAATCAGCTGTATCTACACACATATCCCCATATCACCTCCCTCCCAAGACTCCCTCCCACCCTCCCACCCTCCCTGTCCTGGCCCTCTAAGGCATTTTATTTGGCTTTAATTTGCGTCTCCCTGATGACTTTAAGGTTGAACATGTTTTCATATGTTTATTTGATACACAATTTTAGTCAAGTGCCTGTTCAAGACATTTGCCTATTTCTCTACTGTGTTGTATATGTTTTTCTTGTTGAAAAAAAATTATATATTAATTTTTAATTAATTATATATGTTAATCATATATATAACATGTACACACAATTTATTGGACATGTATATTGGAAATGGCTTCTTTCAGTTGGTGCCTTACCTTTCGGGCTCTTCAGGATCTCTCAGGACACAGTGTTCCTAATTTAATGTAGACAAACTCAACGATCTTTTCCTTTATTATTTTTTAATTTATTTATTTGTTTATTTATTTTATTTTTGGCTGCATTGGGTCTTTGTTGCTGCATGTGGGCTTTCTCTAGTTGCAGTGAGCAAGGGCTACTCTTCACTACACTGTGCAGACTTCTCAGTGTGGTGGCTTCTCTTGTTGTGGAGCACAGGCTCTAGGTGCATGGGCTTTAGTAGTTGCAGCACATAGGCTCAGTAGTTGTGGCTCTCGGGCTTAGTTGTTCCATGGCATGTGGGATCTTCCTGGCCCAGGGATCAAACCTGTGTTCCCTGCATTGGCAGGGCAGATTCTTAACCACTGCACCACCAGGGAAGTCCAGTCTTTTCCTTTAGAGTTAGCAGTTCTTCTGTCCTGTTTAGAAAATCTTTGCTTATTCAAGGTCATGGCTGCACAGAGAGGACCACTGAGTCTATTCCTTTAAATTTGATTATCAGTGACCTCAGAGGATCAGTTCCTGGAATGTGGTGAGGGAAGAGACCAGGCTGCAAAAGGTTAGTACAGAGCTCTTACAGTCAGATGAAAAATTTAAAAACTGGTTGTAGATGATTTGGATTTTTTTTTTCTTTCTCTCTCTTTTTATATTGTTATTTTATATCTATTTTTTGGTTGGTGGTATTAGCAGAAAGATAAGGCATTGCTGGTGTCTGCCTTGTGTTTTCTCCCCAGAGCATTCAGAAGGGATTTACTTCAGTGGTCTTTCTCCCACTGAAAATGTCTGTTTATTTAAACCTAGTTTTGAAATAATTCCATTCTTACCATATGACCCAGATCTGTAACGTGGTCCGTAAATATTTAGCATCCAATAGGTCTGCAAATCTTCCTCTTTTCTCCTGGGGTAGTGAAAGCAGGAGACAGAATAGATTTAGTGGGTTAATGACAGGCAAAGGTGGACTCTAATATTTTAGATCACAGAAAACACGAACAACATGGGAACGTGGTGGGGTGAGACAGCCACTCAGCTCCCCTGATACCCCTCACCCAAATCCACAAATACTGTTTTTAACACACATCATCTCAGCCAATCAGTCTTCACATACTTTTTATTATCATTGGCAAGTACCAAAACTCATTGAATTTAAGATGCTAACCCTTTCACTCTCGTCTTCTCACCAGCGCTGGCGAGAACAGAAAATAGAAGGATACATGAAAAGCAACTGTAAAACCAATGGGAGATTCTTTCAACATTAACATTAAAATGAAAAAAACCTAATATTAAAAAAGAGTGTGAGGCTTGTATAAAAAACAAGTGGCCTAAATTTGAAAAGAGGATACATTACCCAATTTCTTTGTGTATTTTTAGGGTAATTAGTATAAAATTCTTGTTCATTGTCAGTGCCTATTAAGTAAGTTTGGATCAAAATAAATACGTACAGGTTATATATGATTGGGCAGTAATGGATTTTTATGTAAAGCTAGGAATGTTTCGGCCGGGGGGTGCTCAGGTGAAAACCAACTACTCTTTTCTTACAAGTCGACCTGAGATTACAGGACCCCCGCCCCAGGGAGACCAGAAGTGTGGTCTGGGAGTCCTGGATTTTGTTGTCACAGAAAGAGCTTGCAGAGAACTTAGAGGTCTTTTGCTTATGTGACTTGTAGGCTCAGCTCCTAGATTTCATTGTGGGTGAACTCAAGAAACTGACACTCACTTTCCACTGCTTTACATATCAGGGATCTGGCTATTCCTCTTTGGAAAACCTCTGATCTGGCCCTATCCTCCTATTTTCCAACACAGAATATATGGCCCAGAGTGGGTAAGTGACTTGCCCAAGATCACACAGCTGTTTGGAGGCAAAGCCAGTCTGGAGTCCCGGTTTCCCATGCACTAATCCTGAGTCTTGCCCACTTGCTTCTCTGCCATGTCCCCTGGGTTTAGATGTGCTTATGGTCCCCTCACCTTCCCCAGTGTCACTGGAGACTCAGAAAGCTGAGTTACATATAAATATATAAATTTCACCCCAATAAGTCATTTGGTTCCGAACCTTTGGCTACAATCCAAATGGCTGGACTTATTCACCTCCTCCATGGTGTGGCCCCTCCTCAGACATCCCCCAAAGCCTTTCATCTCAATGCACTGGGAGTGAAGTTGCAGAGGCTCCACTGCCCACAGCATCTTCCCCAGCCTCCTCTGTGTGCCATTCTGACAACCACGCATGTGACCAAACTCACTGCGCATTCCTACCTTTGGTTTCGGCTCACCCTGTTTCTCCTGCCAGCGGTGGCCTTTCTCTTCCCCTGAGGCTGCCTCTCCCGTCAGTGTGCAGTGTCTGCCCTGCTTCTCCCTGAAGGTGGCTTCCATTGCACTGGCTCACCACGGTCACCTCTCTGCCCTGATCCTACACACTCTGCCGCCTGGGCCACTCGCCTGGTTCTGAGCATCTGGGCTCTGTTTCATTATTCTTTCCTGTGTAAGTCTCATCTCTCTAACCAGATTTGAGAGACTTGAAGGCAAGGTCTATTGCTTACAGCTCTGTATCCACAGGGCCTTGCTCAATAGACCACCATGGAGAAGAACAAGATCGTCTAATGGGCATGATGGATGGAGACGGCAAGCTGAAGTCAAGAGAATAAAGTGGGAGGAAGAAGGGAGGAGGAGAAAGGGGAAGGATGTAAGAGGGAGGAGGGAGAATGTAGAGAGACAACTGAGAATATAGAGGGGGCTGGAGGAGGGAGGGTGGTTCTTAGAAGATTTATGTTGCCCCAAATTCATATGCTGGAGTCCTAACCTCAGAGTGGGACTTTACTTGGAGATGAGGTCTTTAAAGAGGTAATTGGGGACCTCCCTGACAGTCCAGTGGTTAGGAATCAGTGCTTTCACTGCCAGGGCCCAGGTTCAATCCCTGGTCAGGGAACTTAAGATCCTGCAAGCAGTGCAGTGCAGCCAAAAAAAAAAAAAAGAGGTAATTGAGCTAAATGAGGTCATTAGGGTGAATTATAAACCAATTATGACTGATGTTCTTGTGAAAAGAGGAGATTAGGACACTGACACACACAGAGGGAAGATGAGGTGAAGATACAGGGAGAAGATGGACATCCAAAAGCCAAGGAAAGGGGCTCAGAAGAAATCAGTTCTGCAACAACTTGACCTTGAATTTCTAGCCTCCAGAATTGCGAGAAAATAAATCTCTGTTGTTTAAGCCATCCAGTCTGTGCTATTTTGTTATGGCAGCCCAGGTGAACTAATACACAGTGGCAGAGGGAAGGTAGGGGAGTGGGGATGAGGATGAAGGATGGGGGATAGGAGATAGAGGAGGAGGGTGGAACAGGGAGGAAAGAGGAGGAAAAAAAGGAAAGAGGAGAGAAGTGACCTTGGTGCTCTTCACTCCCAGAACAAATACTGGGTTCAAAGAAAAAAAAATATACATCAAAAATGGTTGGAGGGACTTCCCTCGTGGTGCAGTGGTTGAGAATCGGCCTGCCAATACAGTGGACACGGGTTTGATCCCTGGTCCAGGAAGATTCCACATGCCACAGAGCAACTAAGCCCTTGCGCCACAACTACTGAGCCTGTGCTCTAGAGTTCGCAAGCCACAAGCCACAACTACTGAGCCCGTGTGCCACAACTACTGAAGCCCGTGCACCTAGAGCTTGTGCTCCGCAATAAGAGAGGCAACTGCAATGAGAAATCCAGCACCACAACAAAGAGTAGCCCCCGCTCACGGCAACTAGAGAATGCCCGCACACCCATGCACAGCAACAAAGAACCAACACAGCCAATAAATAAATAAATAGATAGATAGATAAATTTATTTTTAAAAAATGGTTGGAATTGGACCCTCATGATCATTCAGCTATCCATGGTTTTAAGTTGTCTCTGCTAAAATTCTTTTTCTCTCTCTGCAACCAATTTTATTTTTTATATATTAACAATCAAAATTTCATAGCCACTTAAAAGATTATATGCCAGTCTCTACAAAGCACTATCACTTCCTTCATTTAATCATTGTTACCTAACAACTAGTCTTCCCACCATGCTTTTCATGATAAGACATAATTGTCAGTATCTTGGTAGGAAGGTGGGAGAGATCTGATACTGCCTACTAGTAGGGTCCTGACCTCTGAATCACAAGAGCTTATTTCTAAAATCCAGAAAATAAATTAGAGTAACAGAATCATCCTTACTTCTTTGGAAGAAAGCTTGAGTTTCCTTTTTTTTTTTTTGGCCATGTCACGCAGCATGCAGAATCTTAGTTCCCCAACCAGGGAAGGAACACATGCCCCCTGCAGTGGAAGTACAGAGTCCTAACCACTGGATCACCAGGGAACTCCCCAAAAGCTTGACTTTCTTGCTTCACAATTAGGTTTTGAGGCATGCGTAATAATTAGAGGAAACACTCCATGAAGCAAAGTGAGAATACCTTACCAAGCTACAATTGTGAGTGTGGGGAAGTTTGGGACATGTAATCCTCATTTTTGCATTATTATTGAGCACACTATCTCACACTTAACACGTCCAGCAGCAGGCCAGATGGCAGTGGGATTACAATGCTTTTGTCATCTGTGATGTCCTGGGAAACCAGTCAGAAACACCCAGAAAAGCCCATCTCTCACTTGTGTGTAGGACACTTAAGATCTTTATACTTGGACATCACCTGTCCTGCTGTGGCCACACAATCCCCAAGAGAGTAAGATTTTGGGGAGGTGGGTGGGGAGAGCTGTTGCTGCTCTGGGCCCATCTCAGGTATGAAGCAAGAGCCAGGTCAAGAAGAGGCTCTGTCATAAACTGGTGCAGCCACTATGGAAAACAGTATGGATATTCCTCAGAAGATTAAAAATAGAACTGCTGTATGATCCAGCAATCCCACTTCTGGGTATATATCCAAAGGAAATAAAAATAGAATCGTAAAGAGATCTTCACTCCCACTTTACTTCAAAGGTGTTCTAGAAAAATAGGACTGAGAAAATAGCTTGGAAAATGCTGAAAAAGGACTTGGACAAGGAGTACATACCTAACTAAATATGAAAATTGTATTCCAAAATACTGTAATTAAGAGTGTTATATTAGACCAACAACTAACCTGTATCCTTTTCCCAACAATATGAAATGCTCTGTTTATTATATAATAAATCCCATATATTTGAATCTACAAACATATCATTTAGAACATAATATTCAACAATAAATTCAAATATATAGGGGATGGATTATTCAATAAAAATACATAAGTGCTAACATACTGGTTAGCTATTTGGATATTGCAAAGCTAGATCTGTACCATGCTTTTTATATCCAATTAAACCCACACAGATCCAACATTTACATATTAAATATGAAACCAAATTAACCCAACAAAAAGGAGAGGGATACAAGAATGTGGTTGTAAAAATTAAGTTTGACACCAATAAAAAGGTAATAAAAACATTAATAAATCTAAAAAGATACTAACTTTAAAACAATGCCTAATTCAGGGCAATTTATGAACAACATGAAATTAAAGTACCAGACAAAAATGATTTGGAAGATGAGATGGGCAAACCAGAATGAACATGTTTAAGGTTCTCATATTGTTCAGAAGGCAGATAAAGATACCAGATGATATTAGCTATTGTAGGTGCACATTTTCAATATTTAAGGGCTATAATAAAAGAAATAGAGTGCATAAGTTCCCAGCCAGTAGAAGGAAACATGGTGGGGGTGGAGAGGGGTGTGGAACAAACTGAATCAATCTAATAGGAGAAAAGAGAAAGAAAGCAGAAATGAAAAGACAGTTAAGAGAAAACAGAAAATGAACAAGAGAAGTAAGTCCAAGTATGTCAGTAACCACAATAGCTACAAATGGATCAAATTCATTATTAAAAGACACAGACTATCAGACTGAATAAAAAAAAAAAGATCAGCTATTTACTTATAAGAAATACATTTAAAGCAAAGCAACATAAACAATTAAAAATGAAGAGCTAGAAAAAGGTATACCAGGAAAACGTTAACCCAAACTAGTTTTGACATATTAGTATGAAAGAAAATAAAATTTAAGACCCAAAACATTATAAAGAAATACTTCAGGTAGTAAGATCAATCCACACACTGAATAAGTCAATCATATGCTAGGATGCAGCAAGATAGCTTCAAAATATGCAGAGTAAACTGTCAGACCTATAAGGAGAAACTAACAAAACCACAGTCTTATTGAAAACCTATTAGCTGAACCTGGCAAAATCTAGAACAGGTATCAGACATTTACATGACACAATTAACAATGTATTGAATATAACAATATATACATGTACATATGCCCAATAGGAATACATGTCCTTCTCCAGCACACATGGAATATTAATAAAAAGTCACTATGTAGAGAATGAAAGAAGTCTCAATAAAAACGAAATAATTGACAATATGCTCTGGCCAAAATGCAATTAAATTAGAAATGAAGAATAAAAAGATCATTAAAAAATAACTCATTGGTTAAAGAGAAACTCATAGCAGTTACACAATAGAAATAAAAATAAAATTACTCTGCAACAAAACTTGATGAATGCAGCCAAATGGTTTATTAAAAATCAAAAGACTGAAAATAAATGAGCTAAATACTGAACTCAAGAAGCTAGAACATAAAAAGCCAAAGAAGTAAAAATAAGGAGTAGAAATTAATGAGACTACCAAGAAAACTGATAAAGAGAACAACAAAAACAAAAAACCCTCATTCTTTGAAGTTTAATAAAATAGACAAACCTCTAGTAAGAGAACCACAGAAAAAAGGAGGCACAAATAAATCATACTAAAAGTGAAAAAGAGAACATATACAGTAGATACTTGAAACATAAGAGTACCCTGAGAATAATTTTATACCGATAAATTTGAAACCCCAGATGAACTGGGCAATTGTTTAAAATATATATTACCAAAATTGACTCAATCAAGAGTATTAAACATAAGTAGGCATTGACATTTACAGAGACTGAATGATAGTTTTAAAAACTCCTCTTTCTGACACACTCCCCCCCAGTTATTCTCTTACCATTCATCTTAAAATAAATATTAGGTATAAACTACTTTACAGATAAGCTTTACCAAACATTCAAAGAGGTTAATTCCTATCTCACATAAACTGTCTCGGAGATAGCAGGACAGGTGAGGAAGGCAGTGCCGGAAAGCTCTTCCAAGGGCCTGTGATTGACCTGCCTGCAGGGAGGTGAAGTGGGTGGTCTGGGCTGGTGTGAGGCATAATTATAGATTGACCTTGACAATCCTGGAACCAATAGAATTTAAAGGCCAAATTCTGTTTTTAAAAAATCATTTAATGAGGTTTATCCATTTGATATCAATAAGACAAGGCCAATACAAGGAAAATAAAATAATAAAACAACCTCTTGCCTATAAACAGAGGGGCTAAATCATTTGACTAGCTCTGCAAGGTTGGTGTTATTATTTCCATTTCGTTGATGAGAAAAGTGATGGTTGGCAGTCAGAATGGCCATCATTAAAAAGTCTGCAAATAATAAATGCTAGAGAGGGTGTGCAGAAAATGGAACCCCCCTACACCATTGGTGGGAATGTAAACTGGTACAGCCACTATGGAGAATAGTATGGAGCTTCCACAAAAATAATTAAAAATAGAGTTGCCATATGATCCAGCAATCCCACTCCTGGGCATGTATCTGGAGAAAACTATAATCCCAAAAGATACATGCACTCCAATGTTCATAGCAGCACTATTTACAATAGTCAAGACATGAAGGCAACTGAAATGTCCATCAACAAATGAGTGGACAAAGAAGATGTGGCATGTATATACAACGGAATATTACTCAACCATAAGAAAGAATGAAAAAATACCATTTGCAGCAACACGGATACAACTAGAGATTATCACACTAAGTGTAGTCAGAAATAGAAATACCATACGAATCTAAAATATGGTACAAATGAACGTATCTACAAAACAGAAACAGATTCACAGACAGAGAACAGGCTTGTGGTAGTGAAGGGGGAGGTGGAGGAAGGAGAGGGATGGACTGGGAGTTTGGGGTTAGTACAACAGATGCAAATTATTACACTTAGAATGGATAAACAACAAGGCCCTACTGTACAGCACAAGGAACTACATTCAATACCCTGTGATAAACCATAGTGGAAAAGAATTCTGAAAAAGAATATATGTGTATAACTGAGTCATTTTGCTATACAGCAGAAATTAAACAACATTGTAAATCAACTACACATCAATAAATTTTTTTCTTTTTTTTTATTGGAATATAATTGCTTTACACTCTTGTACCAGTTTTTGAGGTACACCAAAGTCAATCAGCTGTATTTATACACATATCCTCATATTCCCTCCCTCCCTCGACTCCCCCCGCCTCCCCCCGCCACCCTCCCCGTCCCGGCCCTCTAAAAAAGTGACGGTAGGTAACTTTGTGCCACTTGGCTCTCGGTAGAGCAGGATTTAGTCTCAGTTTCCTCTGCTCCTTTCCAGGGGCAGGAATAGAGGGCCCAGGTTCCCTTCCCTCTAGCCTTCCACCACTAAGGGGATTTCTGGCGACCCCTGATTGGGGGAGAAGAACTCACCAGGATGGGCTCCACCAGCTTCCCTTCCGGCATGACTGAGCGGTTCATCTTGGCGATGCGCTCCAGCGTAGCCAGGGCAGCCTGAGTGTTCCCAGTGGAGACATTGAACCGAGCAGATTCAGGAATAAACTGGGAACAAATGACAAAGAACATCTGAGTTACAACTGCTGTGGACCCCGGAGGTACGGCTATTACAGTTCCATACACTACACTCTCCCAGTTTCCCGAGCTGGGAAAGGAAATAGCAAGCTTTACAGCAACAATATAATAGGTATCCTCGTGCAATCCTAGTTGAACAAAAAGTTGCCTTCTCCTCATCATAGTTCCATCTTGGACGGCAGTTGATTGATACTGAGCTTCACACCCGTTTGACCCATCTGCTTAACACAATGAAATTCTTATATCCAATCTGTAAACAGCCGCTGCCCAGGGGCCCTGCTCTCTCTCCACTGCTCCCTCACCGGGCCCTCCCCAGGAACCCCAGGACCTCCCACAGTGCAAGAACCTAAAGGGTGACCACGACAGGACCTCCAGTACCCACAAGTGGAGGAAGCATCCTGATTGTAGATGCCGCGACCCACGGATTATGGCATATTTTGAACAACACACTCAGAAAACAGGACAGCCCTCCACTCATGCTGGGACCTTGAGAATCAACCTGAAGGGCTCCCTACCCCTTGGTGCCTCCACCCAGTGAAGGCCAGTGGGTTCTTCCTCAGCAAAGCATCTTCCCCAGCAGCATCCTCTGCCCCATTTCCCAGCCAGGGGGTGGTTCAGGTCCTCCTCATCACCCACTGGGTTTAATCTCACCATTTCTACCTGCTTTTCTGACCTTTTCCATCTTCCCTCCTGTCCAGCCTCCACACAGCCGTGCACCAGCTTCCCCGCACATAACAACTTCCACACCCCCTTTTTGTAATCTGGACACAGGCCCGTCCTTTCAGCTGGCCTCCCACCATCACCCTGCACTCCAGCCATTCCAGCCTTCCTGCTCTCCCCTAAACATATTCTGCATTTACTCCTTCATGACTGGGTTTGTGCATTAGCCCTGGCAAAACACCCTTTCCATTGGAGCCGACTGAGACAGATACTTAAATAAAGGAGGGAGAAAGCCCTCTGTGGGGCAAGAAGGCCACTGGGTCAGCTGGAGGGGAGGCCAAGTGGGAGCCCATGAGCTTGGTCACCTTGAAGGCCATGATGAGGATGATGCCAGGGATGGAGGCAACGCGGATGAGCCAGCGCCACCCGATGGTGGGGATGACCACGGAGGCCAGGCCAATGATGAGCAGGGAGCCGGCTAGCCAGAAAACCTGGGGGAGAGGGAAGGTCAGAGTCCTCCTGTTGAGTGCACTCCACATCCCCTCCAGGAGCCACCCTGTTCTGCACTGCAATTGTAAGAGGGAGGAATTCCCTGGTGGTCCAGTGGTTAGGACTCCACGCTTTCACTCCCAAGGGCATGTGTTTAGTCTCTGGTGGGGGAACTAAGATCCTACAAGCCTCACAACCCCCGAAAGAAAGAAAGAAAGAAAGAAAGAAAGAAAGAAAGAAAGAAAGAAAGAAAGAAAGAAAGAAAGGAAAGAAAGAAAGAAAGAAAGAGAGAGAGAGAGAAAGAAAGACAGACAGAAAGACAAGACAAGACAAGACAGCGAGATGGGAGACAGGCTTTGATTGACAAGCCGCACCACCTCCAGGACTTGGATGAATTGAGGTAGTTAACTTCGCTTCTCCACGACTCTGTTTGCTTGTCTGTTAAGTAGGAGACTCAGCAAGACGGGGTCAGCAATGTCACCAAAGACTTAAAAAATCTGGGACCCAAGACATAGACTTTTTTTTTCTTGAATAAATAATACATTCACTAGTTCATAACAAGGTACAAAGGAGAGCACCGTGAATAGACCCTCTGCTACTCCTAGCTTCCTGCCGTCCAGTTTCTCTTCTCAGAAGAAACAAATATCATCAGTTTCTTATATCCTTCCAAAGCTGTTCTAAACATAGGCAAGCTAATAAGGATATATTTTGTTCCTTGTTCACAAATGGTAACATAGTATAAATATTTCTCAACATTGCTTTTTGTACAGAAAAATTACCTTGGAGATCATTTTAGATCAACAAATAACATGGTAGCCACCTATGACCAGGCCCCATAAGTCTGGGAATTAGAACAATTCCAAGTGTTATCCTGAGCATTATTTTCCCATCAGAAGATGAGAAGTAGACAGTAAGTCTATTCCACCTCACAGAAATGGAGAGAAGGTAATTTTTAAAAGACCCTTTGTGGGGCTAATTAAGGGGTGACTATTTCATCACTAAAGAATTCTGTTACTAAAAAAACAAGAATATTTCAGAAAGTGATGAGTTATTTTTAAAAAAAGGGATGTGATGGAGAGTGACTTGAGTGGTCAGGGATGATCTTTCTGAAGAGGTAACATGTAAGAAGGCCAGTAAGAAGCACTGCAATAGACCAGGTAACAGATGACATGGCATTGAAAAAGATTTCAGTAGTGAAATGGCAAAAAAAAGTTTTTTTATCTGATGGAACTGGCACACATTTTGGAGGTAAAGGCGACAGGATTCACCGATGGACACTGCAGTTGAAGGTCCACTAACGGGATGAATCAGTGGGGCTTGGTGACTGACGGAATGGAGGTGAGGGAAAGGGAGGGGTCCAGGACGGCTCTTGAATGTGTGGCTCAGACAACAGAGGGGACAGTGCTTGCTATTAACTGCAAGTGGAAACATGGACATAAGAGGCCCCAGAGGAACATGAATAGATTAGGTCTATGAATGTTGTATTTGAGGAGCCTATAGGATATTCAAGTGACTTTCAGCCTATAGGATATTCAAGTGATGGGCTATCTGGGTCTGAAGTTCAAGGACATGCTCTTGGTTGTACATATCCTGGTTGCAGATAAATTTGGGGGCAATAATAGCTACACAGACAGCAAAAACCATTGGACTCATCAATTATCCATAGATGACCCCAGGAGACCTGGATAATAAGACCAGCAAGGAGAAGACACAACCAGGAACTATGACAAAGAATGAGTAGCAGGTGGAAGAGAAAATGTTCACAGATGAACTTGAATAGGATTATGCCCATTAAATAGCATTAAGTATAAAATCCAACCACTAACGATTAAAAGTGCGGGCATTCATCTTAACAAAGACAGAAGAAGAAAGCTGGGAGGAATGTAAAGAGTTAGCATTCAGTCTTCATTAGGTTCTTTCTAATTTTTTCGTTGCCTGAATTTAGCGTCAGAAAAGTTAAACATAGCATTTAAAATGTTCTCCTGCTGCTTTATTTATTGCCAAATACATAATGCTTCAGTGGGAAGGTCATCACTTTCCTGGGCTCTGAAAGTGAGGGCTTCTGGATAACAATAACATCAACGATGGTACAAGGGCACCTAGACTGACATAGCTTCTGGATGCAAAACCTCTAGTCAGTAGCCAGCAGGAGTCTGAGGAGGCCGGGGGAGCATCCCCATCTTCTCACCTGGATAAATGGCTCCTCTGGGAGGAGGCAATTATGGAAGTTCCCACCGGCATGGGCCAGTTTTGGACTTGCAGACACTAGTGTCCACAAGAAGACTCTAAAAGGGGTGGCGGCTGTGTCTCCCCACTGAGTCTTCTGTCATTCTAGTGAAACCAGCCAGCAGGATGTTTCCTGAGGAAGGGCTTACTGTGTTCCAAATGCTGTTGCTGGGGATTTCCCTGGTGGTCCAGTGGTTAAGACTCCATGTTTCCACTGCAGGGGACATGGGTTCCATCCCTGGTCAGGGAACTAAGATTCTGCATGCCGTGCAGAGCGGCCGAAAAAATTGAAATAAATAAATGCTGCTGCTGGATGATAGAAGTCCTGGTTCAGAAAACCTTGGAACTGGACCTCTGGAATCAAGCATCCCTAATGCCCTTTGGTTGGTACCAAGTAATAGGAGTGTGCTAATCAAAGAAAAATCAACCAAGCAGAAGAAAATCCATGTATACCATATCCTACAGGATCAGAAGACTGGGTAGAACTCCCATTTTACCTTACCTGAGACAAGGGGAGCATATAGCCTCGATATTTTGTAGGTAAAAATTCAGTCTTTATGATCAGCCTAAACAGGAGGGGAGAAAACACAATTATGCTTTTATAAAACCAAATGACTTTTAAAAAAAATAATTTTTCTCATCACAGGGATAAATAATTCAAAAATATAAACATTCATCATTGTAAAATGATAAGAAATATGTATGTTACTCTCTGTCTCTGGTTCCTGCTAATATTTGGTCTTTGACCCCAGTTCCCAACAGAGTTCCTGAAAATTCCTTGGGATTTCAAGGATGATAGGAGCATCATTTGCTCTAATGAGTGACCTTTGATGAGTCCTGGGTGGGGGCTGGTCTAGAAAAACCAAGCCATGACTAGAATCTTGGAACTTTCAGCCCTACCCACATTCCTCTGAAGAGAAGAGAGGGGCTGGAAAATGAATTAATAATCAATCACGCCTATGTGATGAAGCCTCCATAAAAATCCCTGATATACAGGGTTCAGAGAGCTTCCAGGTTGGTGAACATAGCTATGTGCTGCGAGGGTGGTGCACCCCAAACTCCCCCAGGGATAGATGCTCCTGCACTTGGGATCCTTCCAGACCTTCCCATGTGTATATCTCCTCAGCTGATTGTTTATCTGATTCCTTTAAAATACTCTTTGTAATAAATCTGCAATTAGGAAACTATTTTCCTGGGTTCTGTGAGCCACTCTGGCAAATTATTGAAGCTGAGGAGGAGTTTGTGGGAACTCCCAATTTGTAGCAAATCAGACAGAAGATGTGGGTACTTGTGATTGGTGTCTGAAGTGGTAGACAGCCTTGTGGGACTGGGTCCTAAACCCGTGGGGTCCACGCTGACTCCAGTGAGGGTCAGAACTGAATGGAATTATAGGACGCCCAGCTGATGTTGGAAAATTGGTCGGTGTGTAGAAAATCCACACATCTGGTATCAGAAGTCAAGTATCATATTGAAGTACTGAGTGAGTATAAAGAGAAACAGAAGCGTTTTCCCTACAGGATCATACACCAAAATATAATTATTAACCCATATAAGAGAACAATAAAACATAAACTTCTAAGTGCTCTTCTGTTTACATTTTTATTCCCAAAGTTATTTTAAACCTTCTACCATTTTAGAGATATTAACCTTATTTCTTTCACCAAGAGGAACACTGGCAAAATGTTTTGCCAAGCCTGATTCCTTTTTCTAAAACATGTGGGAAATTAAAATACACCCAAGAGAAGGTAAATAGTTTCTCCAATTAACGATGACAGTCAAAGCACAGGTTTCTAATTAAGTACATATTAATTTTGTGAACAGAAGAAAAAATGGACTTATATTCCATCCGTTTTGTAATTGTTCTTCTCTGTTGCACGTATTAACCGGGGTTCAGAGTTTTAACATATTTATTGAGCTGCTTCCTAAGGGATGTTTCCAAATTGTGCTTAACTTCTACTCCTTTAGGGCTCCAGAGAGTGATGCTTTAACTCATGCCCCAGAGAAGAATGACTCTTTGCCTAACACATCGGGGTAATAATTAGGTGCTTTCACATCTCCTAACATATTCTAAGGGCAATTTGCTCCAAGGCGCCCAGGAGAGAATAGCTTGAGGAGCCTTGTTTATGTAAGGGAGGCTCCCAAGTTGCTGACCATTTAGCATAATAACTTTCACACCCCTGTATCATGAGACATTACACACCTATCTGAGGGCAGAAAAAGACAAGCAGCAGCCCAGCTGTTTCAATACATCTCACCTGCTTTGCAAATTCACTTTGACACAGTGTTCAGTTACAGGGCCGTGGCACTTGGAAGTGGTTATTCCTGATTGTTACAGGTGGTCAAACTAAAGTCTTCCAGAAATTCTCAAGAAATTAATGGATTGTGTTTGCCTTGACATTTTTGTTACCTACTTTGTATTGCACATTTTGCTAACATTTAGTCTAACAAAATGTTATTTATTTAAAAAATGCTCATCAGCCATAGGAACAAAGAAGTTAACGCATGTCCAATCTAGCACCCTGCTAGCCTCACCATCAAACACCATTTTGATGGGCAAAGAGCTCCTAGTGGAACAGTCATCGCTGGGGGGAAAAGAAAAAAGCTCAAAAATGATCAGTACAAGTGAAGTCCATAAGTTTGTAACTTATTGATGCTCCTAGTCCGTTAGCCACAGTGACTGTGCCTATGGGTGTTCACATGTCTCCCTCGGGGTCCCCTAGGTGAGGTCTTTACCCTTGTGCATGGCCAGACACGCCACAGCCCACCATGGTCCGCAGGAAGACAAACCAGATGTACGAAGGAGAGAATGAGGTCAACAAGGAGAAGTAAGCTCCCCACAGGAACGAGATAAGCAAAATCTGAAGCGACAAAAGGAGACATTCATGGCACCTGCCCCCATTGCAAGATTGGGAAGAAGACCCACCTTCTCAGGGTGACTTTTAATTTCATCTAGATGTTTGCTTCTCTGTGGAGCTAATCGTTAGTGAGCTCACTGATCTTTCACAGGCATCAGACAATGCAATCCATATCATTCTATTGTTTGAGAGCCCAGACGTTTGGAGTTTAGACCTTTCTTCAAAATTTCCCCATGGCCTCCACCCTTGCAGGTGGCAGGAACCCGAACTTGTAAATCAGAATGCAAAACTTGCCCTCCCTGCTTACAGGGATGCTGGGGGCACTGTGCTGGAATAAGTATAACAGGAAAATCTAAGGGATTTTGCTTTTTTCTCTAATTATAAGAATAACGCAAGTTTACAGCAGAAAATATGGAAAAAATAAAAATATTTAAATCACTTTTGATTCTCCAACCCAAAGAAAATATTATAAACACAGTTTTATCCTATTTTTACTGATTAGAAGGGTAAACATATTATTAATAGCTGCAAAATATTCCAGTGAAAAGACATAATATAATGTATATAATATAATGTAATCATAATGTAATATTATGTAATATAATGTATTATAATATAATCCATGTAGTATAATGTATAAACCTTTCCCCTATGGTTGGACGTTGAGGTGGTTTCACATTTTCTATTAAAATCAGCTGTGACAATGTCTGTGCATAAATCTTTGCGGTTCTCTGATGATCTAAACAGTCTAGATTTCTGGAAGGCAAATTATCAGATAAGGAGAACGGATAATCTCAAGGTTCTCAGCTTATGCTACCAAATTGATGGTCAGAAAAATTACATCAATTATACATGAGGGTATCTAGACACTTGCAAATTTATTTAAGAAAAATTCTTTATGGATTTGATGATTGATATGGCTTTGATAATAGGAAAAAAAATCTCCCTATGTAATTTTGCTTCTGATAAGTCCTGTGATTGAACGTTTTTCAAGATTTCTTGACCATTTGTATGTCTCCTTTTGTAAAATGCCTTTTGTGCTCTCTGCATTTTTTTTGAGATATTTGTGGTTTCATATTAATTTGTAAGAATTTATATTTTTTTTTGTGCACTTCAAAGCATACATTCAAGCCTATTACTGTTTTGAGGAGGGACTTTCTCCCTTTATATTTATACCTAGAGAGGTCTTCGCCACCAGAAATCAGACAAGAAGAGAAGAGAGACCTGGATTTATCATCAGAAGACATAGTTTTATGTCTTGATGTTGAATCTCAGTACATGTGTGACATCGAGCAAGTGGGTTAGTTTCAAAGCTATACCAAAGTTAACTAATGTGAAGCTGCTTATGTTTATACATGCAATTTCCACAATCTATCTGCTAAGTTCTAACTGTGCTCATCTATCAGCTGCACACCTGGACTCTGGGGACCAGCTATCGGGATAGGTATCTCAGGGAAAAATGAGAAAGCAAGAAGACAAACCTGGAATTCAGGCATGTGGTGTCAGAGAAGGACATTTTCATATTTTCTAACTTGGGTATGGATAGAGAAATGTCCACAAAAGAAAAGCAGTGGTGATGTCACCACAAAAGAATACACAAAAGAAAATTTCAAATCATCCTTCAAAGCCAACCTACCTTCCAGCGGCCATATCTGTCAGCCAAGAGGCCAAAGAGGATGCTGAATACCATGTAGCCAAAAAACACCATCTGGAGGTGGAGTGAAAAGAAATTATCCTCTAAGCAGTGTTTTTATAAATTGCTAATTTACTGCATTAAGTATTCACCCACCTGAACTAAAAGAAGACGGGAGATGTGGGAGGGTTGGAAGCTGGAGAACGGGCTTTCACAAAGCTCTCCCCTGACTCCTGTTTAACACGTTCAGGGCTTCAGAGGCTGATGATTCCCGCACCTGGAGTCACTGACACCAGGTGGAAACAGGGGTCCTAGAAGCAAGTAACTGCTTTGCCTCTGATCCAAGATGATGGCCCTGGCCTCATTCTACTCAGATGTACAATTGTGAATTTCCATTTTAATAAGAAAACTCAAAAACCCTATTCATTCATGCTCTGCCTTACTCCTCACACAAGTTGAGACTTCTAGAAGCAGTCTTCCTTTAGGGTATTACAGGGAAACATAACTTTCAACAAACACCAAAACCAATCATTCATTTAGAAACCTTCTTCACCACTAATATAAACCTACTTTTTTTCCTTACTTGTTCTCACAATAGCTTTTCCTACCCTGATAAAATTCACTTGGGTATGATACCAGCAGTGTAACTCAGCCTGAGCTGTACTCTTATGTGTATGCCTTTATGTGTATGACTTATTTTTCTGCCTTCAGTAGTTCCAAGCTTTACTTACTTCCCTTTCTAGTAAGATCCCTGACTGATTGCTTCCAGGGTAATCAAAGGGAAGGTGGCATTTCTAACACTTTTTCAGTGAAAATGCTGTTTCTGCTGTCTGCTTTGCTTTTTCTCCGGCCGCCCCCCCCCCCCCCCCACACTCTTCATAAGGAGGACTCAAAAGCATTTCTTCTACAGGGAACTATAAAAAAAAAATCATATTTATACCTGAACAACAAAAGCCATACTTTTCCCCTGTACACTGTTCTCTCTAGGATAGAGTTGAAGGAGGGAAAAGCCAATGTTTTCAACGCCAAGCCTGGGATAGATGCTGCACCATAATGAAATCTAATCAATCCTCAGCAAAATGGTAAAAATAAGGACAATGGGACACATTTTACATAAATCCAAATTTATCAACTATGAAGGGCTCTTTTTTCTGGAATAATTTTCTTTCTGATTGTTGGTATTAATGTACCCTTTTTCTTTTCTTTTAATTTTTTTTTTTTTTTTTTTTTTTGCACATGGGCTTAGTTGCTCCGTGGCATGTGGGATCTTCCTGGAGCTGGGATCAAACCCGTGACCTCTGCATTGTCAGGCGGACTCCTAACCACTGCGCCACCTAGGAAGCCCCTTTTCTTTTTTTTTGAAAGATGGTGGTTGTTGATGGCAAGATTTTCTGCCTCTTTCTCTTGTTGGGGTGTTAAAATTTTCCTTCTATCCTTCTACATTCTTTGGCTGGTCTAATAATTAAATTGATTTAAGACAAATTGATAGGAGAAAAGTTTAATTCTATACATATGGGAATCCCATAAAAATATAAGACCCAAGGGCAAGTTGGACAGTTGAGGCTTATATGCTTCCTTGAGCTGAGGAATAGGAGGGGGCCTGGGGCTTCAAAGGGTGGGGAGGAGAGGGGCAGACACAGGACAATAAGAAGAGCAGATGTTTGGTAATTAGATGTTTGCCCTGCCACACAGATAGGACATTCAGATGAAAGTTATCTCTGGTGGCATATTTTGGGGTCACATATTCTGCTCCCTTTTACTCCTCTTCTAATGGCCTTCCTTGTCAAATATATGCATTTTTAATGTCAACCTTATGTCAGCTACTCAATTTTTTCAAAAAGTCAGTTGGTGAATCCCCAAACTTTGGGTCTCCCTGAATGTAAGCATTTTTATTGTGGAACCTGAAATCATCAAACTCCCTCCAGGAAGGGAAAGTTGAATTTCTTTTTAATCAGACTTGAATAAAAAGAAACAATAGACAAACTGCTTGGGGCAGGGAGGAAATTGGTTCTTTGGACTTAAAATACTTTTGTTTATTGAGATGCTGTGCTGTGTTAACGACACTGGATTAAACTGAATTAGCTGATTAATAAAAGTAAAGGAAGCAGTCAAGTAAGAGTAAATTCAAATTTTACTCTGTTCTCTCCCATAAGTGACAGATTTTTATTCTTTCTTGTTTTCTTTCCATTCAGTGTAAAAAAGTGACTTTCCTAAGGCTGAGTTCTTTACTATCAAGCCTGTCCAGAGAATAAACCTTGACTCCAAGCCTATGTGAACCCCAACGCTTGTAAACTCTAATCCTGGGGATCACATAGAGATGTGGATTAATCTCTCTCTCTCTCTCTTCCTCTCCCCCTCCCCCACCCTGGAGGGTCTGACAATTTTGTTTCCCCAGCACTAACTCTCTTATTCACAAAAAATGTGAGGGACATAATTCACCTACAGTCCCTAAGGCCCTAAGTCCCCATGGCCAGACCACCCAGGAAGTGGAGCTGGAGTTGAGGGATGGGAAGCCTGGGAGGTGGTAAAAAGGCTGCCTCTTTGCTAAATCGGTCTGGGCCCCTCCTGTTAGCAAGGTTGTGGTTAGTGAGCCCGGGGGACAGGTGGGACTCATAGACAGGCTGACAGAGGCTAAATGATAGGAAGAAATAAGGAACTTGGAGCAGGGAGCAGTCACATCTTGGGTGAGGTGAATTACCTAGACAAGAGGCTTGCGAGCTGTGACACACCTAACAAGGGAAGCCATGTTACTGCTGACATCAAGGAGTTCTCTTTAGGCACCAGTAGGAACAACACAAACGCAACCAACAAGATGTGAGCTGTGAATATAGAAATGGTGCCATATAATTCAGTTTCACTGGAGTGACAGATGCAAACGCCACACCTGGACCACCAACATTCTCAGGAACGAAGATGTGCAAACGTACAAACCAGCTGTGGTGCACTGATAACTACACAGAATGTTACAGCAGTGACCCTAAAGCTACAAGGATGGACAAGGCATGCTTTCAAATCTGTGCATATTTTATATGTTGAAGAAAATAAGCAGCAGCTGAGTCACTTAACTGCAAGCCCAGATAAGGCCTTTAGTCTTTATTTATACCCTCTCTCTTCTAAAAGTATTAGAAAAAACTTAAAAAAAAAAAAAAAGAACAGGTGCAACAAAATTCACAGAGGAATTTTAAGGAAGAAAACAGACCTAAAAAAATTTTTTTTAAATAAAAGAAAAGAAAAGAAAAAGAAAACAGACCTAAGAGAATAAAGGCAGATTTGTACATTTGCTACCATGATTGGGCATAAAACTGGGCTCCAAATTTCCTGGCCTCTAGGACACAGAAATAAACACACAGTTGTCAGTGCACCACAGCCGTATAATATACATTATCAGGGAGAAGAACACAGATCAGCTCCTCTGGTGAGGAATTTTTCCTGGTACCCAATACAGGTGAGAATTCTCAGGTAAAATTTGGTTAAGGCAGTAAGTGAGAGGGTAGGGGTGCCCTTCCCCCATAACCTTCTGCAGGAGGGCTGCTCTCTGCCCAGAACCCCCAGGTGTTGTGTACTCTTTTGCATAGCCTTACCCTCCTTCAAGGTCTCTGCCATCTGACTGTCATCCTCTCCTCATCACCATCTACCTACCTCTCAGACGTTCCCCTCTCTTAGTTAAGAGTTGGCACCTGGCTCACGGGATTTCTCTCTATTAAGTCTTTCCTTCATGAAAACCAGCTTCATCACTCAAGTAAATCAATGTGCGTGCATGTGTGCACACACACACACACACACACAGAGTCTGCTGGCAATTAATTGGTGCTTAATATCTCTTGACAGAATGATGAGTAACATCCTTAAATCCATTTTGTAGCAAAACTTGGTGTCCAATTCATAACGTTACTCCTGATGGTCTTTGAGAAAAACTTTATGTGTAACATACACAACTCGTTGAGAGTAATTTGGTGACTGATTAGGTCACTATGGCCTCAGTAGGCTTGTAGTGCTGTGATTTGAACCATAATTAACCCATGGCTAAGGCTCACTTTCTCTGATTTGCATCTGTCTCTTCAGGGCTCTTGCTATGGTCTGGAGAATGAGCAGTTCAAGGTTATACTCCCTAGAGGAAAAGAGAATGGGGAGAAAGGCTTCAAATGCTAGTTTCGGCCTGCAAACTCATGAGTCTGGGAAGCCAACACACCAAGTGGAGAGGCATCCTGCAGCTCTCAGCCCAGTGGGATGGGAAAGGGAGCAAAAGTCCTCAGTTGGTTCCCTCTCAGCACAGGAAGTGGGCACTCACCGTGGTTACCAACGCCACCTGCCAATTCTCCAGCTGCCATTCACAGCGGATGACTGGAGACACAACGGCTATTAACATGATCTCCATGGCCTCAGCAACCTTAAAGAAGGAGGGAAAACACCATGTTGAAGTGCTAGCTTGTCATCACTTCTTCCCACGTCTGCTTGTCCATCATCCTTCTAGTCCTAACCTCCTCCTTCCCCTCTCCCACATAGGGAGGACCTATTATGTACCCATTCAACACTGCTAGTTGGATAAAGAGGTACAGAAGAACTCTGGCTTTCACGGATACAATATTTATGGTTTGAACAATCTGAGAGGGTCCCTCAAGATTTACGACATGTATTCCCTTGTGATGTTGCTGATCCATGTTTTTGCACTTAACACTGTGAGGGTGTTGTGTGGGGGCCAGCCACTTAGTTGGCAGGTGACGCTAGCAAGCCACCAGCAACCACATCAGTCAACACTGCTGTCTGATACTCATCATCATCAAGATCTCAGGGCATACCCCTTGCAAATGAATCTTTGAAGCAGTGCCTGATTTCAAGAAGCTGGGATCAGGAGGCAAGATTCATGAAAGCTAGAAAATAAGCTACGAGTACAAAACAATATGAGTTCATCATCTGGAAAGAATGACTGTTTAGCAAAATTAGTGTAAGATGTGCTTCTAAATATTCAAATTTTCTATTGAAAGAAATATCCTCTGTCCATATCTTGTAATTCATTACAGGACAAGTTTATCTCCCAGGGAAAGGAAGAAGTAGATGCTAGAAAAGAAAGAATAAATAGAAACAGATGATAGAAGTTCAGTGCAGGATAATGAACAAGGAAGATTCAAAGGTGATTCTGAGGTTTTGTACCTGTAAGAAGAGATGAACAATGATATCACTGACTGGGACCAAAGGACATTGATCAGGAGGGAAAATGGGAAATTAAAGGGGGGAAAGATGAATTTGTTTGGGATACGTTCTATGAATAACAATAGGATATTTGTACGGGCTGTTTATTATGGTACTTCTTGTATTTGTGTAACTTGAAGGTCTGGGATGAAGAAGGCATGGCTAATGTAAGCTAATATGTGGGAATTTGAAGTATATCATAATGGCTTGTCTCCCCTTGGAGAGTATTATAGTCATCTTTAGACTTCAAATAACTGGTACGTTTTAGTTCAAAAAGTATCATGAATAAGAGGTAGCATGATGATCTCAGAAGAATGTTTGATGTATTAAACTTACCTCCCTTGCTAACAGCAGTTAGGTCAGTATTAATCTGGACTCCACTCCTCTCAAGGGTCTTAGGAGGAAATAAACCAATAAGGGATAAGGCTACCCCACTCTGATTTAATAGCCTTAAGGGAGAGGGACCAGCCAGAAGCTAGGGGTGGGCATGAAGGAGCAGCACTGTAAAAGAAGATCTTAGAGAAGTCCAGGACCTAGGAGTCCTTGTCATGGGCTGAGACAGCTGTGCTGCTGTGATGCTCTTACACACATCCCAGACACAGGGGGCCCTGAAACCCAACTACCACTCCAACTGCCTCTGAACAAGGGCTTGAAGAGGCTGTGGCTGGAGCCATGCCCACCACTTCAACACATCTATTCTGATGAGAAGATTCTGGCCCACAAAGCAGCCCATCCTAGGGGAGGGATTTGCTCACCACAAGCAAATAAACAGTTCTCTTTTCCTTTGTGTATGTGAGATATGGAAGGAAAGGCCTGATAAACAGTCTTTCCTAGTTGGTGGGCTGGGAAGACTTGAAGCAGCCTATAAAACACTTAAAGAAGATGAGAAGCCACTTTGCAACAACAGCAAGTGTAAATGTGCAACAGGCATACAATCTCCATGAATATCTAGAGGTTACCTACATAAAGGTGGTAACTGCCCTTTGGAAAGGGGGTACAGTGGCACTGTCTATTTAATACAGATGATAACTAATAGAGCTGCACTTCCTTTATATGGGTGGTTTGGTTGATTCGGGGACGTAAAACATCTCTACCTTTTCTTTTCACTTGCTAGAGGGCTATTATAGAAGAAAAGACAGGATTCCCAACATATTTGAAGGTGAAAGATGCAGAGAGTTTCTAATACTGTTTAAGCTGAGGGGACCATGAAATGAAACGTACTAGAAACCAAATATGCAAAACAAAAGTGAAGATGTTCTGGTTGAAAGTAAAGGAGAGTTGATGATGAAATCCTACCCGTTCATACTTGTCCCTTGAAATATGGACTCTTAAAAATTTGGAGCCTAGGGCTTCCCTGGGGGCGCAGTGGTTAAGAATCCGCCTGCTAGGGAGGGTGGGGGGGACTCGAGGGGGGGAGTCAAGGAAGGGAGGGAATACGGGGATATGTGTATAAAAACAGATGATTGAACCTGGTGTACCCCCCCCAAAAAAAAAATAAAAATAAAAATAAAAGGAAAAAAAAAAAAAGAATCCGCCTGCCAATGCAGGGGACATGGCTTTGAGCCCTGGCCCAGGAAGATCCCACATACCTCGGAGCAACTAAGCCCAGGAACCACAACTACTAGGCCACCAACCACATGCCGCAAATACTGAGGCCTGCACACCTAAAGTCTGTGATCTGCAACAAGAAAAGTCACCGCAATAAGAAGCCTGCGCACTGAAATGAAGAGTAGCCCCCGCTCTCCACAACTACAGAAAGCCTGCGGGCAGCATCAAAGACCCAACGCAGCCAATAAAAATAAATTAATTAATTAAAAAAAATTGGAGCCTAGATGAGACCTTACTTTATAAAGGAATGTTCTACACTATATTATTAGGTTTTTTTTTTTTTTGGGGGGGGTACACCAGGTTCAATCATCTGTTTTTATACACATATCCCCGTATTCCCTCCCTTCCTTGACTCCCCCACCGTCGAGTCCCCCCCACCCTCCCCGCCCCAGTCCTCTAAGGCATCTTCCATCCTCGAGCTGGACTCCCTTTGTTATACAATAACATTATTAGTTATTATAAAAGTAGGATGAGGACGTATCTTGTCCTTCTCTCCATACTTGACTGTATCCTGAGAGTACAAGGCTTTTGAGAGATGCATCAGAACTTGCCATGTGCTACCTCCAGCTCACATCACTCTTTTTCTTAAACCATTTAGCTGAGCAGTGAGGGTCAGGGGTCTATAGTGTTTACGAGTAGTCCCCTTAGGTGTCTTTATTTCCTACCTGAAACCACTGTGTTCACCACTCGACTCGGATTTTCCATCCTGTCTCATTATCACTACCATCACGCATCTCAGTATGGGGCTCTTAACTTACTTTCACTCCACTGCAAAAGCAATGGTTTTGTAGTTCATCCGACTGTTTGTGAAAACACTGAGGCTGAGCTGTCACTCTTTTTTTCTCAAAACAGCCGATGGTAACAAAACTTCATTGCTGCCACTTAAAGGATCTGTAATTATGACAGGTGTGCAGGTGATTCTTATGCACAAAATGTTTGAGAACCGTGTGTCTAATGTGACTTAGAATGATACCATAGTTTTCTCCTCTCTTCCCAGTGTTTCAGTTTAAATCTTTTTTGAAAAAATGAGTATTGACAAGTGAACTTATTTACAAAACAGAAACAGACTCACAACATAGAGAACAAACTTATGGTCACCAAAGAGGGAAGGTGAGGAGGGATAAATTAGGAGTTTGGGATTAACAGATGCACACTACTACATAAAACAGATATAAAACAACGAGGACCTACTCTATAGCACAGGGAACTACACTTAAAATCTTGTAATAACATATAATGGAAAAGAATCTGAAAAAGAGTGTGTATATGTGTGTGTATATATATACATATATGGGTTGGCCAAAAAATTCGTTCAGTTTTTTCCATAAGCTCATACAGAAAACACGAATGAACTTTTTGGCCAACCCAATACAACTGAATCACTTGCCTGTACACCTGAAACTAACGCAACATTGTTAAAAAAAAATTTTTTTAATGTCAGACCCAACAGAGACTATAGGAGAAATAAAATTTCTATAGCTAGCAAAACAAAACAAAACAAAACAAAACAAAATGGGTACTGAATTCCCAGAACACAGAACACAGATATTCGTTTTCTCATAACCAAACACTTGTCAAAGGTGGAAGAAACGTATTTTTGGATTATTCACCCCACAGGGTTTCTGCTCCCTCTCACGTCCCTCCCTCGAGCAGACAAGCCTTAGCTGGAGGGAACTGGAAGACTCTACATGTCCAAAGATGAATTAGCTTTGGAGACTCAGAGGATCTCCACTCACTCACCCCCGTGCTGCCCATGATCAGAAACAGGGCAACATGGAAACGTCCGAATCCGATGGTCTCCACGGCATCTTCCACGGTGAATGTCTTTGACTCTAACAAGGAAAGGCAAAGTGAAAGGAACAGCCTCTGTGGGAAGGGAATGTGTGCAGATTCTCACTCACCTTGGTGGATGTTTGAAAACCAATTTATTATAAAAATATGAAATAGAGGGAAGAGGGGGAATTATACAGTAACTTGAGGACTAGAGACTTCTATAATTCTCTTACCATTTGGCTGTGGCTCTGAGGTCCCCAGATTCAACTCCCGAAGGCTAATGATGGTGACAGACTCTGTCTGCTTCGCTGCCATCTTCTAAATGGTTCGAATTCCCCACACAGCTTCCCTGCAGGAAACAGTGAAGGGAAGATCCTGGAAACGCAGGAAGGAAGAAGGAAAGAAAATCGAGTGCATATTTTCCTTTAATCTTCAGAGAAAATCAGTGAAGTAGGAATTATAATTTACCACCCTTTTACAAGTGAAAAACCTGAAACATGGAGAAGTTAAATCATGGAGGGGTTGAATGGCCAAATGAGAGAATTGGGCCCCAGTGGCTAGTAATCAACCTGGAGCCGGAGGGGCTGGGGTGGTGGGTGAGCCCTTGACAGTTTAACCAACAGAGTCCTCTGACTGGGAATGAAGGTGAGCTTAGCTACTGAAAAATAATCACAATAGCCAATGCTTTACATCTTTATAGAGCCTGCAGTTTACAGTGTACTCAGGTTATAGCATGCTTTCTCACCTTATTTTCATTTAATTCTGACAGAAACCCATGGAGCACCCCTTTTTATCCCCCCTCCCCTTGGGTTTTTAATCCTAAAAAAATCTTAACCCTAAAAGTCAAAAGAAAAATAAAACAAGGAAAGCTGAAATTAGTGAAAAATTTTCTTTCAAATGGCTTTATAACACAGGAATTTACTTCTACATCCCTAGTGGGATAAATGGATATCCTAATCTGTTCTCAGTAATTATACTGTTAGTAATAATGTTGGTATCATCATTTTGATACTATACATATTGTAGGATAAAGAAATTATGTTATTATTAGGAACCAATATTTTCAGTGTAAGAGAAAAAAGATACAAAAATCAAAGAAGTTATGTAAAGACTTTATATCCTAGTTTTGAATTGGAAATATCAATGAATTCATTATGTATTTTATACACACACACACATATATGTGTGTGAAGAGGAAGAATAGCTGCAAAGAATGGAAGCCCATCAAAGATATAAAAATCCATTGTTCATAGGATTACTAGGATGATAATTTCACTGATCATCTTTGGAGAATACTAAGAAACCAACTTATTATTCCATTTATTTATTTATTTATTGGCTGCTTTAGGTCTTGGTTGCTGTGCGCGGGCTTCTCATTGCACTGGCTTCTCTTATTGCGGAGCATGGGCTCTAGGCACCCAGGCTTCAGTAGTTGTGGCACATAGCCTCAGTAGTTGTGGCTTGTGGGCTCTAGAACACAAGCTCAGTAGTTGTGGCACATGGGCTTAGTTGCTCCATGGCATGTGGGATCTTCCTGGACCAGGCATCGAACCCCTGTCCCCTGAATTGGCAGGTGGATTCTTAACCACTGTGCCGCCAGCAAAGTCCCCCAACTTTTTATTCTGAAAACTACTAAATATCTTGCCTTCTTGTACAGACTGTCTGTATTTCAGGGTAACCAAACAGTTGGTGAAAGAAAAGTATTCTTTAATTTCAGCTAAAACATGCAGAAAGAAGGATGGAACTAAATTATCATGATTTTGCAAATCCTAATGAAATAATGGATCCAGGCAATGATCATCAATGGCTGATAAACTACTAGGTGAAAGGCTGATGGAGAACTTTACTCAGGTGGATAAGACTGGTAACACCTGAACCCACTGACAATGGCTCCTCATGCCACTGAAGGAGAGATGATCTGACATGATGTGGCTCCTGATGAGATGCAGGAGGAAGGAAACACACACCATCACCCATGATGTACTCTCAAAAAGAGAAATTGAATGCAAGTCTGATCAAGCCTTTAGCTCTAACTACCAGTTTATAAAGGGGATGAAGAAACATGTTAAACTACACAACATGGATGCAATAAGAAAAATCCAGAATGCCAGAAGTTCTACTGGTTAATGACCCAACTTCTTCAATAAACAAATGGCAAGGGAAAAAGAGGAAAGGAGAACCTATAGGCTAACAGAAAAGAGACAAACCAGCCAAATAGATGAGTTAATTTGTTTGGATCTTCATTCAAACAAAACAATTGTCAAACAACAACAACAACAACAAGAAAGCAAATGAGATGAAAAAGAGATGATAGAAAATCAGGGAAATGTAAGCAAGTTTGGAAGTTTGAGGATATTAAGGAATTACAGGTGATATCATTAGGTGTGACAATGATATTATGGCTACAGTAGAAAAAATCCTTATATCTTAGAGATACATGCTGAAATATTTACAGATTAAATTTGATGTTTGAGATTTTTTTTTAAATAATTCAATGGGGGGTTGGGAATAGAATACAGAAGAAGTAGATGGGTGTATAGATGCAAAAAGAATGGCCATATAGTGAAAATTATTGAAGGGGGATAATAGGTACATTGGGATTTGACTATCCTCTGCTTTTGAAGATGTGCAATGATTTTCAAAATAAATAGTTCAAAACATGAGGTTCTGAGATTCTTAAATAACTTTTCCAATGTCAGACCACTAGGAAGTAGCAGAATCAGAACTCAAAGATCCCTTTTCCCCAGAACACAGTAATAGCCACAGAGCAGTTGCAGAGAATCACTTCAAGGTCATCAGTGTTTGCCAAGTGCCAGCTCTGTGTCTCCTGCGGAGACTCTGTAGGAGGCTCTGACAATGTTCCCTGCCCTAAGGAGTTTTTAATCTAGCTGAGGACACCAAAGACACACATAAAAACAACTATACTGTAAAGTAGATATTATCTGTTTTCTTAAAACACTGTCACAGAGACAAATATTCCCAGACGGTAGAGAAATCAATAACGCTCAGAAATGAGTTCCTCTCCCCCAAGTGAGACCATGAAAAGTACAAAAAGCTGTTATTTTCACAGAGTGGAAAAAGTAAAAATAATTGGTCTCTCAGCCAATCTGAAATTCACAAAGACACACTGTTCTAGAAACTCCTACTGCTCCCTTTCCAGACATTGTCCAAATACCCTTTGGAAGGGGGTTCTATTATCTGGTAACTTTCAAAATAGTTATGAGAAAAATCACCTTAATTTGATTATAAAAAGGACTTCAGTACACATTAAAAACTGGCTATGACTCAATATCGTGTTTCAAGATGAGATAAACTAACAATCAAAATATGAAAATGAGATCATTCAGTGAGAATTAGATGGTGGTGATGGTTGCACAACCTTGTGACTATACTAAAAATCACTGAATTATACACTCTAAAATGGTGAATTTTATTGTATGTAAATTATATCCATGTTTTTTTCTGAAGAATAGCCACACAAATCATGGCAGCAGACTCAAAACCCAAAAGTGATTCTGGCCATTTTTAGTGTTAGAGAATGAAAAAATTTAGTTCGGTTGGGAAATAATTTTTTAAAATCCCAGTAAGTTCATCTTAAGTTCAGTTACAACTAAAATGCTTAACAGTAAATTCAATCTTCAATCAACACTTAATCTCTTCTACCAGTCAAGTTTTATGACTTCTCATAACAATCTAAACATGTTTTACAATTTTAACAATCATAAAGGCTCATGTTTTAGAGGAGTAATAAAACAATCTCCAGCAAGTCTGCTTGCTAAAGTATTGAGTGGCAAGAAAAGAAACCCAGGAAATCTGCCATTTATTATTGAGTAGACAAGTTTTAATTTGATGTGTGTGTTTTAACCGATTAGGTAGCTCCGTGGGTCATAAATATCCTACATACTTTCCTTCTCTTATCAGCAAAGAGAAGTAATTCATCACAGAGGGCCTGGCAAGAAAGGTGTTAGGTCCAAGATAGTGCTTCAGTTTCTCTTGAATTAAAGCTGAGGGAATTCCCTGGTGGTCCAATGGTTAGGACTCCTTGCTCACACTGCCAAGTGCCAGGGTTCAATCCCTGGTCAGGGAACTAAGGTCTCACAAACTGAGTCATGTGGCCAAAAAAATGGAAACACACACACACACACACACACACACACACACAATAAGTTGTTCGCAGGATTTGTGATTTCATGTTTCTTGATTGAAGAGGAGACTCATATTATTTGGTTTCCACAATGTGAAGAGAACTATGCCATTAAATTAAAATGAGTTATCATTTTCCTCTATCGAATTTGCAAAAACCTTAAAGACTGACTGTACCCAATGTAAGGGAAATGGGCACTGATATTGGTGGGAGGGTACATGGCTACAATCTTTCCAGAAGGCAATTAGGCAAAGATGAAAGAATGTTGACTAAGCAATTTCACTCCTAGGATTCATCCTGGTGAGATAATCAAAAATGTGAACGAAGATAAAGGTGTATGAAAGCTCAACACATTGTTATTGTTTTTAAATTTACTTTATTATTTATTTTAGTGGTTGTGTCAGGTCTTCATTGCTGCACATGGGCTTTCTCTAGTTGTGGCGAGCGAAGGCTACTCTTCGTTGTGGTGCATGGGCTTCTCATTGCGGTGGCCTCTCTTGTTGCAGAACATGGGCTCTAGGCGTGTGGGCTTCAGTAGTTGCAGCACATGGGCTCAATAGTTGTGGTTCACGGGCTCTAGAGCGCAGGCTCAATAGTTGTGGCACATGGGCTCAGTTGGTCCGTGACATGTGGTATCTTCCTGGGGCAGGGCTTGAACCCGTGTCCCCTGCATCAGCAGATGGATTCTTACCCACTGCGCCACCTAGGAAGTCCCACATTGTTGTTTTAGCAACAACAACAAAAGAATTGGGTACAACCTAAACGCCCACCAGTGCAGAAGTGACCAAACAAATTATAATGCACTCCTGTAACAGAATGCCATTTAAAAGCTCTGAGGTGAAAGGCTATTTGGCGCTGAGTGTGTGTGTACCTAATGTGTGTATACAATGACCCCAATTCTTAAAATCTCATTTAAACACATACTTGCACAGAAACTTCGGGAGAGATGTCTGAAACTGTGTTTTGTCTTTCAGCAAGTATTTATGGAATACCACTATGTATCAGACAATAAAATATCATGAGAAGTGTTCCTGCCCCCAAAGCACTTACAGTCTAATGGTGAGTAAGGGCAAGTACTCAAGTGGGAACCGCATGGTCCCAGGGGTAGGCAGAGGTTGCTCTGGCAACATAAGGAAGGCCCTGCTCTGCCGAGTCCTGGGACCCAGGGAAGCAGGTCCTGAAATACTGAGACCTAAAGGATGAGGAGGATTTGGCCAAGAGAAAAAGGTGAGGAAAGAATTACCTGGCAGGTGGAATTTAGGGTGGCTTTTTCTTTTTTCCTTTATACTTTTCTGCATGGTCTGAATTTTTAGAAAGGCTATGTCTGTTACCGTGAAAATTCCTTCTGGAAGAGATGAACCAAAGGAGATGTGCAGCTGATGTGTCACAATGCTCCCTAAGCCACTGTCCCCTGTGCCATGAGTCCCACCTGCCCTCCATCACTGGCCTTGACCTGCTGGGTCAGGATGGGTGCTTGACCCGGAAACAATTAAATTGCTGACTGGCCACGAGTCCACAAGGTGCCTGGCCTTTGCTAGTGGTGGTGGCTGCACAACATTGTGCAACTAAATAGTAAAACTAAGGGATTTCCCTGGTGGCGCAGTGGTTAAGACTCTGCACTCCCAGTGCAGGGGGCCCAGGTTTGATCCCTGGTCAGGGAATTAGATCCCACATGCATGCCACAACTAAGAGTTTTCATGCCACAACTAAGGAGCCCATGAGCCGCAACTAAGGAGCCCACCTGCCACAAGTAAGACATGGTGCAACCAAATAAGTAATAAATATTAAAACTAAATGCCACTGAACTACTCACTTTAAAATTGCTGCAATGGTAAATTTTATGTGTATTTTACCACATAAAATTTTGAAAATTAAAAGAACAAGAAAAGCCATTATACATGCAGTAGTAGATATTAACCACAAATTATAAGAAAAAAAATTAAGATCCTAATGGATTAATGGGAATGTTATACGAACAGGTTATTCATAAGAGAATACAGAAATTGAAAACAAAACTGGAAAATTGTTCATCTTCTGTAATAACTGACAAAGTTATAGTAATAAAAATCCTTAGGTACCGTTTTATACCTACTAAATTAACAAACATAGGAAGGAAAGAAGGAAGAAAGGAACAAGAAGAGATGGAAGAGGGAGAGAGGGAAGAAGGAGGGAAGGGGAGAGGAGGAAAGAAAGGGGGGGATGAAGGAGGGAAGGAAAAGGGGAGAGGAGGGATGAAGAAAGGGAAAGAAGGAAGGAAGGAGGAAAGAAGAGGAATTAGAGGGAACAAGGAGGGAAGAAGGAAGGAAGGGAGAGAGGAAGGAGGCAGGAAGAGAGGGAGAGAGAAAAGGAAGTCAGTAGCCATGATGAGATTGTGACTGAGACTCTTCTGTTCCCTCATCTGAAAATAAAAATAATACCAGCTACCTGTGGGAGAAATAGCTTGCTACCTTCCCAGTAGCAAGTCTTCCTTTGTACCTTGATGATAGGCCACTGAGATACAGGTGGAAGTTGTTGGGAGGGCTTCTGAGAAAGCCTCTTTTGCCTCCTCCCCAGATCATGGAGTCATGATGGCTGGCTCTTGAGCAGCCATTTAGGGTGGCGATACAAATGTGAAGTTGGAAACATGGAAATTCTCGGCTAAGTTTGGCAGAGCATAAGCTAGAAAAATCCTGAGACCTGACGACAATGAGGTGAAGCTCTCCTACAGCCTTGAACTGTTCACCTCCAGACATATTTTCCATGGGGAAAAAATAAAACTCCATGTGTGTGTGTGTGTGTGTGTGTGTGTGTGTGTTCTTTAGGCTAATCAAGTGAAGCAGTTAGAGAAGGAATGAAGAAATCTGTAACTGGGTATGATCAATAGTAAACACTACACTTGGATTAGCCAGGTATGTGTGATTCTTAGCACAAATCAAATACACTCAGGGTAAGTTTTTAAGCATCTACAGAGTTATCAAATGTGTATCTCTCCAAAGGCAATTACTGCCAATATTCAGCCAACATGAGAACACCTTGGACTCAAACGAAAAACTACCCAAATTAGGAGGAAAAAAGTTGTTTGTTTTCTAAAATAGATTGATTCAATCTCAAGAATCAACTTACGTGGTGTTAGGAAGCCCTCACATGTGCCATATGCCTATTGGAAAATAAGACCAAAAAACCCTCTCTAATCAGATATATAACAGCGATATCCGTCCAACCCAGTCACCTATACTTACGAACGGCACAGCAAAATGGATAATTTTCACTAAAAAACGCTCTTGTTGTTCTACGTTGCTTTCATTGTTAAATCGATGTATTTTACAGAAAGAAAAACCTTCCGAATGTGGAATGGCCTAGTTGGTGGCAGGGGTGCGGCACTGGTGGACAAAAAGCTGGTAGTCATGTGTGACTCAGACTCCACTTAGAGACGCAAACCTGTTCAGTTTCACCAATTGTAACATCAATCTTTCTAATGCCCAGCCCTTTAAGACGGTCAAGGCTCAGGTGCCTTCCCAATGTCAGGGGATGTTGCCAAGGGATGGAAAAAACAAATATACAAACTACCTGCAACAGAGAAAGTTCTCATTGCTGCCCTAGTAGGTTATACGGGGCCTTCAACAATAGGATTCCTTTGGTGGGGGCACGTTGGTTGAGGGCCACAGGGGTGTTGATAGGGTATTATCAGGATTTTGGTATTCACATCTGTGAATTATAAAGGGGCTTACATTACAAATCATTAAGAGGACACTCAAACACTAAGTCGAAGTTAACAGATATGGAAAGTATTCTCTTACTATTTTCTTGAACTTCAGCCAAAAGTTTCTTTAAAAAAGTTTTTTCATAAAGAGGACAAAATGTTTCAGAGATGGATATGAGGAATATTACTGAGAGACGGAGCTTGTAACCTCAATGCTGAAATGGAATGTTGGAAAAGCCAAGTTGGCATCTTCTGTTCTTTGGCTCCCTACATCATTCTAAATCCCTTCTAGCCTAGGAAGAGGATGGATGGATGGATGCATGCATGCATGGATGCATGGATGACTAGTCAGATCAATTCAAGAAAATAGGGACTTACATGGGGAAAAACACTCCACATCCCTCACTATCATCCCTGAAAAACTACAGTTGGAAAGTAACCATTGCCTATCTTCAAAGAACTGACATACTGGGGATTTACTGTGAATCTCAAGGGCTCAGATGGAGTTCAAGTTTCATTCAAACAATTTCTAAGGGACTGATGGACATTTTATTCTATTGCATTTTGCTACACTTAATTTTTTAGACAGAAATAATTGGGCCATGTAGAGCTTTTGAAAACTGAACTTGTGTGTGTGTGTGTGTGTGTGTGTGTGTGTGTGTGTGTGTGTGTGTGTGAAAGAGATGTAATTTGTTTTGAAATACCATCAGTAAGAAGAGTGAAATTTTTATACTCCATCTGTATTCAGCCAAGTACTAATAGTCAAATCCCCTCATCCCCTCAGAGCAGAAAAAGTAAATCCAGATCTATGTTGCCCGTCGGCGTTCCTTACCTCTGTATATTTTCTGGAAAGTGTTCCAGTTTTGGGCTCTTCCACTCTTCCTTACTGCAGCTGAGTCTCACATAGAAGTTGGACTACTGATGGCCTCTTGGGGGCTTCTGGACTTCCCTCCCAAGAAGCCTGGCTCCCAGGTCTTCTGCTCCCCTTTCAGCTAAGTTCTGTGAACAGGATTCTTTAAGGAATAACCTTGCACCCCGGGCGACTGACTGATAGGCCGGTCACACCCTCTTCTCAGCAGCCCTTCACCCGATCCCTTTTTAAAGGGGAAATTACATCTCTCATTGAGAGAGAAAGAGACTGCCAGTTCTTGGAGGAAACTACTATATTGTTCTCAGGAAGGCTGAGGATTTCTGAAAGAACAGGGGTCTAGGCAAGGGGCAGAGGGCAGCTTAGTTCTTTCATGCCTTTTCTCACAGCCATCACTGTTTAGAATTAAAGCTCAAAAGGCTCTGATCCATCTACGCATAGCGTATTTTCAGATAGCCATCAAGAAGGGCAGTTATGAGCTGGGATAACCTTGAAACCATCCGGTGACCTTGGAGGCATGAGGATTTATGGACTTACAAGCACCATTTACATACTGCTTTAGTCTGTCCTTTTCTTCGATCAGTGCCATTGGCTGAGTACCTCGTCCATGGCTGGTGCTCTATGACCCCCAACAATGTGGGGGAACAACCCCATTTCCTGCCCAAGGGTACACATGGTAAAGTATCAGAGTTGGAACTCATAGATATGGAGTCTTCGGACTCCAACTATATCATTCTTGAGCTCAACCTGTTTTAATCATTAAATGAATACTTGCTGAGCATCTACCTGATTGTGCCTTAAATTGTGCTGCACAAGTCATGACCCCAATGTGGAAGGTGACAAGGATGCGTCCTTGGGTTTGAACAACAACACTTCCATGAGCACCAGTCAATCTCACTACATGGAAGGGCAGGTAGGAGCTTAGAAAAAATAGAGATCTGTCCAAAAGGCGATTTTGCATTTGGTCAGATCTAATCGAATCTTGTTGTGAGCTAGATACTATGCGACAGTGCTTTGTAAACTGTAAAGCACTACACCAATGTTAATGACACTTAATTCTACCAGTACAGTTACCATAAAGATGGTAATTAACCTGGATAAAGGCTGTTCAGACTAGTCAATGGAACACATCTTATTCTATACCTGGCCGATGAAGGTGCCTAAGAAATGACTCTGGGGCCAAATGACCCAGAAAGCATCAGGATAGACTGTCCGGCAGTCTCCTTTCCTGCAAGCCATTTTCCAGAACTTGCTGAAGTCTACAGATCTCTTTCTCCAGTTACTCCAGCATAATGTGGATTGAGAATAAACAAAATCACTGATGATATCATGTTGTCACACCTCATTCCACAGGATTTAACAATTCAGAGAGCCACACCAGGGCCAGCCCTCCATTTGAACAGAGAACATTATCTGTTCTTCCTCACCTGCAGTGAAAATTCATGAGAAAGTTCCTAATCCTGTAAAGCTTAGCCCCAGACAAGAAAAAGAGGTGTTTGAGGAAGAAGGAAATGAGGAATAAAAAAACAAACAAAACAAAACCATAATCCTTCTCTAGGATTACTTTGTGTAACTCTATTGTTTAGCTTTAGTCTATAATTATCAATACCGAGTTTTACCGAATAATTCTGAAAAAAGACACCTTAATGAAAAACTCAATGGCCCAGTTTAATCACCAGAAAACATCAGTTTGGCACTCCCCTCTCCCCATTTCTCAATCACTTTAGTATTTGACAATTAAGGCCCCACATGAGGTTGAAATGACTTGCCTATGTAGTTTCTCTATGACATGGTTAAGTCATATTAAATCCCAAGGCTTACAGATAAATAATACATGGCTTCCTGCCTCCAGTTAGTGAGAACAATCATTCCATTGACTGCCTTACGCAGGCTGACATTAAAGACAAGATGAAATTTCATTGGCACAGAGACTGGTGCAGGAGGTGACCAATGGAGGAGGAGACCGATGGAGGTGGTGACCGATGGAAGAGGTGGCCACAGCCACCAGACGTGCAGCTACTCCTCAGCTGTCCCATCCAGGATTTGTTTAAAGGAGAATGGAGAAAACTTGTAACCAGCCCCGACGTAGAACTTGTTCTGGAACTCCACCCTGTCATTGGGGGCAAGGAGAAGGGAGTTTGAATACGTAAACAAGAGGCTGGCAGCTGGAGGGGAGAAGCTGAGCACATGTAAAATCAAGCACCAGGTGAGCGCGGTGCCCCAGGCTGGTGGTCACCACAGGAACCCTCTGAGGCTTTTTTTTTTTAAATCCTTCTCTTACACCTTCCCCCCTACCCCACAACTTCCTCCAGGCCTCTGCTAGTGGCCTCACCAGGTTAAACAAGGTTTTTTGTTTCCATCCTGATCTTAAACTGTAGGGCTTACATGATTGCAGAACCACCAGCCTTGACTTATATTCTTATAACTTACATAACAGATATCATGTGTGATCATTTTTGCTCTCTTATGTTACAGAGTTCATTTCTTTAATGACAAGGGGAGAAATGATGTCACAGCCTCGGGCAGGAGATGCTGTGACTCTCTGAACTCAACACGTGAAGTGTAAAACCTTTTCTTTATGAACAGCCTCCACAGAGGGAGGGAGGAAGCCTCAGGGGAGCTAAGGACAGTCTGGTTCAGGATGCACGGGAGCTCTGATGCTTCCAGATGGACAGCACACTCGAAATTCTCGGATGAAGCATGACTTGGGAGAGAAATAGAAGCCCAAACAAATGTTTTCATATTCGTCAGCACAGTGATGGCTGACAGTCTCTGGAAACGGCTGTGAATGTCAAGGGCCCCCAGTGAGTGTCTTCCTCCTGATGAGTACCCTCCTTCTGTTTCCACTTTTCAAGAGTTTAGTCGCGGGACTTTCCTTGTGGTCCAGTGGTTAAGAATCTGCCTTCCAATGCAGGGGACATGGGTTGGATCCCTGGTTGGGGAACTAAGATCCCACATGCCACAGGGCAACTAAGCCTGCACACCACAAGTACTGAGCCTATGCTCTCTGGAGCCCACACACCACAACTAGAGAAGGCTGAACACTGCAATGAAGATTCTGCATGCCACAATGAAGAAGATCCCACACATTGCAATGAAGATCCCGTGTGCTGCAACTAAGACCCAACATGGCCAAATAAGTGAGTAAATAAATAAAGTTTAGTCATCTGTTCTGTTGGTATAACTCCAGCACTCAGTAACAAGGGCCAATCATCCCCAATTCCCTCAGCATTGCCCTCCGTGAGCCTTTCAGATCTGTCATTTACCAATAGTTGGGGTGTCCTTTATTTTGAAGCCAATTATAATAAGAAATGAATATTTAAAAGAAGTAAATGGGAACTAACATGTCTTATAGAGCAACCACTATATATGTATATGCGTTCACAGATGTTACATCATTTAATATTACACCAACTGGGAGACTAAGGTTCCAAAAAGGTATGTGAGTTGCTAATGTTACGCAACAGTTTAGGATTTGAACCCAGTTGGCTGGCCCTACAACACATCCTCTTTCCCTAGAGCACCCTGAGAGCATCTATGCTACAACCAGTCCTTACCAGTGCAGCCGCAGGGCGTGCAGGAAAGCAGAGAGGCCCTCCATGATCAGAAGGATGGCTACTGTCAGAACAGCAAATATGGCAAAAATGATGAAGACCCCAATGAGTCCTCCCCAGCCTTGCACACGAAGGCCAATGTTCATCACCATGGTCCAGAGCACTTCAGACAGTTCTGCAAGATGCAAGAGAAACATTCTCAACCACACGGATTATTCTTCTACCATAATCCTGGACCTGCACACCCTACAATTAAGCAACTCCACTCCCAGGTGGAGAATGCAGGCACGTGTGCCCTAAGATACCTGTATGAGATTGCCTACAGCAACTTTGGAGGAGTTTCCATCAAGAGGACAAATATATGATGGCATATTATTCACCAACAAAAGTGAGCAAACCATAGCTACTGGCAGGATTGTGAATAAATCCAAGTAACATCATCTTATGCCAAAGAAGCAAAATACAAAAGAATACATGTAATATGATTTGATATGCTCTGAATGTGTTTCTCCCCCAGGCCCTCAAATTCATATGTTAAAGCCCTAACCCCCATGTGATGGTACTTGGTTCATGTTAGGGTTAGATGGGGTCACCAGGGTGGGGTCCTTATAATGCAATTAGTGCCCTTATAAGAAGAGATACCAGAGAACTTCCTTCCCTTCCAGGGAGATACTATCATTACAGGAGTTTGTGCAAGAAAACAAACACAGCCAGAGCAGTCAAGACCACACTAACGTTGAGCACTTGCTTTTCTGCTGTAAATGAATAATCAGGCTCACTTTCACTGCTTTGGTTTCTATCCACTTAGCACATACTTTGGCCTGGCTTCTCTGTTCTTGGCATTATGCCCAGCACTGGGAATGCAGAGATAAAAGTCAAGGTCCTTGCCTTTCAGGAGCTGACAATCTAGTAGGGAGACAGGCTAACAAGACAGAATTACAATCAGTGCTAGGACAGGGGCACCTCCAGAACCCAGAGGAAGGGCACCTTCCAGACTGGGGACCAGGGAGGAAGGCTACCCGGGAAAGGCACCATCCAAGCTGACTTCTAAAGGAGGAATGAGACATCAGGTGGGGAGAGAGGTAAAGAAAGGAAGAATATTACAGGCAAGGGAGCTGTGGGGCAAACACCCAGAGGGGCCCAGATAGCATGGCATCTCCAGGAGCCTCAGTGCAGTTCCCTGTGGTCACTGCACATGGAATGGGGAAGGGGGTGGGGGTAACAGGGAGCCGGTGGGGCACAGAGGGAAATACCAAGAGCAAGACTGGAGAAGCAGGCAGAAATCACGAGGGGTTTTACAAAGTAAGTTGATGAGTCAAGATTCCAGACTTAAGTCATTCTTGGCGCTTGACTCTTTACCAAGGAATGCAAGTGGCCTGTAGAAACTAGGAAAGGCAAGGAAACAGATTCTCCCCAAGAGCTTCCAGAAAAAACAGACCTGCCAACACCTTGTTTATAGGACTTCTGGTCTCCAGAACTGTAAGACAGTCAATTTCACAATGTTCTAAGCTGCTACATTTGTGGTAGTTTGTTATAGCAGCAACAGGAAGCTGATACAGAGGGTAACCACTGCAGCAAGATAGAGCCAGGCCTACTGAAAAAGGTTACTTCTGTGTGAAAGAAGAGCCATTCTTCTGGCCAGTGCACCAGAAATGACCCAGAAGGCACTTTCATCTACAAGTACACTGCATCTGTTTGCAAAGGGACAGGTGATGGTGCTCTGTTGGGCAGCCCACTCACTCACGTGCATGCGCCAGGCTGAGGGCCCAGAGCCGGAGGTAGGAGGCTGTGTTGGAAATGCAGCCCAGGCAGTACTCGATTGTGTGAATGGCCTGATGCACAAAGATGTCTCCAAAGTTGAACTGAAAGAGAGAATTTTTAATGCTATTTCATTACATACTTTCTGCACGAACATATTACAAATGATACACAGACGAATAAGACCTAGGCTCTATTGTTAAGATATTTCCAGTTGAACGAGGGGGAAATAGGTATTAATATACTTGTAGAAAGAGAATGACCAGCCTGAAGTAGGATGTGATGTGTGTATGGTAACATTTCCCAGAAATGGCTGAAAAGAGTTCAAAGCAGCTTGGTTGGTAAGGGAAGCTGAGATTTGTGCTGAGCTGTGAAGGACAGGGAGGGAAAGGAGAGGCTAGATCATTCCTGGTAAAGAAAATGACTCCAGGTAAGGAAAAGGCAGGTGCTTGGGAACATCATGAAGGGAGAAAAACCATTTGGCTGGAACTGGGAGCTTGCGGCAGTGAGGAGAGACTCAGCTGTGGGAGTTGTTAAAAAGGCAAGCATGAACATAGTTGAGAAAGTAATCTGGAGTCGTAAGGCACCATAAAAGGTATCTGAATAAAAAGTGGCAGGGGAAATAAAGAAATATTGGGGGCAAGAGTAATCTGGTAGCAAAATGGATCAGGGAAAGGACAGCCCATAAGCAAAAACAGCCAACTTGTTGATTAGGTTAGTAATCCAGGTATGAGGGGAAAAGAAACGGCAATCGGTCATTCTTCTCTTTCATGCACTCTGATGTTACAGGGGAAACAATCTGACTGGCACCATCCCTGCCCTGAAGCAGCTCACTGCCCAGCGGGGGAGAAGATGTAAACAGTTACCACACATCAGCATGGGAAATTCAATAACCAAGAATGCGGGGGTGTTATGGGAACACAGAGAAGGGCCCCTCATCCAGCAGGGCCAGGGCGATACATGGTTCTGAGGTCCCTGAGCCTGAATAGATGAAAGAATGGCACTGGCAGAAGTGGATATATTGAAGAAGGGGAGGAGCTAATTCCCAGACGTGTTGCACTGCAGGTGATAGCTGTCCACACAGACTGAATCTTTCAGCGCAGAGCAGCAGAGGCAGAACAGGTTTAGAGGAAAAATCTGGGTGGGAAATGGACACCTGGCACCACACCTGCGGGAGGAGAGCGAGTGGGAGCTAAGAGGACTGAGAAGATCATGAAAAGAGCCACAAGCTTTGGGAAACATCTCAACTCAGAGATAAGAAAGAAAGTGATTAAAAGAAAAGGTCAGGGACTTCCCTGGTGGCTCAGTGGTTAAGAATCTGCCTTACAATGCAGGGGACATGGGTTTAATCTCTGGTCCGGGAAGATCCCACATGCCGCGGAGCAACTAAGCCCATGCACCACAACTACTGAGCCTGTGCTCTAGAGCCCACGAGCCACAACTACTGAGCCCATGTGCCAAAACAACTGAAAGCCGGGTGCCTAGAGCCCGTGCTCCATAACAAAAAGAAGCCACTGCAATGAGAAGCCTGTGCACCACAATGAAGAGCAGCCCCCGCTCACTGCAACTAGAGAAAGCCCGCATGCAGCAACGAAGACCCAACACAGCCAATAAATAAATAAATTTTTTAAAAAAGAAAAAGAAAAGGTCAAAGAACTGGGAGGAGCCATGGGGCTGTGGTCCAGGACGTCAAGGATGGAGTAGTATCTAGGAAGAAATGGAGGTTGTGGCACTGGGGCTTATAGTTAGATGCTATGGGGAAAAGACCAAAATCATCATCATTTTTGCTAGTAAGGTGTCTATGATGGGCACTTGGTAGTTTCAGTGGGAGCTGGCTTCACCTGAAAGACCAACGAGGTGGTTAGAGAGTTGAGACTTTGAGCCACATGTTATCAACCCACACCCATCTCCAGGGAGGGGAGGGAGCTGGAGATTGAGTACAACCACCTGGATTGCACTTGGGTCAGTCATGCCTACATAATGACACCCCAATAAAACATCCAACACGGAAGCTCAGGGGAGCTTCCTGAGTTAACAACATGATAATACTGCCACATGTCAACGCCAGGAGAGTCATGCATCCCTAAGAACACAGAAGCTTTGCATTTGGAACCTTCCCAGTGTCAGATTCTGCTTATGTGCATATTCTTCTGGCTGGTTCTGATTTGTAGACTTTTGCTGTTAAGTAAAGCTGCAATTGAAAGTATAGCATTCTCCTGACTTCTGTGAGCTGTTTACAGATGACTGAACCTGAGGGAGTCTGAGGGGACCCCCGAACTTGTGGCTGGTGTCAGAAGTATTGGGTACACTTGACAGTCTGGAGAACTGTGCCCTTAACCTGGAGTTTGGCTAACTCTGGGTGAGGGCAGAAGTGGGAGAGAACCTCGAGGGGGAGGCAGAGTTGAGCCTGTACGTGCCTTGTGCTGGGAGACCCAGGCATGACTGTACTGGGGGAAGAGGCCGTCAAATGGAGCCTGGAGTTGCCCTCATGAGGGCAGTTGGTTCATGGAGGAGGTGGCAGGTGAACACTGACTAGATATAAACTGAAACCACAGGAGAATGGATGAAGGAGGCTGTACTGGACAGACTGGGACTTGATGAGTCAGAAGATGTGTGGGCTGGATTCTGAAACATTCCAGCAGGTCTGACAGACCTAGTAATACCAGTCGCCACTAATATGTGTTATTCTCTGTATCTGGAATCTTGTTGGGAAAACTTTCCATGATCCAATTTTTCATTAATTCTAAATAACTATTCATTGGTGCAAATGAATGCTTTTTTAAAAAATAGTAATTAACACCACAAATATTTATAGCATCTTTCAGGCCTCACAGGAACTCTGTTCCCACTCCAGAATTAGAAGACAGCTCCAGTTAAAACCCCCAGTCCAGGGTTCAGATTCTGGGCACCTTCAGTCATGGTATAAAAACAGCCAGCTGTCTTGTCTGGGAAAACATGGCACGTTCCCAAGGAGGGGAAGGGCTGCCCTTGGACAGAAAGGGGCAGGGAGGGAAGAGAGAAGCACACAATTGGGAATTCATGTGAGAGGCAGACAATGTTACTAAGTGAACAAAGTTGAGACAGAACCAGGGTTGAGGCAGGAGGAGGCATGAAGGAGGAGGGCTGGGAATAAATAAGCCACTTCTTGCTTCAATATAAGGGACCAGGTTTGGGCTCTGCTCTCGTAAGTGAGGGGCACTGATGGGAAAGAGCATCGTAAGTCGAGCAGACTCCCGGGGCGGGGCTCTGAGTCAAGAGGGCCTCAGTAACATTTAGGATCTTCCATGTCACTAAACGTGAGGCTGATATTCACCTTATACTCACAGACAGAGCAGCACCTGGGTGAAATTATTAAAATGCTCCCTGATTGACTGGTAAATAGCTGTAATCTTAAGTGTTCCCCCTTCCCTGGGACCTCCCCAACTTCCCATGACTCAGTGATGACAGGGCTGCCACCAGCAGGGTCCTCCAAACCTTCCCAGCTCTATTGACTAAGTTCGTTCTGATGGGCTGGTGCCCATGCGCTACTAGCTGTTAAATACGTGAGCATCATCCCTGACTGGATCTGGCTTCTAGAATCTGTACAAATTGGAAGTCTTTGTAGGGCGTCAAGTCCCAAATATCTCTTCTTTAGCAACTTTTTCTGGGGGTGGGGGCATGCAGCTTGTGGGATCTCAGTTCCCCAATCAGAGATGGAACCTGGGCCATGGGAGTGACAGCGCCAAATCCTAACCACTAGGCCACCAGGGAACTCCCCCAAATACCTCTTCATCATGGCCATCCTGAGCCCCATGGGCACCTGCAGAAGCCCTGTGACCAGAGCTCATGGAAGGATTAGAGCTGTCACCTTCAATGTCCTCGGTGGCATCTTCTTGGATCCTGGAGGCCTGCAGCTGTCAGCAAGTAAGAAAAGGAAGCACTAAATTCACCCTTAGAATTACAAACATTCTACACAAAGGCTCTCAGTAAATATTAGCTATTGTACCAGATACTGTGCTAAACCCTCTATTATCTCATTCAGCCTTCATAACAATCTTTATATGTAAGCACAATTATCACCCCCATTTTACCAAGAAGTAAACTAAGGTACAGAAAGGTTAAGAAATGAGCCCAGGATTGCACAGCTGGTAAGGCTAGTTAGTGGCAGGGCCAGGATTCAAATCCAGGCACTCTGATTCCAGGGCATGTGCTTTTCTCCATGGCATTCCAGAATGTGCCAAACTAACCACACTCTTTACAGGTAAACCAATCGTCTTGTGACCCAAACCGCCAGATTTCTACAAGCAAAATTAGGAGGGATTAATGACTGCTATGGTCTGAATGCTTGTGTTCCCCTCCACCCACAAAATTCATGTTAAAATCCTAACCCCCAAAGATGAAAGTATTAGAAAGTAGAGCCTTTGGAAGGTACTGAGGTCATGAGGGTGCAGCCCTCATGAATGGGATTAGTGCCTTATACAAGAGGCTCCAGAGAGCTCCCTAGCGCCTTCCATCAGGTGAGGACACAGAGAGAAGATGACAACAGTGAACCAGGAAAGTGGCCTCAACAGAAGGTGACGATGCTAACACCTTGATCCTGGATTTCCAGCTTTCAGAACTGTGAGCGATAAATTTCTGTAGTTTTAGCCACCCGGTGCGTGATATTTTGTTATAGCAGCCCAAATGGACTAGACAATGACTTTTCCAACACAAACACACTTTTTAAACTGAAAACAACACTTTCTAAAAATAGCTAAGAAAAAAATTCAAGGGAAAAAAAAATCTAGGTGTAGTCACCATTCAGTTTGGCCTGGTTTTATCCTCGAGTCTGAAGAAAATATTTCTTTCAAGTCACTGTGAAATTTAATGTCCCATGTCCAAAGCTTCTCATAGAATGATTTCACGGGTGGCATACTGCAAAGTAGGCATTAAAGTATCTTTACCTTTCTTTCTTCAGCAAGTCTGCACCTAATAGTTGCAGACCTTTGCACAAAGGTACCAATGAAAGCCCACATGCCATATGTTTAAATATTTAAAAGTTATAAATCAAGCCAACAAACTCCTAGATAAAAAAGGTTCTAGCCTCTGTCTTGATAAATAAATTCTCACAAGAACTTGGAAGGCCAGGTTCAAATTCAGCATCCCACACCAGGACAGGGCAGCAGGCCCTGCATGCACCTGGGCATGTGACCTTTTCCCTCTCACCTCTGATTTCATCTCACAGCACAAAGCCTGCGGCCTCGTGTGCACTTGCATGGACACTCCCACCCAAATGTTTATGTCCCACCCACACTCCCCTTATATTGCTGCCCCTTGGCCACTCCAGAATGGTACCCAGGCCAGTGGTGTGGTTGGTCCTTTGTATGGTCTAGAAGTGGGCTTGTGTCCATCTGGATAGAAATTCCAGGGTGCTGGGTAACAAGAGGGGGCTCTGGGTAAGCCTTTCCCCTTGGCCCATGGTTCCTTGCCCCATGGTGAGGAATGGGGCTCAAGTTAACATTACTTTGTCTTCTTGAAATCCTATTTTCTCTCCCCATCCACTTAAGGAAAGAAATACCAAAGAAGAAATAGAAGACAGTTTTTCCATTTCCATCTTTAAATGCTAGCCTTTTCTGGTCATATCCTGAAATTGGTTCAAATGAGCATAAACAATTGTGTAGAAGCGTGATACTGGGACTTTCACTGACTCTTCTTCCCATTCGAAACATACTTTGCAGTCCCCCTGACTAAACATCTCACAGTATTTGAGCTGGATGCTATCTGAAATAAAATAGTAACCAATAGTTACTTGCAACTTTATAAAAACACATAAAACACATGTGCAAAAAGACACAAGGATGTTCATAGCAGCACTATTTGTAATTACTAGCACTGGAAAAAGCCAAATAACTATCTGTATATGAATGGATAACTAAATTGTGGTACATTCATGCAAGGGAATACTATATAACTCTCTCTCTTTCACACCCACCCACACACACACAATCTCTCAAATGTAACACTGGATGAAGGAAGCCAGACCCAAAAGAAGGTGTGGTGTATGGTCCTATTTACATAAAGTTCAAGAACAGGGAAAACCAACACATGGTGTTAGAAGTCAGGACAATGGTTGCCCTTGGGATGAGAGTGACAGGAAGGAGGCACAAAGGGACTTCAGGGTCTGATGGTGTTCTGCCTCTCAATCTGAGTGCTGGTCATGTGGATGTGTTCATGTTGTGATACTTCACTGATCTGTGCACTCATCATTTGTGCACTTTTGTGTGTAGGTTATACTTCAATAAATTTTAGCATAAAAAACATGCATGTAAATGTAAAGATTTTAAATAGAAAAGCAAAGTTACTTCACTGTGACCTGGGATGCAGGAGTGATAGGAGATCTGGGTCCAAGGCAGCAAGTCAGAAGAGGACGCAGAATGTGGGCAGTCCAGGCGGTCCAGGGGGCCTGGACACAGGTGCTTCTGGGGAGGAGATGTGTGTTCCCTGGCTGAGCACACATGGGGCATGTGCCCAAAGGGCCACACCACAGGTGGCCCTCTAGTGAAGGGGTTTCCAAACCATGTCCTGCAGGGACCCGGGGTTATAGGGTTACAGAGGAGCCTGAGTATATGGGACCTATGCTCACATCCCCTGAGGCCCAACAGAACAAATCTGTTTATAATCTCTATGTATTGGGCCCCCTTAAGCTTTCATAGGGAGAACTGAGAGGAGGCCAAAGAATTCCATTATGGAATCATCTCTTGGATGGAGGTGGGAGGAAATGTTTCTAACATGAAAAAGGACCGTCTACTCAGCAGCCTAAGGAATCAACCAACACTTATGCAACCCAAGGGCCAAGGAGGCAGGCCTCCAAGCATTCTTTGGGGGTTCCTGTTTCCCAGACTCAGTCCAGGAGGTATCATCCAAGATGGCAGACTACAAAAGCTCCTCTACTTCCTTCCCCATCATACAAGTCATCCGTGAGGAAAAGGGAAAAGTCCATCACTTTGAGCTCTGCCACTATTTAAACAGTTTTTGCAGAGCAAAGAACAAGACAAGTTATGGTTTGAGAGTCCTGGGACTCGGGGGAGCCAGCAGTAACCTAGCCCTCGACTTACAGACAGGTTGAGTTTCTAGGAAAGACAGTTGCATCTATTTCTGCAAAAAGGTATTTGCCATCTTCTGAAACACCCGTCACCTATTTGGACAACGGTCCATCTCAACTGTCCTTTACCATCTTGCTCTCTCACCAACTAACCAAACAATAAACAAGCATTCTTTGCTTTGCCTTCCTACATATTTATACCCCCACATAAATTATATTTCAGACAGGCTTTGGATCTGGTCAAGACTGGCAGGAAACAGTGGGAGAGGCAGGTGATTCAGAAAGAGGGCGCCACCTAGGGACGAACCTCCTGAACTCCAGCCTGGACCCGCCTAGGTCCCTGACTCTACCATCAGCCACGTCAGAGTTTAGAAAAAAAGGTTTATCTAAAAATATCTGCAACCACTTAAAACATACGTGATCTCAGCACAGCCCACTTATTCTTCTGCACTAACAGAGGGAAGCAGAGACTGATCGCCTCAAATAGCGCCTGTGTGTCATTTCTAGACTCTAATGCTCCCTGGAAGGCTAATCTTCCCAAATCCTATCTGATTTAGGCAGGAAACTCTTCCTCACCCTCTGAGTAAATCTGAGGCTCAGGAGAAGTTTAGACAAAAAGAGGAAGTGGGCTGAAACTGGTGTTTGGCAATAGGGTGAAAATCACAAAAACGAGAACAGACTTCTCTAAAGGTGTTCACTCCTCTAGTTCCCTCTCAAGTAACATAATATAGTAAAAGCCCACAACTTCAGAATGCTGATGAAAACAACATTCAATATCCATTAACACGCTGAAGCTACAGTAAGGGACCTCCCTGGTGGTCCAGTGGTTAAGACTTCAGCTTCCAATGCAAGGGGTGTGGATTTAATCGCTGGTTCGGGGAGCTAAGATTCCACATGCCTCAGGGCCAAAAAACCAAAACATGAAATAGAAGCAACATTGTAACAAATTCAATAAAGGCTTTAAAAATGGTCCACATCAAAATAAATAAATAAATCTTAAAGAAAAAAAACTACAGTAAAAAGGTCTTATTTCCAACTTAAAAAAAACCCACATTCAGACCCTTAGAAGTCATTAACTACCACTAGACTCAGCACACACCCCAAGCACAGTTTGCGGCACATAAGATTTAAACGTGACCATTATGCTGGAAACAAGTAGGCCCCGAGGAAAAGTTGAGCTCTGCAGAGGAAGCATCCCTGGAGTAGGCCAATGCCTCACCTCACCACCACCTCCTTGCCAGGTCCCTCAGGCCCTGGTGAATGCAGAGCTCTCTCTAAACCCCTGACTTACGTTTCCAGGGAGCCCACATTCCTACCCACAGCAAGGGAACTGAAGTGGATGGTGCTTACCTGGGATTTTCGATGATTGGCTCTCAGGATAAACGGCTTAATCAGAAGCATCCATGGCACAGAAATCAAAGCCATAATAACGAAGAAGCTTTGGACTTCTCGCTGTAAGACCAACATTTCAGGGTGATTGCACAGCATACTTTATATGATTCGAATGATAAATGTGGATCATCTCAGCTGCACTTTAGGTGAAGAGTTCTAAAGCACTGCAGCAAACCCATTCGCCCTCCCGTCCTGGGCTATTCCCACTGCAGAGAGAATTGTCAGTCCAGTGGTGTGGGATATCCACTCGAGGTGGCCCCTCCTCATACACTTACACCATGTGGAGCCCATCACTGGACAGAAGTGCTCACCAGCCACATCATAAGCACAACTTTATTTGTCCCTTGTCCCTTTGACTCTGTTCCTTGGGGACAGTTAACCCTGGCCCTGGATGAAGAGCAGACCTGGCATTTCACCTGTCACTCTGGAGTGTCCAAAAGTCTTTGGGTCACCTTAAGTCACAAACATTATCTCCATCAGTAATCTTATATTTCCAGTACCACTAAGCCCTACTGCTCTCTCTTTCAAAAAAACAATAATCCTCACAATCTCCACCTGACTTGCACAGTCTCATTGTGGGTGAGTTACCTAACGGGTTCTGGGACACCTGGACTGAACTCTCTTTCACTGTCTCTCTCTTTCTCTCTCTGTCACAACTCACTTCGGAGTGAGGCGTCTACGGTCTTCGTGACTTGTTGAAACCCAGGAGTTGTCCCATTTTATCATCCTGTTACATAGTTCCTTTCATAGCCTCATCCCCACCACTTTTCCTACCCTCCCAAGTCGCCAGGTTGGAAGAGTGATCCTGAGCTGCTATGGTCTAATGAACCAGGACACCTGGAAAGGCTTCATCAGAGCCATTGAAAAGGTGTCGAAACTGGGTGCTCAGAGTGAAAGGGAAAACGTTTCCTGAGCCCTCACATTTCTCTAACTGTTCTGGCCAAGGTCCCAGTGAGATGATTTATTATCATCCCAACTGGAATAAGATGTACCCCATAACAGTGGGAACATCTTATCTGCTCCATCTCCTACCCTCCTCCGCTCCTAACTGCTCCCAAGAGGGAGGGGAACCACGGGAACACACACTGTGCTACTTGCCAGGCCCAGGTCCCTGCCCTCGCAGCGACCTCATTGCCATTTGCCTGTTTTTATATCATGCTTTTCCCTCTCACAATGTACAAAGCAACCAGAGATGTCCACTTATCTGTGGCTCTTCTTTGATGTTGAAACAAGGCATAGAGTAGCCAGGGCACTGTTGGGAGGGGGGCTGTATTAGTAATTTACACTGTCTCTTCCAGCTGCATGACGGGAAAATGAGGTTATGGAAACTTCAAACTATGTCAAGATAATTAATCTTCATTCCAGGGTGTGGAAACCAGCTAACTCCAAATAACGTTTTTGAATGGAAAAAAGCTGGAAAAGCCATTTACCGTGCAGTGTTCAGTACACTAAGTGAGGACTTCAGTCTTTAGGAAAAGAATTAGCATATGAACTACATGGTGAATCTGAGTCCCATGCCTCAAAGAGAAGACTTGTTTGGGAAATCCAAGTAAACTTTTATTTAGACTCCACTGTTGAGTAAATGAAACTTCCAAATACATTCATTTAATGCCAACACTCTAGGGATGGTTCCTACACCATCGATGTAGAACAGGTGTTACAACAGTAAGGTGGGATACAAGAGAGCTCTCAGAGCTATATGGAGAAGACATATAGCTGATTATTATCTAAAATCGTTCCTTACTCTTTCTTCTTCTTATTTGCTGCTTCTGTAGGGGAAGAGAACACAGCCAGGATTCAAACTCATGAGGATGTGTGCAACTGTAGGAGGAGCATGGCCTTAACTAGGACCCAAGATGAGCAATCACTGGCGGGTACCATGTACGTCGAAGGGCCACCTGGTATTGCGAATCGAGCCCTAGAGCTTGATCCAGAGGAATTAGAACCTATATGGTGGGCTCTCCTTTAGTGAAACTCTACCAGCACACAATATTATCAGCTTATCACCGGGAGAGGCCAGAGGAAGAGAACTATTTGTGTTACCAAAAATTACTCACTGAGGTATTTTTATTCACACTTCTCATGGGACATTTATACTTTTAAAAAATAAAGTATTAAGTTGATAATGAGGCTGAAAGAAACAGAAGTCAGAATGGCAAAAACGTCCAACTGTTGGAAGGTATCACCCACAGAAGAGCCCAAAGGAAAAAAGAAAGCAAGCATCTCCAATTAGCCATGGAAGCTCATAGGAGAGCATGAGTTCAGTTCAGTTTTCCAGAAACGCAGACCTCATGTGAACAGAAGGACTCTTCTTGACTCTATTTCAGTTTTCTTTCTTGTGAACCTTAACTAGAGTTTACTTTTATACTAAAAGATTATTCAGCTTTAAGGTGCCATTTAGAGCATTTACAGTTTCAAGCCAATCAATCTGAAGGATTATTTTTTTCTTTCTTCGCATCACAATGTACAAGCTAATTTTCAGCCCCACAGAGATAATCCCTCCCCTGTGTTACTCAGATAGGAATGTCTACAGCCACACCACAGCACTGCCCTCAGCACCCAGACATTCGTCCAATAAGACCTTCTGAAATGTGAAGAACCTAACGCGTTTGGTGCTGAGATGGTAGGATTTGACATCATTAAGTGCGTAAAAGAAGAAAAAAAAAACCAAAACTACCTGATGCTTGTACAGGGGTGCGTTCGAAGGGTCATTATAGTTAAACAGGAACATATTGATGAAGTGGATGAGGATGCTCGGGGCTTGCTGGGACACAGAGACGTTGAAGGAGCACCATTTGAAAATGATCATGAAAACCAGGTATCCAAAGAGACACAGGATAAAAATCATCTCTGGGATGAACTGCAGAATGATGTTGAGAGTGTTTCTGAAGAATCTGGAGGTGGGAAACGCACACACGTACAAGACAGAACATTGAAGGAATACCAATAACTCACAATTCTCTCCAAAGCACCAAATGTTCATCTCTTTGAACCCTGCGTTCGCTCCCCCGGTAAGCAGCATTCATGCATGGATGGAAAAGAAGAGAAAGAAAGGTGCTTTTGCACAAAAGGTTCAGTGAGAACCAGGGTGTAGAAGGTAAAGTGTGAGGCAAAGGGCAGACTTACACAAACAGTCAGTGATCTGGCCACAGGTTCCTGTACAGACCTAATTCATATCAACACAGTTAAAGGCACAAGGATACAGAAGCGTGGCTTGGCAGCTCTTCTCCTAAGGATGCCCACAGGCCAAACTGAGCCCATCACCTAGTTTTGTACTGCTTGCAAGTTAAAACCAGTTTTTACAATTTTAAATGGTTGGGAGGAAAAAAAATCAAAAGAATATTTGATGACACATGAAAATGAAAGGAAATTCAAATTTCAGTTTTCATAAATAAAGTTCTGTTGGAACACAGTCACACTCATTTGTTTACATATTGTCTGTGGCAGCGTTCATACTACAACACCAGAGTCGAGTAGCCACGACAGAGACCATCTGGCCCGCAAAGCCTAAAACATTTACTATCTGGCCCTTTACAGAGAAAGTTTCCCAACTCCTGCTCTAAGACATAGGGAGACACCCACGAGGCTAAGTTGGGAGACTCCCAGTTAAAATGTCAGAAAGGGCCCCCATACCCTTTGTTACTGTAAGAGTTACTGGAGGGAAAATGGAGGTCCCATGATAAAGCAGGATTACTAGAGATAGTTGAGGCCAGCCTGACACACCATCCTGCTTTTCTCTCTCATTTAACTCTCATAGCACTTTCAGGCAGGCAGTAGTATCAAGTGTTGTCATTCGCTTACTCACTAAATAGCTCTTATTTTTCAAGTAGAATCATACATATTGGTTTTCCGGTTGGAGGTCACCATATGGCTCTGGTCAATGAAATAGGAATGGAGGTGGCATGTGTCACTCTGGGTGGAAGCCTAAGAGTCAGTGTGTATTGACCACACTCTCCTGTCATGGCAACTGGCAGCTTCTAGGTGGTAACCGCCCATCAGCCCTGGTCCCAGTGCGAGGGTGAGATACGCAGCGCCCCCTGGTGGCCCACAATGACGTGTCATGGTCGTAAGCCACTGTGATTTGGGAGTTGTTTTTTACTGCGCAATAACTGACACATTCTGACTCCTCAGTTCCCAGTCTACAGAAGAAAACGATCTCAGAGATGTTGAGCAACATGTCTATGGTCACACAGCTATAGTGTGTCAAATTCCTGATTCTAAACCCTGCATCATTTCCTTGGCATCGTGCTGACCTCCTGGTAGGCTGGTTTCAGCAACACCTACAAGCTGCCCTGTCCACAAAAGGGTCTCTAAATAGGCATGTTTGAGGCTGTTTTCAAACATCTACAACTTTAGCATAAATATGTAAGTTTGAGAAGCTTTCCAGAGACAGATCTTAACAGAAAGAAGAGATAGGAGAACATTAAGAGCTAAAGAAATCAGAGAGAGGCTGCTGCCAGTCGGAAGAAAGTATACCAGACGGGATTCAGAATCAGAGGGCACTTTGGCCAAAATGTACTTATGTCCCCATTTACCCACTGGTGGGAGCTAAGCCTGGATACAGCACCAACGGGGGCCTTTTTCAGTCTGGCAGGACACGTAGCACTGTGGGCTTGCAATCTCTTTCCGAACCCTCAAATATTTCTGAGGTGAAAGGTGCACTCAGCTCAGGAGAAAGAGGTACCGTTTCTGGCAAACCAGCTTGTCTGAGCTCAAGCCAAGAGACCCAGGAAAGCAGTCCCCAAGGGAAGGAAACTTGCACAGAGGGACCCAGGACCAAACTGGTGGCTCTGCCACTGCTCATCACCAATGTGGTCAGACCAATAGGCAGAACGTTTATCATGAAACTTACATGTGATTGAACAGGCTGAGAATAACCCCAAAAACCATCTGGACAATTCCCAGGATAACTGACATCTTCATCTTATAGGAGTTCAAGAACGTTAGCTTGTTTGAAGCCAAGTTCCAAATCTGGAAGGGAAATGTGACAAGAAAGACATGAGACCAGAGTCTAGAAGTTCTCCTGGAGCTGGGGGCTAGAGCTCGATTTCCCCTGACAAAGTTGCTCTGGGAACAACATTTTCAAATTTCTGTCCAGTTTCAGCATATGCATTTTAGGCTCAGAAAAAAGAAAAGGACCAAGCTCCTTACAAATGCAACTCCCATGACAAACATGTCAGAACCAATAGCACCATTAGTAGAACATCAAGTAGCTGAAAGCAAAAAAAATCCAACATGATTTTTCCCCTGTTCTAAATGAAAAGACATTCTGAAACATTATGGTGAGATCTCAAACTTGTCTGGGTTCCCACACTAATGGTGTAAATCTCTGGCCCATGAATTTGGCCAGTCCCTTCTTAGTAATACCACCTTTTACTCTGAATTTCTATAGTGCTGTACATTACAAAGCATTTTCCCAGGCCCTTCTCAAGAAGCCACTCCTGTAGCCAACATTCTTTGGCACGATGGGTAAGATATGGTCCCTGCCTCCTGCACGGTCTGTTTTAAACAGCTGCCAGGCTCGCACAGAGAGGGATGCATGTGCCTGCCCTGCCCACGCAAGACAGACACACAGAGCAAGCACTCAGAGCCTCTGGGGGGCTGTCAGGGTGTCACCCTGGTTAATGGCCCCTGTCACTAACACTCTTCTTCTTCACAGAAATCTCCAATGCCCAACCCCATACAAACGATTCAAGTCCTTGCTTCCATCTCTGACCCCTCTGAAACTTTAGGCCTCTGGAGGGTTTGCTATACTGCTTCTCAGAAGTAACAAAGCCACAAGGTCTTCTCATCTTTCCTCCAAAACTACTTCCTCCTCCAAACTCCTCTGTTAAGGGGTCGACATCCACCTAGTGCAGCCTCAGTGCATGGTTACCTTCCCATCCCCCATGCAGGAAACACCTCTCACTGATTCTGTCTTGACAACGTTCTGGGCGGCTGCCAGCTGAACAGAGGGGAAAGGGACTCTCCTAACAGGTGCTCAGACCCCAAAGGCACCTCCACTACCCTCCCCATCTGCCCTGGCATCGAAGCTGCACCGGGCTTGCCTTCCACCCTCTGCTTATCCCTTTGCCCACCTAGTTGGCCAGTCTCCACAGGATCATTCAACACAGTGAGGCCAGGGTTACCAGTACACCTTAGACCCAGCTTGGAAAAACTAAAAATGTTCACAGTTAAATACCAGGCACATACTAAGCTCTTTACGTGTATTTATCTCATTTAATTCTAACAAAAACTCTATGAGATTGTTATAAGTATTCCCATTTCACAGATAAGGGCATTTACCAAAATCTCAGGGAGACCAAGTTACTTACACACCCAGAGAGAAACAATATAATAGCAAATGGCATTTACTCTGTTTATGCACCAGACTCTTCTGAGTGTTTTACCTACAAAATTCATTTACTCTTTTGAGCAACACTGGGAGGGCTATTATTATACCCATTTTACAGATGAAGAAACAGAAACACAAAGATGATAAATTCCTCAAAATCACGTAGCAAATAAATAGGAAAGCCAAGATTTAAACACAGGCTGTCTGATTCTAAATCATGGGCTTTTAACCATTGTGTAATGTTCATTATAAAATATTTACAAATGCCTTTAGAAAGCCCCCTTAGCTCTGACACCCAAATATTTTGTGATTTGATTCACAAATAGATGCTCAACACAGTTAATAAATGCAGCTGCAGAAATTTACATTATGGAAAAATCAAACTCTTCATTAATATATGTAAGTGCTATTATAAGCAAAGAAATGTTCTATTAAAGAGGTTATCTCTGGGGAATCCGATTGCAAGAACAGGAAAGGTAAGAAAGACAACTCTTTCTTTTCATTTTTTAAATAATTTTTGTACTTTATGGTTTTTAATCATATGTATTACTATTTTATAATAAAGAGACCAAAAATTTTTTTTAATCTAAACGTCACTAGGAAAAAATTATTGTCAACACCCCACCCTCCCTGTCACCCTCAGATTTTTCTTTTCTTTTCTAACTAGTAAGCAGATGACAACATTGCACACATAGTAGATGCTGGACCACTCAATTCTGAAACGTGAAATTTGGTACCCTCCCTTTCTCCATGAGGAGCAAAACTGGGCAGACAGGATTTGCTGGTTCATTAGATGGGGGCTGTGAAGAGAAGAGACGGGAAAGTAGGAGCAATGAGATTCAAAGGAAAGGAAGGTCAACCAGACCCTAAAAATCACCCCCCTCCATACTCCTCCACTGCCTGCTTGTTAATCATGAAATTCCTTGGACCAAAGATAAAGCCTTCCAGTCTACAAAAAAAAAACTTGCGCGTATGTTTAGCACTTTGCAGCTTACAAATCAGGCATCAAGGACTTCACTTCTTTTTGATAAAACTTAGAAGGTAAGTGCCCCTGAGTGGCAAGTATAAACCAATCCTGGGTGATGCCTGCTGATTTTATAAGGAATGGAAGGTGTGCAGAAAGTGGAAGGGGCCAGAAAACTGAAGAGGAGATGACGCACAAGATAGGATAGACCAGAGAACCAATTTTAGGGCCAGTACTATTACTCTCAAGTGTCGGCAAGTAAAACTGTGGTCTCAGGTTCTCTTCTAATAAAATGAGCATAGAGGAAACATCTATGAACCATATCTGCCAAGTTCAGTTCCAGACGCTTGCTCTCATTTGGAGCACAAGGCCACCACCTGGTGGCGATATATGCTAAGGCCATCTTGTGAGTGGCTTTACACAAATAGGCATGCGTGTCTTCTTGAACAAAATCCCTTTGTACCTGCAGGCTGGGTGAGGAAGCACCTTTGTTTGGCTCAAATCCAACTGAGGTACTGATGAACTCAGTAACAAGACAAGAACAAGGATGGAGATGCAGAGAATGGACCGGAGAACTCGAGGTTTGGGGGGGCGGGGGGTGAAGGGGAAGCTGAGACGAAGTGAGAGAGTAGCATAGACATATATATACTACCAACTGTAAAATAGATAGCTAGTGGGAAGTTGCTGTATAACAAAGGGAGTTCAACTTGAGGATGGATGATACCTTAAAGGACTGGGACCGGGAGGGTTGGGGGGAGTCGAGGGAGGGAGGGAATATGGGGATATGTGTATGAAAACAGATGACTGAACTTGGTGTACCCCCAAAAAATAAATAAATAAATAAAAACTTGTATAATTCTATGCAGTAAAATAAAGCAAATATAAAAGCAAATCCATACTTTTCTAGGGAAAAAAAAGATGTTAATCACAGCAAGAAAAGGCCAAAGTTGGGAACTTGGTTAGGATGTTAAATTGCTTATCTAATATGCATACTTTCCAAGCAACCAACAGCCTGTTAAAAGAAGCAATTGTAAACCACCAGGGGTATAATTGACAAGAAAGAGGCAGATGTTTGGAAAATTGCATGTAAAATGACCCAGGAGCTGGGTAAAGGGTGCAGGTAAGACATTTAATTGAATCTGATGCAGTGTGTCACAAAAACCTCCAGGACATACTATTCTGTTTCAACACAAGTGTGTGAATTGGACAGGTTCCGGCACTTTCTTCCCCTCCACACAGAGATCCCCTCAGCAAGACATTTTACATAATAAACATTTAACATCAGAAGACATTATTACCGGATCAATCCCAAAAGGGTATGGATTTCCAGAGTACACTCCTGGAATGGCTGGGTCCAGCTGTAAATATGGATTTGCTTCCACTACTTGCATACTACAGAGGGAGAAAGAAAAACAAAAACAAAACCAATCATCAACCAGAGGTAGGAGAAATACTACAGCACCATCAGTCATCTACTTGCAAGCCAGTCAAAGCCTAACTGTTGGTGCAACTCACCAACTGGTTCATTCAATTATTCCACAAATGACTACCAAATACCTACTATGTGCTAAGTATCATCCTAGGTGCTGAGCTACACAAATTACCATCTGGCCCCCAAGGAGGCCACAGGCTGAGTTTCCAAGGGGCTCTCAGCATGACAGCGTATAGTAAAGAAAAACTTATACTACATCGGAAAAGAGTCAGGGGGCAATGGTGACAGGAGCATAGGGGAAATAAAACCCGCCCTGGGACCAGTCTGGGAAATCCCCCCTCAGAGCACGAGAGCTGGTCCCGGAGGAGTGAACTGGCTTTCACACATGGCCCTTCACTTCTGGGCAACTTAGCCCCTGAAAGTTGTGGTCCATAGACTGCCTTTAAATCTGTGTCCCATTCTTGCCCAGAAGCACAAATGGCAATGGGCAGGAATTTCTTACTGTCTCTGCAAACTTGAAGGGGTTAAGAATATTAGGGCTTAATTTTTTTTTTTTTTTTTAAGAGCACACATCTATGGAGGGGCCCAAGAATGAGTATTTGAAAGGATGGAGAACAGAATGTTGGCCACTTGGGCTTCCTAGAGATACACTCCCTCCCTCCCGCAGCTGAGGGGAGTTTCTGTATTGGGGGGGGGCGGTATATTTGGTAGCACAGGGGGAATTAGGAAGCCTGATTACACTGACCAGGCCCTCAGTGACAGTGGAAACAGCTAGCCCTAACCAGCCACCTCAGACCTAGACCCCTGTCCTAACAGCACGCCTCAGTGCAAATGCCTGGATCTAATGATCAGAGATGTATTTGTGTGTCAACAAAGAAAAAAGAGGGAACTGGCCTGGTGCCCATGGTTAAACCATAGCGTCTGCTGTTGAACATAAACAATTTCACAGAACAAAAAACAGACAAGGCCACCCTGTGACCATGATGGATCAAGACAAAAACAAGACCATTCCACAATCACATCTGATATCAAAATATGGACAGTTCAAAATAAGGACGTTGTCCAAACCACAAAAATGACCAAACATTCCCCTAATCCTCTCAGACGCCAATCCTCTAAGCTCTTCTAACACCCTCTCACGGAGATGCCTACTGTCTCCCTCACTGAGTCAATCCACCCAATACTGGTGACAACACACATGATTCCGGTGGTCTGTGTGGCAGTGTCTCTAGCCCATTGTCAGGGGAAGCAGGCCCAAGACCTAGCTCATGGCCAGTGACCAAAATCAGCCTGCTGTGCCCTTTGCAGCTCTGGTGGATGCCTGCGATTCCCTCTGGTCTCCCTGCAGAAGAGGGTCTGCTACATACCATCCGTGCTTGGGCGTGTGGCCGAGCCTGGGGTCTCTCAGACCGGGCGTAGCCTCCAAAGCCTGGAATTGGGGCGGAGATAACTTGCATGTGCACAAAAGAACAATATTCCGACCCACGTTTGTAGAATGACAGCAAGCCACCTGACTCGGACTTTTCCCAGTCACACTCCAGGGCATATGAAATTCTGTGTATATAGTCTGATGAAGTTACACTGACTTAACATGTTTCAGGGGCCATCACTACGCTTATGAGTTTAAACCTGAAGAGCAGAACTAAGCATTTTGTCTTTAAACATGTGAAAGTTTTGCTCTTCTAGGCATCTCTTCAGGATACTAATTGCAAAGAAAAAACAAACAAAACCCCATAGATACAGCCATCTGTAACTGTAATTCTGCAAAATGTTTTCTTCTATATTTATTGTTCAATATTCCTGTCCTCTACTACAGGGCGCTTGGACCCAGCAGAGGGACTAAAAGGAGATGCACGGAGCCTTAGTGACACACCCACCTGCGCTTCGCTAGCCCCTCTGAGCCCCCTGGGCCTTCAGTCAGCACCAAGCCTCAAATGCACTTGGGAACACTCCACATTGAAAGGAACCCTGTGTTGAATCTTTCCTAACTGAGAAATCCTCGGATGAGGCTGATGGTGTATTCTCTTCCCCACTTATGATGTGTAGAGCAGATTTTGGGGAGCAGGAAAGACCCCTGAAGTACCTTAAACGGCAAGTACCAGGCTTGAGAGACAAAAGAAGGAAGCAAGGTTGCAGATACGGTTACACATCTCTGTCTCCCCTTGCTTTCTGTGCTCTCCTGTCACACACCCCACCGGACACTCCAGGATGAGACAGAGAAACCTGAAGCTGACCTGAAGCAGCTGGGTGGGCAGACATGACGGAACATCACCTGGGACTTTCAGGCCTCATAACGTAGCCCGGAAGCTACCTGGTTGTCTTGGGTGTGTGATGCCAGCAGCCAAACATCCCTCAAAGATCACAAGGGAGTCAACATTTCCATGTGTTTCCCTCAAAGCCCCTGCTCCTCCACTGCCCTCCTCTTCTCCCCCAACTCATCACACTGACCCACCCCTCAGACTCAAAAATCTTTCTCCCTCCCCACAAGAGTCTCATTCCTGAGGCGTGGTTTCCACTCCAATGACTGTGTGTCTGATTAGGTGCATAATAACCAGGGATGCCTACAGGGGATGTGGTTGGTGGGGATGCAGAGAGCTTCCAGGTCTCTCTTTCCTGCAGCCAAGACATCTCCTCCCCAGCCAGCCCAACCCACCCCCTGCTTTCCTCACCCCACGTCACCCACAAGGCAAATACAGGGAACCAGCATCACAAAACTAACTATCTCCTCCTGTGCTTTTAACACTCAATCAAGCTGCTCTGAGCAGTCAAAGAAAACACCCTTCTGGTGAATCTGGGGCTTTGAACACTGGAAACCAATCATTTGTATAGTTCAAACCTGCATCAGCCTTTCTTAAAGCAGAGCCTTCTGTCTTAAGTGCATGGCTGCATAATTTCACTGTATCTCTGATTCCCTACCAAGCAAGGTATATTTCAAATGCCACCTTCTTCTCCTGAAGCCTCACTTCTGTGACAGCGACTCTGATGGCCAGTTTATACCTGGTCCACCGTTGTTTTCACAACAGTGCCTAAGACAGAGAAACCTGAAGCACATGGGATGCACTCCAGGATACCTACTTAATTCAGCTGAAGTTTTAAAAACTCTTTCTGTGCATTACAATTACCAGTGCAGTTACTGAGGAAGTGGTACAACATCTCACACTCAATAGATAAAACCAAATTATTTGTTGAATTGGTGGGCAAACCTCTGAGCAGAGCCAAGCGTAGGATCCCCCGGCCACAAAAACTGTCACTGAGGCCACCTGAGTGGCCAGCGAGTGACCCATCTCTGTCGCAACTTACTTCCATGTGCCATTTCTGAACATGGGTTGGACGCTCCAGGAAGAGCCAAAGATGTTGAAAGACTTGGAGAAGCAGTCGTTGTAAATCAGGCCAGTGTAGATGGAGAAGATGCCCATGAGGAGGATGAGGTAGCGTCCGTGGAAGAAGGTATTCCAAATCTGGCCCCAGGGAGACAGAGGACGATTGTCAGTGGGCTCTGAACCAGACCCTGGGGACGTGTGTTACAGGATGCCTCCAGCACCATTGGGACAGCCACTGCAAGGCACATCCCACACACAGGGGCCACGTGGCCAGGCAGGCATCAAAGTGATCCAAGACTCATTTGGGGTCTTGTTATAACACTGGGTTTCTGACTAAGCAACATCCACCAAGAAGAGGAAAGCATTTTCCGTAAGACTGGATGATGTGTATCAGCCATCAAAATTGCTGAAGTGTAAGTTTGAGACTTTAAATATTTATTATAGGAACGCACATCTGTTAAGATGCTTACCATGGAAAACTCTATCGGCCATAGGTTGATTCGCCCACTAACCCTGCTTATGACTGACTCTCTATGACATTACTGAACTAGCTCGACTTAAGTTAACTTGTCTTAAAGATTGCAGATATTCTTAAAATTCAGAACAGAGTGAAAAGCATGTTTCCGGTTTATAAAATGTAATTATAGTAGACAAAAAGTGACGTTAACTGATTAACTTGGAAGCAGTGCAGACATGTCTCAACCTTCACAACACTGTGAATCGACTTTACAGAAAATGTGGAAACTTCAAGTGTGAAAGTGAAGACACGATATTCAGGATTTCTCAGTATTTAATAAGAACGTTGATCATGGGCTGATGATAGGAGAAGGGCTCTGCCATGAAAAAATATTTGTGATATTTTGAGTGAAAAAAAGGAACCTACAAACTAATATGCTCTATTTCATCCTAATTTTAGAAAATTACATACCTGTGTACAAGCACAGAAAAAAATATTAATTGCAATTTTCTCTAGGTAGATTATTGTATTTTCCCAATTTTTACAATGAACATATATTGCTTTTATAATCGAAGGGAAAAAAAATCAATGTTAGAAAAAAAAAGTAAAGGAAAAGATCAATGCCTTGTCAAGTAATATACAAAAAACAAAGATGCAGGAATTCCCAGGCAGTCCAGTGGTTAGGACTCTGTGCTTTCACTGCCGAGGGCATGGGTTCGATCCCTAGATCCCACAAGCCATGCAGCGCAGCAAAAATAAATTTAAAAAAAAAATTAAAAAAAAAAAAAAGGTGTTACTGCACCAAACCATCCAAAGGATTTACCTTTGGCCGGAGTTTTTATGTTGAGTTCTGATCCTTTTTTAAGTTCCATCTTTCTCTTTTCATAATAACATGTTATTTCCCCTAGTGAAAACAACATATGCACTTTTAATATTCTACTTATAACCTCCAAGAAATGAGGCAAGACATTTATGAACACTCACCTCATTGGTCGTCTTCTGGGAGAGCAAGTGTCTCTCATTAAGGACCATCCAAAGGGCTGCCAGTAGCATCACAATTCCATGACCACAGTCTCCAAACATTACGGCGAACAGGAAGGGGAAAGTGATGATGGTGTAGGGAGCTGTAGAGGTGACCCCCAAAACAGCCTGAGTCCTCCCCACATTCTTTAGGCCCACATCAAAGATTTCTCTCCCACGCTCCATGATCCACAAGCTGGTTCCTTATGTCTTTCTGATTCTGTCTTCCCTCACCATCCCCACCTCTGACATTTGCTTAGCCCCCCATACATTAAGTCAAATAAGTGAGTAAGTATTATTACTTCCCACTTTACAGATGAGCTGAGTTTTGGAGCAGCTAAATGACTTTCCCCAAGATCACAAAGTTTAATGGGATTTAAAACCAGTTTCCTATCTCCAGGTGCTTCCTATACTCTTTCCACCACCATCTTTTGTCTGTTTCTCCACAATTCACATGTATCACATACCCCCAGCAGCTACTCACAGGACCCTCAACCTGATGAGGCCCCTGCAGGACAGGTCACAAATCACATTGAGACTCAGGCTGGAGAAGAACAGCACCATAAACTGCTTGGCTAAAGGACGTCTGGTCTACCCCTTTATTTTACACATCAGACTTAGTGACACAGCTTGTGACTCCAGTCTTCTGACTACAGGTCCTGTGTACACCCATCTCCATCTCTCCCACACAACTACTATGGAACTGTGAAGATGCCTACAGATAACCTTCATTGAATCAGTAAGGAAACGTGAACTGAATCTGGCTGCCTGATACCTCTATGGTTTAAGGGAGAACAGGTGAAATCTTGACAAAGAGCAAATCTTTCACTCATCACCATTTGCAAAAGACAATGCAGGGCATTAGGAAACCAAATAAGATTTTAGGAATGTCACAGTTCAAAGCAATAACTGTGAAGGCCACTGCAGGGGTAAAACTTATCCAATTTTTTCATTTTCAAGCTGCTTAGTTGTACAACATACCAGATCCCTTTACCTGGGTTCATCTCCCGGTAGCTGCCAACGCCATACGCATCTACAATATTCTGGAAGCCAGCTGTGAACTTATTGGTCCTGTTAAAGGTGGGAGGAGCTGTTTTAGACTGCACTGCTGTCATGATGGGGACCATGGAGGAGCCACTTAGTTCCTGCAAAAAGCACACATAAGAAGATGTCAGGAAGAGAACCATAGGCAGGGTGTCAGCACAGGGATCACAGTCCAGCCCCTGCCATCACTAACTGGGTGAACTTGGGACAATTTCTTGATCTCTCTGAGGCTCATGATCTCGTCTGTAAAGTTAGTACTTGTGTAATTTATCTTACAGGAGAGTTGCCAAAAGAGTAGAGCTCCTCCTGATCCTCTGGCAATTTCCATTCTCCTGCTCCTGCAAACGTTATGCCCAGTTCTGAGCCTTCTACCCTTCCTTCTTTCCTTTCTTCCTTTCCACTGACGCTCTCAAGAGTTCATTCACTTTCCTAATTTTGCTCCTATATTCCTAATGGCCCTGACCCTCTCCGAAATTTCAATTCTCTTTTAATTGCCTGCCTAGGCTTTCAAACACTCATGTCTCAGCAACCCCACAGAATCCGGGAGCCTAAAACTAAACTCACCAAGTTGCCCCAAAGCCAGGTCCTCCCTTGACCTCGCAGCAATCTCCAATCTCCAGATTCTGGAAACTTTGGAATCACGATATGTGTCCCTGCTGTCAATTCAATCAACACCAAATCTTGCTAATTGTCCCTTTTAAGTCCTTCCTCTTCCCACTCCCATAGCCACCAGCCTAGTCCCAAGCCTCATCATCAGATTCCAGTCTCCCTTCCATTTAGTATCCACTCCACACTGCGTAATCCTTCTTTTAATAAAACAACATAACCATAACACTTTAGTCACGTTACCCTCCTACTCAAAAATCTTCAAAGGCTTCCCGTTACCTAAAGAATGAAATCAAATCTCTTCAGTTTTATAATCCAGACTTCTTTACAATGCTGATTTAATCCTCTATTCACACCTTCACCCCACTACTTCTCTATGGAAATCTGCCAACTCCACACTAGTCTTCTTTCTTCTTCATTTACCCAAGTATTAACAATTCCCAGCTCACCCCCCAGGAACCTTCTGGTCACTCCAAACTCCAACAGCACTTACCCCCTGCACACTCAGTACAACTTAGCACCAACTAAATGAGTGCTCAACAATCCTCCTAACAACACGATGACGTAAGTATCACCACAAGCCTCACTTTGCAGATAAGAAAACTAAGGTACAGAGAGATTAAGTAACTTCCCCAAGGTCACACAGCAAGTGGAGATGATCTCACTCTATTTTTATATCTTTTCATGTGTGTGATTATGATCTCCTTGAGGGCAAGGACTGTGGCTTCCTCCCTTTTTTAAAAAAACATGCCCCCAGGAGTTGACATTCTTACCTTGCATGGAGTGAGTAATTTTTGCCCACTGGTGATGGTAATGATAGCCATCCTCTTCCATTCTTTCCCATCTCCTACCCACATAGGTCCTCTACTCCTATCAGGGAAAATGCTGTAATTATCTCAGAGGACTGAGGATACTGTAGAAATAGTCCTAAGTTTGCCCCTTCATGCTTACAGGATGACACTGTTGGGTTTAGATCCCCCGTTAGGACAACCCTCCCCCACAGCCCTGCTGTCTTCCCCACATGGCAGCGAAATGTTTCTAAAACACAAACTGGACCATGTCTCTCTGGCACAGGAAGATACACCACTATTAGCCCATCCATCAGGACCTGCCCTGCAGCCTCTCCCCAAGCTTGTTCTAAGTCGTTAAACTTGCCTTGCCCTCATTCCAGCCAGTAGCCTTCGCCGCAGGATACCCCCACCTCTCTCCACCTGCTCACTGACCACCCTTCCACAGCTCAGCTCATGCATTCCTCTAAGAAACAGCCTGCCCTTCCCAGTCTGGGTGAGACACTCTGTGTAAGTGCCCCATTTGGGTAATTTTGGACCACAATGTGGGGACATTCAAATCCTGCCTCCTGGCTTCAGGACCATGGTCAAGTTACTTCTATTCTCTGTGCCTCAGTTTCCTCATCTGTACAGAGGGGATAAAGATAACTCCTATCTCTTTATCCAACCCCATCTCCAGGCCCTTCTCTTCAGACCCTCCAGGCTAAAAGCTCTTCTTCCCACCCCACCTCATCTTTCCATGACATGCAGGAAAGTCTGCTCCAATGCCACCTGCTCAGAGGGGCCTTCTCCCCAACAGCCCTATAATGGCATTAGAAAGACCTAAAGATTCAGGGCCCCAAAGGCCAAGCCATACTGCTCTCACCAGATATGCCACCCATTTAGCAGGAAAGGCTCCCCACCCAGCTAGTTCTCCATCAGCCAGACCAATGGCACACTGCCCAGGCTTCAACCTGATGAGTTTCACCTCCCTGCCACCCCAGAAAATCATTCAAACAAGCTAATAATCACACCCTCCCATGGCAATTGGGGTCCTCTATCCTCTTGTCACTATAATACCTGCCTCCCACAGCCCCTGCTGGTTCATTCTACTCCCAAGTGTAGGTCCCAAGTGCAACCTCCATATGGCCCTGTGTGTGGTGTCCTCCCCTGCGCTGTGAGTTATATGTGACCAATAAACTATGGCCAACCTCATCTGTCCAGTGTCAGGTGTCGTGTGTCTGGCCACCTTGTACTATTTAGGACAGAGGGTCCATTCTTCACCAATGGGGTGAATAGGTTATCAGACAGGGCCCCCACTCCCCACTCCATCTTTTCACTTTCCCCCTGCTTTACTTCCTGTTCACCTTGCATGACTGCCTGAAATCACATTAGTTAGAGACAAGCTTGCTGTCTATCTCCCTTTCCAGAAACTCTATCAGAGCAGGGCTTTGTTCTGCCAGCACAGCCCTAGATCAGTTCCTGGGGCACAGTGAACACCTACAGAGATGACTCAAGACCATGGTGAGAGTTACATACGGCACATGAGTGCTCAGCACAGTGGCTGGCACACAGGGAGCAATCCACTCCCTACGTCCTGGCTGTTATTGCAGGTGCCTGGTTATTTGTCTTTCCAGCTAGACAAAGATGGTATCTACGGGCATAACTAGCAGACTGACGGCACATCAGTGCCCAGTAAACACTTGCTAAGATCAAAGAAATGTTGCATGTTTTTCAAACACTGAGAAGAACAGGAGTTTCTGACACGCGCCCACGTGCTGGGTAAGGACTGAAGGCGCAAAGACTTAGGAGACAATCCCACCAGGTGAGATTCACGTGACTTAGGAGGCAGACGACCTGAGTGCCTAGCAGAGGGGCTGCTCAGGCCGGACGTGACTGTCCCCCCTCCTGCTGCACCTGCCACGCACCATGCCTTGCTCCAGCGCCCTCCTGATGCGCACAGTGTCTGCCACCGGGAACCAGATCTCGGCGATGATGCACTGCTGGGTGACGTCGATGTTGCACATGTTCAGGATGTGGTAAATGGCCTTCATCTTCTGCACTTTAATGACCCAGGAGTGCCAGTTGGCAGCTGCTTCTTGCAGGAGGCTCTGACGGTGAGACTCTGTCTGTGTTATGACCTGGGCAGAAAACAGCACACAGCAAAGCAAGGGGCACTCAGAGAGATGCCGGACAATGTGGCAAAAACGGAGACTCGTCAGCCACAGAGGCGCCCTCTGCTCCTGGCCCGCAGCTCTCATCTGGCCTTTAACTCTCATGAGCAGTTTATCTCCCCCGTTAAAGGTTAAAACCCTCAGGCATGGACTGTATCTTCCTTTTCTTCTAAGTTCCTAATAGTACTATTGTGATGGGTTGACTTGTGTCCCCCCAAAAAGATATGCCAAAGTCCTCACCCCTGGTAACTGTGAATGTGATCTCATTTGGAAATAGGGTCTTTGCAGATGTAACCAAGTTAAAATGATGTCATACTGGAGCAGGGTGGGTGCTATTCCAGTATGACTGGTGTTTTTATAAGAAATTTGGACAGCGAGGCACACAGGGAAGACGTGTGTGATGGAGGCAGGGACTGGAGTGATGCTTCGACAAAGCAAGGACCACCGAGGATTGCTGACGACCACCAGAGACTAGGAAGATGCCTAGTCAACTCGGGCAGCTGTAATAAAATACCATAGACTGGGGGGCTTATGAACAACAGAAATGCTTCACAGTTCTGGAAGCTGGAAGCCAGAGATGAGGAGGCCAGCACGGTTAGGTGAAGGCCCTCTTCTGGGTTGCAGACTTCAAATGCTAACCTCATCTGGCAGAAGGTGCAAGCAAGCTCTCTGGGTCTTTTTTATGAGGACCCTCATCCCATCCATGAAGACTCTGCCCTCATGACCTCGTCTCCTCCTGAAGGCCCCACCTCCTAACATTATCACCTTGGGCATTAGGTTTTCAACCTACAAATTTGGGGGTGATGCAAGCACGCAAACCACAGCAGAAGAGGCAAGGAAGGATCCTTTCCTAGTGCCTTCAGAGGAAGTCTGGCTCTGACGACACCTTGATTTCAGACTTTTCACCTCAGAACTGTGAGGGAACAAATTTCTGTTGTTTCAAGCCACCCAGTTTGTAGTAATTTGTTACAGCAGCCTTAGGAAACTAATACACCTATCAAAATGCCTTACATACATAACCTCTGCAATAAAGGACAAAGGAATTAATGAAGGAAGGAAGGAATAGGTGAGTTGGCTCACAGAGAATTTGTCAAACAGGATTAGTTTTTGTTCTGGTGATAGGACACAGTAACCCCTTTCAGTGACCTTTACACGTGGCTACCCAAGTCTTCCAAAACAGAAGGGTAAGTTTAGCATAACTTTCATTCTCCTTATGCAGTTTTCATAAAATCCAGCAGAGTATTTGGGGGAACGGACTTCAAGGGCAATTGCTTCAAGGAAACACAGTCTCCTCGACAAGTGACAGAGAGAATAAAGAGGATTAGGAAATTAAACACAGCTTTTCTGGGAAAATAACGATGGTTGCCTAGGAGTTTTGAAACACACCAAATTTCTAAAGCTACTCACTGAGGACCTAGAACTATGCTGACCAATACAGCAGCCACATTAAATACAAATAAAAATCCAGTCCCCCAGTTGCACCAGCCATGTTTCAAGTGCTCAGTGGTCATGTGTGGCCCACGGCTATCACACTGGACTTGCGGGTTACATAACGTTTCCACCACCACACAGAGTTCTATTGGACAGGACTGATCTGCAACACATGATCTGATGTAGGCCCAGCCGCTTTCAGTGATTCCCTGCGAAGCTTATTGAAGAAAGTCATATGTGTTGAGAGCCATCCTAGGTGATGACAAATGCGACAAGAGGATAGGAATTAGGGGCGTGTTCATATGTGAAACTAGACTCACTGTCTTGACAGAATGAAGTGCTTGGCTCACACAACTGGGCAATTCCCAGCTGCAGAATTAGCAAGACTGGCTGCTTGACTTCATTGGCTAGTGAGTTATCTCATAGATGCGACCCAGGCCAGTCTGGCAATAAAAGGCTCCTTTTAGCAGACCGGGGTGGGCACCTGCAAGCTAACCGGGGCTGAGATTAACTCTAAGCCCAAGCAAAGCATCGCTGACATGCAGAATCATCACCGTGACCTTAGTGAACACTGTTTCCTCCGCAGCAACGGCCAGAAGAGCATAGCAGACATTCCAGCCAGCCTTGGAGCAAGGGGCCTGGGAGACAGGACTTATAAGGAAACGGCAGATGTAGCCCTTCAGCAGCCCCCACTCAAGTCAAGCACCCGAACACCTCACTCACGGTGATTAAATCTTCCAGCCTCATGTTGACACCATCCAGCATCTCTCTGCGCTCTGGCGCCGGCTCTGGGCAGGGGTATACAGTGGCTCGAAACCTGAGTTTCATACATTCCAAAGGACACATGTGGGTTATTGCCAAGAAGCATTATGTATGTCCTTTTCCGCTAACCCAACATTTGCCTACTGTGGTTAGATGACCACCTTTCCCTAGAATAACCATCTCCTGGGCAGTCAGACAATGAACCCCGGTCACAAGGTTCCCAACACACTGCTCGCACTACATGAATTAAAGCTATAGTTCCGGGACCTCCCTGGGGATCCAGTGGTTAAGAATATGATTTCCAATGCAGGGGATGTGGGTGTGATCCCTGGTCGGGGAACTAAGAGCTCACATGCCACGGGGCAACAAAGCCCATGCACCGCAACTACTGAGCATGCAAGCCACAACTAGAGAGCCCATGTGCCACAAATAGAGAGAAGCCCACATGCCGCAACAAAGATCCTGTGTGCTGCAATGGAGACTTGATGCAGCCAAAAATTAAATAAATAAATAAATATTAAAAAAAAAAGCTGTGGTTCTATTATACGAATGGGCTTCACTCAAACCATAAAACCCAACATGTTATATAAATAAGACTACAAGCTTGACTTGTCTCTTCTTCCCCCTCTAGAATTTATTAATGTGTTGATGTCCTTCTCTACTGAATTTCTGCTTCTAAGGGGCTGCATATAAGATGGTTCTGTAACATCAGAAACAACTTAGCATGCAGTTTGCCTGCTCTTTAGCAGCTGATAAAGGGGGTGAGAAAGAATAAACTGAAATGGTGAAAATGTCTTTTTCTCCCTTTAAATTTTGCTTATCAAGTCCTCTCTGTTCCTATTCCCACAGTTACTAAAAATCGGTTCCATTTTTAACATCATCTTGTCAAATGTGAGAAAGTTATTTTAAAACCCTAAGGGACCTCAAAGAAGCCCCACTTGAATCTATTTTGTATTGCATACACCCTGACTCAAATCACTGACAAAAAGACCCCTTAATAGTTGCTTACCCAGGGGATTTCATTGGTGGCACAGTGGTTAAGAATCCACCTGCCAATGCAGGGGACACGGGTTCAATCCCTGGGTGGGGAAGATCCCACTTGCTGTGGAGCAGCTAAGTCCATGCACCACAACTACTGAGTCTGTGCTCTAGAGCCCGCAAGCCACAACTACTGAAGCCCTCGAGCCTAGAGCCTGTGCTCTGCAAAAAGAAAAGCCACCAAATGAGAAGCTTGCACACGACAACAAAGAGTAGCCCCTGCTCACCACAACTAGAGAAAGCCTTCGCACAGCAGCGAAGACCCAATGCAACTAATTAATTAATTTTAAAAAATAGTTGCTTACCCATCACAGATTTTCTTGATTTTCTGCCTGAGCTGCTCTCCTTGATAAAATATGATGAATATATTCTTTTTAATTTCTTCTCTCTGAAAAATCAGAACAGTAAAAAATGTTTTTAGAAATTTAAAAATTTTTCTAAATGTAAAATTGGAAAAACTTCAGCTTCTCCCAGTTGATTCAAGTTCATAATTCATTATGGTTGAGGGCAAGGTCACTGAGGCAGACCAGGCAGGGCCCTCAGGGAGGCTGATACAGCCTTAAAGGGACAACTTCACTGTTTGCTACAGTAGTTGGATCATAGCTGAGCCTAGTATTCAGCTCTAAGCTCTGTGCTTCAGAGATGTGTTAAGAAAACATCCAGGAGAGAGGGACCAGGATATTGCAAGGCTTAAAATAAAAACAGCTGGGGCTTTCTAGGTGGCGCAGTGGTTGAGAATCCACCTGCCAATGCAGGGGACATGGGTTCGATCCCTGCTCCAGGAAGATCCCACATGCCGCGGAGAAACTAAGCCCATGCGCCACAACTACTGAGCCTGTGCTTTAGAGCCCGTGAGCCACAACTATTGAGCCCATGTGCTGCAACTACTGAAGCCCATGCGCCTAGAGCCCGTGCTCTGCAACGAGAAGCCACAGCAATGAGGAGCCTGCACACCGCAACGAAGAGTAGCCCCCGCTCACCGCAACTAAAAAGAAGGCCCGAGCACAGCAAAAAAGACCCAACACAGCCAATAAAATAAATAAATACACAAATTTAAAAAATTTAAAAAATTAAAAATTAAAAATAGCTGACCTAGCTCACCAGCATTAACTCATACACAGCATTTACCTTTCAGGGGTGAGTGGGTATTTGATATTTAACAAAGGTAGAGCCAGGTTTCACTCACACACTCACTGTATGCCCATAAGAACACTGATTAAATGCAATTTTTCTTTCTTTTTTTTATTGGCTGTGTTAGGTCTTCATTGCTGCGTGCAGGCTTTCTCCAGCTGCGGCGAGCAGGGGCTACTCTTCATTGTGGTGCTCAGGCTTCTCATTGCGGTGGCTTCTCTTGTTGCAGAGCATGGGCTCTAGGTACATGGGCTTCAGTAGTTGCAGCACATGGGCTCATTAACTATGGCTCACAGGCTCAGTAGTTGTGGTGCATGGACTTTGTTGCTCCTCAGCATGTGGGATCTTCCTGGACCAGAGATTAAACCTATGTTCCCTGCATTGGCAGACAGGTTCTTAACCACTGTGCTACCAGGGAAGCCTTAAATGCAATTTTAAAGTCCAAGTTTGACATTTCACAAGGGAAAACGTGTATTTCACAAGCATATATGGAAATGTTTAAGCAAAGAAATGCGCTGTTTTACTCATTTAATTTGGGGTGGGGGATAAAGGTAAAATGATGAAACCCATTGTTGGAAAAGTGATAACAAATCCAAAGTACTCGTCACACACCACTCAGGTATCAGGTACCTGTGGAATCAGGTACAACCCCACTGAAAAGCCATTTGTCAGGACCCATCAAGGGTCATGAAAATGCACACACCCTTTAAGCTAGCAATCCTATTTCTCTGAATTCATATCATGGAAGTAGTTCAAAATAAAATAAAAACTCACATGGATGAAGATGCTTATTGTAGTGTCTATATTCTGGAGAAAAACTGGAAATAAAGTGTCTAATAACAGATAGTTAATGTCACATCAACTCAATGGAAATATCAGGCACCAATTGAAAATATCAAAATGAATTGTCACTTTGGTAATTGCTTATGGGAGCAGGTAAGGGGTATTTTAGGATTTGGGAAGCTGCCTGCTTTACATTATTTCCAAAGGTTCCCTCATCCATGGAGTCCACCCCTAGTCCTTTGCTGAATCTCTCAGATCTTCTTGTCTCTTGATCCACCAGAACCAGGAATCCACTCTGATCTCATGCCATCTGCTCAGTGACCTTCAGTGTCATCAGGCTAAAGTCACCTTACTTTGTAAATGCTCTCTCTACCACCATGACTATTTCATGTCAAAACATGATTATGAAAAGTAATGATTCAGTGTTGAATTTTAAAATAATATTTATGAAGGACACATAGTAATACAAGAAGGCACTTATATTATCTAAAATCAAAAGAAGTCCAAAAAAATGATTTCCATGCTATCACTGCAACCATATTAAATTATACCTGCCTATGGCTGTGGACTAGAGGAAACGAGCACAAGAAAAAAATAAAGACATTAGAATGGTGACGGTTTGTGGGGTTTTTTTTTAACAAGTGCTTTTTTTCTTATCTTAAATTGTATTTATTTTAACTATGAAGTTGTTTTCCATGAAATAAAACTTAAAATTATGTTATTTAGCCTCTATTCTAGATAAGATTAGGACTCTCTTAGAAATAAGCCCAGCTTCTTGGAATTAAAAAGTAAGTGCATTTCGGGAAAGACCCTGGAACTCACCAAAAAAGACACCCCACATCCAGAGAAAAAGGAGAAGCCACAATGAGACAGTAGGAGGGGTGCAATCACGTTAAAATCAAATCCCATAAATGCTGGTTGGGTGACTCACAAACTGGAGAACAGTTATACTGCAGAAGTCCACCCACTAAAGTGAGGGTTCTGAACCCCATGTCAGGCTTCCCAACCTGGGAGTCCAGCAACAGGAGGAGGAATCCCCAGAGAATCAGACTTTGAAAGCCAGTGGGATTTGACTGCAGGACCTCCATAGGACTGGGGGAAACAGAGACACCACTCTTGGAGGGCACACAAAAAAGTGTGCTCACCAGGACCCAGGGGGAAGGAGCAGTGACCCCATAGCAGACTGAACCAGACCTACCTGCTGGTGTTGGAGGGTTGCCTGCAGAGGTGGGGGGCAACTGTGGCTCACCGAGGAGATGGGGCACTGGTGCCAGGGGTTCTGGGAAGTGCTCACTGGCATGAGCCCTCCCAGAGTCTGCCATTAGCCCCACCAAAGAGCCTGTAAGCTCCAGTGCTAGATAGCCTCAGGCCAAACAGCCAACAAGGTGGGAACACAGCCCCACCCATTGGCAGACAAGCAGATTAAAGTTTTACTGAGCTTCACCTACCAAATCAGATTAAAGTCTTACTGAGCTCCACCCACCCAGCCCTACCCACCATCACTCCCTCCCATCAGGAAGCACCCACGAGCCTCCTAGAGAGCTTCCTCCACAAGATGGCAGACAGCACTATCAAGCAGTATCAGCAGTATTTCGTCTTGTGGAACTGAAAACCACAGACACAGAAAGATAGAAAAAATGAAAAAGTAGAGGACTTTGTACCAGATGAAGGGACAGGATAAAAACCCAGGAAAACAACTAAATGAAGAGGAGATAGGCACCCTTCCAGGAAAAGAATTCACAATAATGATGGTGAAGATGATCCAGGACTTTGAAAAAAGAATGGATGCAAAGATCAAAAAGTTTACCAAAGACCTAGAAGAACTAAAGAACAAACAAACAGAGATATGCAACACAATAACTGAAATGAAAAATACACTAGAAGGAACCAGTAGCAGATTAACTGAGGCGGAAGGGCAAATAAGTGACCTGGAAGACAGAATGGTGATAATCACTGATGCAGAAAAGAATAAAAAAAAAAGAATGAAAAGAACTGAAGACAGCCTAAGAGACCTCTGGGACAATGTTAAACACACCAACATTCGCATTATAGGGGTCCCAGAAGGAGAAGAGAGAGAGAAAGGACCTGAGAAAATATTGGAAGAGATTAGAGTTGAAAATTTACCTAACATGGGAAAGGAAACAGCTACCCAAGTCCAGGAAGCGCAGAGAGTCCCAGGCAGGATAAACCCAAGGAGAAACACGCCAAGACACATAGTAGTCAAGGTGACAAAAATTAAAGACAGAGAAAAGTTATTAAAAGCAACAAGGGAAAAACGACAAATAACATACAAGGGAACTCCCATAAGGGTAACAGCTGATTTCTCAGCAGAAACTCTGCAAGCCAGAAGGGAGTGGCATGATATATTTCAAGTGATGAAAGAGAAGAACCTACAACCAAGAATACTCTACCCAGCAAGGATCTCATTCAGATTCGAGGGAGAAATCAAAAGCTTTACAGACAAGCAACAGCTAAGAGAATTCAGCACCACCAAACCGGCCCTACAACAAATGCTAAAGGAACTTCTCAAAGCGGGAAACATAAGAGAAGAAAAGGACCTACAAAAACAAAAACAAAACAATTAAGAAATAGTAATAGGAACATACATATCGATAATTACCTTGAATGTAAATGGATGAAACGCACCAACCAAAAGACACAGACTGGCTGAATGGACACAAAACAAGACCCATATACATGCTGTCTACAAGAGACTCACTTCAGACCTAGGGACACATACAGATGGAAAGTGAGGGGATGGAAAAAGATATTCCATGCAAATGGAAATCAAAAGAAAGCTGGAGCAGCAATATTCATATCAGATAAAATAGACTTTAAAATAAAAAATGTTACAAGAGACAAGAAAGGACATTACATAAAGATCAAGGGATCCATCCAAGAAGAGGAGATAACAATTATAAATATATATGCACCTAATACAGGAGCACCTCAATACATAAGGCAAATGCTAACAACTATGAAAGAGGAAATGCAAGGCAGAAATAGAGACACAGGTGTAGAGAACAAACATATGGAAACCAAGTGGGGAAAGTGGGGAGGGTTGGGAGGGAATGAATTGGGAGATTGGGATACCAAATTGTACACTCTAAATATATGCTGTTTATTGTCTAACTGTATCTCAATAAAAATTCTTAAAAAAAAAAAAAAAAGTAAGTGGATTTCAATACTAACCAGAAGGGTGGTGGAAGAAACACTCTACAGAATTAGTAGCAATAACTGTGTGGCACTCAGTGAAGGAGACCCTCCAAATCTTCGTTCAAAGTATGTGGTCTGTTAGTACCAGTAACTAACTCAAAAATGCAAGCTCCTGGTTGCCACCACAGACCCACTGAATCAGAATCTATCAATACACTGAACAAGATCTCCGTGCTAGTGTGCACACTAGAGCTTGGGGCACACTGACCTAAATCAGTTCTCAGTGCTTTGGATGAAGACACAGTTGCCACCCCATGTGGCACTAGTACAGCTAAGTTTCCAGGAACTGGTAAAGCTAAGTCATTTGGAGGAATGAACACTTACGAGGTGTTAACAAGAATCAGTCCTTTCATGGGTCTTTTTTTAAGAGGAGTGGTGGGGGAGGAAAAAAAGAAAAGAAAGGAGAAAAAAAGGAAATAGATATTAGCTTCATAGAGCTAAAGACTCAGTGTTTGAGAGAACGAAATCCCTCTGGTAGGGCTACAGGAAATTTAAGAGAATGTCTTCTGCAGCCTGAGATACACACTGTGACAGGATCTTCCAGAACCACGTCCATCTCACTGAACTTTAAGTAGATGTTTCCTCGGCAAATTCGCCACAGCAGCCTCTCAAAGGAAGCCATCCTCTCCCGGTTAATCACACCAGCCGTGAACCTGGGCAGTCAGAAGAGGAGATGTTACTGAGGCACAGGGAGCAGGGTGCAGGGAGAAGGCCCTGTAGGACATGAAGATGTGCAACCAGAAGGTGGAGGACCACCTCCCTCTGAGCAGGAGGTAAGGACACAGCTCTGCCTAGCAGAGGCCACAAGGCCACTCTGGATCCCAGCCCCAACTTTCCCCAAGTCCCTTTTGACCTCTTGTTTCTTTTGACATGTCCAGGTTTCCTTAATCACTCCAATACTATACATTCACTTATTTGCAATTAAAAATATAATACACCATTCATTATAGCATCGCAGCTAAAGGAAGCAAGTAAGTGTTCAATCTGCTCAACAGTGGTCTCTATGCATTTATACAAACAATGTACTAAGACTGAAACATATATTGATTTCTATAATCTCTACTTTTACAATCATCTATGTATCTAGATAATTTCTGATCCAAACTTTTCAAATTAACTTTAAAATGGTTACTTTCATTGGCCTATTACTTTAAATGTACATTGATTCTGTATTACCTTCTGATCAAATATTTTCAATACATATTTTCCTTGCCACTTCAACTTCAATGTCTAGTGCCTCAAATAGTAGGCCCCTAAGTACCTATTGAATAAAAAACTAGAATTTCAAAACTCATCACTTTCATCAGTTTTACTTGGACACTAAATGAAATCCCATCATTTTGAGTCACCACACATTTTGGTGGGTATTATCACATCCTACTACCTCTACTTATGGAAGATGCGATTGCATAACTACCTCACTGCTAATTATGTTCACACTTCACACTCCAAATCTATTTTATTATCAAAACAATATTTCAGAGACAAGAAAAAAACAAACATGTATCCCATAGCCTTATTCTAAAGCCAGGCAGCAGCTGAGAAACACCATCTAAACAATTATCACTACATCCTTCCCATGTGGAGACAATACAAACATTGTACCCCTTAGGCTCAAGAATGTCAGTATCACCATAAACAAGGTAACACTACCTGCAATCCCACCAACCTGGTCAGGTTAGACTTGGGTTTATTACGGGATGGAGGCCTCATAGTCAAGTGAAATAGTCCCCATGCCAGTCACTATTTGTCCATTCACTCATTCACTCAAACACTCAGGGAAACCTAGCATGTGCCAGGCACTGAGCTATGGACCAGGGACCCATCTACACGTAACTTTCAGAGCAGGGAGTTTCACTAACCCCAGCTTTCCACTCATGTATGCAGGCGTAGGTCTTAACTCCAGCAGACCAGAAGTGTCTTCCGTAAAGAAATCATCAGCTAAATTGGTTTCCGTCTGAAAGTCAAAGAATCACTATTTTCATTAAAATGTATTTAGACTACCTTAAAAGCACCCACAACCTCATGGTTTTGTCTGCTTTTAATGATGCTTCAATTTTCCACAAATAGTCAGAATTCAAAAGGTAGACTGCTTAGGCCTGATCTATTTTTCTGTTTTAAATAAAGATTTCTGTGTTAAAAAAAACAAAAAACAAAAAACAGGAGAGTGCTCTTTGCCAGATCAAAAAACTTCCCCAGTCTCTTCCTATCAAAATCCCAAATCTGCTCAAACTAACTGTTGTGCTTTATTCTGACTTTCACTTCTGTCTGGGCCATTTGGGGCACACACTTTTTAGTGAGCACCTTAATATTTTTGCATTCATTTCACCCAGTGCCACATGCCACCCTCCCCCTCCCCTCCAGCCCAGCCACGTGACAGAAACAGGGCAATGTGTTCATATTTCAAACCAGCCAGTTGTCAAAATGGAAATTTCAGGTTCTGGAGGAAAGGGCCCTTGAATAAACAGTCCCCAAATTACAACCTCAAAGAAGTCCTGGGTTTTCTTCAGGAGATGTTTGAATTCAGTCAGTTCTAGGAAGCTTCTCTTCAAAGCCTGATAGTTCTGATTGGCTTCCTGTAACTCTCCTTCCAATTTTTCTAGAGCAGTCTATGCAGGAGGGAAAAGAAAATAAGCCACGCAGAAAGTGTTATGACATTTACTGTACATTAATAATAACAGATAACTAAATATCAAAGCAGTATTCAGTGCATCACAAGGTAGCTTGAAGCTGAGAAGCCTGTTCAGTCAAACTCAGCAAGGCCGTAGACCTGTAGGTAAAGCCACAGTCACACACTCTCAGGAGCTCCCTCATCAAATAGGGAGGATCAGAAAACACTCTGGGGGAAGGGAAGTTAGCTGCATGAGGAAGTGAAGGCATTTCAGCAAATCACATTTCTTTCCCATTTTAAACACTGAATAGGGAAGCTAGAGTAAATCTACACGTTAAGAATTCCTTCTGCCCCAAATACACTGTAATGATAAAGTATAAAATATATTTTCTCATAAAATATGAAAAAAGAAACCACCAGTTCTGAGTTGGGGTCTGGAGAACCAGGTACAAGCAAGTGAAAAAGGTGACATAGAGAAGGGTGAGCACAGAAGGCAAGATGACAAAAACAAAGAAGAAACCAATCTCCCTTTCAAGTGAGGCTGTAAAAAGAATGTGGCTCATGAAGGAATCCAATGATAGGAAAAGTCACCAACAAAATCAACAATCAGAACACAAAATTACAGTGGGTAAAATTATTTTTACAAAATAGTCTGAAAGAGTTTTGAATGTTCAAAGAGATAAACAAAGGTATTACTTCCACTAAAAAGTAAAAGAAATTATTAAACAAACATGTCCTAAAATGAAAGAACGCAGGTATTAAAAAAAAAAACTACTAGAAATTTTAAAAGGTAACATACAGCTACTGAAATTCAAAATTCAATACATGAGGATCAACTCTCTACTAGACACAATTTGAGATTTAGCAAATAATTTTAAAATATGAAAGCTCATTTCTCATTCACCCAGTATCCATTTTTATAGAATGGATAAAGCAGGGTACATTCAATAAAAGAAACACTACCCAGCAGTGAAAATGAATTAATTTCAGAAACATGAAAAATACAAAATTCAGGTAGTGTTTATCTCCAAGGGGGGAGGGGAGGGGTGGGAAGGGGCACACAGAGGGCTTTAAGAGCATCACCGTGGTCGCCTTTCACCTTATACAGGGTGGAGACACTTGATATTTGCTATATCATTATTCTTTGTACCTTACATGTATTTTCTAAAAATCCTAATATACCAATTATTTAATGAAAACAATTACAAATAAATCCATACTTAAACACATTGTAGTGCAACTATAGAACAAAGACAAAACCTTAAAGGCCATCAGGGGTTAAAAAAAAAAAAAGACATATAATCCACAAAGGAATGAGCACTGAACCAGCAGCAGTTTTTATGGGAAAAATTTACTAAGCATGTATCTGGAGATGTTAAGCATAACTATAATCTATAGCTCTCAACCCAAGAGAAGGGGGAAAGGGTTGGAAGGTATTACAGAAAGGCAAGAAAGGGGAGGAAAAAACAAAGGAATGGCATAATAAAGAGCCAGGAACTCGGGAACCATAATAAAGGAAAATGGATTAAGGTCATCTATTAAAAGACTGATATTAACACGCTAGATTTTTTAAAAATCCATCTGAGACACCCTCACCAAAGAGATTAAACAAACAAAAAAACAATAAAAAAAAATCCATGCAAATGTTAGTTCCTATCTTCCAAAAAAAGCACATTAACATCAGACAAAATGGAATAACATTTTTCAGACATACTTTAGTAGAGAGACTACATAATGAACTCACACTGATCACCTAGCTTCAACTGTATCCTATGCCTTCCCCTTCCAAAAACAATCACTACCCTGAATTTTGAACACTGACTATATATATAGGTGGCACAAATTGGGGGGAAAAAATGAAATCCTCATTTCTTAACCATTTGCTCTATTCAGTTAATGATTCCATTAAAAGTAATGCTGCTATTAAAAATATTTTGGAGAACAATCCAATACCTAAGAAATGGTTTACATGATAGTAAATGGAAAAGTAGAAAATTACAATGTACATTATGGATATGTAGTTATAGAAAAATATACCTGGTAAGAATAAAAACAGAAAAATTAAGGCAGTTTTTGCTGAGATGGTAGATTTGTAGGTAGATTTTTTTTTTCCTGAATTATTATTCCCTCTAGGATTGCTATGAAAGCCTCTTTAGAAATTCTACAAGGCAAGGGCCCGAGCCACTGTGTACTCTTGCCAGAAGGATCGTCCTTTCTAGGAATGTAGGAGGAACACTCAGCTGTCAGATCAGTTGAATCAATCAATCCCCATGGTCAATGGTAAGACAGATATAACTCTCATAAGCTCATGTTGTTTTAATTTCATCTTTACAATAAATAGTATCTAGAAGGAAAATACTGAGCAAAGACTGTTGGCACACATCTGATGGCCCCTTATCTAACTGGTTATTACTACAAATGTGTACAGTTTCAAACCAACTAGTCAGCCAATAACAAACTCATTGGGATGAACCGATTTTTTTAAGGTACTGTCAAAAACACATAACCAACACCAATTTGGAAACAAAAATACTTGTTACCTATTTAACAAAAGCAAGAGTCTCCATGCTTGTCAAGTTTCAGTGTAATATCAAAGACTATCCGCAATTGTTTGAAAAGGCTATTAAAATACTCCTCCCTTTTCCAACTACCTATTGTGCAAGGCTGAACTCTCTATATACTTCAATAAGAACAACAAATCGCAACAGATTCAAAGCAGAATAGACACGAGAAATCAGTCTTCTATTAAGCCATACATTTAAGAAATTTGCAAACAACGTCACTCTTTTCACTAAAGGTTTGGTCTTGGAAAATACAATCATTTTTCATTAAAAAATGTTAACATGCAATGAGATATTCTTGTTATTTTTTAACAAATTAATAAATATTTTATTTTTTTTCAGTTTTAGTTCCTAATGCAGTAAATATCAATAAAGATAACCCTGATAAATGAAGCTCTTTGGGATCCTCAATATCATATAAGAGTATACAATCAAGGCACCTGCCCAAGGAGAGTGGAGGATGTGAGAGGTAGGACAGAGCTGAGGAGAGCGGGCTTTGCTGCCAGGATGGACCTGACATAGGCAAGAAGGGAACCACATACATTCTCAAGCAGAGAAGTGACAAGATAGAGCAACACCATGACAAAAGTTAGGCTGGTGATAGGAGGCAGAATAGACTGGAATGGTTAAGAAAAGAATATGAAAAAGATTATATATATATATATATATATATAAAAATCTGAGTCACTTTGCTGTACACCAGAAACTAACAAAACCTTGTAAAAAAAAAAAAAGAATGAAACGGTTAAGAAGACAGTTGGAAAACTTAGAAAACTTCTGCAAAACTCAGAAAAAAGATTAGGGTGAATCTGCAACAACATGGGTGGACCTAGAGATTTATCATACTAAGTGAAGTGAGTCAGACCGAGAAAGACAAATATCATATGATATCACTTATATGTGGAATTTAAAAAAAAAAGATACAAATGAACTTATTTACAGAACAGAAATAGACTCACAGGCACAGAAAACAAATGTAAGGTTACCAAAGGGGAAGGGGGAGGGATAAATTAGGAATTTGAGATTAACAGATACACACTACCGTATATAAAATAGATAAACAACAAAGTCCTACTGCAGAGCACAGGGAACTATATCTTCTCTATTATGGAAAAGAAGCTGAAAAAGATGCATATGTATATGTATAACTGAATCACTCTGCTGTACACCAGAAACCAAAACAATACTGTAAATCAACTATACTTCAATTTAAAAAAAAGATAATGGTGAAAACATGACCATTAAGATATCTCACAAAAAAAAAAAAAAAGAAGATATCTCACAGTCCACAAGAACAGCTCTAAGTGTTTAGGGAGGTGAGGGGGATGATGGCGGGAGGAGAGCTGTGAATTAACAGGGCTGGTTTTAGAAGACTAATGATAAGACTGAAACTGGGGATGATTTTATGGAAATCCTATTTACACGGATTAAAAACTGTCTCCCAAAATATCCAGACCTTAATATGACAAGATCCAAAATATTTTCTAGGGGAGTTGCCAGTCTCATATGTCTGTTAGAGAATCTAGATTTATACTACTGATGGCTTCAACAATTTCAAGAATTTTAAGTTATCTTAAAACAAAAAACAAATGAGAAAACCCAGCCAGAGATAAGGCTCAGCTCAGAGACGCTCCTCCCTACCTGCCTCCCTTAGTGAGCCCTTCCTCCTCTGGGAATAAAAAGTCCAATTTTTTTTTTTTTAATCAAGATCTATAGGGCCTTCCAGGATCTGGCCCTGCCCACCTTTTGACATCCTCTCCCTCTGCCTCACCCTCCCGCCTCTCTCTACCACCTGCTCTAGAAGCTCCTAGAGGGCAAGGCCATGTTTCATTTTTCTCTAAGGTGCCTTGTACATGGCAGATACTGAGTGTTTTATAAAAGCAAGTAGACAGAGAGGGGAAAGAAAAGGGGAGGGCCCCACCAGCCATAATGGCCTTGGCTAAAGAAAACTGCTGTCTTCTCACACTTGACCTCAGAAGCCAGTCTGAGGAGAGGCCTCAACCCAGAGTGGGCCCAATGAATCAGCTATTTCCTACCAGACAGATACTTAGGGAACAATCCATTGGATCCAGCAATTCCACTTCTGGGTATTTATCCAAAGAGAACTGTCTTGAAAATAAATCGGCATCCCCATGTTCACTGCAGAATTATTTACAATAGCCAAGACATGAAAACAACATGTGTCCACCAACAGATGCATGGATAAAGAAAATGTGGTATATAGATATACAAAGGAATATTATTCAGCCATTAAAAAAAAAAAAAAAGGAAATCCTGCCATTTTCGACATGGATGTACCTTGAGGGTATTCTGCTAAGTGAGATAAGTCAGGTAGAGAAAGACAAATACCGTATGACCTCACTTATGTGAGGAATGTGGAACCTGAAAAGAAACTGAACTCAGAGACACAGAGAACAAATTGGTGGTAGCCAGGGGCAGGGGTGAGGGGGGTGGGAGAAATGGGTGAAGGTGGTCAAAAAGTGCACACTTTCAGTTATGAAATAAGTCCTGGAGATGTAATATACAGCATGATGAATGCAGTTTAAAGAAAGAAAGGAAAAAACATCCCACTGTGCCAGCATAAGGTCTGTTCAGTGGCATCATATAGACAAGAATTCGCTGTCCCAAAGGAAACCACTCCGCAAAGTGGGGTGAGCTTCACTAGCGCTGCTTTGAGAGAGAAAACAGCTCTCTCCTGGATCAGGAAGAGTGACTAAAAATTGCAAGGGGGGATTTTCCTGGGGTAGTAACACTGAAAAGTGGACCAACACATAAATCCACCTTCACACCTTCAGCAACGGGGAGTTCAGTAAAGGACCCATGAGAGGCTTACAGAGTCCCCAAGGAGATGACTGTCCTCAGTAAAGTCAGAAAGAGCCTACCTCCAGGGTAATCATTTCCCGTGGGAGAGGGGTCGACGGGGACTTCTCAGGCACTTGAATCTCAATCTCATTATGCATCTGATCTTCCAGAAAACCTGAGGGACGAAACCCCACCAGAGAGCCCAAGGTGACTGTGATTTTTCGTACCTAAGGAATGGGGTCAAGCAGGACAGGTGCCTTTACCAGCTCAGCTGCCTGAATTGCCCTGGGGACCTGCCTCAGCACCTGGATCCCATCTCTAACCTCCCCCACCATCTCCAGGATCACCTAGAGTAGCATTACAAAGAGGGGCATATTGCAGTACATCAGCCCTGCAAACCATTTCCCTCCCTGCCAGTTTACTTTAGACACGAAGCAGAAAATTAGCTTACGGAGGATTCTCTCCAGTGATTCACACCTTCTGACTTCATTCACAAATTTCCTTTGGAAGCGGCTTTCGTTCACATTTAACTAGAGGGGCGTGAGAAACCACAAGGCACACATTAGTAGCAACTACTGCCAACATATCCTTTTTGGTTATTTTATTTTATTTGCTGGAGAATGTTGCTGGAATCGTCTTAAGACTAGATACTTCCATGCATAAGACAGGAGAGTTCCAGGCAAAACACAACTTGTTCTTACACTCAGTCCCCCAAATGCTTCAAGTTCTGGCCTCCTTATACTTTTAGAAGTCCTCTTGTAGCTACGGTTTCCTTATTTTTAGTTGTACTTATTATCCAAATATGCCTTGAATTCCTCAATGACGTCACGAATATGACAGGGCCTTGAAAAGTGCACAGCTCCATGCAGTGGATCCTGGTCTTCAACAAAAAGTCAGCATCCTTGTGCCTGTGATCCTCAGCTCAACCCAATAAGTGTTACTGAGGAAGTGCCCCGTGTCAGATCCTGAGCTAAGAATTAGGGCTGCAAAGAACAAGACATGAGCCTTCTCTGCAGGGCTTGGTTTTGACCCTGACCTTAGTGAGAAAATGAGTCCAATTTTCTAAATTGGATTCAAAAGACTTTGGTGAGGCTCTAAGCTGCCTCTGGGAAATAATACCCCAACACCATACTCAGGACAGTCCGATGGTGACAGATGGTAAACAGACTTACCATGGTGATCATTTTGAAATGTATATACAGAAGTATCGATATCCTGGTATGGGTGTGTACCAGAAACTAGCATAGTGTCGTGGGTCAATTATACTTCAAAAACAAACAAACTCATAGAAAAAGAGATCAGATTTGTGGTTACCAGAGGTGGGAGAGGAGGGAATGAAGAAATTGAATGAAGACAATCAAAACGTACAAACTTCCAATTATAAGATAAATAAGTATGAGGGATGTAAATGTACATGATAAACATAATTAACACTCCTGTACATTATATATGAAAACTATTAAGAGAGTAAATCCTAAGAGTTCTCATCACGAGAAAAAAAAATTTTTTTCTATTTTAATTTTGTATCTATAGGAGATAATGGATGTTCACTAAACTTACTGTGGTCATCATATCACGATGTATGGAAGTCAAATAATTATGTTGTACACCTTAAACTTACACAGTATCATAGGTCAATTATATATCTCAATAAAACTGGAAAGAAAAAAACAAAACAAAAAACAGTCTAGCCTAAGAATGTCACTCTGCAGAGACTGTGGACTCCTCAAACTAGTCAGGAAGAATTGGTTTCTGCCCTGAGGACAAAGTTGGTAATCCATGCCATTGGATATATCACCTGTTTTGAAGATCATACACAAGAAATAAAATACGGTGCCATCTTTGTGCCTACATTAGCGTGTCGATACATTCCTACAGAGGAGACACATAGGGAGGAAGGGAGAACATGTTTGCTAATCACTTGCCCAATTTTATCACAAATCCCAGCCGGAAGAACTAGAACCACCGAATTCCATCTATTGCAGCCCAGGGCTCTTCTCCCTGAACTTTGTGCACTACTAAGAAGCGGAAACTCCGCCTTCCTCTGGTCTCCAAAGAACGCAGCACTTACATCTTTGAACTGAACCAATCCAAGCTCTCCAAGCTCAGCTACACAGCAATATGCAGCCTCCACCTGAAGGAAGAGCTGTGATAAACACATCTCCTCACTTCGGAATACGGACGCCATCTTGACCCAGCGTCGGTCTGCAGGAGACAAAGATATTTGAGGTAACAAATGTGTGAAAACCTTAGGACAAAAACTGGTTTCAGTTGAGTTAAATTAAAATCCAACAGAAGAAAAAAATGTAAAAGGAACCACTCCTGATTTTAAAAACAGAAACAAAAACAAGGTAGTACTTTTCACCACTATCAGATTGGCAAAATATTAAATTAAAAACATATGATTAAAAACTTATGTTTGTGGAGGGTATGAGGAAGCAGGCATTTTCATACACTTAATACTTGAAGTGTACATTTGTACAGCTTTTTAGAGAGCAATTTGTCATAGCTACCAAACTTGATATTACTCATATCCATGACCCAAGATTTCTATTGCTCTTCACCCAGATAAACTTGAGGATGGGAAAATAGATTCACAAGGATGTTTCTGATAACACTGTGTATACTAATTATAATAAATAGATCTAACCTAGATACCCATCAGCAGGGGAATGATTAAACTGATACAACAGAACCCTGTGCAGTCAGCAGGAATTAAATAAATCTGTATGTCCTCTATAAGGAAAAAGATATTCACCCAAATTCCATTCTCATCCAAGACCCTCCAGACTGCCCTAATGCTGCCAAACCAAATTGTCTTCCTCAAAGTCCAACCCTTGGAAAAACTATCACACCTCCCAGAGGGAGTCCCTTTTCCTTATCATTTTATAATGTATAATCTATTTGCCAGACACAGGGTTTATCCTTCCTGTTTTAATCCTTCCATTGTCCCATTTTCCCACAGGATAAAGTCTAAAACCCTTGACATAGCCAAAGAAGGGCTGTGTGTCTCATTCGGCCTCTGCCTTCCCCTCCAGCTTGACCCAATTTCTCTGAGAGCGACCTCAGGACCTTTGTCCATGCTCCCCCTAGATTTGGAACCTCAACCTCTTCCTTCCCACCCCGCATCCCCCACTCGCCACATACTCCTGTCATTCCTCCGTCTCGGTGTAAGGATCCTCTTCCTCCATAAGCCTTTGCGGATCCCCAACACTCCTGGCGAACTAAGCCCCACAGATATGCTCCCAGAATATAATCATCTGCAATTACTTGCTTAGTGTCTGTTTTGCCTGCTAGCCAGAAAAATCCATGAGGTCAGAACTCTGTGTTTTCCACTCCATCACCAGTCTAGTTCAGTCCCAAATAAGTGCTCAAAAAACATTTCTGGATTTATTGACTAGAGGCTAAGCCTCATCCCTCCCTCCAGAATGTAGTCTGGTCTTCCATTTTTGCCTTTTGACATCGAGATGAATGAATTTTTCATACTGCCCATCCTGGTAAGTAAGGCAATGTTTTCATAGATAACGGGACAGAAGACATTAGTTTCTTGCAGACCAAAGAGCACAAGGCAGAGACCCTTCCTTCCTACCCCAGCCTTGTCCGAGCAGGTCCTGGGCGCGGGTCTCCCGAGGCTTCCTTTGCCGGACCCGAGCACGGAGCGCGGGCCGCAGCCGCCGGGCCGGGTGGGTAGGGCTCGCGAGCGGCGGGCCGGATGGGACCAGCCCGGCCGGGGACTCCGCAGGCAGCCTCCCGCGGCTTCTCCTCCCCAAGTGCCCGCAGAGCCCGGAGGCGGCTCTGTTGTATCAACACCGACCTGTCCCGGGCGAGGACAAACCTGCCCCGCCTGCCGGCCCTGCTCAAACCCCCTCCCCCTCCCCGCCCCACCTGTGCGCTCGGACCCGACCTTGGGCCCCCACCAGGAAGCTGTGACTTTCTTCCCTAAGGAAGAAACTTACTCCCCAGTAAGCAGAGGGTTTGGGAAGAGCTGACTTGAGGCCTCAGAAGGGCCCTAGAGACAACCTCCCTGTGTATCTACTACGCATATTAAAACACTCCTTTTTATTGGAGAAATGAAGCAACATTTAAAAATAGCTTTGGAAAACCAAAAAACATCACACTCACTACTACCAACAATTAATTTCAAAAACCACTTTCTTTCAAAGGAGAATAGACAAACAAATCCATCTAAATACACTATGGCTAAAATTCAGCTTCCACGTGGCCCAGGTAAGGAGACCAAGCCAGCTGAGAGATTCACCCCCCCCCCCCCCCCCCCCCCCCCCCCGTTCTTACTGAGGTTTGCTGTCTTTCCCATTTATCTGATGAAGGGGTGAGGGGCAGAGGAGTGAGCCAATTAGATGTGTCTCTCTGCAGGGGCCACCCGAGTTCACTTTGTAGAGCCTTTTCTCCAGGTGAGGTGAGCAGATCCCCCATAGACACCCTGGATGCCTGTAAAATGTACCCTAGAATGAGAGGGTGCTTTGGGGTTTGTTTGTTTATTTGTTTCCTATACTTTATTGTGGAAAAATTAAAGCATCTGTCCCACAGGTGACTTTTGCATATGATCAAATTAGAACCATTGCTTTTGAGAACACAGGGTGAAAAATCTAACTTTAGCTTGGAGGAAGCAGGGAGGAGCAGGGTGTAGGAAACAATCACCGAAGAAGACACAGCAATTCTGCACCTGGGGCAGTAGAGGCAGGGCCTCTGAGGGCCCTGTAGGAAAGGTACTGCTTGGGTTTCTTAGGAAACTGAGCTTGGCCACACCCACCCATCTCAACAGGGCAGATCCACTCAGGAGTCCAGACTCACCTGGGCAAAGTTTCAAAGACTGAACTCAGGATTCACAAAGCAGAGCAGGAAGATTAGAACTGAACACTTGCAAAGGTATCACCAGTGTTGACTCTGCCTCTCCCATAGGATAAGCTGGAGAGGCAAGAGGCGCCCCTGCCCCAATCAGTGCCTCCCTCTTCTTGCTCCTCCTCCCGCCCATCTCCATTCTGCTCTTCACTCCAGCCGGCTGTGCTATGTTTTCTGGTCAGTGGGTGGAACAGTAGCTCTCAAAGGTGCTGGTGCTCAGGAATCACTGAGAAGCATATAGAGAAAAACGGTACATCTTGATGGTAAAGAGCAGAATGAAGATCCAAACTGCCTGGGTCAGGAGCCCATCTTTGCCTTTTACCAGGTGCAATCTTGGGGAAGCTATTTAACCCCAGGGTTTCATTGTCCTTATCTGTAAAATACAATAGGATCTTAGATATTTATTTAGCACATGGAAGTACAGGAGGGAGATGTAATTTTCAGGTTTGCTGTTTTTTTTCTCCTACATCCCCAAATCAAAGGTGCAGAAGGCCAGCACACTCATATGATGCTGGGAGCACTCTAAATTAGTACAACCTGGGGAATTCCCTGGCAGTCCAGTGGTTAGGACTCCGAGCTTCCACTGGTAGGGACAAAGGTTCAATCCCTGGTCAGGGAACTAAGATTCCACTCACTTATTTATTGATATATACATTTTTTGGTGCAGCAAGGCCAGATATATATATCTATATGTATATTTGTACATATATATATGTACCATCTGTCTGAAAGGCAATTGGCTTGTCCTTTGACCCAATAATCCCACTTGTGGAAGTTCATCCTAAAAAAAAATTTAATGATGTAAATAAAAATTTAACTACAATCATGTCTATTGCAGCATTGTTTGAAATAAGCATGTAATTGTAAAAGACCTGAATTCTTTCATCCATTCAATAAATATTTATTGAGAGTTTATTATGTGCCACTCTGTTCTGGGCTCTGAGGGTAGGACAGTAGATAAGAGACAAGGGCTTCCCCTCATGAAGCTTATGTCCAGATGTAAGGAGACAAACAGGAAACAAGTAATAAGTTAGCAAGACATTGCAGATTATGAAAAGTGCAATCACAGCAAGATAGGCTTTAGAGAAATGAAGAGAGATTATTTTAGACAAATCGTCAAGGAAGACATCTCTCATTTGAGAGGAGGTAGCATTTGAGCTGAGGTGTGGAAATTTTTTAAATGAGTCAGTTTTGCAAAAAGAAGCTGCTAGAAGGGTATTCTAGGCAGCAGGAACCCAGATGCTAGAGCAGGGGTGTGACATCATCGCAATAGCTAATATACCTATTGAGTGCTTGCCATGTGCTGGGCATTGTTCTCATGACTGTAGAACACAAATACTTTATGTGTATTAGCCCATTTAATTTTCTTAACAACCCTATGAGGTTGGCAGTGTTCTCATTCTCATGTTACACATGAGGAAATAGAGGCACAAAGAAGCTAAGTCATTTGCCAAGGTCACACAGTCACTCATGACAAGTCATCTGACACCAGAGTCCTTGCTGACAACCACTGCATGATATGGTCTCACGATCTGAAAGGGCCCAACATGTTCAAGAAACAGAAAGTGGGCCAGTGTGGCTGGAACACGTGAGAGGTGGGGAGAGGTCATACAAGGTGTGCCAAGTGGAGGCAGGGGCCAAGCCATGTGAGAGCTGATGGGCCAATAAGAAAGTTGGATTTTATTCTAATCATATTGGGAAGCCCTTTGGGAAATGTGAAGTACGGAAGTGACATTACTTGATTCACATTTTTAAAATATTATTTGACTTCTGCTTCTGGAAAGATGGAGCAGAAATACTTTTCATTCCTGACTTGTAAAACTGAAAACACTGAACATTATATATACAACAAATATTAGAAGGCTCTAAAAGATGCAGAGAAGATAGACCGTCTAGGGAACTCCAGGTCTGAGAAACAACGCAGAGGTGAGAACTCTGGGTTTTCCTCTGCCTCGTATATTCTATAGTCAACAATATAATTTTTTTTTTTTTTTTGGCCACTGGGCATGGGGGATCTCTTATTTCCCCAACCAGGAATCAAACCTGTGCCACCTGCAGTGGGAGCTCAGAGTCTTAACCACTGGACCACCAGGGAGTTCCCTCAACAATATACACTTTTTTTTTTTTTTTGGTACCTCATATATTCTAGATGTGGTGCTGCAGAAGCCAGCAAGATATAAAGACAAAAAAAAAAAAAAAAAATCCAAAGAAGCCTGCTCTCTCTAGCCAAAGGACCAGGAAGGGAGTAGCCTAGCCAGAAAGAAGACTTTCAGATAATGATCACTCTAATCCAGCCAAACCTCACAGAAAAAAAATGTGGCCCCAGCCCCACCCATGCCTAGACTTCTACCCTCACCCAGTTGTACCAAAGCAATACCCACAGTGTGGTGTCAGAGAAGGTCAAGTGGGGTGCCTGGACTCCCAGCTCACCTGTGGTAACAAGGCACTCCTCATTAACCTGTGTTGGGGTGCTGTCAGACGAGACAATCAGAACTTTCACCTCTGCCCATTGGTAATGAGGCCACCCCTCCACTGGGACATGGAGGTCATGTGAGGAGCAGTAACAAGGCACCTCTGCTCCTCCCATCCAGAGTGGTGCTAGGGCCCAGGGTAGGCCACCGCAAAATGTGCCTCAATGGCATATTGATTATTTTGAATTAAAGTTACTTAAGAGGACTTCCCTGGTGGTGCAGCGGTTAAGAATCCACCTTGTGGGAAGACATTCAGGAACCTTTCTGAAACCTTGAAAATGTTAAAGTATGTGGGCCGAGCGATGGGATTCAGAATGTCCTGCTTGAGCAGTGGAGGAGCTGAGGGTGCGGGGCGTGGAGACTAATATCACCCTGTTTGGTCCTGAAGGGTGGCTGGTTAGCCAAAGACGGGTAAGATTCCTCAGAGAAGGAACAACCTAAGACAGGCACAGCCGCAGAGGGGCCAACAGGGGTGGTGCATAGAGCCTTCCTTATATCACCCTGTTTGGCCCTGGAGGATGACTGGTTAGCCAGAGACGGGTAAGATTCCTCAAGGGAGGAACAACCTAAGACAGGCACAGTCGCAGAGGGGCCAACACGGGTGGGGCACAGACCCCTAATATCTGAGAGAGGTCTCCTGCCCCCAGGGCTGTTTTGCTCTCCACCCCCAGCTCAAATCCACACCTGCTCAACTCGGACCCAGGAAGTAAACAAAGATAATTGCCTCAGTCATGTGAGGCCTTTGATTGTTTATGAGTGTAACCTGAGAATGTTAGCCCACAAACTCAATAAAAGCAACCTGGGATGAGTCAGCAGGGCTCTTGATCAGAGAGGTCTTGAGCCCCCCGGTCCCACTTTTCTCTTCAGTCTGTGTCTGTGTCTTCTTCAAGCTTGCGGCACCCGTCACTCACCTCGAGTCGCCGAGCTGATCCCGGCACCACCTGCCAATGCAGGGGACACAGGTTCAAGCTCTGGTCCGGGAAGATCCCACATGCCATGGAGCAACTAAGCTTGTGTGCCACAACCACTGAGCCTATGCTCTAGAGCCTGTGAGCCACAACTACTGAAGCCTGTGCTCCTCAACAAGAGAAGCCACTGCAATGAGAAGCCTGCACACCGCAACGAAGAGTAGCTAGCCCCCACTCGCCACAACTAGAAAAAACCTGAATACAGCAATGAAGACGCAATGCAGCCAAAAATAAATAAATTTATAAAAATAATAAAGTTACTAAAGAAACAGCCAACTCAAGAAGGACACCTTGACACACACCCCCACCCAGTCTCCCTGAAAGCAGGAAATAAATCTCTCATGCAAAAGGTGCTCTCCCTGCATCTGAAGGTAGGACACCCTTATCACCAAAGATAGGGAACTTGGGAAGCCTATGTAAACCAACCTCGTTACTTCTTTAATTTACTACCCCAGCCCAAAATCTGTTTAGATTCTTCACTAATTGGACACCCCAAACCTAAGTCCTTTATCCTTTCAATTCCTCCCAAATGTCTTGTTTCTTTGTCTAAAAAGGATAAAAGCTGCCTGCTGTGGCCTCTTCTTAGGTCCCATGTCTATGGGACCTCCACACATATGAATTAAAATGTGTTTCTTTTTCTCCCATTAATCTGTCTTGTGTCAGTTTTATTATTAGTCCAGCCACAAGAACTCAAGAGGGGTAGAGGGGGAAATTTCCCCCTCCCCAACAGCGCCATCAGCAAAGGACTAATGAACAAAGGACTAGTGGAGAAACTACTCTGCCCGATTTCAAGACTTACTGTGCAGCTACAGTAACCGAAATTGTAGCAGTGCTGGAAAGATAGACACAGAGGTGAATGTAAGAAAATGGAGAACCCAGAAATATCCCCACACAAGTCCAGTTAACTAACAAGTCCAGTCAACTAATGCACTGGAGCAACTGGATCTCCATAAGCCAAAAATTGAACCGAGACCCGAATGTCACACCTTATAAAAAAATTAACTCAAAACAATGTAAAGATAAGTTGAAAACATAAAATCATACAACTTTCAGAAGAAACACAGTAGAACACTTCCAGAACTGAGGGTTTGGTGAGGAGTTCCTAGACAGGACACCTCAGTGCAATCCATAAAAGAATAAAGTTGATTTAATTTTTTTTTTCCCTGAACAAAAAGACCCTGTTAAAAGGATGGAAAGACAAGCTAAAGGCTGGAAGAAAATACTGATGCAGCCCACATACTGATGAAGAATGCATATCTAGAACTTACAGAGTTCTCATTCTTCAACAGGAAAAAAAAATGAAAAATCCAATTAGAAAATGGGCCAAAGACATGAAAAGACATTTCACCAAAGAGGATATACAGAATGCAAATAAGGACATGAAAAGATGTTCAACATCACTAGCCATTAGGGAAATACAAATTTAAACCATAGTGAAATATCAGTATACATCTATTAAACCAGCTAAAATAATAAATACAATTCCAAATGATGTCAAAAAGGAACAGAAATTGGATCTCTCATGCATTGCTGGTAGGAATGTAAAATGGTACAATTGCTTGGAAAATAGACAGTTTTTTTTTTTAAAGAGTAAACATACATTTTTTTTATGACCCAGCAATCACACTCATGGACATTTACTCCAAAGAAATGAAAACTTATGTTGACAAAAAAATCTGTCCATCAATCCTAGCATCTTTCTTTATAATATTCAAAAAACTGGAAATAACCAAAATTTCCTACTTATGATACATCCATACAATAGGCTACTATTCAGCACCAAAAGCAATAAACTACTGATAAACACAACTCTGATGGATCTCAAGGTCATTATGTTGAGTGAAAAAAGGTCAAATGGATGATTCCATTTATATAACATTCTTTAAATGACACAAATTATAGACATGAAGGACAGATAAATAGTTGCAAGGGACTAGGGATGGTGACATGTATCAATATGTGTGATGATGAAGGGGTAACAGGAAGGAGAACTTTGTGTGATGGGATAGTTTCATATCTTGATTGTGGCACTGGTTATATGAATCTATACATGTGATAAAATGACAAAGAACTACGTACACTCTTTATTATTGTCAATTTCCTGGTTTTGATATTGTACTATAGTTATATAAGATATAACCAATGGGGAAACTGTGTGATGGATACAGGAGACCTCCCTGTGCTATGTTTGTAACTTTCAGTGAAATCTACAATTACTTCAAAATAAAAGTTTTTTGGTTTTGGGGTATTTTTTTAAAGGTTTCAATAAGAGCAAAGATGACTTGTGCTTAGGTGGCATTATACAGTGGAGAGAGAACAGAGAAAAATTGTGGAGGTGTGTGTCCTACATCAAACTAGTCCAAGAGATTTGAGCATCTGTGGAACAATAAGTTCCCATCATGAGACTCAGTACCTTCATTGCAAAATGAAGATGTAGAGCCAGATGAGTGGTTTTCAGACTGGGGCACAGAACCCTAGGGATTTTGCACAGCCCTCTTCAGGCACCACTTTGGGGCAGTGGAAAGGAAGAGTCAAGATGCCCTGCTTCATCCTGAGCAATACCTTTATCTATGGAATTGCTGTATGATTTTTTTGTTTGAACGAAGAATTTCCTCATTAAAAAGAAGTATGAGGGACTTCCTAGGTGGCACAGTGGTTAAGAATCTGCCTGCTAATGCAGGGGACACGGGATCAATCCCTGCTCCAGGAAGATCCCACATGCCACGGAACAACTAGGCCTGTGCGCCACAACTATTGAGCCTGCGCCCTGGAACCCATGAGCCACAACTATTGAGCCTATGCACTGCAACTACCGAAGCCTGCACACCTAGAACCCGTGCTCCACAACAAGAGAAGCCACCACCATGAGGAGCCCACGCACCACACTGAAGTTGCACTCACCGCAACTAGAGAAAGCCCATGTGCAGCAACGAAGACACAACGCAACCAATAAATAAATTAATAAATTTATTTATTTATTTATTTTAAAAAAGTATGAAAACTAGAGGGGGAAAAAGAAATAAAATAAAAAACTACTCTGAAAGCTTCATGAAGAAAAGATTGTTAATGGACAAGAGAGGAAGCTAGTTTGTCAGGAAGAAATTTGAAATGATTTCAGTGAGAGCAGGTGGTTCATCCTTACGCCATAATTGGTAAAAAGAATAACAAAGCCTTTATAGCCGTCATGTTATGAATTTTTAATTATTTAATTTTTTTGTGATAGATATATATAATTTTTTAAAAACAAATTGCAAAACTTTGGGAAAAAGATCTCAAGAAGTTAGAAACAATATAAATGTTCAGCATCAGGGAACTGGTTAAATAAATTATCACACAGCTGTGATAGAATACAGTGCAGCTATTAAAATAGCATCAAAAGTATTCTATTGACAAGGAAATCTGTTCTTGGTACCTTGTTGGTGAAAAGTATTTTATGAAACTGTATATATAGTACTGATGACAAATTGAAATTATAATGGAGTGATCATAGTTCAGGCAGACAAAAATGGAGCCGGGTGGCCATTGAGGATCTGGTCTCAGACATGTCTCTGTACCACTGAGAACTTGAACTTTCTCTGAACTATACCAGATCCAAGGACACTACCAGCTGTATTCCAAACAACACCTACCAGCTACAACCTTATGGTCTCAAGGTCTCCTTTTGTAACTACACAACAATTTTGGACCCTAATTAATCCTTACTTAACAAGCACCCTTACTTCTTGCCAGCTCCAATTATAATTCTTGATAAACAACTCACATGACCAACTGGAACCTTGCCATTTTTGCATTTCTAAGTCTCCCCAATTTGTAGCCCACCAGAACACAGTTGAAGTGCTTCTTGAATTTGTGTCTCCCAAGCTGCAGTCCTAAAAAACCCCAAATAAACACCTTTTTGTTTCAATCAGGTCTATGTTTCTAAAATTTTCTATTTCTAAAATTAATATACTTGGATTTTCCTAGTGGCGCAGTGGTTAAGAATCCGCCTGCCAATGCAGGGGATAAGGGATCGATCCCTGGTCCGGGAAGACCCCACATGCTGTGGAGCAACTAAGCCCGTGCGCCACAACTACTGAAGCCCTCATGTCTAGAGCCTGTGCTCCACAACAAGAGAAGCCACTGCAATGAGAAGCCCGCATTACAACGAAGAGTAGCCCCCACTTGCCGCAACTACAGAAAGCCCGCATGCAGCAACGAAGACCCAAAGTAGCCAAAAAAAAAATTAACATACTTGGCATAGTCAGCAGGATTCAGCAGTGGCAACTGGTGCTTCTTCAAATTTGGTGTCAGGTACCTACATGGACCCACTGTGTCCAGCTGTCTCTTCAGCTGAGTCAGGTCTCCTGGCTGAGGACCTTCTGGTTGAGCTTCAGGTCTTTATTTGGGAGTTTTCTTGGTGTTGACACTAGTCCCCGCCCACCATCACCTTTTTTGAGAGTGGGGCTTTTTTTGTTTGTTTGTGTGTTTGTTTTTCCATCTTGAGATTTGGATTTTAGGTTTCAGTGAGTATTCAGAATAATAGGAAGCTCTTACAGAGAAAATTCAACGAAAAATCACCCCCACCCCCACCCCCACCCCCACCCCCACCCCCATAAACCCCTGCTGGCCTTGTATTTAACATCTATGGACACTATCCTGTAACTCCTTTTAAAAAATGGGTCCATTTAACCTGGGATGATTACATTGGCCAAAATGGGGAACTTCAAAATTCCCTAATTAGTCTATCTTCATGCATGACTAAAAATGTTTCAGAACCAGACAAATAAAAGGAAGCATATTTTAATTAGTGTCTAGCGGCCTCTAAATGTAACACCAAGAAAACTGCTTTCCTCCAAACTATAAAAGAAAAGTTGACTCAGACTGTCTCTAAACTTGAAAAATCAGCTGAATGAACTCTCTTGCCCCTCTCTAACCCCCTCCCAAATTCTGCATCTTCTCTATCCTTTTACTCACCTCTTTCCAAACTCCTTTTTTTGTTTGAAAGACCCCATCCCTTCTCCTTCTCCACCAGACCCTCTTCCTCTTCCTTAACCACCCTGTCCTGGCAGCGCCTTTTAAAACTAAGCTCACTGGACAAGAGAAAAGACCTGCCCTAGCGCCTCAGCAATTCCCCAGGCCTTCCTACAAATAATCAGAAAATAAATCAGCTGGAAGCCAATATTCAAGGGGTAATAGAACCAACTGTTTTTGTTTTGCAAATCTCTACAAAACTAGAAGTACAGCTACTAAAAACAAGCCTAGGCCCACCTATCTTTACCAGCCCCAAAGGCTTGCCTATTCCTCTCAAAATGATTGTAGATATTATAAAAGATCAGGATATTAGAGAAAAATTGTCCTGTACTTTAAAAAATTTTAATAATTTATCCTAAGACATACTAATAGATACATCTTCTTTCTCTGTCCCATAAAGTTATAAATCTTATCACTTCTTTGAAATATAAATACAGCCCATATCAACTGAGACTACAGCCTTAGCCCAATCAGTAGAACTTAAAACTAAAAAAAAAA